>NC_134042.1:41916182-42531797 GCF_965140245.1 Athene noctua | reverse complement strand
TTGAGCTCCACTGTTACTAACCATTCAGCAGAAAATGGCCCAAGACTGAATATGTCCTTTTATGGCAGTTGTAAGAGAGCAAACACATCACAGAGAAAAGGAACAGGGATGAGGAGAACTGATTCAGTGTGAAGCAGTTTTGTCTTCCCAGGTTGCTTCTTTCTGGGCAAACTACTTGTTCACCTCTAAACTCATCACCTACCACCACAAACGGTCACCTCGTTAGGGCTTGTACAATAAACACTGATGCTTAAATTTAATCAGAACTTTTAAAAATTACAACAGCAGTTAGCTGGGTTGCCACATGCAGCACTCTGAGGCGGTGTCATTAGTTAAAATCAAAGGTCACTGTTTTCTTTGTTGTCTGCTAATATGATTTTGAATATTACTGCTTTCCAGCTATTACTATTTACACTGGGTGATTGGCTAGACTCATTAAAGTGAATGAATGCCAGGAGATGACATCATTTACATTTAATTGTCTTGTTTATCAGCAAAGTCTATACAGTTGTTTTAATAAAGGGCAGGGGAAGATAAAGGCTACATTTGCATTCTCTAAGGAGCCTTTGACACGGGTCTAGGATGCTGTTGACATTTATTATTTGCAAATGAGAATCAAATAACGTTTTGCTTTGCAACTGTTGCTCTCTTTTTTTCAGTAAGTTATAGTTTTTCATTACTGTTATTATTCGTGGATGTTAATGAGTGATACTCAGTTTCAACTTTCTAGCAGACTTTTATCAGGATTCAGAAGAACTAACACTTGTTCAGCTTGCTCAAATTCCTCTTGCTTGCAGCATAAGATAATGTGTTAATGCACCAACTTTACGGTAACTAGAACAAGAGTTTAAACATAGGCATAAACTATGTGCTTTTGGGAATCAGGACATTACAGCTTCAGAAATCAGACGGTCAATATTTTGGGGGGGTTTGTCCCTTTTTCTATCTAAGATTTCCAGACAATACAAATTAAGCATGCAACACATTGCTAAATTTGCACTTTTTTTTTTTTTTTCATCCCATATGTGATTAAAATACAAATGATTTGGTGGGCTGATATGTGCAGATGCCATAATCCTTCCTCATGTGACCTCACAGCAGAACTATGTCAGCTGTTGGCTGCCAAATCTCCCGGCTCTGAAGCTTCTCCATTATGTCTCAGTCACAGTTCATCTTTTTTCCTTATTTTCTACCCGCATACTCCCTTGAGGGTACAGCTGTGCTAACTGGTTTTTACATTTACACATTCATCCCAAAGTGTTAACTTTATCCACAATAAAGCCAAGCATGCCATTGCCATCTATGGACCCTACTCCATATTTGACTTTTAAGTCTGTCTTCAAGGAACTGTTCTGTGGTCAGATACATCAGCCTGTTTCCCTTTCCAGACTAAGGAGGGAAGTGCCTGGCCTTCTTCAGAGCTGGTCTGTGAAGTGTTTTGCATTTTGGTTTAGTGTGTCCTGACTATCTGTCCTGTATCTACTCAGATGCTGCTGTTTGGTGAGGGAAGCTGGTATTTAATGCACACAAGAGAAAGAAGAAAATGAAGGCATATACATTTCTAAATTTATATGCCTTTCAGGCAATGGCACCTAAGGTAGACTCTGGATTTAAGTGATGTCTATGCTCAAGATAGTGATAAAGGACAGAGACTGCCTGTTTAACCCTAACCTTTCAGGAGCAGGAAGGTGGGTGTTGTACCTCAGTTTGGGAGAGGTCCCTGTGAGGTCATTGCAACCCCTCCTTCTCAACATTAGCTGTGTAATGAGCTGGAGTCCAGAAGCCAGTCTGAACTACTCATGGCTGTCTTGGACTTAGATCTGCTAAGAGATATCTGAGTCCATCTTGGGCTTCCACAATGGGAGTTCTGGCTAAAACCACTAAATCCTTTGCACTGTTTCCAAATTTCGCAGTTTTTCTTTTAAATTCTGATATAAAAGAGGAACAGTTTTCTTTAATCTTAAAAAAAAAAAAAAAAAAAAAAAAAAAGTGAAAAGGATCTGTGTGCTTGGGAGTGAAAATTTAAGTCTTAACCAATCTCTGAAAGTCACCAGTCCATGATTATTTTGTGCACTTCAGTCTACAGGCTTCATTTGTTTTGCTAAGAAGCCCAAGGCAGCAACAGAAGTATAGCTGCTGGATAGATCCATGCCTGTGTTTAACATAGGTAGGAACATACTGGTTAGAAGCATTTCTCGTGCCAAGAGTATAGATGACATTTTCTCTTCAACTGCCAATAAGCACTTTGGACTTGATTCTCTGCTTCAATTTTACACCACTGTAGCTTCAGTGGAATTACACTGACCTAGAGTCCATGTGACACAGCAAAAATCAATTCTTTCAGTTGCAACAGGACCTAAATTCAATTACAGGTATATATTTGTATAATTTTTCTTTCCTGTTAAAAAACAAACAAAACACACCTAACAATAAGTATTGCATTATTTGTAACTGGTGAGTAAAACCAATACCAAAGAGCTACTCCCAGTGGACCGCTGTGTTTGGGGTGATCTTAAAATAACCCATCATTTCTTAGCTGGTATTATGAAACAGTAGCAAGAAAAATAAGCAGACTACTACTTCACTTTTGTCTAATTACTCTGGCAGATGAAGGTGTGAAATGATTAGCCAGTAACATATGGGCTTGAGTTTGGAGAAGTTCCCAGTGAGAATTCATTTTATTCCAGGCATATTTTATCATTTAATTTAAGGGCGTTAATCCATGGGTGAGCCTCTGCCTGCCACTCTATCACTTGCTTTCTCACCCTTATGAAACATATTCCTAATCTTAATCATGCTTTCTTCTGCTTACTTGCAAACAGTGTAAATAACCCCCTGGCCTGATGCTGATGACACTGGTGGGTGGGGAGTTGCATTGTGATGTGGAGCCTGATCTTCACATGACAGCCATAAAACTGAGAATTTACTGTTTGGGTACAATAAGGGGTCTCAACAATGCTGATCATATCTATCAGTCCCATAATGAAAAGAAGATGTCCTTTGCTTTCTGAGAAACACATTTTTCAGTGCTGTGAAGGGGCTGTATCACTACTGTTTTTACTTGAACACTGAAGCAGCATTTCAACTCACTAAATATAGGCAGCGTAGGAAGGCACAGCCACATAAACACCATTTTTCCACTTCTACTTTAGTTGCAACGTTCCCCACTTAGCTATATTTAGCTTGTATTTGAGGTGCCTAAAATACTTGCATTAAAACAAGCAACTGTGTATTCTCTTCATCTAGCTGGTCAAGACCACAAATAAGAATGTCCTCATTTGGTGTAATAATGCACAATTTTGCATGTGTTCACGTATTTAATCCCCTAGTACTCTGCTTGTGCTTGCTGAAGCTCTGTAGCCAGAAGATAACAATGTGTGGAGTAGAGACAGGGTTTCAGTTTTCAAACACAGGAAACTTAATCCCTAATCTGGATGCTCCAAATTGCCATTTAGACATGTAAATGTCAATTTTATGCACCTAAGTGCCAATTTGAGTGTCCAAATGCATGACTTGGACATCACATTAAGGCATCCATTGGGTTATATTGCTTGTTTTATCTATCTGAGTGCACATTATGCGCTGTAAGCAATTACGGTCTGTTCCATACAAGTAAATCAATTCATTCAAGTAGCTTTCCAGAAGAAAGTGATTTCAGCACAGCAGAAAATATTAAAAACAAGTAGCTGGTCATGTGTCAGTGTCATGCTCACCTAGGTGCACCTTTGATTCCCCATCAGCACCATGTAAATTGCCGGTGCCTGAGAGCCTCCATTTACCATAATTTCTAAAAAGTATCTATCTTAATGTGAGCACAGCCATTTGGGAACCCTGTTCCTGCTGCTGTATTGTAGTCTGCCTGCTGTGATCCCTGAGCTCAGAGGAATATTGGGGCACTCACAAGCAGGCAAGGTGGGTGCTGAGCCATGCCTCAGAGAGCCAGGATGCCTGGGTTGTTGGGGAATCCAGGCATTGCTCATGACACACATTCCAGGGCACTAATGGACACCTTAAAATAGCATTCCGGATGTCGTTTAGTCCATCCACCCCTTCAAAACAGTATTTAAGTGGCCTTGAGAAAATGAGAGTAAATAATACCCACCATGCTTTTCCCCAAGATGCCTTAAAATGCTGTAGGCAGAGAGGCGCAAGCAGAGGCCACTTTAACCCCAGCCTTTTCTGAGCAACAACGTCTAATATCTCTTTCACATCACAGCAGAGATTGTAAAATGAGGTGTAATTTGCAGCTTTAAGAGGGTAAGGAAAAGAGAAGCCAAAAAGTGGCAGCGCATTCTCTTCCCAGGCAAGAATTGTACAGTGTGTTACCTGTTTATTTTCTTCACTCTTTGCCTGACAAAAATGACCATTTCAAAATTTCCAAGGAAAGAAAAGAAGCACCTGGAAATTACCCCTGAAACAAACCCATACTGTTTGTCTGGGGATTTACTCTAGTTCTAATAGGCATTTTCTTTATCATTTTTCTTTCTGTGGACATGCCATTGTTACAGCTCTGTTCACACAGGCACCCTCACAAAGAGAGTCAACATGGCAAATGAAAAATATTACCCAGTAGGTGCAAGTGCAGTGCCAGGGACACTTCTTTCAGTGCTGCAAACCCTCACAGCTTTGCAAGGGAACTGCCTCAGCTCCTGCACCTGTGAGGCACCAATGTCCTTAGCACGGGCAATACCTTACATCCTCTTCCTCAGCAGGTAGGGTTTGGGAAAGAAAACTGCAGCCCACCAAATGCAGTAATGATCTCAGTATAAATTCGGTGAGGGGAGCCATGATGATTAGCATCTCTTCATAATATAGTTCCCAGAATGCTTCAGCAAAGTCCAAACAAAGACAAGACCATATTTAGCAAAATTACATCTGCACATGTGTGTGGTTACTTGTTGTATGAAAGGGATATAAGGGAATATAATATATATATATATATATATTATATAAGGGAACATAAAGGAATCAAATTTCATGTAAATGCTAGTCAGCCAATACTTTACATCACCTAATTTTAATTTCCTCTTATACAAACCCAAAAGTGAGCTACCATTCCCAAGCCACTTTACTTACTATGCTTCCTCAGAGATTCAGGGCCTTCGCTCATTAAAAATATTTTCCTTGCACGTGCTCATCCAAGCCACATACAGAATCAATACAATGCAAATTATGTGACCCATCAGAATAAACAGTTCAGACTCTCATTATCAGACATTTGTGGCAATATCTAGGTCAATACTCTGTGAAAGAATACTTGCAAAACACTATACTGAAAAGTTACAGATATTAAATTTTCTTACGGAAACTTCTTATATATATAGGGAGAATCTATTTATCTAGGAGACTATTCTCTACCTAATATTCACATTAACTTCTAATATAAAAAACTATAAAAGGTTTCTTCAGTGCAAGTAAAAATGAGATTATTCATATGCACTGAAATCAAAATGGCAAAACACACTGTACCTTCAGTTCCTCCCGCTGTCTTATTCACAGGAAGCATTAGAGAAGCAGAGAGCACTTTCTAGAATAACCCTACTGAGGTATTCTGCATAACATGAAAAAAAATACCAGAAGTCTGCCATTGCTGGGATGGAGAAAGGGGTTCTCCTCTTCCTACAGCTATTTTTTATTCAGAGAGAGATAAACAGATGGGGCAGGTTAGCGGAGGGAGTGGGGAAAAGAACATGCATCATTTGTCAGCCGAAGTGTCAGCTTTCTGCAAAGTATAAATCATCTTTTTCTAGAATTTTTTTTCATTTTGGAGGAACAGTGCAGTAAGAAAGCATACTTCTTCCTACGCAGCAGTTCAAAGTCTTAGTGCAATCTATGGAAGTTGTCCACTACTGTGTTTTTTGAAATAAGGTTTAGATTAGAGACCAGTCTCAGGAGTCTTCAACCCTAGAGCAAATGGCCATAATCCATCAGAGAAACTTTTCCCCAAAGTTTTATTACTCTCAGATTAACTCTGAACACTTACAAATAGAGGCCTGAATATCGACAGATTAATTTAACAGTTTGAATTTAACTAACAAGATTCATATTGGCACTTCATGAAGCAATTTAAGAATGTGACACTGTCTGACAGATTTACTTAAGCATTAAGGAGAATTTGGTGGTCCTTGTTATTTCTGCAAGGCTTGGCTGGGGAAACGATGAACACCAATTGGAAGCTATAACACAAAATTGATATAGTATTTTCCAATAATCTTGAGCTAAACAAGCAGAAAGCGTTTTTAGAAGTAAATGTATAGAAAAGTATGAAATTATATATGGAACATACACACAGAGGCTTGCAGACATACAAATGAATGTCAGTCCATGTCTCAGGAGCTAGAGCCACTTTTCCCTTTGGAAAAACTGGACTACTCATTAATGTGTTCAAGGCCAAAAATTAGTCATTGGGTAAATTAAATTAAACTTACTTGAAATGGAATTAAAATTATGGAAAACTGCTGAATATAATTTTTGTAACAATTAGAGTTGCTCTATGAAAATTAATGAAAAGCTCCGTCTTAATCAAGTCATAGTCCTGTCAGCATCCCTCTTTGTCACTGTCTATTGTCATTTAAATAGCTAATCTTCCTCTTTTCCTCGCCACAGTTTCTACCTGTCATATCAGCTAGCATTGGTTTGCCTCCAAGTTCCATGATAGTTAATTAAACAGTTAGGAAAAACAGCTGATTTAGGCTTCCTATGGCTGAAGGAAAGCAGATATGCTCGTCAGGAACAGAAAACATAAATGAGTTGACATGTTATTTTTATAAAACTGTGGAAGACAGAGACCAAAACAGCCTCTTAGGTCAACTAGTTCATCTCTCCACTAGGGCAGAATCATTTCCAACAGGAATATTTTTTATGGCTTTAACTAATCTAGTTTTAAGAATCCCAAGTAATGAGGCTTTCATAATGTTGCCAATTTATTCTGATTACTCCTTTCATATACGATACCCACAAACTCTTCTCCTTCTTGTTATTTTCTTTTTGCTCTTGTTGAAAATATTATAAACAATAATAATTATTTTAAATACCAGGAAACAAGCTGTTTGAAATATAAATATTGTGTGGGGTGAAAACATGATTTCAAATGTGAGCGAAGGAGATTTCTGAGACATCCATCAACATATGTCACACCTCATAGATTCTTTAGCTTTGCCCTCAATGAATGTCATTAACATATTCAGAGGCAGCTTTATCAAGAGAGAAGAACCAATTGCATGAATGATCCAATTAACTTGAATCTCTCTGGAAAACTAATCTGTACTGACCTGCTACAGAGAGGGATGGATAAAAGTAAAGCTATACCCATGCTGACAACATATTGTCCAAGTTACATTTATCCCCAAGCTAGTAAGTTGGTATTCTCTTTTCAGACACTAGTGTAAGGGAAGAATGCTGGAAGCAGGGACTGAGTCTTCCCAATAATAGGAATAGATGCTCTTTAATCTTTTTTTCCCAAAATTCCAATAAGAAAAATGTTTTAACTGTTAGCTGAAATTCAATTAAAAATCATAAAATACAAAAATGCACTTCCAAAAATATACATAATGCAGCACCTTTTGAAGATGTTTTGATGCTTTGCTGGCAGGGCGGCAGAGCAAAGGATGAGACAGAATTCCTAGCAAAGGGACAGTCTCTCAACCGGGACAGGAAGGACCTGAAAAGGGCTCCTTAATCCCACCAGAAAGTGAACCAGATGGGCAGTCTTTGCTCTTTTTGTAATAAATATAGCAGGAAGTAAAAAGAAACAGAGGGATTGGAGGTGAGACAGCTACACAGTGAATAGAGACAGGCTGTGTGTGCCCAGACACACATCTACCCAGGCTGCTCCTTAAAGTGGACAATAGCTGCTGGAGGATTCAACAAACATTAATGAAACAAACAGTTTTTCTAAGCAACACCAGTTTTGCTCTTAAACGATATGACAGTCAGCTGCCATAAATCAGGAGGACTCGCAGGGATAAACGGACAGCTAGCCAGACCTTTTGCACAGAAATACCATGAGAACTACGCCCCGAGAAAGATACCCAGATATTGTTACAGTAGGAATCACAACACAGTAACACAGTAAAACACACCAAATGACACCTGCCTACATTATCCTCGTTAGGCAGTATCGATATGTCTTTCTCTTTCTTGTCACCTGTTTTGTTTATTTAAAGTTGGAGCAGAGATTGTTCATTGTGTACAGCTTAGACTTATTATGTTCATATACTGACCTAGGCAGGACTTCTTAGATATTGTTCTCACACAGCTAAAGAATAATGACAAAATCAAGCAATATACTCCAGATAAAAATCCAGCCCTTTCACTGTCCTTAGGGTTTGTCAGAATTGCAATGTAAACATGAAGTCCAGAAGGCCTTTCCTTATTATGAGACAGTATTTTTTTCAGCAATGAAACCAATAAAAACCTGGCTTCTCACAAAGCTGCATAGTACTCAATATTAAAGAGGACCGAGTAGTTCATTCACACTACTCCTACTCACTGCACCCCAAAGGACATGTACTGAGAGCAACTCAGGTATTCCCAGACACAGAGATCATTCAAGAGAAAGTCTTGAGAAGTTAATTTTCTTAATAAGGATTATGTGGCTTTAAACAGATGACCCGGGTCTTGGAAAGCCACAGGACAGGACCAAATTGGTCATTATGCTTATTATACATTATACTTTCATAAACCAGAGGATGCAACAGATGTATTAAAGAGCATTTATTATCACAGTGTTGTAAAGGCTGAGTTTTTCAGCTGGGCACAGTTTGCTTTTTTGAAGCCATGATTTTTCATGTTCAGACACTGTGCCTGCAATTGGTGTCCACTGAAATAACAAATTAATGCCTGTTTGCTTTGTAGATACAAACAATCAATCAGGACAGCTGGAGACCAACCCTATGGAATTATTTTTCTTATTTTAAGTATGGATTCCAAAAAATGCTTCTCGAAAGTAATCAAGGAGTTTAGGACAGGCCCATTCTAAGTTATTTCCATCTTTTTCAGCACTGTGATATTTCTGCTGGGTTTCTCTATTTTCTTTCATTTTTTTCCTTCAAGCTCTTGCTTCTCTTTTTTATTTGCTCTCTGATCAAGAAACTTTTTTCCCTTTTCAGTGGCTATCTCATTGAGCACCTGCTCAGAAGTTGTTAAAACACAGTTAGTTTTTCATCAGAGGCACAATGCTCCCAAGAACAGACCATGTTGTATTATTATCTCTGTTAAATGTAACTGTGAATCTGAAAAATTCTACATGGGCTTATGTGTTTTGTTCCAATGTATCTTTGTGATGTTTCCCCTAGAAGTCTTTTATGTATCAAATTGATTTGTTGTGCTTCAAAGATATGATTACAAATCCCTGAAAACTAACCAGTGAATATCAGTAATTTGAATCTATGAAGCATATCAGTCAATACATTCACTCTGAAACCCCTGTGACATGCTCATAACAATGCTTCATTTTTATAAGCTTCCTTCCAGATCAATATTTATCGTATCATTCAAACATTTATTATCATACAACAGTAATGTTCAGGATCCAGAAAAAAAGGAAACAGCATTAAATGCAGAGCACGCTTTTAACTGCCTGAAGATCTCAATAAGTTTTCACTCGTTTGCTTTGTTTAGAGTTCAAACTGGAAGGCTGTGGTCCTTTCAACACAAGCCAACAGATGACCCTCCTGAAGCAAGGTAGCAAAATCTTTCCTGATAATTTCAATCGTGACGTACAGGCTGGGCTTCTCCATGGTGTGATGGGAAAGGAGAGGCTGCACAACCGCCCTTCTCTTCCCCCCCACACCCGTAATACGTGTGCCTCTGCCATGGTTCGCTCCTGGCTATGACCAGTGCTAGACACCCCTTCCCCTCTAACCCCAGTTATTTAACCCCAGCTATTCCCTCCTTCCCTGCATTTTCCTACGTCTTAGGATCTCAAAGCCATTTTTAACCATTGAACTACTCATCCTAATGACAGTCCTCCTCCATAGCACAAAGATGGGGGACCAGGGAGAGCAATAAGGAACACAGCACACTATGAGACACGTTTCAGTCTTTCACCATCTCTCCTTATAGCCACTGCTGCATCCTGCTACAACACCACAACGTCATCACTCCCTCTCCCTGCCCACTGCAGAGCTCCAGCTCCAGTACAAGTGGGAAAGCTTCACCTTTGTGAGTGCTGCTCTAAATCCAGCAAGTCTTTTTTTTTTTCATGCTGTCTGTATGTGAAGCTCCTGGCCTGGGAAATTTCAGTAGGAAAGATAAAATGTAAGTGAAGTTTGAGTATCTGAAAACAGGATCTAAGAAGAGGAAGTGCCAGGCAATCTTAATAGGCTGTGCTACCAGCCTCGCCTATAACATATCTCTGTTTACTGAGTAAGTAGTGTATAATTACGATGAGTGATTCAGTCTGCTAACTAGCCAGAGCTGTCAGAACTCGGCTGTCTGCACAGCTGATGGAAAGAGGATCATAATAATTTCTAAATGTAACTGATAATGTGGTTTACATTTTTCACATTGTTAGCTCGTGCACATTGGGATTTCTGGCTGGTAGGGAATAGACAACGTTTCTATTACTTTGCCTGGTTTTATCTCAGTTCTTAACAGTGAGTTTGCTTTGGACCAGTGGTATTAGCATCATTCTGGCATTCTTTACGTGTCTGGCACTCTTCTGGTTTTATTCCTGGACAGTACACCAAGGAAATACATTGTGGCATGTGGTCTTTACCTTTTCCCGAGTCAAGTTAACCCATCAATGTATATCTAAATAGAGACACTTGCAATATTCATATGTTACTGCTAAAGAACCAAAGTAGATGCCAATGTTCAGAGAGTTTATAGTTAGAGAGGCAGTGGAAAGAGTCCTTTTTATTTGACTTCTGATGTGCACACAACTACAAACAAACATCTTCAAAATCTTTAATTGCTCATGGAGTCCATAGACCCCCATTTTAATAGCTTTCCATGAGGAAAGATTAAGTTCTTCAACAGCATTCCCCTATTTTAAAGCAGCTTCCTGGTCTTCAGGAGAGTTAGAGGAGTTTCAAAGCTGCTTTAACTTATGGCATGCTCTTCCCTTTTAACAGAGAAGAGGGACTAGATATAGCTCAGGAAGCCTGTGTTCATTGCTTCTAGCAATCTGAAGATAGCAGAAGCTTGGAGAAGAGGCACCATACAGCTGACATAGGTGTTCTTCCCTTCCTCTGCCCAAGACATACTTGGAAGAGACTGTTCTTTCCAAGACCCTTTTTCTAATGAAAAACTTGGAAGCAGACCCAGTTCTTTATTAAAAAAAAATCCAAGGCAAGGATTTTCTTGATTTGTGGCATTAAATATGATATTCCTTAAGGATGACTCCTGGAAAGCAATACATTATTTTTATGCACAGACCTGGCAGAGCACAGAAAGACAGGTGCACCAGACTGAAACAGTCCTCAGAGATCCAGTTTCCACCTATGCCATATAACATGCTCCCTTTCAAAACCATGCCAAGCTTGACTTTAGGTTTTCTCTCTTTCCTCTGTCTGTAATCAGCAAATTGTTTCAGGATCTGGTTGCTGAGTTGGTCAAATGTTGTCTTCTCATCCCAAAATAAGTGTGTTCCAATGTGGTTTATATCAAGAAGGTCTTTCACCTTGAAAAGATATTTTCCCTCCTCACACTGAGCCCATAAATGCATCTACATGGCAGTCATCATCATCATTCTTTGTGTCACTAAGCTAAACAATCCGAGATTTTTGGTCTCTTACAAAGTACGTCCTGCTTTTCCCATCCTCGCTGTTTGCCCTTCTCTGTGCCTATTGCAGTCAGAAATCATCTCTCTTTATGATGACCATACAATGTACTCAGGTGAGGTACAAAAGGTTGGCACAGCTCTGCTTATGCTTCCCTCTCACTGCTAGAAACACCTGCCTTTGTATCTTGAGAATGGATTTGGCCACCTTACTGCCGCATTATGGTAATATTCTGCAAACTTTTTTTCTCCCCATAGTTATTTCCAAAATATGACCTCCTAATGTGTAGCAGAATTATCATTCCCTCATGCAAAACCTTGATTTCCAGCTCTTGAATGTAATTCTCAGGTCAGCCCAGTTTCTATGTGCCAGTCCACTCCTCTCCATTAACAATGCCTCCCATCAATTTGTCATCAGTAAGTTGCATTTGATAATAGTTAATTTCTTAATAGTCTTGCCAAATTCATTAATGAAAACAGTGAACAGAATCAGTGCCAGACCTTATCCTTGAGGAATTCTGGTAATGCCTTTTCTTCAGCCTTATGTTTCCCCTTTAACCCTCACTGGAAGTCAGGTTCTTACTTAACCAAGTTTTGTTCTGGGAATCCCCATCATGTCCACTAATACATAGTTGCCATGAGATGTTGCAACTGATACCTTCTCTGATTCCAGATAAACAATATCTACAAAAAAATTTTACCAGAGAAAGTCATTGGCTAGTCTGTTCTGAGTTACTTTTTGATAAAATCAAGGTGCATTGTAATACCATTTTTCTTTAACATCTTCCTTTTGGATTCCTTCAAAATCTGTTTCAAAATTATGATCCAGTATTCCGATTAGATTAATCCAGGTCATTTTCCATTCTCTCCCTCTCAGTATCAGCACTACAAGTCCTGCTGGTCATCACCTGGTATGATCTTGCATCTGCCCAGTGTGTTTTGGTTACTTATACCCAGACAGGAGTGGGATGGAGAATACCTGTCCCCTCTGCCTCTCCCTTCCCAAGCACCAGTCTTTGGCAAGTGTATGGCTTCATTCAGAAATGCAGTTTTGGTTTAGTTGAATTAGCTGGTGAGGTTTATTTATTTCTACTTTTCTGCTGTACAGCCAGACTTACTATATAGACAACACTAGCTGCTCTGACCACGACCACGTTATGCATGCATCCTCCTAAGGCCAGAAGTACAAGCAGTGTATGTTTTACTATTAGGAACCTCCTCTGCCAACAGTCTCATTTCTGATCCTGAAAGGTATGATGGTATCACTCAGAATATTTCAGATAAAATCAGGATTGAGAGTTGTGAAAAAAAGTATGTATACAATGGTATATATAAATTGTTTGAAATGTTCGGTCTGTATGAACTTGTGTAAGCAGTCAGAAATGCCAGAAGCTGTTGCTACAGATGAAAGACTGACAGGTTTCCTGCACCTGGACTAGTTGTAGGAAGAGGCCAAGTGAGCTGGGTGTATCTGAGTGCTGGAGGTGGCAAAGCAGCTGTGGGGCCAGGCTGCACTTAAGTGTGGGGCAGCCACCGTTGCAAGAGCCAAGGGGCAACGGTCACCAGTTCTTCTCGTCACTCTCTCAACACACACAGATGCAGCAATACCCTTGGATAAATATCATTAGAGGTTCTCCATAGTCCTCTATCACTGCTTCACCTCTTTATCTTGCCAGTTTCCTTGGCAGAAGAGGCAAGATCCTCTGCTCTGCCCTGAAGTGGCAAATACAGTTTTTCATCTGCTGTTGGGAAGAATTTCAGCTATGCAGTCATCCTGCTTTCAATTTGTCATATAAATGCAGTATATCAAGTAAGGAGCATCCTGATAATTGATATGCATATACATATGGGTAAAAAAAAATATAACATTCATTTTTCATGCACAATTACACACAGATACATACATATATATATATATATATATATATGTGGTATTTCAGCTAGTAAAATGGATTGCTAGAAATTTACTTTAATACACTGTATTTAAGCCTCTCTTAAGACCTGTATCTCAACTCTGTTTCGAACCATTTCAGAAATTTTTTTTATTGTTTTTTTAAGGAAGAAAAATATACTAGTAAACACTAATTGGTGATGCCTGTCTTATCAGGAATAGTCCGATTGGGGAATAATTCTTCTCCAGAGAAGTTTTTTATTGTCAGGCTAGTAAAAATGAGTTAAATGTAATTTTGAATCATCCATAATAATCTGTTTATAGCTATAATGGCTATTTCTGTTTTCTACAGAAGCGATCGCTTGCTAGATAGAATGGTACCGCAATCTTAATTTATCACATACATTTTTTGCTAGCAGCCAGCTGACTGCAGTAAATATCCCAGTCTGAACAAAGGTGCAAATAATCAATACATCTGTTCCATTTACACCAATAATGGCACATAGTAAGATTTATAGGCCTCAGTATAAAGGAGGTGCACTACTCAGTTGATTACTCTTCAATAGCTGACATGCATTTGAGTTTCATTTGTCTGTAAATATGACAAGTGACTAACTATTCATGGAAAATGCTTGAATGTACTGCCAACACCCTCCCGTAGACAGTTTTTCCCTCCTGTTTTTTTGTGGGTTTTTTTTTTTTTTTAATGAAACTGTCTTGGGAAAAAAATACCTTGCTTCCCTTCCACAGGAAGACATTTCTATTGGCTGGCTGCCTACATTCCCACCCCACACCAGAGACAGTCCTCATTTTAACTCAAACCCAGATGTATTGTTTGCTACAGAAAAGAATCATAGCTCGTGATGGCAAAATATGCCTCAGCTGTCTAAGATTGCTGAGAACGTTAAGGACTTTATTATCTAAATGCTGATTTGATTATCAATACTTTAATTGAAGAAAAAGAAATACTGTCACTTCTTGGAAGCTGAGTAGGCTGGATGGAGAAAATTTAGGATGAAGAGAGCCCCAAGTGCAGGCACCTGCTGAAAGGGAAGAGAATTAAGTGTTTGTTAATGAAAAAAAATTTCATATACTCTCTTTTGACATCAGGTGCTACATTAAACTCATATCATAGTCTCTAAAAATTATGTCAGTAAAAGTCCAAGGTACATTTTGTAGGAATGAAGAACTTGTTTTCCATCTTTACATGTACTGTTTGTTTAACTTGTCAGGTCCAGGAACATTTTCCTTTTGCTGCAGAAAGGTAAAGTGAGTAAGATGGGCAGCCATTCTAGGATGACAGGCTGACAAGAAGCTGCTGAGCATTATGTGTTACATATGCTTTTATTTTACTAGCAGCTGACGAACTGCAGTAAATAACTGCTGGGACAAGGGCAAAAATGACCAATAGATCCATTCTGTTTAGATCAATAAAATCATTTCTTATACATCAGGAATGACATGATGCACATTGATGAGATACTCATGGTGCTCCTTGCTTCTAAAGGTGATCCTTCTACTCAGCATTTTCTAAGGCAAGTCTCTCTTTACAATTTCTCCACACTTTTAAACCCCAGATTAAGACACTCTTTATCATTAGTTAGCTTTGGAAATTTTGGCCCAAGTCTCTCCATTGTTCCCTGTTATAGAAAGATAAAACTACATTATGCTCTGTAGTGGTAGTAGTGACAGACTGGGAGAACAGGAGACAGTGCTTTGGGTGAAGCATGCTGCCCTGCCCCAGTGGCAGAGGTGAGTGGTGTGAGGTCTGACTGCCAGACCTTCACGGGATGAAAAAAAAAGACAGAGGAAAGAAATTGAAAATTTTGTATTCTCTTTCCATAGTTTTATTATCACAAGACTGCAAATAACACTTCCAGGTCTCTTCCTGCTGCTCCCCACCTAGCACACACAGCTCACAAGGTGGATAGGAGGGAAATAAATGAACAGCACAGCCTGCAGGCAGATGGTTAAGCAGGCAGATGTTCTCCAGCAACAAGTGCAGCCTATTCATATCTGTGCTTTCAGCAACAAATCCCCACCAGATGACATGATGTGGCTTCATTATGGGTTGGGTTACAGCCTCACGACGATTCGTGAGCCTACAGTAATCAGAATGTATCATCTAACATCGAGTCCATTGAGTGGGAGGCATGTGCCCAAATTTTCATCTCATTCAAGCTGTGGTACATCTAGGTGTGCACAGTAACAGAACTATAAGGTTGTCTCACTATAGCCCTTAAGAAGATAGGAGCCAAAGTCCAGGAAAAAGGGGACACTGATGGTTCAGTCTTCCTCTGCTTCCTTTATACCTGACAAAGGAACTTATTCAGGTCATATTTCATCCAAGTTCATTAGCTCACTATATTCACACTGTTACCAGTGATAGTCTCCCATTGCTCAAAAAAGCTGGAATAACTATGTACAGTGACATATATGCAGAACTGTGTTAAAGAAAAGTAATTTAGATGGCACTTAAACATTAAGAAATGTCAGATTTCCTCTTACCCCCAATTTTTCCTTCTGAATAAAAAGGTTCTATTGAAAGAGTGTATCATCTAAAAATGAACATGAAGTTAAAGCTGCATGGACAACTGGATAATAAGTATTCAGTTAAATGCGAAAAACTTTGATCTTGCAACTTTAAACTGTTCTTTTAAGATGGACATTTTTGTTTGATTTTTGTGATGGTTACTATGGTTCCTTTATACATTTCCTGTATATTGTCAGTGGGGGTTTGAGCCTTTGCTTCCAGCCCAGGCTGATCATATTTGCATTATGGGAGCTAATTAAGTGCTAGGAGGAAAGTGCTGCTTTTCCAAAAGTGGGATGGACAGGTCCAGGTGACCTGTCGAAGTACGAGGCCAAGTCAGGGGTTGAAGCGAAAAGTCCACCTCAGCCAAGCTCTTTCTCTCCTCCCTTGGTAGGCGCATTGTCATGAGAGGGTGGCAGAAACAATCAAGGGGATTTGAACATGGGGGTCTCGTGAGATGACAGAAGCATCTTCTGCTCTTCCCTCCTCCAGAAACAAATGGTTATTGTCCTGTCAGGACAGGGTGCATAAAATCTTCTTTGGAGGCTTGAGAGGGAACCCCTTTATCCCTGATGAATCTGAGCCCTACCACCAGGATCCATTCTGAGCAAGCATGCACACACACATGCACACATATGCTCAGAGCATGAGATTTCACAGAAAACTTGTATTTTAAAGGCCCCAATCTAGAACTCTCACCTTTTTTAAAAAAAAAAAAAAAATCTCTATCTTTCTGTTTTCAACTTTAAGAAGATCCTGCTGGTGTAAATGCTGCTACATTGTGTACCAAAAAAAAAAAAAAGAATAGTTGCATGACATGTTTGAAAAATGTTTCACCTGTAGGTATAAAATTAAATAGATCTGGTTCATCACTTTCCTGGTTCTTTACAACGGCAAACAATACTGGCCATCAGAGTATTACGATGAAAGAAAGTAATCCTCTGAGGTAAGGAAGCCAGAGACAGTTATTTCAGTCCTCAGCCTCTATCTGCCATGCTTTTGCCAGAGAGAGATTAGCCTGCCCCTGATTGCAGCTTTGGAAAGCTTGGCATGCCTTTTGGATTATCCAGCTTCCACTACAGATGTAACAGTCACCAGTCAGGCAGCAGCAAATTATCTTCTGTGAAGTTATGCTGCAGTTCAGCTACAGGTCTAGCTTGCACTGCCAGAGCACTTAGACCTCCTCAGAGAAGACCGGAGCCTGAGCCTAACATGATCTATGCTGCCTGTGAGGTTGTAAACCAAATTTCTCCAGGAAGACACATCTGATGATTGCTATCTGCAGATTCACATGCTGGTGGGCCTGATTAATATGAATGTAGTGGGACAGAGGAAGAGCCTCCCAACCTTTGAATATATTTATTCCCAAGTGAAGCAGCATGTCTGACAAGAGCTCCCAGAAATGTAAAGGTTTATTGCCTCATAATGGAATAAGAGGATTAATTTAGAATAGGTCTGTAGCCACTTGTAAAATATTTCATTTTAATAATTTATACTAATGGAATAAATGATCTAGGGAGGGTCACATGGGTTGCTTCTGGGCAGTTGTTGACAAGGCAAATGTGGCTGGGGAGACCTGGGCTGGACTCTTATTTGATTGTCCCTGGTGGACTTGTAGGATGTTAAAAAGAGAGAGCAAGAACAAGCAGCAGACAAAGCCTTTAATTCATCTACTTCTCATCTCACTGCAGAGCACTCATGAGATGGCAGAGCTGATCAGCTCAACAGCTTCCTAAAACATGCACAAGGAGAAAAAACTTAAGCTTTTATCTCTGTAATAGGTAATGAGTTCTCATTTCCCTTTCTAACATTAAAAAAAAAAAAAAAAAAATAGCCATCTTGTGTGAGCACAGAAAAGCTCAGTAGCAGTAATGGTCTCAGCTCCAAGAGGCATGCAGAGATTTAGGGGTCACAGACACTGTTGTGGGTCTGAGTCTTAGAGATGTGGCTGAAACAAACACTAGATGTGATATGCAGGAATTATGCAGACTGTACAGAAAGAGGGTTATATCTCATTCCACACATGTGCTGTAAGTCTGCTATCTCCCTTTATCCATCTGAACTATGTTTGTGATGGATATTTCTGATGCATAGTCCTGTCCAAAATCTGAGAAAGGACTTTGAGAGCTCAGCATTGCACAGGGACTCTTAACTAAGAGATTTGCAGAAATTCTTCAGTTCTGTTTCATCTGTGTCTTGTTTTATAAATCCATCTGTGCTCTGACAGTATTAAGCAGAGACCAATGTCTCAGCAAGATATTTCCTTCAATCCTTCTATATGACCACTAAGTCCATGTAAGAAAAGGCATCACAGAAATATTTTTCAACTGTTTCTGTCAGTATAAATAAATCGGAATCAACAGAACTTGTCCTCACTTCTGTCCTTATAGAAAAAAATGTACACAGAAATTCCTGATTGTTCCATTCTTTTTCATCTGACAGTGTAGAAAAACACTGGACTTTGTCTCACTTCGGCCTAATTTTTGAACATGACCTCTGCTTACCGCCTAGTTCCCCAGCTTTGCTTTCATTATGCTGCAAACATTTTTCTTTCATAACAATTTACATATGTAATTACTACAAGTACTTCAGGAATTGTTTGCTAAAGGCTCTATGTAAATACTAATTATCAGTAATTAAAAATCCACAGCTATTAGGAAGATACTGATAGGGAGAAAATACTGCTTAGGAAGCAACTAACATTTGTCTAGGCAAAATTAAACATCAAATAACTTTCTATCTATGTAATTATATAATGTGACTCATCATCTGCTGCATAAATGAAAGTGTAAATGGGAGAAAGGTGTCCCCCACACACATGCACATACACCGCAGCCTGCCCACAAACTGTTCATCTATAATATTGTAAACTCGTTTCATGTTGGGAGAAAAGACTATTGAGAGGTCTCAGTTACAGTTGCAGAAACGTTAACAGCTGCATCCAATGTTTTCTATGACATGCTAAAATCAGGTGCTTCCAGGATGATGATATGCAGACTGAACTCTCCGGGTTGTAAAATGCACTGGGATTCTTTCTTGCACCAAGTGAGTGAGAAAATATCCTTTGTAAAGAGTAGAAATAAAATGCAAAACCAAATTACATCTGCTCCAAATTGTTACAAAATCTCGTTTCACCCTCCTTGATGTATTTTTTAATTTCTAATGAATTTGTTTCCTTATTAACTGTGGTTCAGCATCCATGTACTTGAAGTGGAATTCTGGCCCATCTACAGATGTCAAAGGGCATTTTGCCACTGTTGTAAGTGGAATTATATTTTCATTTTAGTGATTTATTACAGAATTCAGCAGGCTTTGAATCAGCCTCGGTCCATCTAAAATTAATCAACTTTCTGAGCCTGGTGGGAAAAGTAAACAGGTAATCTATGTGCATTATACAGCAATCCCAAAGTTTGCTCTCTGCTGTATCTGCTCCTAATGGTAGGGGAGAAAACCCATTAAGCAAGCAGACAGGCAAAGGGGGCAGCAATTTTACAAGGGGCACAAAATAGATTTCTGCTCTCAGAGCACAGGCTCCATCTCACTCAAACCTGTCAATGTAACAGGGCGGCATAAATTTGCCTGGAGCACAAAGCTGCTGCTGATGCTCACCTCTGACAAGAAAACTTCTCTTCCCATAATAATGATCAGCCTTGGTGTGCTTGGCTCCTGAAGCCACATTGTCAAAAGTAGCAAAAAGCCACCAGTTGCACAAAGGCAGCCAGGCTGAACTGCCTCCAGAATTCATTTTCAAGTATGTTTTTATTCACTTCTATGGAGTTTATTTTTCCCTTTCTGGATCTGCCATTTTAGCCTCAGATTCAATACAGGGAAACACTTCAATTATCTCTGGATCAGGTCCTCAGATTGTATTGTGGCTGAGGCTTTGAAAATTGCTGTTATCAAAACTATTAGCTGACTTGCCTGTGCTATTTTGAGCTGGACTCAAAAGAGCTTGATGGGACATTGAGTCACTCACAAACCACGAGACAGGCAAGAATAACAGGAGTTTTACTGTCAGGTTTTGACTTTCAGCTTTCAAAAGGGATTCTCAGCAAACAGCCATCCTGTTCCCTCTTGGTGAGCTGCCAGACCCAATCTCCCCTGAGCCTAAGGCCAAGGTGTGGCAGAAAAGGGCAGTTCTTTGTGTGAAGTCTGACCTTGCCTTGGCTTGGTTTCCTCTGGGCAATAGGACAGCCTGGTGCTGGGGGCTTTTCCCTCCTGAGACTCACACCAGCTCATGGGTGTTGTGGCACACAAACACAGCATAATGGGGCAGCTCCAGCAAATCCTTCACTGGTCTATCTGCCACCAACAAGTGATGAGAGCCAAAAAACCCCAAACAACAAAACCAACCCCTATGGTTCTGCATTCACTTCTACATATTCCTTGCCTTGGGCCCAGGCTGCCTTTGGTACACACCAAGCATGGAAACAACTTGAGATCTGGAAAAGCTTAGCTGTCATGCAGCTCCCTAAAACACAGTTTTCTAGCCTGTAAGTAGTACTGGCTTCCTCAAGTCTTGCAGTAACTAATGCTTTGTATCAGTATTTTGTTAATTTACAGCATTTCCTCAGTCTTAACTCGGCATTTTCATTCTTCCCCCTCCTGCTTTCACTTCTCTTTTGCTTCAACAAAGCATGAAATCATTGTTTGTCAGAAGATAATCTGCTTGCTGCTGTATCTGGTTGTAACTAATGAAATTTTCTTCAGTCTTCTAGATTGCTGGGGAGACATGTAACTGTACTCTAAATAATTTGAGATCAGTCAACCCCACTGCTGTGCTTGCAGGTTACAATTAGGTACATGTCAATGAGATACTCCTGGTCTTATTTTCTTTGGCTTCATTTACCAAAAAGGGTAAGTGCAGTTGTCCCAGAGAGAAAGAGAAATCCCCTCCCTCCCACCAGCCCCTCTTCTCCCCCAGCCCAGTCTGGTGTGTTATGGATGCTGAGCTGGACAAAACACAGTGGCAAACAAGGCACAGTTTAAGCATTTAGTCACCTATCCACTTCACAAAGAGAAAGACCTCCTCACAAAATGGACATGGAGATTCAGACATCGGAGAAGAGGACTACAAAAGGCAGCATGCTGCAGGGGGTAGAGGGAATTCATCTGTGGGGACCAGAAAGAAAAGTTTGGGGCACGAATGGAAAGACCCTTCAGAGGGATCTTTGCTCGGCTCTGGATGGAAAGTTTGCATTCATGCACACCACTCAGCCTCAACTCTCCCTGCAGGAACGTCCCTTTCTTCCCAAACATGACCAGGTCTTTCTCTTTGTTGAGAAGAAGTTCCATGCTCCTCTTCGTCTCTTAAATCACAGGCTAAAACCGCAGCTAAAACACAGGATGGAGGAGTTCAATGCTCTCTCCTGCCTGAGGGTATCACAACCTGTGGTGTCCAGTTACAGGTGAGCCACAAGGATGAGGGGAATTTGAAGAGAGAAAGAGCACTTTTTAATCACCCCTATTGAAGCAATTTGACTTTTCATGGAACATAAAAATATTTATTACATATGTAAACAGCCTATAAATGTGTGTATTAGCAGTTAGCACCAGTATCAAGGATGAGAAGATCTGGCACCCTGCTTCAGTGAATACAACACCATGGAGTGTTATGAGTGACTTAAGGGGAAAAACACCCCACCGTGTTTCCAAGAACAAGAGTGAGATGAAAGTGCTTGTCATCCTCTGGTGAGTGGTGTGTCATTGTAATGGCTTCTGAAAAAAATCACCGCTGAGTTAGGCATGACAGTGTATCACTCAGGACTGCTGAAGGGTGGAGTACACAGAAAGGAAGGAAAAAAAGGTAGCAAGCTATCAAAATTTTACAGTGGCATACAACACACACACCACAGGAACTGTAACTACGTTTGGTGAAATGCTATCACCAAAGCATCCCTCAGTAAGTCGTCAGGCCCAAAGGGGACTGACAGCTTGTCAGCAAGCCAGATACCAGCATGCCCAAGGTGAGGGTCGCTCCTCCAGGACCAAATGTGGGGCCCACCTGCTTTTGGCAGGGAAGGGCATAGATCCAGACTCTGGGTACTCTTCCCTCACACCCACTTCCCTTCCCTTCACCTGATCCCTTCAGGTCACTCAGACATATTCATAGCCCTCTTCCAAATAGCTCACTTCTATTTTCTTTTGCTTTGCTCTAGTGTGGAAAGAAAACAGATTTCAAAACCTCAAGAATTGATGGTTGTCCTCTGAATAGCTTGAGATGGGATGCCAAAATGCATCACTTACCACAGTGGCAAGATCAGAAGAGCACCCCAAACTGTGGAATATTTATTCTAGGGCTGTCATTCAGTTCTCTAAAGATTGCTAAAACTAAGCTGGAAGCACGACAAAAACAGATTTTGACAAGATTGTCTTTGTTTCCAGCTTCTTGCTGGCCTGTAAAAACATGAGCTCAGCCTTTCCTGTGGCTTCAGATCATCTGTGTCCAGGCCTGCTGGAGACTGGCATATCCCAATCAGCAAGGGGACAGAATTAGTGAAGCTAAAACTGGTTTGAGTGTGATTTTATATTCAACAACTCAGGACCAGCTTCCTTTGTTTTGTTGAGAAGTAGGGTGTGTGTGTGTGTGTGTATGTGTTTGTATACACTCATATGTGTTTACCTTGTAGTGGTTTCACTGGTGGTGGAAATTGCAGATGTGCCTGCTCATTCCTCATGGTTTCACTGTACAAGACAAATACAATTGATTTAGAAGGAAAGAGCCTTGCCAAGGACAGTAATAATGGCTTTGTGCTAAATAAATTTAATGCAATATGCTTTGGCCAACAGCTGCAGCTTTGGAAAGAAGCAATTCACCTACTCCCAGAAATAACCATGAGAAGCTCAGTAACTGGCTGAGAAGCAAGTTTATGCACATGAAGATTTGAAGACCTGCAGTGCTAGCTAATAGAATCAAACAGCTATCAAAAATCATGGCCAGCTGAGCTGGTGAGTCCCAGGAGGGAGGAGGGGAAAGGGGGAGAGATAAAAATTCCTAAGGGTAAGATTTCTGTGGAGATTGAATATATACTCTTTTATTCTGGGAAAGACAAAATGGAATAAAAGTGTCAGAGACTGCCAGTTTTCAGTATTAAAATATTTAAAGAAATAATCATTACGATATTAGTCCAGAAAGTATTATTTCATCTAGCAGAGGCTAATACATTTCATAGATTCTAGGGCCAGAAAAGGCTATTAGGATCAACTAGATTAAGTTTAATATAATTCAGGTTCAGTAATAAATGCAGAGACCTGTTCTGCCAGGCAGACAGCAGAGTGTAAGGTCAGTCCCAAAGTCCTTAAGAGAAAGGAGAGAGAGACAGAGACAGATTTGCCAACTAATTCTCCAATAGAAGCAGACAGAGTTTGTCTGGAGACATGATGTTGTTTTATGACCAGGTCCAACAGCTTCCCTGAAGCAGCGAGGTCTGCTCCGCAGGACCATCCGGACCCCGGTGTGGTGAGGATCAGAGAGGTCACCTTCCCTCGTATGCAACAGCTGTGCTTTGCTGCAGATGCACAGCACCTCATCACATCTCAGCTCTCCTCCTGCACGGTACAGGAGTCCCCTCTCCACCCCCATCCAGCTCTGGGCTGTGTTTTTGACAAGTTCCTGCCGAGCAGAGCCTGAGCTGCCCTGGGCCAACTGCTATCGTTATCCCATGCGGACCATGCGATTTCTTCTCCCCATTGACCTCTCCAACAGGCCAGCTGCGGGGGACTGGGGAGCAGCTGGGCTGGCTCTTCTCACAGCTCTTTCAAGCAGCCGTATGATAACCGAGTGCGATAGCGCTGGTGGGTGGTCTGGCTGCAACCTGCGGCTCCTCGCGGGGAGCACTGAGCAAGTTAAGTGCTTCAAAAGGCAGTTGTGTAGGAAGCTGCCTCAGACGCTACCCGCTGCAGAGATGGGTAGATAGGATGCAAGGTCTTCCCTCCCCTGGGCTCCGGCACCTCCCCTGGAACTGCAGAGACCCACTGGGTATTTTTATTTCCACACCGAACTCACGTTGTTCACCTCAGGCTTAAACAGAGTGCGAACGTCTTTCAAATTTACTTTTTGGGTTGGCTGGTTGTTTTCTAAACCTGTCCCTGTTTTGAAGAAAAAGAAAAAGGCTTTTCAAAAAAGCAGCAGCTGGGAAATTTGCCCTGGTTTTAAGTGGAAAAAAGTAAATATACAAACAAAAAGAATCACTTTTATTTTCACTACAAAAGATGTTTTGCTGTTCCCCCTCCCCATCAAATCACTGCATTTACTATAAAGCCTCCTCTTTTTCCAAGAGTGACAAAGGGTTTCTTTGAAAAGCTTTTGTTCAGTGCTGGAATCCCCTGGCCTGCAAAATCTGGGCCTGGACCTGAGCTGCAGGTACTGCTGGTCTCCTCTAAGCTTTTCCTCCTTTCGCCTTGGGGCAACACAGAAAGAGCAAAGAGACAGTGAGGCCACTTCTGAGCCTTATGTGTTTGTGTCTCACCCCTGCAAGAGAGCTCAGGTGACTTTGTTCTCCAGCTTCATTTGTATGCTTGGAGCCAATCCTGCCATGGATCTAAAAACCAATGATTCCTATTGATTTCATTGTGGATTTGTCATGTGGAACAACAGTCAGAAAAAAAAGGTTGCCTTGTAGCTATAAGCAGAAAAAAAACCCAAGACTGAACCACCTCCCATCAAAAAACCAACAGTAAATAAGGAACCCAGAACTCTCCTTTGCATTAGATAGGCATCCTGGCATGTTAAAATCATCCTTGAGCACCTCCCACTGAAAATTAAAAGAAAGCCTCAGTTTTGTCACTAAAGCTGAAAAATGTTATTATTTAACAATTGGTTGTGGGCATTGTTGGTGTTATAATATATCTCATTTCAAATCATAACAGATGAGTGATCTCTAAATTGTTGGTTCAAATGAGATAATACTCCATCATGCTTTCCTTTGCAACACAAATCCACATAACTAGCACAGTATAAATACAATCACTGGCTGGTATAAAAGCTTCAAATAGTATTTTAAATCCTGCAAGTATGGTTTGTGCTTCAAATTGACAGCTCAATGCTCTGTCAGTTCCTACTGCCAATCTCATTATGGAAGTAAACGGCTCTATCTTATTTTATCCTGTTCTATACATGATACATTTAAAAGGACTTAAAAAAATCTAGTAAATGGAAATATATGGTACAATGAACAGTTAAAAAAGTCAATTGAATTAGTGGTTGTGTGATATCTTTTCAGCATACAATATGAACACAAATGCTGCTTTTTATAGAGGTTTATGCATACGAATAACGTGAAGTGGAACAAATGAGATTTGAATTTTATTATTCTTTTATAGCATTGCATTGCAGATAGCTTTTTTTAATTAGCTCCTATCTCAACACCTTTGGCAACTCTAAATAATTCAAAGAATCTTGTCTTTTGTTGTTGCTGTTGCTGTGGTTTATTTTGCAGAGAAGTAGCCTTTGCAAATGACAGGAAGCTCATCTATCACCTAGTTAAAAAATGATCCTACAATTAAACTCAGAGGGAGTGTGCTATGAGTCTTAAACCCAAATCAGCTGCCAGACACACGGTGACAAACCTATCCCAAGCCCTAAGAGGTGCCAGGATTGTAAAAGTTTGCTTCCCTGTTTGTGAGATTTCCTACACACCGAACCAAATGGAAAAGTCTGTAGAAGTCAGTTTGACGGAGGTGGGGGCTCAGGGAGCGGGTTCCCCACCAGACCCTCAGCTCACCTAAGGAGGATGGGAGGGATCCGGTGCCACTGCACAGCTTCATCAACCTGTTGCTGTCTCCTGGCCTGGCATTACACTCTTAGCAATAAAACATGAGCTGGATATATAATAGGCACAAAACCCATCGCTCCCAGGACTTCAAAGCAACAGGCAGTATTTTATGTCAAAATAAACAAACAAATGTATGTAGACAGAAGTTGATGTTTATGCTACACTGTACGGTGTGGGGGTGGGGGATAGTCCCACCAGCTCCGTTTCTAGACAGCACATCTTTGCACAACTTCTTTGTTGAAAAACTTCAGGGACACAGTGTCTTATAAGGATTCCCTCGGGCTCCCAGCCTCTCCCTCACTTCACAATGTGTGGGCAGGATACAGCTGTTCAGCTTCACTGCGTGGTCTTCTCATCCAAACTGTTCACATAATGCAAAAATTACATCCCTCAAGGCACTATGGAAATTCACATCCTAACACAGTTTCAAATGCCTATTTATTTCACAGCCTAGTGCAAATATTACATCTGCTCCAGAGTCCACTGTTTCAAACGATACTGCAGTGCCTCAGATTAAGTCTGTAGGATTTCTTTTTTACCTAAAAAGGACAAGGAATTTCTCATTCTTTGCAGATCAACAGAAAATAATTATTTATTAAAAAAAACGAAAATCACAGTGACATTTTTCTCCACCCCTCTCCAGATTCTTTCAAGGTAAATCCAAACTTCAGGAAATTTGTGAATTGCATAAAAGGTCATTCTGAGGGGTTAGCCCAGCTCAACAGAAAGGAGTGGTTTATGTTCAGTATTGCACCATAGCCTGCTCACCTACTCCAGCTGAGTACTCCCCAATCACAGGAGAAACAAAAAGGATTTCTGCTGCTGTTCATCATATAAATGCAACATGAGATGAAATGTTTATAGACATAGATTTGAGAAATTTCTAACTCCAACTTTCAGCAATGTCGTTAGTTTGAAAAAGTAGCCCTTGTGTTTTCAGCATCTGTTTCAATCCTAGCAAGCAAGCACAGAAGAATGAGCTCAGCTCAGGGCGTCTGAAGAACCTCTGTCAAGCATCAGCCCTGACCAGGATCCCTGTGTGGCCCTTGAGGAGTCACCTATAAGCCACAACCACAAATGAAGGGGTTCACGCACACTCCCACTGAATGCAGATCCTGGCCCCACCAACACACAATGTCAGGGAACTTTTGTAGTAAAAAAACATTGTTTACTCCCACGTACATTCTGCCTGTCTCTCTTGCTCATGTCCCTCAACTGTGCACTTCAGAAATGTTCACCTGTGGCCTTTAGTTCAGTTGTAGAAGAAAAATACATTTGCCAGGTTATGCAAAAGGAAGTTTGGTAAAAAATGCTATTGCAAACCCAAGCTGAATGACAAGGTCAACAGAGAGTCCTGGCACATGCACCCTGTGTTAAGACCCAGACTTAATTCAATCCATCAGAAAAACAAAAGGAAAGAGGATAAGAGGCTGACATTTTGGCACCATTTGCCTCTTCAGAAGACAGCAGGTGCTGCCAAAGTATTATACTCTCTCATCTTTTTTCCTCATTTTTTTTTGTGATGGGGGGAATTATATCCTACAGTTGCAAGTGATCTAACATGCCAAGGTCCCTTCCTGATAATTGATGATTTTCTTGATCTCCTTTTTCTGACACACTCTGTCCCCAGATGCCCATTGTCTCTCCAAATCTCTCTGTGGCCTCTAAGCCTTAATTAGATCTTTCAGGTTCTGTTTCTGTGGTGCTTTCACCACTGCAGGTTTTGTTTCCATTCCAGGTCTCTCTTTCCTTCAGGCTGCAGCTGTAGTTCAAAGATGCTCTGCTGTTCTTTGTCATCAGCCGCTCACCTGAACTACCTTTTTATAACAGTTGTAGCTGCTACACCAGTGCTCTCTAAATGGCTGCTGTTCACCCTTGCGCTTGTCAAGAGGTATTGATGGCAAAGAGTATGAAACAGTAACTCTGGCTTAAACCTAAGGAAGGAATTTGGGCTTCATGATACCATGCAGAATTCAGGTAGCCAGCTCAGGAATGGAGCAGAAAAAATTAATTTACATCTCTACACTGTGTTACATGTTATGCACTAAGAAATGGGATTCACAGGAACACATATGCAAGCCTAGCTGAGGAGTGTGGAAGGCATTGCATTTCTCCGAAGCAGAAGGACCTAGCCCAGAGATGAGGTTTGGATGTCTCTGTCACTTAAATCCTTAAATTCTTCTCCTGTTTACATGCCCAAGTCAAGCATTTAGGGGTGCAGAAAGCAGCATGGATATTTCACACTATTGCCTGCCTATAGTTAAGCCATGGCACAGGAGGACAAGCTAGAGGAAACCCAAGACCAGCAACTAGGGCTAGGACAACCAGTTAGAAGAGGGGGAGCTCATTCTCTAGCTCCTACTCTCTAAATTTTCTAGAGAATAGGGACAGGGCAGAACTCTTTCCTCTCCCATATGACAGCCTTACTCACTTGTCCAGAGTTGCCCTTTGTTTTGGTTGCTCTTCAGGTAGCCCCGTAACTGGTTCCTACCTGGCCACAAAGTTTCCTAGCATCAGCATATTATGCAAAATGTGGTTTTGAACAGTCAGCTCTCTGTAGCAGAGTGGTAGGTGTGTTTTGAGCATGTTTAGCTGAACTAAGGCCTTCAGGGCAGGGGATTTTTTAATCAAGAAGACCATATTTTTGTAAATCCAACAAAGCATAGGTGGGAGGTAGACACTCTCCTCTTGGCCAGGGTAGCAGTACTACTCTTGAGTATAGCAGAACTGACCTATAAAAGACTTTGCAAGAACATTTAGATTTTTTTAGGGTATCTCAGGTTCTGAGCTGCTTAAGTAGAGATCTACTGGGTTTGAGTAAGAATCTAGAAAAGCTCTTCTTCCAGACCACACAGAAAAACAGACATGGTATGCACTTGTGAAGAGGGAGGAAAGGGGGCTCGAGGCAGACATCTCCATGGGAAGACTGAATAAAAGCTGGTACACTGTGTGGAGGATACTCCTTAAAGCAAACCAAACTAGACATTAACCAAAGACTCCCATGCCCTGCAAGTCACCAGCCACTTACTAACATCGTAAGACAAGGTTTGACATTTGCTTTTCTGCTCCAACCCCCAGCAAGGAGAGCAGTTTGTCTGCTGGCTGAAACCCTTTTGGAAATGCTGGAAGCTTCCCTTTTGAATTCCTTTCCTTAGTGTACCCTGTCCTGTGTTTTTTGGCAGCAGAAGTGGTGACTTCAAAGCAAGCAGTGGGAATGAACTTTTAAAAGGTGGGCACTCCGTAACAGCCACATTAGCAGCTGACTATTTCAGAGAACTTATTAAGGCGCCTCAGTAGCAAGGGATACATTAACAGCTACAGGGTACTTACAGTGCAGAGAGAACAGGAGTCTGTTCTTTATTTATCAGCTGCCATGCAGGTAACTAGCTTTGGCAGAGTGGCAGACTACATCAGGAGTTTGGGGAGCAGAAGAGGCAGGTTTCTTTCTGTAGTGTTTAGATTCTGCATTTGCAGACGTTCTTGCTAAAGACACAAAGAGAAGAGAGAGATTATGTCTGTGATAATCCACATAACAATGCAAGGTTTAGGGAAGCAGGATTCCGGTTCACCTGGGAGAAGGCAGGCAATACCAGAGGGCATTTGGATAGCAACTACAGTGCCAGTTTTTAATGGAAGCACACAGGGCGTAGAGAGGCAATGAATCCTGCAGTAATGACACATACTATGGAGGGTATGGCACAGGAGTATCACAGTGGCAGACTTTTAACAGCTCTGGGTGCTCTGGGCACACCCAGCTTTTCTAAATCCATTCAGCATAGCTCCTAACACAATTATCATAGCCACATTTTCAAGCCAACGTTATGTCAGAAGCACTCAGTATATGGAGCACTTTGGAAAATTGGCTCCTACTTTTTGGCAGTAATTGAAAGCTGAGCTCTTAGGAAAATGGGAGCTCTAAATGCTTGGATGACATTTCTCAACTTTGCTCACAAATAGGAGAACCTGTAAGACACAAAGGCAATGCCATCAACCATCTTTTAAGGCTCATCAGATGATAAGCCATCATCAGAGAGACTATTATTACATTTGCTTTTTTATTTCACCCCTGTGAGAACTTGTAAGACAAAGTTAGCAACAGCAGAGTGACAGACTACTACAGTGTTCAGTTTCAGATATTCCCAGTTTCAATACACAGCTATATCTAACCAGAAACAGCACTGATGTGCATGACTGATGTGCATGTAAGTAACAGTATGAGTAGTGCATGCCTCTTCCTTTAAATGAAAGGAAATGCCAGGCAGTTATCTCCATCAGATTTTATTATGTGACATAGGATGACCAATTACATATTGTGCAATAAACTAAGTGAGGTTTTAATCGCTGCTGCATTTATGGATGGTTTATCCTGGCCTTTCATAGCCTTAAAAACTAATAACTGAAGCAAAACTAAGTTTACCAGCTCCTCTCAGAAACTAGCCATGTGAGCATAATCAAATCCCAGGCATTAGCAAAGCCTGGATTCCTGAGCTGGTGAGGAACCGAGTCACTTCCCATGTCAGATGGTGCTGGACAAGCAATGTCTTTTCTTTTGACAAAATTGGAAAAAAGGATATGGGGTTTACAGCTAAGGCCAAATCATCACCCAAAATAAATTACACTGAATTTTCAGCTTTCACTGTCTGCATACTTAATTTATAAGACGGTAACAACTGTTGTGGTATCTTTAATGAAGAATACTTATTCTAAGAAATGTGATGTATCTAAGAATAGTTATATAGAAATTATGCTAGATAAATGTCATACTAAAAAGGGAGAGCTCTCTCTTACAGAGATAGCAATTTTATGGAAAGATGATCTTAGGCAAAGAGATTTGATGAAGTCCATATGTAGGTTAATAGCAGAGCTATGAATAAAACCTGAAATCTCACCTTTTCTCCCGCTTCATTATACCACCATGGCTTTCAAAAGAGGTGAATGTCAAGGAATGATAGATGGTATTAAACACAGTTTTCACATTAACATTTTTCTGCTGGTCCCTTGAAGACCCACAGATGTTGTTAGGGCTCTAATCCAGAATCTTCTCCATTCCAGAAAACTTGGAATAAGAGTTGCCTCCCCTTCATGTATCTTTGCATGCCATTGATTTATGGACTTTCATGCCTCTTACAATCAAGGGATGCCTTGCAGCCCTAATGCATCTAGGAGGAAATCATTTGAAGTAAAAGACTTGAAGAATCACCATCATGAAGATAATTGTAATAATAATAATCTACTTTCACCGTAGTCATGTTTGTAAACACAGGAATGCAAAGCTGCCCTGTTTCAGTTTATTTCAGACATGAAGCAAACAAGATACTGTGATTCTCTCTTTTTTTTCTGTGTTTCTTTTTTCAAAAGGGAAGACACGTGTGGCCTGCCTGCAGCAAGCCCTGTCTACCTGTGTTCTAATTCAGAAGAGTGGGTTTTCAAGGCCTCTCGAAGGCTGCCTCGTTCCAGGCTTGGTGACAAAATTTCCTACAGCAATACTTAGCCATTTTATTTGCCATCCTCAACTGCAAATGCAAAGGAGCTGACACACCTCAGATTAAACTCACCACAAACATTCAGGGAAGTTAATTGCTGTGATCCGAGCCACAGAAGAGAGAGAAAATGCACACATCCGATGAGTTTGCAGGCATTGCTCCTTGCAGCTGCACAGCTGTCCTTCACACATGAAAGAAACAGGTCCAGCTACCAAACATCTCTTTCAGCTTTTCCTTCTGTACAGTTACGTTCAGGTTTCTCCAAACCACACTCTGCACAACATTACAGCTGCCTGGGCCAGATCCTCAGCAGCTGTAACCCAACCTGGCTCCACAGATTTCAAAAGCCTTTTCCACCCACTGGAGAATCTGTCTGCAAGTTGAAAGTACTTCCCTGTCCTCCTTCCCTGCCTGCCACGCAAACATGCACACACGCATCCACATACATGGTAAATGGAATGAGTCCAAAAAGTTTTTCTCAACTCTGGTAGCATTAGTTTTTTCTTTTTCAAAATAACTTGGAAGATAAACTTTGAAAGCTTTCCAGTGCAAATGTTCCTGGGGCAAGAGGGCTGAATGTAAACAATAGCTATAGCTTGGTTCTGCAAAGAGCTTTTAACATGGAGTCCTAATTCAAACGTCCGTTCCTCCTCTTCTTTCCCTCCTACAGCTAATGTGTACTGTACAACTTGTGCATCGCTCCATCAGACACTCCTCATGGCTGCCAGGTCACGGAGTACATGGCAGCTTCTGCCAGAGAAGTAGAAATGTGCTGGTCTGACATTTTGGATGATTTTTCCCCAGCAAGTCAGGCGAAGATAGCCATTTTCCCTAGTTCATGTGGTTCGCTGAGGAACAGGTAAGACATGCCAGAGAAACATCTCCTGCTTGGCTATGTGCATGTGAAAGCCCCTGGGAAAACCAGAGAGAAAGGATCCTATCTTGTGGTAATTAGGGCAAGGGGGGAAAAAAGGGGGAGATGAGAAGGTGGAACCTTTGGTCCCTGTTTCATAGTTTCTTTGGGCCTTGAAGTGGTTAAATCAAAGAGATTGTGATTTTCAGAGTTGTACAATGGCAGCCTTCTCAGATCAGACAACATGAAAGTGGGAACAATCACACGATAGGATGCTGGGAAAAGGGGTCAAAGATAACAAAGGTTTCTGTTTTGATTTGCTAAAGGAAAGGTAATCACCAGATGAAGTCACGTGGGATAGACCTACCTTTACTCTGGAAATAGTGCAACTTTTCACCAGAGGAACTGCAGTTGGGCTGGGTGAAGTGAAGATGCCATGAAAAATTCAGGGAAAGACCATGAACTTTGGCCTCTCCATCATCCACTGCAAACTCAGAGCATTTCTGAGCATTTAGTGAGTTCTGTATGATTCCCTGATAACCGTCCAGGTACAAACACATATAGAGCAACTTTCTGAGTTTATACAGCTCGGGGGGCCAGGATGATCCCAGTCTGACACATGTACAATGTTCAACAGATGGAGTCTCTCAACGCCTTTGCAATACAAACCACCATAAGACTATTAATGAGGCACTATCTTTTGAATTAATCTCTCCAGCATTAAAGTTGTCATTGGTGGGCTATTAATATATTTCATATAACCACACTATCAGAGCATCTTCTGGGTAAATCGAACTCATGCAAAGTTTTTAGATGATTACATCATTCCACTGTCTCTTTTCCTTTTGCAAGGCTTTAACACTTTTTAGCATATAGGCTGATGTTGCAAAAATTTTGTTGCAGTCAATTTGTTTTAATTAGATTTGAAAGATGCAGGACTGATGGAAGAAAACACTGCTCATTTGACTAGATAGTAATAATCCCCAAAGATACTTGAATGAATCCTAAATTCATATATAGGATTGTTGATGCTGTTGATTTTTTAACTTCCAGGTTCATAACACCCTTCACGTAATGGATAACTGTAACCATATTTCTGGAAAAGAAGATGGCCTGTTGGAAACTCCAGCCATCTGAAAGGCTGGCTTTATATATGACTGTTTCCTTTCTTTGATAAGGAACACAGGGATTTCCAGATTCAGCAACTTGGCATCTTCCTTTAAAGCATGCACAGAATTTGTAAAACACTATAGGCTGACTTTATTAGATTAATTAAAGAAACCTATTAATTTCCAAGTAAATGAAAAATATTTTTAATCATTGCCTGTGTACCACTTAACACATTAACTTGTCCCTCTGAAGTCATTTACTTAAGTGTGCCCTCAGCTTGCTTAATCCATAACTGGTCAATAGTATATTAATATTACAGTCTCATTTTGGATCTAAGCATGTTTGAGCCTATTAAACTGTCACCCTGGATTTACTTGCAGGGAAAAATTATCTGCATTCAGAGATAGAGGGAGAAAAGTATTAAAGTGAATCGAGCACTAATGAAATTAATCATAATCATCGTAAGTACATTCAACTGCTATCACCCAGTGGGAGATGCTGCTACAGGAAAGTCGTCCTGCTCTACTGTTTTTATGGCTGAGCTGTGGAGCATACTTTAGCTTTTGTTTGTTCCAAGGAGACCAATAACACACTGGCGATCATGTGGAATCATCCCTTTTATTTTTTTACTAAGAATCAACCTTAGAGACAACCTTGAAATACAAGCACTTCATGCAAAGCTTGTTCTACTGAACTAGTTTAATGTAGGTCAGACCTACTGTAGTTTGTGTTATAATTCATTCAAACTGTGAGACTCCATCTCTTGCTGTTTACTTTTACTGCACTGCTTGTGAACCTAATATATATAATTTACAGGTCCAAGACAATAAGAAAGAGCAAGTCAGGAGGAAAATGATCTATGTCCTTGCAGTGTAAGATACATTTAGATATACAGAGACAGATCCTGAGTTGTGTAAATCAGAATAGGTGCATGGTGCACTAAAGCCAATAAAACTATGCAGGTTTATATTAGTGCTGTAAGATTATCCTTTACAGCACTTCTCTTAATTAATGCAAAAATTTTATAATCCTTTAATAATACTTGAATTTTAAAATGCTGCTTTTTTTTTTTTTTTTTCCCTTCCAACTTCTGGGGTCTGTAGTGGCAAGACACTAATCTGTATCCTGCTTAATACTCCGTGAAACTTTTGAAGGGTTCCCCCATATATCCTCTTTGAATTCTTCAGTTATCTAGAAACTGTGGTGTTGTATGGATTAAACAGTTGAAGGAAACCTCTGATGAAGAGGAACATGACAATGGAAAAGACAAAAAATAGCAGCAGATCAAAAGCAGTTATATCTAAAAACAAATTCGGTGTTATCCACAATTAAGCAACATTTGACATTTAAAAAATATTTGATCAGTGTTTTGACTTACAGAACTGCTTAAGGGGCACTGTGATGTGTAAATTAAATTCAAATGAAGGTTAAATATAGTTCTTTTGGAAAGACTGCACGGTTTAAATTACCTAATTATTTGGACAAAATCTGTTCTCCTGTAATTAAATGTATACAAAAGAATGTGTCTTTTTACTAAGTACATTTGGAGAGAAGATGTTTATCAGCAAATGGTTACTTCCTCTTGAAGATCGTAAAGATTATGTCATCACTAAGAACTGTGTAAGAAGGAGGAAAGTTAGTGTATACATTTATTAGAGCTCTGTGAGGTTGAATGGAGTTGAGACAGTGCTCCTCTCTTTTGCTGTATGCAGCCCTCCAGGTCCAGATCCTGTAAAGCCCTATAATATAGGGCTGGAATTTACACCTATGCAGGAAGGCATATACCAAGGCAATGTGCCCAGGCAGTGCTCTGGTCATGAAAAGAGCTGATAAATCACCCAACCCATGTCTGCCACAATGCAGAATTGCTGTTTACAGTACCCAGGACTAGATTTCTGCCTTGCATTCAGCTCAGAGCCTCTCGTTCCACCAGTGTTCCCAGGCTTCAGAAGGATGACTGCTGGAGTGAGTTATGGCCCATGTGAGTAAAAGGATGAGAGTCTGGATTACTGGGGTTTGTTTAGTCTATTTTTAAATGTGTTGAGTGAGGGGATTTCACCATGTTTCTGAGGGAGACTCTTCCTGAGCCTAGCAGATGTCAACAGCAGGATTATCTTTTGCATGACTGGGCATGAACTTTCTCTTTACCTTGTCCATTCCTCTTCGTTATGTTCTTTTTTACTGAGGTGTAACTCCATCAATATTCGCACCCTTTAGCATGTCTGTTTCTTTCTCCAGAGCCCTTCCTCAGTCCCATAAACTGTAGTTCTTCCATCCTATCTTTGGTGTCATTCCATCCGCCTCCTTTCTGGTTTAGGAGGGCACCCTTTCCAGCCTTTTCTGCCTCCCTCCAGTTTGCCAATTCAGTTCAAATCTTCTGTGCATGGCTGAGAGACAGAAATGTCAGCTTTGCTTAGGGCTCAGAGCTCTATGCCATCAATTTAATATTGCAATACATGCATAATGCACTTGGATTGTTCAATTCCTCCTCATGACCCAAAGTCCTGCTCTCCAAAGGGCTGGAAATGAAGTCTGCGCAGTGTGCCTAAGCTTCACAATGCCATTCACTGCAGCAAAGATGTAATATGGAATAGAGACTTGGGAAAGAAAATAATAAGCAAGGTCATATTGCTTAAAATTCTGAAATTTCCAATATGTACCTGGAATTATGGAAATATCTGTGGCTTCCCATGTTGGAAGAGTAGCATCATTCTGCATATCTGGTCTCCAGCTGCAATATCTGTCATAATTATACCGGGGCAAAAATTGCTGCTCATTAGAAAAAGTGCACTGGTACACAAAACCTGTGTCTGGTGGGCCTAGAGCATCTGAACTGCATGTGGGAGGAATGTTTGTGTTTCACACATATGTCAAGGAGGCAATTTTCAAAGTGAGTGGGAAATTAAAGGCAGCTCATCAAACTTTCCCACAAGTTATTTTACAATCCACTCTATTCAAATCCATTCTGCAGAACATGAGATTACTTAAAGGAAAAGGAAGAGAAGGGAAAAAAAAAAAAGTTGATTTATTGCTAATAGTCATAAAGGGAAACCATAAATCTACAGGAGCCATGCAGTGAGTCTAATAGTGAGTAAGAACACATGTAATCAATATGAATGTATTCATTTTTATTTTCTCTCAGCCACAATCAATATGCATGGTATCTCAATGTTGAATAGGAAGGCACAGCTTTTGCACCAGTGAGTTTACAATAATTCAGCGAAACTCCTGCTGAGTTTTGATTGAATAATAAGTCTGGCTCTAGCTAGACAAATTGCACAGGCAGCGATATGCTGATAGGGAGCAAAACTGGGAGCCAGCAACTCTAAGAAAGATGTTGGGTGCAGGAAAGCAAGGGGAGAATGGAGCACTAAGGGGTGACTTGGAAAGAAAGACAAAAGTGCTGCAGTTATTTCTCTGAGTGGTGGAAAAGATCCCTTTTACAAACCAGAAGGAAGCTGTCCCCAACCTTTGGTGCAGGATGAAAGAAACAATTCAAAGGTGATCCTTGCAGCACTGCAGGAAGGAGTTACAAACACGCAAGGAGCTTCGAGCTTCATGTGACTCCTTCAAATATTAATTTACTGTGTCATTATTAATTGTCTTCATGGCCCTTGTCCCATGGCTACATGCACCCAAAGGATATGAAGCAGCACCACCAGAGTTACCAAAGCCAAGAAGGAGGAGACACGGGCCTCAGGGAAATCTGGAAGTGCATTGGCTCCTGCTATCACACCCCGGGCAAATGTCTGTGTACAGAGCAGGCATGGACAGTGCAGAGGAAGCCTCTGCTTTGCTCCCCACTGCTAACACTGCTGAGCAAGCAGCCTGTTGCATTCTCCACTGACTTTAATTTGCAAATAGCCTTAAAGCATTGCAGAAAACAGCATGAGAATTTTTTTTTTTTTTTTTAATGATGGTAACAAAAGCTTGGTTGTCTGTGTAAAGCATGTAATGTAATCACTGAACAACCGAAGAGTACACAAGGTGTCATGCAGAAACAAAGAAAGAGGTCATCCTGACCAGAGGAGGGAATGAAAGCAGAGAGGAACATTCATATTCATTGAATCAAGCGTATGCACTATCATGTCTGGACACTGAACCTACCTGTGGCACTGATGAAAATCCAAATAAATATAACTGTTTCACATGCTCTTGAATATACCTGCAAGAGTAGTGGCTGTGTCCCTCAACCCACCCAAGCAGGCAGGCTGAAAACAGTTCAAAGAGCAGTTAGGTATCTAACTTTCACTGAAATTCAGGAGTGATGGCCATTTAGCTGCTCTCTAAAGACACACACACAACCATGCACTGCTCTGTGTCAGTATGTATCTCAATAGCCTTTCTCTTTTCCTGGGGAGAAGTTCCTGAAAAATCCCTCTCAATGAGCTCTCCGGGACTAATCACCATACACTGCTTACCTGTTCACTTCCCAGGCTGGTGATATTCTAGTTACAACATTGTGTCCTGTCACACCTTCAGTTTTTTTGCTTTCTAATGAAAGGACCTAATTCCTTCCCTGACTGGTTGGAAGCTTGGCTAACAGTGCAGTGTAAATGAAGAAGAGAGTTATTACTACGATTATGTGTTACATCAGTAATAACAAGGAACTGCGTTCAGATACAGCAGATATACAGGAAATAAGAGAAAATATCTACTTAAAAAGAAGGTTAAAGAAACAACTACTTTTCATGAACTGAGGAGAGAGATTTGCATATGAAACAGAACATGATGAGCTCGGCAAAAAAAATCCTACTAGCATTAACTCCAATTTAAATATTATTTAATTTTGTCATGCGTTTTAGCCCAGGGAACACTGGCTTCCTGCAAGTGTGCAGGCAAGCTCATGAATTGCTCACGGGAATACTTGCAGGAAGGGAAGGGTGAACTCATACATTTGGTGATTCATATTCCAATGAGAACGGCATTATGCTGAGTGAGGGGAGGATTCAAGGAGATCTCTCCTCTCCTGTCCAGAAAGGCCAATGACTAAGGAATCAAGTAAAAGACTAGGCAAGTTAAGGATGGTCTTAAAAGCTGAAGCCTCACAGCTTTTGGCAGCCAGTAGGTTTTTGTCTCCCTGAAGAGGGACCTAGACACAATAGTACTGACAACCCTATGAAAGGATCTGTTTCACCTTTTTGTTTGCTCTTGAGCTTTGCCATACCGCTGCATTGGGGCCAGGTGTAAGCATTTTTCAGATAGCAGAGCAGAGGGAAAAAGAGTGGTGTAAATCCCACCTGTATTCCTGAGTACGGTTCTCCAAGGCAGAGATACCAGGTGGAGTTAGGCCCTGTTTAACTGAACAAGGAGAGACCTAGATGATAGTGATCAGGTTATCTCCTCACAAGTGGTGTGCAGGCCACAAGTATTTAAAACATGGCACTGCAAATACTTTGAAATAGTGATCTGCTCACCACAGCTTGCTTTCAAAGTCAGAGGCAATATTTTTTTCTAGGGAATGATTCCTTGCAGCTCATGAACCAAGCCTTAAGCCAAAAAAGCCCACTTATGCCATGGAAAACCTCTTACCAACTGCAAGGGGCTATCCGTAAAGTCCTTTCCTAAGAGCAAGCTACTGTAATCAATATTTAACAAAGACTAATCCAGACATTACTCCATTCCTTCAAATGCCCAACACACCAACAAGATGTGAGTCAAAGTGCTGCTGTGTCACAGTTAAACATGGATGGAGAAACCAAACGCAACAGCAAACATGTCAAATCAACCATCTATTGTATTGGTCTGTTTATTCTTTTCCATTCTGACATTCATCCAAAACTCTCATCACAATCCATCTGTGCCCTAAGCACTGTCTGACATATTTTTCCAGAGAAAACCAGGAAGCTCATTAGATTCCTTTAGAAGATACAAATCTGCAGCTCAACATAAACTTCAAGAAAACATACTTGATTTCCTGTACTGGAAGGTAATTTTTGCAAAACTAACAACAGAGTAGTTGATACACCTCCAAGATTATTGTTTGCTCACAGACTGTTCATGGGACACCTCAGATACCTGAACATGGAAGGAGGTGTGCTCCATGTCAAATGAAAAGTCTTGGAGGAAAAAAATATGGGAAGAGGAGGAATAGAAAGATAAATTTTGTAAGGAGCAGCAAAAAAGCACAGAAATTATTTCAATTAAACATACAATTAATATTCAATTAAACATACAAACAATTAAAGAAATTAATTTTTAAAACCCGGATGCAGTTGCTTCTTATTTTTACAGCTGGCTGAAGCTTTAATAGTAGCAATTCAGTGCTTGTACAATGGCATCTGCACAAACAGCTGTAGTTCCCTTGTGTAAAACATACTGGATACGGCATTGAATTTGCTTGAACTTGCTTTCCCAGGCAGCATGGTCTAACAAAGGAATGGTTAATGATTTCTGCTAAATAATAGAAAGCTTCAGACACATGGCAGTGTAGGATGCTCCTTACTCTCCCTTTGTCTAGGCACACATCTTAAACCTTTCAAAATCCAGAAATCTGGGGGGAGTTTGGGGAGTGTAAGGGAGTGGCAGTGAAGAGAAATAATTTACTTTGCCTGGCTGTGGAGTAGACCATATGGATTATCTTTTTATTTACGTTTACTCTTCTCTGAGTATTTGTGTTTAAAAAGCCTAATATGCCCTATCATAAAGGATTATGTGTAATCGGCTTGATGCTCATCTCCTTGAAACTAATGCCGGGAGGCATACCAGTGTATTCAGTTTAGAAGTTTGTATATAGGGCAGCACCCCATAAAAGTCTCTGAAAACTGATAAAGTTGTACATTATATAATTTCTCTGTGTCCTCTCTTTATTTTTTTTTCTTTGTGCAAAGAAAAGGTAGAACATTCCTGTACTTGATTAAGATCAGTCAGTGGAGATTTACTGGCAAGGGTTGCACTGTGGTTTTGGTATTAACCTCTTGGATCACAGCAAGTGGCTTTTGAAGTTGGCTAGGGGCTGGAGGAAAGTTCCTCGTCAAGGGACGTACCACGCCTGCCTCCTTCCAGGGGGGGGTCAAGAGCAGCGGGAGGAGCAGGAAAGTCACTCAATTCTGTCTGCCATATCATGCAATAAATATTAACCAGAGATTATTATTGAATGCAAAGAAATAAATAGCAAAGATCTTTAACAAGCCTTACAGCTTACATGTATCTTGTTAGATGATTAAAGAAAAACAGGGTTAGGAAAGAATGACACTTTCAGATAAAATCTCATATGTTTTATTTCTAGCTGCATTGCAAAGACAGTGAAATTATTTAGGGCTTTATCTGCCCTTACTTCTCCCTCCTGTTCTGATTCCTCCTGAACATTCCAGCAGTCCCAGTAGCCCTGTTCCTGGAACCACACTGCTAGGTCCCCCACCAGCAGCAACTGGTTTTGTTCCCTGTTGGTTAGCATGCACAGAGCATCTGCACTTTCCCAGTGGGAGTGCACAGCAGTGCCACTTCTGCCAGGGGAGGACAGCAGAGCAAGTCCTCCCAGTCCCACCAGCCAGGGAAAGGGGAATTGCACACCCTGCATCACAGGGCAAAACCTGGCTGCTGCAGCTGGACCTGAAAGAGAAAATTAAGCCTGTGGAGTTTCAATTTCCCCGATTAAATTTCCCTATTAAAAGAGAAAGGAAAATAGAAATATGTCCAGTAAAAGAGGTTGGAATCAGACCATGGACTTCATCCCAGAGCACAGTGTTTCCAGGCAAGGAGCAAATAGATCTGTAGCTTTATTTCTCCCATTATTAGGACAAGGGCAATTGACAAAATTCACATCTTAGTGTAGTTTCAGGTAATGAATGTGCCACAAGATGCAGAAAGAAGAGGCTTAATTGACAAGTCTTCTAATTGTATTACTTTAAATGCTGGAACAAATAATCAAAGAAACTATTTGTAAGCATCTAGGAGATAACGAGGAGATGAGTTACAGCCAGCATGGATTTGTCAAGAACAGATTGTGTCACACTAATGTAATTTCCTTCCCCCACAGGATAATAGACCTTGCAGACATGGAAGAAGCAGTAGATGTCATATATCTTGAGCCTAGTAAGTTTTTTGACACTGCCTCATATAACATTCTGATAAATAAGAGAAGAAAATGTGGACTAGGGGAAACCTACTAGAGAGTGAGTGCAAAACTGGTTAGAAAACCATACTGAGGAGAGTAATTATCAATGGTTCACTGTCAAAGGCTGCATCAGGCAGATTCCACAGAGGTCTCTCTTGGCCTGGTACTATTCATTGTTAATGAACTGGATGATAGAAGAAATGGTGGTGCTACTAAATTGCACATTGCCCGTTACTGGGAGAGATTCCACATCTGCTGCAGTAGAGGGCTAGTGTTCCAGAACAGGAGTAAGAGGATACAAGTCAAGCAAAGTGACTGCTATATTATAGAATGACCCAGCAGTAGTCTGCTACATAAATTAAAAGTTAAGAATAATTGACTTGGTACTACAGCTTTGTAGGTAAGCATCTGTGTATTACAGTTGGTCAGAAGATGAATATGAAAACTTAAGAAGAAAAAAAGTTTTTCCTTTGCAAAACACATGTAAGACCTCAGGACATTGCATCCAGACTAGGTTTTGGCCACCTAACTCTAAGGAACATGTAGGCCAATGAGGTCCAAAGGACAGAAACAGAATTGACCAAAAACCTGGGCATCTAGGGGAAAAGAGCTGGATCAGTGTAGTCTAGGGAAAAAGAGTCTGATCTGAAATACAGCAGTGGTCTTTGAATCTGTAAGTGATTGTTTTAAATAGAAAGCAAACAGTCTCTTCTCTGTGACCATGGTGAACAGAACAAGAAACAAATGGTTTATGATTTAGGAAGAGAGTTTATGCATAAGGAAAAATTTCCAGTGTTACAGACAGTTGAAAAATGGAATAGACTCCTTCAGGGGTGTTGAAGGATTTCCATCGCTGAGGGAAGATCCATATACGACTTGATGTTGTCCTGGAGTAGTGAATGGACTAGATGACCTCTAGAGACTCCCTTCCAGTCTACTTTTCTATAATCACATTAATTCTATGGATAACACAGTCTAGCTATGTTTAATAAATTAAACTGTAAGGGAGAAAAAATAATCCCTTAGACCCAGAGCTAAGTCTGAAAACACTAAACATGTTGTAATAATAGGCCATAAATTTGCTTTCATTCCCTAAGGAGTTTTTATTGCCACAAAGACTAACATACCAGAAGCGTCCTCTAGTAATTAAGTAACTCCAACACATTTGCAAGGTTCTTTGATTCATATTCTGAAAGTAGTTTATGCTTATAGAAAAAAATTGGTTACATCAGAAATACAGGTTAGGTCATTCTGGGCTCTGTATGACTCCAGAATGTCTCTTTGTAAATCCTCATATGTCTTGAGCAGCAAAAACACAATTCCAGACCATTATTGAAGGGCACTTTGAATTATTTCCATCTTATTCCTATATTCACTGTTTCTCACTATAACATACAAATACCCTACAATCAGAATGAAGACAAAGATGATGCAGACAAGAAGTGGTATGGCCTCATCATCTTATCAGAAAGTAACATAAAACTGCGCTGTTCTACAGTGTCAGACATCCATATGTAAAGCAGAGAGCACTTTATTTATAAGTTGATGGAAGATACCCTGAGGAGTTGCCTTTCTATCCTATGAGTACAACAGTCTTCTAATTAAAATCTTCCTAAGAAAGTATGGTTTCAAGGAAAGGAAAAATTATTGCTGTATAATGTCATACCAATAAAGCAATCCAAGTTATCAACCAGTTTTTTAATTTTCTTTCTGCATTATCAAGAAGATTCCATAATACATTTTCATATAAATGCCTAGGTTTTATTCTTTCTCACTTGGGTTCACTATGGTGTTATAGGAGAATGAGCCCTCTTGCTCGTTTTGATGAGTAAGACCTGGTGAAGGGAAACAAAAGCCATCAACTACTTCATCTGGACTGAAACTAAACAATTCACTCAATGAGTCTGAACTTCAGAGCAAATAAGGTCAGAATGAACCGCTGTTGTAAAAGCCTGTTCCCCAGAAGTTCATGGGGTTCACACAAGCTACGTTTGTTCAAAGCGGTCCCAAGAGGACAATGCAAGCCCTGTTTTACTACCACAGGGTATAAGGTGGTATCGAATAATGAATCCAAGTATTTCCCTTCTGAACTCAGCCCAAAGCACTTTCAAAGTTTTCTAATATAAAATAATATACCATGAAGTGGAAATCTTTCTGATATTTTGTCATTTTAAGATGTGGTAATAAATTTTCCCTTGAAAAATATAACTCTGCACTCATTGTGTACTTTTTTGTTTTCTGTTTAATCTGTGATGCATATCTGAATGGAATTTTTGCCTGTAAATCTATAAAATTTACTCTGAACTGCTGCTTATGCTCTACTGATCACAACTCTGCTTTAAGGATTGGCTCTTATTTTTCAATCTTCACTGCCCTGTTGCTCTGTTAGAATATGAGGAGTAAGAGGAAAACAATTTTTGCACATTTAACACTTTGTTTTCCCTGGACTTCTCTCTAGGGCTATGGGGATCTTGCTACCTCACATGGGCAAACCAGGAAATCACATTACTGGAATGACAGACAGTAAATCTGATAGACACACACAAGGTACATTGATATTTTTGGTGTCCAAAGTTTTTCAGAGTTATGTTTCATCTGTGAGAGTTATGGCAAATGTTATAAAAGAAGAAGGCTAGATCCTCATCTGGTGTACATCTACTTAGCCATGAAATCCTGAGTCATGGCTTACACACCTGTATGTCAGCTCAGACTTAATCATGGCTCTAACCATAGCCCCTGGCCATTGCCCTCCAGTGGTCACTGGTTCTAATGAGTGTTTAAAAATGATGTTGATTGAAGAAGCCTCACATCATTTAATTCAGCCTCTGCGGGAAATGTCTTGATTTGTTTTCAGCCCAAATGAAGCCTAAAATCACTTCCGAAAGTGATTTTAAGCTGAAAAGTATGACTACTATGCTGAGGCTAAATTGAACCCTGCACTTACAATCACTTAGCAGTTTCCCAGGTGCTGAAGTATCGCATTTCATTAGCTGCTAAGAAGATGGTTCTCCTTGTGCAAGTTTGCACAGTCTGTTGAAGCTGCCTCAGTTGGGACACTTTAAAATCTCAGAAATCATAGGGAAAGTCCATGCTTCATCCATGCTTGAATAATGTAAACCTTTAATCATCACAGTTGGAGATGTGATCAAAAGATGTCACACAAGAGGTGACTGCACTTCTAGCTCATCCATGTCTAACCACAGAGCCACTGCACAGGCTGCAGTCCTTGTAAGGTGCAGCACAAGTTAAGAAAGATTGATCACTAACAGGAAAGAAAGTGAGATAAGGATAGATGGGAAAGCAACCTCAGAAAGAGGTGCAATCTTCAAGCAGGTTATTCAGTGGTCTGAGTTAACGCCTGGGAACTCCTAGCTCCGATGTACGTGGGACGAGAGTAAACCAGATGTTTGAAGTACCCTGCCAGAAGTAAACTAAGAATGCCTGAAGTTGCTGTGCATTTGAAGTAAACATGACTTTGAACATGAATACATAAACCAGATCACAGCTATTTATAGGAAATCAAATGTAAGTGAAACGGGATGAGCTTCCATGAAATAGCAAGAAAACAGGGAAGACAAAGAAAACAAACAGGAATGTAAGGAAAGCACAGTCAGCATTTGTAATACGGTCATTAAGCATGCTTTGGACTTCTGAATGCCCTTTATTTGCTGGCTTCAGAGTCCACAGACATTAAGGATTTGTCTACAGAGAGGCTGTAGTAGTAGATGATTTATTTATTCTGCTGCCACTTTTGTCTCTGGTTACCCTTCTGCTATGTCAAGTCTATTTACACTCTATATGGATGTAGTGTGATGTAGTGTGTGTGTACACATGTGGAACCAAGGAATGACTGTCCCAGAGCATGCCCATTCATAAGCAAACATGCTCTATCTGTGCAACACACACAAGGCACCTCCACACCCAGCACTGACACACAGTGCAAACCCTGTAGAGCAACTAGTGACAAATTCCAGTTACCAGTCATCACCAGCACCAACTCCTGCTTTACACAGGTTTTCCTCAAGACCATTCCTCATGAGTGTCCATTGAGCTGTGTGGGGAACCTGGGAAGATCTGCCCAAAACCCTCCCACTAGTAGCTACCAAGTTCTGTGAATCCTTAAGTCCTGTGAATCCTGAAGTCCTGTATTTGAGTCTTTTGAAAAGTCTGGGCTCAGTGCCTGATAATGTGGGTCTGATATCGTTAGGATACATACCTGGGGAGTTCTTCTAGCTTTTACTTTTCCACTTGTAAAAAGAGAAGGTATTTGTTACATCCTGAGCATTAGGAGCTACTGTAAGGATTACTTGTGCGCAATAGTGATCTAGAAAAGAACATTTCTAAGTGATACCAAATGGAAGTGCCTTCTTTTATTTGTGTTGGCATTTTTTTTTCTCCATTTGTGGTGAGTTTAGTGCCTGTGAGAAGTGCTCGGAAATCCTGTTTTCTTAAAAAGCAGCTCGATGAAATCAAGTATTGCTGTCATGGTACAGTCAATCCCAACATGTTGCAAAAGCCTTGTCACTTTACATTATACACCCTGATGAGATACAGGTTGAGATCTGTATCTAAATGGTTTCATGGGTGGTAAGAGGGTCACACATGAAAGTAGCCCTTCTCCCTGCAAGACAGCAGGTTCTCCCAGGAGATAATCAGGATTTTCTTCCTGAAACAGTTAGTGGATCTCTCCAGTTAACAGCCCATCACACATAGGAATAGCCAGGGACACATTTTTCAGATTTGATTATTGTGAGAGCTCAGAGAAAACTGAGGGCGCTAGGAGATTGGGTACATGGGAACCTATACTTTGATGTTTCTGTTCTGCCACTACCTTTATATTTGTGTTTTCTCTCCAAAACTGATGGATTCATTATGCTGCACCACCTGCTTTAGGCATTCTGCACCTGCCACAGCAGAAAATGGACAGATATTACATTGACACTGAACTGAGCTATCGCTTACTGCTTCCTTCCTACAAAGGGGAAGACGATAGACCTGTTTCCCCCAGCACATTTCTTACATAGAGATGGTGCTTTGTTAATAAACCAAGCCCAGTATTTTAACAACTCCAAGGTGAAGGGTTGAAGGCAGTAATATGCCTTAAGGTCATGTGGCACACGGTCATATTTTAATTACCACTGCCTGAGGCTGTCTCCACAGGTATGTTTCCTTCCTGCATAAAACATGAACCTGGGAGTGATTTCAAAACACACTGTCAAATAGTCTGTGACTCCAACAGGATGTACACAGTACCAGACTTTAATCCAAGGGCAAATTTTATTTCAGTATTTTATCTTGTAGGCTCGGAGGGGTGAGAAAAAGAAACACTTTTCTATGGGTAAACTAATAATGTTTAGCAACGCAAGGTGTATCATATGTTCTAGAGATCTTTCATTTCCTTAATAAATACCCAAGCATAGCAAGCTCTCAACACCAATATCCTTTCAATAAAAGGTAACCTTATATGGTCACTACATGATACATGATTTATAAGATGTCATGTTAAAGTAAACTCCCAAACACACTGAAGGAAGGAAATGGTTGTCTGGCTCCATATGGTGTTTTCATGTTTCTATTAAAACCAGACTATTCAAACACTGTGGATATCAGCACAGGTTTTAGCTCTAAAGAAAGGATAAAGAGAGTCTTATCCATACCATCTGTATCAATAGCATAAAAATTGCTGGCAACACATGAATGTGGTTACAACACTTAGGGTCATCTTACTGTTGGGGATTAAAAAGACATTGCTCCCGCAGACTGGTTTGCTCAAAGAGCTATCATGACACTGGATCGTTGAAACCTTTTTCTAGCCAAATATCATGCAAAAAAGAATAGGGATAGTTGAACTGTAAAGGCCAATTCCTTTGAGACAACCTCCTTTAAAGTAGGATATAGCATTGCAGAACTTGAAAGCTAATCTTCACTATCATACTTGACACTTAAATCCAAGGTCCATATTTTTGTGAAGTCATACTTTTCCAACTGAAGATAATTATACTTCTTTCTCAAACATCTTCAATCTATGAATTTATGGTGCACCTTGAATAAGTAAAAAGTTGCTTATTTATTATGGATGATCATAAAAAAAAAAAAAATCTAGGGTATTTAAATAATTTTTCCCTGGTTGTTCCCTCTGTTCTCCTTCCCTGGCAGATCCTAGGAGACATGCTTCCACAACAGGCAACTTCAGGGACTCCCAAGCTCAGTCCCTGCCAGGCTCCACACAGACCTCAGCAGAAGAAACCTGAGGTAAACAGAAGGTGGCTGAATTATATTTTTCCTTCCCTATAGGGGGCAACCCTTCACCACTTCAGTGAACGAGGGGCCAGCAAACGTCTCGGTTCAGGCCCAGGAACATGCTGCATCACTGCAGCATACTGAAAGCAAAGAGGGGAACAGATTTCAACACACATCACAGCAGGTCAGCGCATTTGCTTGGTAGGATGCTGCACAAAGCTCACACGCTTCCTTTTAAAGTTATTTTTAAATCCACCGCCATACCATGTTGTTGTAAAGCCCAGCTGAGCTGAGAACCTGCAATACAATCTCAGGGAAGTACAAGATCTCTCCTAGAGTTTGTAGGGGAGGGCTCATACCACATATTTTCAAGGTGTCCTTTCACAGTGCACCTTAAGTTACACTAACACTTTGAAGCGTTTCACTTTGCTTGGAGATTAATGTGTTTGTTGTGTACTTTTGACTCTACAAGAGTTTTGGTTCATTCACTTCAATGGATAGACAGTGGTCATTAGCCTTATGCATCTAGCAATATTTCTACTTTATTAACACAAGTACCTTCAACAACTTTTGCTAATGAGAATGTCAAGGACCCGGAAAACGCTCTCAATTCTTTGAACCTCACTCACATCATATTACAAGGCTAATAGTGTCACTACTCCATTAAAAATTTTAAGTATTACAACCTCTAGAGCCAGTAGTACTTAATGACTGAAACACCTCTCCTCCTCCTTTTCTTCCCACATTAAACACTATAGCACACATCAGCTTATTTTGAGCTGCAAACACCATCCATGGTTCTCGTGTGTAAAGGTCCAAATGGCTTCCATTTCACTTTCTATGTACAAGACAAATTCCTTGCTCAGTCAGAGCTACCAGTGAAGCCCAGGGTGCAAAACATCTGCTTTCTCACTGCTATCTACAGTACACAGACACAAGAGCTGCGTGTGTTGATACATGGGGACCTGAGGAACATCTTACTGGCTGCAGCAGGCACAGTGTTCCCAGCTGCTTTCTTATCAGGTCAAGGGACTTCCATCCAGCTTTCTCATTCCTTCACTTTCCTATGGATCTTCAGAGTTTCAGAAAGATAAGCTGGAGTTGGAAGAGAGTCAGAAAAGTATCTTAAGCATCCTCAACTTTCATAGCACAGTATCTAAAGTGAGGCAGCTGACCCCAACAGAATAATTCAAGGGTGTGGAGATCAGTACATGAAAAATATCATAAAGCCATGAGAAGAGCTGGAAGCTTCCTCAGTGTGATTCACAATGTGGGGGAGAAATTCAAGGTAAGGAACAGAGACAGGTGCTGACCTGGATTTGCCTGGTGCCAGGCAATATGAAATGCTGAGCAAAGAGCATACCTGAACTCCTGCTGGTTTTCAGGAGCATTGGTATCCCTCTCGGTGGGATTAGGGCACTTACTTGGGAACAAGAGTCCCAAATACTCACACTCCTCAGAAGACCACACTTGACCACAAGCTCTAGAAAATTACCTGTTACAGGTGGGCCACCAGGCACAGTGTAGGATTTGTGGGCTAAAGAGCCATGGGCTTTAATTTTGGGGTTACATGTGGGAAGCTCTGATCTTTGCTGCCATGCTAGATTTTATCACAGACAGAAGTCCCAGGCTTCTTCATGCCAGGGCAGTATCCTAACCACAAATCTTACTCTCCCTTTCAGGCCATTCGGTAATACCTGTCCCTATATCATGGCAATGATATCTGCTGTCCTTGTGCTGGAGCCAAAGCTGTTAGCTTGCTTGGATCTCAATCTTCATCAGTTAAAGGCTGAAGAATAGGATGTCCTATTCCCTATGTCATTCCTCCGTGCCAAGCAAACAGATCTAACACACAGAGCAAGGCAACACCATGACATCCACAGAGATCTTCAGCCTCATCTGAGAGGAGGAAGAGGCTTGCTCATGTCACACTAATATTGTGAGTGTTAGAGGAAAACAGGGGCTTTAGTGTGACTCCAGCATGTATGGTAGAGGCAGAGCGGGAAAGGGAGAAATCTGCAGGGAGACCCTTTCTGCAAAAAGAGACTTCAGAACAAACTTAGGAACCAGAAAACTCCTTTTCTGCTCTTTCTCTTCAGCATGATGCTCTGTCAGCCCAACAGCCAACACCTGGCCTGGCCTTACTCAAGTGATGGAGTTGGGTTTTTCTGGCTGTTTTTTGTGAAAGGATGTACCAGGAACAAGGGCACACACTGGCATGTTAACACTGAAATCTCTACAGCTGGGTGAACCTAGGTCTGCCTCAATTGCCAGCATGATATCTCAGTTAATTATTCTGTGGTCTTACTAGCAGGGACAGGCATTTTAGGTGGGCATTGTTTTTTCAGGGTAATTGCTATGGTTGTTTGCTTCTTTGGAGTGGTTTTGTGTACAGGCTGTTTGTGCAAGCATGCCTGGGGTAGTGGGGGGGGGGGGGGGTGTCCTCTTTTAAAAGACTCGGCATAAGTGTGACTACAAAAATTTCTGTTAGGTGCTGACATGGTCCTCTTTATCATTTGTTCCTGACAGGACCCGAGTATGCTGTGAGCTACACTTTCAACTGCAGTCACCCACCCAGGATTTAAGTTACACTAATACATTTCAGCACAAATTAATTTGTTCATCTGAACTTCAGGCCAATTTCATTGCAGTGACACAGAAATAAAGTGACAGAAGCATCTGCTAGCAGTCTCAAGCACAGGGCAACAGTATGCACAGCATTTAAAAGACTTTTAAAGAATAGTATTCTTGCTTAGCTTATTATCTTGCTGTTTACTATGTTGGAACCAAGATTAAAATGCCTTAGTGTTTACTGAAGCAGCATATATGGTATCTAACAGCATGTTATTTTGTGCACACTGTTTAACATTCTTTATTGCTCCGACTCATAAGGTTTATTTGAAATCAGTGGAGGAATGCATCCCATCCACCATTTACTCAACTATTATCAGCTACTGCAAAAGTGCTGTGTGGAGAATAAACACCAGTTATTTATGAGCTTTTGCAAGCATGCAAACTCCTGATAGAAAATTACACTTCTAAGATCCATTATTATTTATGGCATGGGTGAGTCACTGTGTGCAGTTGTATTCTGTATATATGTTGCTCCAGAAGTAAACCTGAAAAGAACCATAGCTACTTCATTTTACTTGGCATTTCAATTGTTTTATACTTGATTCCAGCTTCCTTTTCTAATTCCCACTCCCCCACCCAAGGAAAAAAATTCTTTGGCTGGTAGCTACAACGAGCATGGAGTTGATGGAGGATTAAACTCTACCTAACGTTTTGATCAAATCTTAGTCAAATCAATGGGAAGCCTTCCTGTCAGAGGAGAAAAGTAATTATGCAATACTTGTCCCAAACACCAAGAAATTTCCGCCACAGAAGATCAATAAAATGTTAGGCAGACATTGGTCAGGAATAATTTAGATCTCATTTACAGAGATGTGATCAGAGAGAGAAGAGGATCCCGTTCAGTGGAACATGAGCCACTTCACATGGAGACATTGTTTGGCTCAGTCTGAGCCACATACCAATGCTCCCCTGCAGCCAATTCCTGGCTGTCAGCTCAGCGAAGGAAACTCTTCTAAATTCTCCAGCTAAATAAAGGAGTGTGTTGTATAATTTTTCCAATATTTCCACTTTTTCCACCTGTTTTTTTAAGTTTTGTTCATTAATAGAGTTTACTTTCTACTCCTCCACCTTTGTGAATTTTTTCTTAGTCTTGCTACCTAGCTAGAGACAAGAGTGTATATAATAGCTAGTGATTGCTTCAGCTGAGCAATTTGAGTGGAAATGTTTAGTGCACCTTCGTGTTTCATCTTCCGAGAACCTCGGTGTGACATCTCGTCCTGAATACATGGTTTGCATCACGTCTCTGTATATGTATTCCCAGGTTTGATTATCTGAGCTCTCAGAGGAAATAAATGCCAAGATCTATGTACCTTTGCTAACTAGCATTCTTATGCTGGTTTTGCATAATCAAACAGCACCTTTCATCCTACAATATATTTAAAATATCTTTTAGACAAAGCCCAATTTGATGAGGCTGACTGCAGCAGCAGGGAGCATGCATGGTACATTGGGCTTTAGAGTAATGGTTTAGATCTCTCTACAGCATGTAGCACACATAAGCTTTGAAGCATAAAAATCATAAATGATTAACCTACTTGATTTCACATAAATGATAGAAATATGCTCTTCATGGTTTATTTTATTGTCTAAAAACAAAGGCATTATGTCATCATGTGATGAGGTCTTTTTATGGTCTTCAGCAATGCTAGACCAATTTTGTTTTAATTGCCAATTTTTCACTGTATTAATTGCTAATTATTATATATTTGTATATGTGACACTTCAATTATCATCATGTGATCATAACTGGATTGAATATTGTCTCATCTCCATGAGCTATTTCCACTACAAGCTAGGCAGCCTTAAAAATTTTAATCCAAACATTTTTCTTTTTTTTAATTAAAAATCTTTTTCAAATAAGAAAGATCTTACTAAAACAACCAGTTTGCAAGAAAACACGAAGGGCCTTTGTAAGAAAACCTAAATCACCATTTTTTAACTTTTCAGTAAAATAGCTTTTCAAGTCAAAATTTGGGGCAAGATACTACTAAAAAAAAAGTTAACATCCACCAATAAAGACATTTCCAATAGCAATTAAAACAAAACCAACCAAACAAACAACACTTTCCAAGAACTTCTCTAAGATCTGCAAGTTTCTTAAAAATAAAACAGTGCATATTTTTACATTTACCTATTTTAAAAGTTCTCCAGAAGCCTCCTTTGGATTTTCAGGTAATGTTTGAAAACCAGTCTTACGGATAGTTGTCTTCCACAGGAGCTACTGGCTATGGGGTTTTTTTAAAAGATAACCCTTCAGGACAGTATATACCTGCCTGGTTAAAACTAGTGAAGTCAGGCAACTTGCAAGACACGTCAAACACACTTCAGGGTGGGCTCATGTAGGAAACAGAATTTAGGGGGGTTTGCAACTTGGCTACTTTGTCCTCACAGTGAAGAGAAATTATTTTCAGAGAATAATGAAATTCCTGTGAAATTTCTGAAGCTTTCCTTCAGTTGATTTTAATCTCAATCGCAAATTAGCTACAGTGACTGTAGGAATGATGAAACTAAACTGACTGTATAAATGCCAGTTTTAAGCACCTGTGTGGTTCATTAGCTCATCCCCTTCCCAGGTCAGAAAACAGGTGGAACCTGCTGGAAGACAGCTGAGGCAGCCAGGAGACTCTGGAGACAACCCAAAACATGTCCCAGTGTCACATACCTGAGCTCACCCAGAGATATTACAGCAGTGTCACCTATGAAACACGTTCAGTCATATATTTTTATACCTTTGTCTCATCTGGAAGGATGATCTAAAATATGCATTTCTCCTGCAAACTAAGAGGCAAAGATAAATTCCCCCACTTTGTTTGAAATGCTGTTGTTCTTGACCTCTGGGAAATAGGAAGATTTATATAAATAGAATTTCTCTTTCTGCTTGCTTCCCTGTCCTGGAGAAATATGTATAAATAAGAGATCAAAGATCCTATATAAACATTCAACATAAAGCTGACAGGCTAAAAAAGCAGAGCTTCTTCCTCAGTGTCTTAGAGAACGGTGACTTAGCGAGCCCCTGGGACTTTGAAGAGCTGCTTCCTCCACTAGACTATACCCTGTAAGAGAGGCCTTTTTTAATTTCATTTTCATTTCAGTGGTGCCTTTGAAAATATAAATATGTCAGAATGATTAGGTGGTAAATGGTTTATATTAGTTGCTGCAAGAAACTTTTGCAGCCCTTTCAGAATCACATAGTGCAGTCTGTGACCTGATCTTGTCATTTTTCTAGAGGCTGCTGAATTTCCGTGAGGCAGAGAATACAGAGGACTTGGGAACTTTGACTTCAGCTAGTCCCTCAAAAGCCCCAACAAACTTGTTTGTTTGTTTGTTTGTTTTTCAGTTAAGATTCTAGCAGGCAACATGGCATTTCCTGGTTTATCTTTATTTTGTTTTCTTTCAATGTCTCATCAGTTACCTTCCAATATCCCAGCCAGCTGTGCAGATTCAGCTGAGCAAATAAGGTCCAGTAGTAAGTTATTGATGGCTTTATCAGTATGAAATACTCACAGTGCTTCACCTGCATGCTTAGGAGTGTAATGCTGACAATAAATATGATAATAGTTGTCACACATCAGTGAGAGAAATGTTGAGCTTCCAAAGCACTGAATAAATTGCATTTCCATTTATTTATTCAGTGCAATAGATGGCACAAAGATGGTAGAACCAACCAACCATTGTGACATGTTTACAAGGCTTTTAAATCATGAAATGGATTATTGCAGTGCTGAAAGTATTTGGCAAATGCATTTTATGCACAGCATATTCTGCTTGAAGAGGCAGGCTTTTTAATTTATGTTTGTTAGAAGCACCTATGACAAAGAACAATTGTATGTCAAAGAAGCTACACCTTTGGTACCAAACACAGTAACCTGTACTGTTGCATGCAAGCTGCTTCATACACAGCCAAACAACTAGACAGAGAGGAGGCAGGAGAGTCAGAAGAAATATGCAGATGCCCACAAATCACCTTGCTGGCTGTAGCCTGATGTAAGCTGGATGCACAGTAAGGTCCAAGCATGGCACAGCTCTTTCTCCAGAGTGGTTCACAAGCCCAGGTGATGGTGAGTTTGGATCCAGAGATCCTAATTAACAAACTTTTATTGGACCTTTCCCACTTCAGGAATTTGGGTTTAATATAACAAATCTATATTCATTTGAGCCTGAGGTAACAAAGTGCAAGGTACTTTCTGCAACATGTACCAGACTTGTTTCATTTCCCACCGAGTCTCACAAATAAACAGTAAGAGTAAAATCAGACCTCCATGACTTCATGACTGAGAACTGGTAGCAAATGTCTTGATGGACCAGGCCCATCTTACATGCAGCAGACATTTTATCTTACCTAACTTGAGCTGTCTGAAAGTGAAGCACTGCTAAGCAGATAATTCATGGTACTTGTATGCAGGAGATAACTCGATCCACCTACCCTCCTGGATATGCTTGTCTGTCTTTCTCCATTGGCCATGGTTAGTCTTGGACAACTAGCTCAGCCTAGAGTTGGATTCAGGTGCCATGGCTGTACCATGATACTAGGACTTCCTTGAGTATCAGAGCTACCCACGACAGCCTACTCACATCACACAGCACCCTTCTGGGGGGGCAGCTGAAAGGCAGGATGCTACAAACACCTATGATAACACCATATGATTTGTTTGGTCAGCAGTCCCATTCTGGCTGTTTTAGATAGCCAGGTATGGATGAAGTAATTCTCCATGCAGTATCATCTGTTCAGCACTTGGGATCCTATCCCTTGCAGGACAGCAGTTGTTAATGAGATTTCCCATGAAACTCACCACATCCCAATGGTGCTGCTTATGCCAAAATCTGATGAGCAGTATCTAAAGAAAACAGTTTTCCTTCAATCATTTCGTTTTTCCTTTCCACTTCTGGATCCAATAAACCAGACCTTCAGCAGCTGTAAGCCAAACGCATTTCAGCTCTGATGGTTTACAGCAGCTGATGGTCTGATTGAAGCTTCTAAATCAACATTTTGGCTTCAATTAATCTTCGGTGCCTTAAATACGGTGTTCAAACATGGAAGCAGTTAACATAAATGTGAATTGTCTGAGGAATTAAGAAGCCAAAAACAAACCTGCTAAGAAACAAAGGGTGCATTGTAAGCTGTTGGAGGACTTGGGTTTTATTTGGGTTGTAGTTACAGGCTAAATAACCATGGCATTCTGCCAACAGTAAAGCTGTGGCTTTACAGAAGTGCCTTGGTTTTACTTAAAATGAAAACCAAAAAAAAATACAAGAGCACCTTACAACAGGGGGAAATATTAAGTTCAGCATGAAATAGAATAAAGAAGGACTGAGATTCCTAAAACTCAGCTTAGAAAATTAACAAAGAGAAATAGAATATTAAGGATAGGCTAAAAAATTAGAAAAATAGCTAGTTCTTTGTTCCCATAAACCAGAAATTAATAACATGTACATATTTAATGTGTTCCAAATGTAGACATGGTACTGTTCCCATTGAATTAGGCATGTATGCATTATTAACACACATCAAACTACATTAAAGTAACATGAATGGTTTGATTTAAAAATCCACAAATGCCTGGCAGTAATGTATCTTCACATCAAGGAAAGAAGTGAGCAGAAACCTTTCCACAAGTTTCTAGTTCTGCTGAACAGTGTTAGATCCTCCACATGATTCCAGGGCACACTAAAATGAAATTATCCTCTAAATATCTGTGGGATTTTGTGTATTTGCTTGGCCTTGGTCTTTAAGAAAAGGAGAAACTGTACCAGGAGAAATATCTGGGGCTGTCTTAGAAACCACAGGCCATTGGCAGGACAGAGAATAACAGCTCTGAGCAGTGCCAGTGGCTGCTAAAGACCTTTCTTCCACTGACTCTTTATGCAGCAGAGTGGTGCATATTTAAAAAAATAATGCTGTGTGCAGTCTATATGCTGCCTGTGCACAATAGGCCCTTATGCTAAATGGTCTCAAGAGAATATTGTTTGTGTGTGCATGGTGCACCATTCAAGTTTGAGATTGACTGAGCTATACGAAGGCTCATAGACCAATTTCATTCTCCCCCGCTTTTCTCCACGCGTACCCCACATTAGCACCACTTGCTACACGCTCCATTTCACAGCAGAAGAGACTGCCCTCTTCATGGCTATACCCTATTCAAGACCTATTTCATAAATTATTCTTCAGTACCCTTTTGTTTATATTGTGGAACACACATACACATACACACACTCTGTTCCCAGACTTCTCACCGTTGGCTTAGTTGCATTTGCTACAAGTCAGATAACAACACAGTTTGCACTGCCCTGTGTGCTAGACTGCACACTGGGCTTCTCTATCTTTCTATAGTCTATTCAGATACTGATTCATCAACCAGAAAAATTTATTTCCATTACAGGAAAAATTTGCAGAAGTGTTCTGATAAGGACAGGTTTTTATCATCTCTAATGCAGTGTGTGGTGGTGAAGTTCAAGGATCACTGTAGAAAAATCTTTTAAAATAGAGATAAATAACGGAATAAAATCAGAAAATTATTTCCATCTGGTTTCTATAAGAATGGAGCCTTATTTATTTATGTAATCTGAATGTGCACACATGAATTTGTCTGTCTTTTCCCCACATTGAACCTACTAGACATCTTGAAGCAAATTTGCCTAAGAGGTAGGAACCTCAAAGACAGGCTCCTATAGATATGATGACCACAGGTATTCAGGTAAAGAAAGATTCCTTTCATGCTTCCACTGAAGAAATGAGAAAGATATGAATTAAACTCTTACTAAACAGTAGAGAATCCTCAAAGGAAGATGGCTTTAGGTATTTTCATATAACAAAAGTTGTTTCTCTAGGTGATCAGATTGAAAAACAGCAGAGAATCCATCATAAAGCTGCAGAAAACCATGCTTTAGAAATTCTTCTCAAGGAACTGCTTATTGTCTACTCAGAGAAATGTCAAAAAAAAAGATTTCCAACAATCTATTAAATTCTTTAAATTAATTTAGAATATTGCACAAGGGAAATATTTCGCAAGTTTCTGTCTACTGAAACAGTAGCACATTCTTGGAAAGCACAAACCCCACAAGCTTCTATTCATAAACTGGTCTTTAGATTTACTGCTGGCATGCAGTACCCAGATGTAAAGCTTACCATGGCCCACACTGGCGTAAATTAACATAACTTAAAGAAAATGGGTATAAGTCCACTTGTCTACATTAAGCAAGGCTGGAAAAGGGGGAAAAAATCCTCATTTTTAAAAAGAGAAAAAAGGAAGACCCAGGGAACTACAGGCCAGTCAGTCTCACCTCTGTCCCCAGCAAGATCACGGAGCGGATCCTCCTGGAAACTATGCTAGGGCACGCGGAAAATAAGGGGGTGATTGGTGACAGCCAACAAGGCTTCACTGAGGGCAAATCATGCCTGACAAATCTTGTGACCTTCTATAAAGGGGTTACAGCATTGACAGATAAGGGAAGAACAACTGGTGTAATCTGCCTGGACATGTGGAAAACATTTGACACTGTCCCACAAAAAATCCTTGTCTCTAAACTGGAGACATGGATTTTGGTGGGTGGACAACTCAGTGGATAAGGAATTGGCTGGATGGTCACACTCAAAGTGTTACGTCAATGGCTCCCAAGTCCAAGTGGAGAGCAGTGGCGAGCGGCGTTCCTCAGGGGTCAGTAGTGGGACCAGTGCTGTTTAACAGCTTTCTTGGAGAAATGGACAGTGGGATTGAGCACACGCTCAGCAAGTTTTCCGATGACACTAAGCTGTGTGGTTCAGTCAACACGCTGGAGGGAAGGGATGTGCCATCCAGAGGGACCCGGACAGACTGGAGAGGTGACCTGTGCAAACCTCATGAAGCTCAACAAGGCCAAGTGCAAGGTCCTGCACGTGAGTCAGGGAAAACCCAAGCACAAATACAGGCTGGGCAATGAGTGGATTGAGAGCAGCCCTGAGGAGAAGGATTTGGGGGTGCTGGTTGACAAGAAGCTCACCATGACCTGGCAACGTGCACTCACAGCCCAGGAAGTCAACCATATCCTGGGCTGCATCAAGAGAAGTGTAGCTAGCAAGTCAAGGGAGGTGATTTTCCTCCTTTACTCCTCTACTCTTGTGAGACCCCACCTGGAGTACTGTGTCCAGCTCTGGGGTCCCCAGCTTAAGGACACAGACCTGTTGGAGTGGGTCCAGAGGAGGCCACAAAGATGATCAGGGGACTGGAACACCTCCCTTATGAGAACAGGCTGAGAGGGATGGGGCTGTTCAGCCTGCAGAAAAGGTTCCAAGGAGACCTTACAGCAGCCTTCCAGTACCTAAAGCGGGCCTACAAGAAAGCTGGAGAGGGACTTGTTACAAGGGCATGTAGTGTTAGGACAAGGGGTAAAGGTTTTAAGGTGAAACAGGGTAGATTTAGATTAGGTATAAGGAAGAAATTCTTCACTGTGAGGGTGGTGAGACACTGGCACAGGTTGCCGAGAGAAGCTGTGGCTGCCCTCTCCCTGGCAGTGTTCAAAGCCAGGTTGGATGAGCCTTTGAGTAACATGGTCTAGTGAAAGGTAGTCTAGCAAAAGTGTAGGGGAGTTGGAACTAAATGATCTTTAAGACTCCTTTCAATCCAAACCATTCTGTGATTCTATGATTCTAAGGACTTTAGTCTGAGACATTTGGCAAGAAATCCATGAAATAGTATGAGCAGAAAGCCCTTGACCTTCCAGAGCTCAGTATTAATGACTTTTGCTTTATGATTTAAAAAACAATCAAAAAACCCATACCTACCCTAAAACTGAAATCAACAAAAAAAAACCCAAATATGAGCAACCCACATTGGTGCAAATGTACATAGAAAATATTTTGCATTCTGTTTCTCCTATCATTTTCCCTGAGGACTAAGGTGATGGCTGTCCAAAACCCTAGTTGCTGCTCAACAGCTTCTTGAAGCAACTGAGAATCAACTCCTTATGTTCAGTTTCTTCAAGTTTTGATTCAACACAGATGCCTCGTTTTCCATTGTTTTAAAATCTTTTAAAATCTTCTTCCCCCTTGGACACATTTCTTTGCCTTCTGTGGTATATCTCAAAGAATCTTCTCTCTCTCTTTTTTTTTTTTTTTTTTTTTTTTTTTTTCAGTGTCTTTATCCTGTTGCTTAATTCATCAGGGTTTTCAGGCTCATTAAATTTTCCCTTCAGCCACCTACCCAGGCTGTGTGATGAGATGGCAACAACCACCTGAGGGACTCTGGATGTGTCTGGTGTTGTCTCAGGCATAAAGTTAGAGAAAATGTCTTGAGGTTCCTTCCAGCTTTACATTTATGTCATTTCCACTGTCTTTCTTCCTTGGCCCTGATTTGTTTATTTGACCCTAGAGTACATGATCCCAAATTCAGCAAAGCTCTTAAGTTTATGTCTATGTTCAGCCTGTTGAGAAAAGTAATCAAGAATGAACTTGGATTCCACTGGAATGACTTCTTGAGAATCTCAGTAAAGCCTTTTCTCCATTCCCACTTTTCCTCCTGTTCCTTCAGAGTGTCTCTTATTCCGGTATCAGTTTGCATGTTAGACCTTCCAGCCAATCTTGTTCCCCCAATCACTCTCCAGTTTTTTTTCCTCAGTTCTCCTCTCTTCGTCCTCTACATTGCAGGATTATTTATTTGTATCCTGAACTGCTCTACCTATATTCTCACTATCAAGATCCTGTTGTTCCCATACTCAGAGCCTAGTGGTAAGGGAGCACTGAGGATCAATGCAGCTCCATCTGTGCAGCCTTTACCAGTCTGTGCTTCCAGATATCTCCCTCTTCCACTGCTCCTAACCAGCAGTTTCACCATTGGTGCCCAAGAAGAGAAAGGAACTCTAAAGGTCTTCAAGCTAAATGTAAGTTAAGACTAGGAAGGCCAGGAAAGGGGCAGTAAAAGACTGAGGACCAAAAACTGAGGACTGTGATATAGGTTCTCCTGTAGAGATGCAGTGAAATAGTGAACAGCAATCAGCTCTAGAGTTATCTCTCTCTGTCTCTAGCAATGGGTGGCAATGGTTCAAACAAACATAAGGACCAAACTGACAATTGCACAGCTCAAAGACTTCTCAGTGGGATATATACCAAGAAAACAGACAGGTTCTTTTGAGGAAGATCTTGAAAGGTTTTTTTTTTCTTTCAAAAAAACTTAACGTGATAGGAGCCCAGTTCTCATAATACCAAATAATATTTCTGTCCTAAGACATTACATCAAAAGTATGGCACCCCAGAATAAGCTTTTGTAGTTCATCTTGAGATGCCTGGAAATGGGATTTATGCTTAAAAAGGTAGGGAGGGGAAGGGCACTATTGATCATTGTTATAATAATGAGGCTTGTGCTTGCAGGCTAAATTTGTTTGTGCTAGGCAACAAAGACTTAATTGAAGAAGAACCTGTATCTCTGGCTTAAATGCAAGGACATTATACTGGCTCCAGGAAAGACTGAAACCTGGAAATAATTTTCAGAATTTGTGGATTGATTTTGCTGCACCTGTGGGTTTAAGGTCTCAGTTTTAAATTATTATCATTAGACTCTTATATTGTGTGGTTTGGGTTTTTGGTTTGGTTTTTTTTTTTTTTAATATGAGAAGAACAATTAGTGATCCTTCTATCTAGCAAAAATGTTCTCCTAATAGCAAAACACCAGGAAGATGAAAGCATGTTATACGAAGTGACTGATTTACCCTTCTTCATGCAGGCCAATTTATTGTAATTAAAGATTGTCACTTCAGTACAGAGGTCAAAGACTAGGGCTTGTACAATCATTTTCTAAAGAAATTCTGAAGAGATGGAAGAATGGGCTCTCTGCTCCCTCCATCATTTTGTTCTGCCTCTGCATTGTTAGCAAAGCTTGTTGCTAAAATGCACAATTTGCATGCACACAAGAAGCTTAATTTTGATCTCAGGTACAGACTTGTTATTCCAACCCAGAGCAAATAAAAGCTGCTTTATGTAACCAAAGATTGAACTAAGTTCTGAAGGCCAGTCCTGTAAGATCTTCCTTATGTGCATTTAAATTCAGTTGACCTGGTTGCAGGGAAGGATTGTACAGACTAGATCAATACAGAATTAGCTGCACAATCAGTACAAAAGTGGTGAGTATTCTGCTTGGGTTCAGTCCTTACCTGAAGGTGTAACTACTTTACCTACATGGAAACTACTGATACATGGCTCACACCATTCTGGCCTTTTTATCGCTTAGTGTTGTATCAACATTATTTGCTAAATAGGAAAAGAGATACACAGACATCTCCAAAACATGCAAATAGATCTACCTTGGGTCTGGAAATTGGAGGCAGTAGGAAAACAATAATGCTGACAGGCATATATGTTGCTGGTGAAGAAAGTGAGCATGGAAGGAGCAGCAAAAGCAGAAGCGAAACCTGGGGAAGGGAAAGACATGGATGAGATTTGAGCTGATGGGAGGAAAGAGAGGTAGTTTGTAAATACTTGCATGCCCAAAAATGAATCTGCTCTGTAGGATGAAGTCAAATAAGAATGATGCTTCCTAATTGACCTTGGGTATTCTAGTATTTAGGGTTTGTTGTGGTGAACTCTCTGCTCGTTATATGCTCATTTTCTGCTGGGTTTCGGGTACTTGTACTCTGATATACATTTGTTCTTGTTTTCTTGATATATATTTTCGTACTCTAAGTTGTCTTCAGCACTTCTTCGCTTTGCCCAAGAAGCAATTTAGTGCCAAATTATAAGAGAAGAAAAATACACTAAACACCAGACAACCATTAGATGGGCAGGTGCAGTAGTTTCTCCTCTTGATATAACGAAAGTGCATAATGATGCATGAATAACTAAGATATAATTCAATTTAAATTAATGGACAGCTAAACCAAATAAGGCTGCCAAGTTCTTATTTTCCAAAGAGTTAACACTGGGGGAAAAAGTGAAAGAGTGACTGAAACTAATTAAACAGGTGAACTCAAGAATTTGCAGTCTGAGGGAACATATTAAATATATCAAAGCTACCTAGAACAGGCAAACAAAGCACAGAGGAGAAAATGTATAGATGTATTCAGGATTGATTGATCTAGTTTAACCGGATGAATCAGTTTAAGATTAATCTTCAAAATCATCAGCTCAGTGTGCAGCAGCAGCCAAAACCACCAAGAAAATCCTGGGCATCCTGAAGCAAGTTATTGAGAACAACACAAAGGGAGTCAGTGGTGAGCCCTCATACTGAGTACCAGGTGCTACAACTGGTGCAGTCCTGCATTTCCAGAAGGGTGTCATGGAGTTATGGAAAACAGCAGGCAGGGAAATGTTCGAGCGAGAGATGAAAAAGGCTGGGACTCTGGGTTTGGGGAGGGGAAGGCTGAGGGGAAGGTAATCAAGGATTTCAAAGTCATGAAGGTGGTGAATAAACTGAATGCAGAGCCTGTTCACCCTTACCTGTAGTATGAGGGCTAGGGGACATTTAGTGAAACTAACTGCATATCAGTAGAAAAGAGAGGAAGGACAGCAAGGACATCTTTTGCACTGGGGCACTGAACTTGTCAAAGCTGCTACACGGGAGGTTGTGGACGCAAAGGTGTCAGCAGGGTCAGAGAAGAATTAGAAGAACGTATGGACCACAGACAGGTGCACAAGTGAATACAAAAATGTCTAGGCAAGGACATACCTTCCAACATCCCTAACAGTAAATCTGGAAGAGGGTTAGCAGGACAGACTGCAGAAGATGGCAGGCTCCAGTGCTCACCCTAAACAGCATCTCCAGCCTCCACTGCTGGAGACACAGCCTCAGGCAAGATGAACTGCAGCTCAGATCTATTTCTTATGTACTTAAAAATCAACTCAAAAGGCATAAAACCACTAGTCTTAGAAATCAAAATATAGTGTTGATTTAATCCCACTATAGAGGAAGCGATAACTGCCAAAGTCAGTCTGAGTCAGAGCTAGAAATGCAAAGGAAAACAAACTGTTCTTATTATTCCTAACAACAAAGAAACAATATCGAAGTTAAAAATGCAGCAGCTGGGACTGTGATTACTATGTCAGCCAAATGCGTAAAGGACAGTATTTGCAGAAGATGCGGTGTTACCCTGTGAAGCACTGGTGAGATCTACATAAAGATCTCCTTAACCTTAGTCAAAATAGTTTAAATGGTACACCACAGAATGAAGAGTCTGAATTAGGAGATGAAACTAAAAAGGTATATGTTGGTTAACACAACAAAAGAAAGCCTGAGAGGAGAGATAATTTGTTCTCTGTAAACATATTAGTGAGGTAAATGTCAGAGGAAGAAGATGAGGTAATTAAGCTAAAGAAAAATGTTGTCACAAGAACTAATGAGCAGAGACTAACCAGAAATGTCCTCAGGCTGGACTTGCTAATCTTCAGAAGAGTTCAATTCTGGAAGAGCTTTCTGTTTGGAGCAGGAGGGGAAAACAGTTTTAAGCCAGTCCTTCATCAGGCTGTGAAAGGAGTAACACAAGGAGGAGATCTGTAATAGCAAAGGACCAGACTTGATGACTCAAGAGACCCCTTCCTTTGCCATATTCCTTGCTCTCAGTGTCGCTTAATTGTTGAGCATGGACATCAAATAAGAGTGGCGAGTCCTGTGGGATTTCTTATGTCAGGGACAAGGGGAGGAGCAGCTGCCTATCATTTTGCATGGCCCCACCATCAAGTCAGCAGTACCTCATGATCAGCAGTGTCAAAGGCAACCAACTAATCAAGCACGAGGCTTTGAATGGCTTTACAGGAAAATGGGTCTCATTAGCAGAACACTGCAGCACGTGGTGTGGATGGGGGATGTCAAAGGCACTGGACATCGCATTGTATACCCTTTCTGGACCCAAGGTCACAATCATATTTACTGAAAACCTGTAGTGTTTTTTCCTTTGGCTATTTCACTGTTGTCTTCTGTTTTGGGGGTTTCTTAAAGACTGCTTTCATTTAAGTGTTTCTGCTTTTCTTCTTTCTCTATTCTCTTTTGCCTGAACCACTCCCACTCCCCTTTTTATCCTCGCTGCTTCTGCATCCAGAGGGAAGCAGAGATGCACTACAGCAACCTAACACCACATCCAGCTTTGGTCACAACCTTCCTAAGCCTTCATATTTACATGTCAAGAAACAGGGGGAAGGGAAGAGTTGGAGAATCTGCTGGAGATGTTCTTTATGCTTGCACTGCTAAAGAAGAAAGCACAATATATTGAATATTGACTATACAAATGATGATAATTAAAACTTCACTGCTGTCTCCTGTGCTACCTGGAATATTGAATAATACCACCCGGGTTTCAAGCTTTTGCCATTAAAGCTGATTGTTAGTTATTTTCAACACCCTCAAGGCAGTAGTTTAACACTGTGTCTCTCCCCTTTTTTCCCCCATGAAGTTTTTATCTTTCCAAGTCACTGAACACAGTCCCATGATTACTGCTGTTTAAATATATTCTTAGAGCATTTAAAATCTACAGGACCATAATCAACTCAACCCACACAGTAATGCTTTGAACATCAGAGTGCTAGTGAATAATGGAAAGGCCACACATAGATATATATATAATTAGCTAATTATAGGGGCCTAAAAAATCCATTTAATATTATAGCCAAACGCCTAGAAAGCCAAATTTTCACTGCTGATGTGTCAGCTTTTCCAATATTCCTGTGATCTTTACTGCTACAGTCCCAAGAATGACATCTGTACGAGTCTGGCTAGGGTGTCACTTCAAACAGAAGATGTGCAGAAGATATTCCAGCTGACTATTAGTCGTTTCCCTGCAGTCCTATCTGCTCCACTCCTCCCAGGCAGGAAATGAACAGCCTAAGGAATGATGTAATGTATCTATCACTGATGCAACCTGTCAAAACAAATGGAGGGCTGAAAGTTTGCATCTGGTGCCATGGCTTCTATTCAGGCTGGGTGCATGTGGTCAGAAAAGAAATGAAGCAGATATTGACATGCAAACGTTGCAAGTCCCTCCAACCCCTTATAAAAAAATAGTTTTAGCAAAGGTATTGTTAGATGTATGGATCTAAAAAAAGAAAAACCTTTTACAGTCAGCATGTAAAGCAGATACTGTAAAATTATCAACAGGGTAGAAAGCCTGTTTCTTTTCCCGAACTTCATAGAGGAACAGATCAGTGATGCAGCTGTTTTCAGCTCTCTGTCAAATTGCAAAACCAAAGTTGTCATACCTTTAAGGATAAAGAGAATAACAGCCTTTTAAACTCTACTCAAAGTGTCAGAGCTTCACCCCCCACAGCCATCCCACCTTTAAATCAACAGTAAAGGGTTCACTGATTTCCAGGGTAATAGGAATTTGCTCTTATTTGAATGTGACATTAACATGGATATACTGTTCTCAGGAGAACTGACTGCTATGGGCCAGAGCTGGACATCGATTTCACACCAAATTCTCCATTGATCAGGCATGGTAGGAAGTCTATTCATTGAATTGATAGCAGGATATAGCTATACAGTATTTGTTTTCCTTTTAATATACAGCTTCAACAGCAAGCCATGCATGAATTTAATAAAAGAAGATAATAATCTATCCATTCGAGAAGCTATAGACTGAACCTGGGTGGTTATCAGACCTGCCCTCACTGCTATAAATCATGTCAAATAGGAGACTCATTTTAGTTTACAAATGAAAAGAATTCTCCTGTTTTAAATATAGACAACCTGTGCTTTCTCCTCACTCACATTCAGTAAATTAGTAATTGTATTCAGTTATGGTTTATCAATGTAAAATCATCAACAGAAGAGAATCAGACCTATTTTGCTCTTAAAAAGGAAGCATTTGAAGACAACAAAGTAGTTCTAAACAGGGAATTAAAGTATTTGTAGTATCTGTTGCCATGATCTTTAGTTGTTTAGTAAGCTCTTTCAGCCGTCGCTTCATATTTAGGATTGGAGGTTTTGTTAAGGTCATCTTACAAAACAATAAAAGGAGATGCTTTGAATATGCTAATGCCTTCTGCTGCAGGAGAACTAACACTGGTAACAGAGAAAATAGGCTGATGTAAAAGTCATTGACAACTATAAGGGAAACTGAATGGGTGGTACAATTGTTAGCAGAGTGCTGTGTCTGCAGCTCAGTCTGGGAATAGATCCTTAGCAATCATTTTCTACTAGACACTTGCTTGTAAATGACAGAAGTTAGGCGAGAGGAATTACACCCATAATGCTTCTCAAGAAGAAAAGATTTGTAGTTTTAAAACATAGGTTGAAAGTTACTTTCTAGATGCAGAAATGGCTCAAATTCAGCTCTTACTCTTCATTTAGGGAGCATCAATAAAGCCAAGAAAGGGATTCTGGATGCAGACTGGCATAAATAAGATCAAAAGCTGGTCTGGCATGTGTGAACTGTGCTGCCTAGCAGACAGCATTCTCATTTCATAGCACAACAGGATGTCACGGCTGTTCTTACAAGCATAATTAAACATCAGAGTTTCAGTAAATTACGTCATCTCTTCTTTCTCCTTTACCAGCTCATGTGGAAAGAATTAAAGTTTTGCTATCTAACTCACCTGACCTAGCAATTGAGATGTGGTTTTGAGTAACAAACCTCTCAGAACAGCGCAGAATATCAAATGGTTGCTAAAAGAACTGGGGAGCCTATAGTGCTGCTTGCTCTTATCCCAGGGCACGGCACGCCAGCAACTGTACAGTAACAAAACTAGCATGAAAACCTCATTATGGTAATGAGCTCTGCTGAGCTATCTAAAGTAAAAGATGAACAAGGTAAAGGAAAAGAAATCCTGCTTTCTCTTAATCATGGCATTCTAGTAATCCTGCACAATTGTTATAGTGATTTTAAATTAAGTAGTATCATAAAAAAACATAAATGTCTGGGAAATAAATTCAAACTCACTCATAGCTACATTTATTCCCCCATGATTAGCTGATGAGAAAAAAAAAAAAAAAGACCGCTCTTGGTTACATGCAATTCATTCCCCCAGTCAGCAAAAGCATAGAAGATGGTAACAGCCTAAAAAGAAGCAATGGCAAGTGAACAGAAACAATGCAGGATAGCGGGGCACAGAAATTGGGACAAACTTGCCAATTTTAGCACTGTTCATCATTACCTGGGATAAAGTGCAGGACTAGCTGAAACTTTGGGAAAGGTGCAATAGGGCTTTGGGGTTTGCCCTGTGCTTAATGAAACATCTAGAAGTTTTGTTGAGACATCTTTGAAAAACATGCAATTGAAGGAAACAGTGAAGGCAGCCTCTGAAAGTCCTGCCCCTGAGCCAGTGGTGGCTGGGTAAATCAGAGGACAGATCGGCAGCATCATGGGTGATGGGAGCACAATTCAGAGCATCAGGGACATCAGAAGACAATGAAGGAAAGTCCTCTAAGTGAAACACAAGACACAGAAGACCTTGAAAATAAAGAAAAACCCCAGAGTTTGTTTTCATTGTACAGAATATAAAAACAGTTGCTGTACCAATATAAATGCTTGTTAGAGACCAATATGTGGCCGGAGTATCTCCTGTTACCAGTGTTAGCAAGACACAATCAAAAGACAGTTGTAAACCTAGCTGTGTCTTAACCTATGTAAGAGCTTTCATCTGCACAGCTCTATGTGCTTTTTTTTTTTTTTTTTCCCAAGACTCAGAGTGTTTGAGGCCAGAAGGGCTTATTGTGTGGCTTGACTATCCCTGCCATCAGATTTTATACAGTTACTAAACCAAAGAACTAGTAATTGTCTGAGAAATAACTTATACCCAGCTAAAACAGAGATTCTCGAAAGATCTTTCACCTCAGACTGAAAAAGTTGGAAAATGGCAAACTTGTCTGTCCTAGGAACGTATTCCAACAATTAGTCATACTGATAGTTTTAAAAACTACATTTAATCTAAATTTATCTGGATTCAGTTTCCAGCAATTGATTCTTCTCTGGCTTTTCTTAGATTGGCTAAAGAGTTTTTTGGTACCTTTATTTTACCCTTGTGAAGGTACTCATACACTGCAGTGAAGTCATCTTTACATACTCTGATAAGATTCATCTCTCAAAAACCTATTATTATAAGTAGGGCTGACTGGAAACAAGACCTGTGTTTTGTTAGGTCTTCAGAATTCCAGGGATTTTTTCCTACTATAAAATAAAATAGAATTTCTGTAACCCACAACTTTAAAAGCAAGAGTTTTCTCCTATTTACTCCCAAATTATGGGTGAACTCTTCAATAGCATTAAGTCTACCAGCAATATCTAAATACTTAAAAGCTTCCATTTATTATACCTTTCCTTTGATGACTGTCATTGAAGATAAGCTGTCTGTGCACTAAATTGACACTATTTTTTACGTATGCAGAAAAATCATAACACCGCATTTGCCAAATAAAGAGATTGAGGTACAATGTGATAATGCAACAGTGGCAAGATTTAATAGTAATTCTCCTATCCACTTGGCCTCTTGCAACACAAGCTGGTCCAAATTCCTTATTTGTTAGTCCTTCTCTCTCCCCATTTTGTACCCTAATCTGTGCCATCTTTTCTTTACCTATGTTTTGCTATGGAATAGTTATAAAATTTTTATAGTTAGGCAATAGTTCTAAGGGAACAAAGCTCAAGATTAATACAAAAATCTGGAATTTAGGTATGCATCTTCTATGAGCATCAGTGGGAATATAAGCAGATGGTTGAAATACCCTGTGTTTCCCATTTTCAGTGGGTTTTTTTACCCCAAGAATGTGACTTTGTCTGAAAAAGACCTCTATCATTATCTAAAAGGAAATAGGAATGCAGAATATTAGGTTGTTTCAGCAGTTCATGAACTCACAAAATAGTTTTAAAAAAATCCCACCAATATATTTTCTGAATTTTCAAAATGCTCTAAAATTCCTCTTGCCACTCCAAATCCAACCAGGAAGCATAAAACCAAACCAAACCAAAACAAAAATCAAACAACCAAAACCCTGTTCTGAACATAGAAATAAACCAAAACCCAAATTCTTTTTCTCATGGTATTCAACAACTACAAACTCTTAAACATTTTTGTCAAATTAAAGTACCAGAACATTAGACTGACTAAATCTCAGATGACTTAATCATTGAGCTTTAAACTACACTGTAGAATGGGAAATAATACTACACAATGGGAACTGATAAATATCAAAATGCCTTTTGAAAGAAAGGACATTTTTGCTGTTGATAGTTGAGGTGACAACTTATGTGATCTAAACAAAATCAAGCCAGTACCTAGAAGCTTTTCTTACTCACTTGACAAAATAATCCTGAATAATAAACAAAATATAGTATTTTTATTGCTGTGATACTCCAAAAGAAAAAAAAAAGAATCTGTAAAGTTTATCAATAGCCATATTTTATATCTAGTGAAAAAATCAGCTGGATTTAGGCAGGAAAAAAAAGTCTTAATTTGAGATACAGATCCATACCTAAAAGTGTAGAGGAATTTCTTCTCTAGAAGTTGCTTCCAAACCATCATTCTGGGAGGTAAAACAAACTAACCACATCTAAGCCATATAGGCAAAATCACGCAAAACCCTTTTCCCCCAATAATACTCAGCCACATAAATTATCACTGCTAGAAACCACAGTGGCCAGTGACATCAAAGATAAATACAGAAAAAAGGTTTATAGAAGATACACAAGATCATCCCAAGGCAGAGAACAGGAGATGAGAAGCAGTTGTACCATGCAAAAACATTGGACTAGGTCCGTGAGATGCTGGGAGTCAGAAGTAATTTTGGGGGGGATGATGAAGAATGAACTGAGGGCAATGTACTTTGCTGTTGATATTTGGGTTCTCCCTGCACTACAAACTAGGATAAACTTTTATGAGTCATTAAAAACCACAGGAATTACATGACTGAAGCTTGAACACTACTTTTGACTACTAGCCTTTTTTCCATCCACTGCTACCTGGTTATGATTAAACCAGGAGGGTACAGTTCTGGATCCATGACGTTGTTGGCTTCAGTTGGTGCACAGCCTAGTCCAAAAAGTCAGAGTTTTAGTAGTTCTTAGGAGCCTAGAAAAAAGTACATCAATCCTTAACACCTACCATATTCAGGTTTGGCACCTGGTTGCTTTTGAATATCATCCTCAACATTTACCTATACCGATACATTTCTAAATGTATGTTAAAAATCTGCACCAATTAAAAAAAAAAAAAAAGAAAAAAAAAGTGGGGGATTAAATGATACCTCAAAACGAATGTTCAGAGGAATTTATAATCCTGGCACACATTAATTACATACAGTTCCCCATACCCTGGGTCATGATAGCTAAACACAAACAGGTCTTCTGCTGCCTGACAAGGGTCTTCTGTCCTGAAAACTCTCCCTCTCTTGAGTTGTCTGAGCCACAGAGACTAGTTGTGCTTATGGCAGTTTGTCAGCTCCTTTTGCTGTAAACATAAACTTCTGATGATTATTTGTGCTTCCCAGTAACATAAGAACGATTTCATGTTTCATGTTTCTTATGCAAAAAGACCTCAAGACAAAGTGGAGGTTTGTCTCAAAGGGCTGTGAAGAGCTGCATCTTGTATTGCCATATAGAGAGCTCTGCCACTCTGCTTAAAAATCCAAAACTGTTCCCTGGCTCCAGTGACTTCTAGAGTGGAGTTCACTGCAGCAGGAGTGATTAAAGAGTTGATATAAAACAGAATCATGGGATTCCTTAAAATAAGAGTAATGTATGTTTCCCACTGTGTAGCTGTTTTCCTTACAGAAAACATCATTTTATCAAAATAATTGTTAGATAATACCAACCAGTGACCACATTTCATAGTTCATGGTATATGAACTGAATCTGATTATTCTGCAGTCAGACAGGCACCTTATTTATCTTCTACTTCTTGTGTGTTGGTCCATTTTGATGATTGATACACCTCATTCCTCAAAACTACTGTATTTTACAAAACCTTACATTCCATCTCCCTGCTTTCTCCCTAGAAATTAGTACCTCATACACTTCTTGCAAGGACAGCTACATACCTTTTGAATGTCACTGAGGATGGAGTTCAGGTTTTGCTCCGTAAAACCTATAGGATTATAGCTGGACATATCAAAATCTCATGCAATTTTCAGAGATGCTCACTGCAGAGAATGCAAGTAAGCAAGTGGTTGGGTATTCAGCTTGTGTGAAAATCATGACAAATAACAGAGGGATTCAAAAACTTCTGCAGAAGTCTTATGTCTTAACAGGTAGTTTTCAACATCTTCCACTGTACAAATATCTTACATGAAAACAGGCACATCACTTTTCCAAGTGACCACCAGGCAAAACCAGTTCACAGTCTACCAAGTCTGATTCTCAGCAAAAGTGTCCTGTTCAGACTACATTAATTTAACTGCTAATCAAAGTAGCAGTCAGTGAATCAATGTGTGTTGAGAGAGAAGAAATTGAGAAAAGAAATGAAAAACACTTGAAGAAGGAACTTGTTAAAGAGCGTGTCTTTTTTAGAGTACCTCCTTTTAATTATTCTTACAGAAAGAAATCAGGTTTGGACTCATCTTTTGTACTCATATTAAGTCTTTCATTTTCCTCACTGACTTAAAGCAATGTTCTTTATTCTTCCCACTTCAAATGAAACATCCACATCATTTGTTAATGCAGGTTGGTGGTTGTCAAAGCTTGTAAGGGTCCTTCAGTTTTGGGCAACTCACAGAGCCTTAGGCTTCAATCCATGAGATGCAATAAGGCAAACTGTAATATACAAGCCTTGAACAGACTCATATCTATGGAAAAAAGGTTTCACTTTCTAATGCTTATATAGCTCAGGGTAAATTCAACTAAAATCCCGTCTGACTCTGACATAGCATGAAAGTAATTCTTATTCATTGGAAATTAGATGGTAGTAGAAAAAAATTTCCTTATTTCATATAAATATAAGAATTCCCTCTAAAGTGGTTTTCATTTTTGTCCTGAGGGAAAGAAGGGAAAAGAGTTATAGGGGAATCTTATTCCATGTTTTGTTCTTTGTGTGTTCATGTTCCTGTTTTTTTTTTTTTCATTAATTTAGGGAGGGGGGAAATTGTTCCATAACAACACTTTAACTAACTTTACCAGCATGATATCAAAGGATAAACTAGATGTTCATAGTTTACCATTCCTGCTTCTACTTTCTTGGTACAAATCCAAAGAAAGAGGTTTCATAAACACTGAATATCCCATACATCCTGATGAACAATTCAGCTCTAAAATAATTTCTATGTCATTATTTTTGTGTGCTTTTTTATTTGTTTTAAAAGAAAGATTATGTTTGTACAGTCACACTGCTAACGCCAACTCCACGTCCTCTTACTTGAGTTGAAAAACTCAATGTTGTTATGTTGTTAAATCTTCCTACTATTCCTTAGTTCTCATATCAGGTATTACACTCTGCACCTTAGATGTCCCAAGCCCTCATGAAGGCTTGTCTGGTTGTTCAAGAAGAAAAGAGATTTCCCTGAGAATCAGTTCTCCCCAGATATCTTGGCAGTATGGTGCCACCCCATATTGCATCCAACGTGGATAAAAGACCTGCAATCCCTTATATTATAGCATATATGGTAAGACATAGGTTTCTAAAATCAGAAAAGGTCCCAGCTAACTTTGAGGTCCTCATAGCTTTGAACTATCAAAGCAAAAAATGCCAACACTTAAATGTTGTTGAACTGGGAGAAGAATCAGGCTTTAAGGAGGCAGTTTCAAAGTGTACAGCAAGTAGTAAAACTGGTTAAAAGACATATTTCCTATTACATTTCCATTAAAATCACCATTTGTTGGAAATGAACAAGTTTTGATCACACTTTCTTGACTCTGACCAAAATTCTTTGGAAAGAGAGCCCTGTCAAAACTCAGATAGCCCAGCCAGTCAAGAATTAACAAAATTATCGGGACGGAAACATCCCTGGGTTCGGAGCATGACTGTACTAGGTGGAGTGGTCGAGCCTCCTGAGCTTTTGCTGGAGGCAGTGCACTTCATTGCACATCTCAACATTCAGCAGTTCACAGCCAGCAGCTGCCTCCAATGACTTGCCACGACAGCATTGTCCTGGGGCAGCAGAGATACTTGTTTGTCTTTACTCCGAACTCAAAAGAACAGAGATTTGATCCTGCCCCTTCAGAAATATTTGAAAGACTGTTACTACCGTCTGAAGACATGATACAAAGTCTGGTTTTGAATTAGAAAATAATTTCTTAGCAAATAACAGCATCTTCTGGCCAGCAAACTGAACTCGCTAAGTGTGAAGTACATGGAGAAATATGTCTGTGCACTCAGAGAATGCTCCTTACTAGTTAGACACGCACAAATCTGTGTAACAGTGTGAATATTCCCCAAAATTGAGTGCTACAGCAGTGAGACAGTGGGCTACACCCTGCTGAGTTCATTGACATGAATAATCCCAGGGCTTTCTGTCAGACTGTTTGTGTCAATAAGGCAAACAAGTTTTGGCCTGTCCTGAATATTGTTCATTACAGATTGCAACAGAGCAGATGTAATTATGTAAGTGAGAGAAAGGCAGCAGGAGCAATTCCTAAAGGCAGGACATCATTAAGATTTCACAACAGGCACATTTTCCCAAGGGATCCAGAGGAAACGAGAGCCATGGATTTCCTGAGGCCAGACTCTATGTTTGGCTTCATACATCCAAGTGCATTCTTAATTGCGACATTCACTAGAAGGAAAGTTCCTCGAGAAGTGAACAGGATTTGAAACAGGTCCTAAAAAAAATGCCCAGTCCCTCATCCTACACAGCACAGAACATGCGCTAGAAAAGAAAACCCCAGCATGGTCAGCTTTGGAGATTTACCATGTGCAATTTTCTCTAGATAATAGACAAATAAATGTGTGTGTCACAAGAGGAAGCAGTTGCTGTGTGTTTTCATGATCAGGGCATTGTCGATGAGAAGAACTAAGTCTGTAGGACAACTCTGAAACAAGTCAAGAGGCATTAAGGGTACAAGCAATCAAAGCTGTCTGATGAATTTAACACATCCAACAGCAATGGAAAGAGGTACTGGCTGGGCTTGGATTCAGATTCATTACAGTATCAAGAATCAATAAAATACTTTGGTTGCCTTAACATCTCAACAAATTATTTATTACAAGTTGCAAATGGCTCTCAAAGCAAGCTAGTCACACCTCTGTGTGAGGTAAGTCAACACATACACTCAGTCCAGGTTTGTCTGGGGTTTTTTAATCCAGTGAAATGGAATTAAGCATTAAGGGAATGATTCAGAAATTACTCCTCGAAGCAGGAAATTTCCTGCTGTAAAAACCTTGAGAGAATTGCCCCATTACGTGTCTGTGTTGGGGTAACTAGATTGTTCATACATCACAACAACATAATACCAACACACTGCCACCTGAGCTGTTTTGAACAGGGAAAACAGCTGTAGCTCTGTGTGAAACTATGCTATGCAGTTTTCTAAACACACACAACCACATATACCACACATATATGTAAATCATAAGAAGATAAGAAGACATAAGAAGATAGAGCCAAATTCTGATCTGATAAAGAAGGGGCATCTCTATTAGATAATGCAGGAGAACCCGTGTGTGAATCTTGCTTAGTTTTGTTACATGGCAGTACTATTTCTGAATTACTCCACTTCAGTTTTTAATCAAATCCACTCCTTTGTGACTATAATGCACTGCTTCATAATAAAGAAGCTTAATGAACAGAATTAAAAGTTGATTAATTGTAAGCACAGTTAAACACAGAAATGCTTTTCTTCTTTGCCATAAAATCTGTCTACTGTTGAAAACTTGTCACTTGCTGTCTGTCCTCTCTGTCTTTGGGTTTCTGAACAGCTTTTATGGGCTTTTCAATTCCTGCCTGCAAATCAAATCCTCTTTAATTTTTGTCCTCCTTGGCCCATCATTCTCCTGCACTTCCACTTCCCTTTATCTAAAGGCAGAAAGCCACATCAAGTTTAGAAAATCTGTGATACATACCTGACAGTACCACAACGTTTTTTATATTGTTTAACAGAACTCACATTGTAATGACACAGGATGGTATTGTCCTGTATCTCTGCAGAGATTTGCACAGAACCACTCTATTCACTAACTCATTAGTTGATCTGGTAAGAGTATGGCACTGCCTTATGACTGATGAGATCTCACTTCAGTCCTCAGTATCTTTCCAACCTCTAAACATAAGATAATGGAAAGAAGGTTTACTGCAGTGAGCAAGGAGATAAATAGCCAAGGAACATAAAATATTGAAAAGAGAAGATAAAGATTGATTTGAATAGGGGAAAAAATGTTGAAAAAATAATGTTGAAAGTTTTATGCAGCATTATGTACATATGTTTTTGTCTGATTTTGTCTTCCTTGAGTTGCCTTATCTGGATCATGTTCCTTATGTAGTCTTATAAATGCCAATACAGTCAAGGTTCCCACAGAAGTGCATTGAGCAGACATGTCTTTCAAAAAGAGCTGCTGTAAGACATCCTGCTGTACTTACATGCCTACAGGCAGAAGACATAAAGTTAGACAAATACTAACTAAGCACTCTAAAACCCATTGGAAAACTTCATTTGGAATATACTACCTGTTGAACTACATTTGGCTGATTTTAAATTATATTTTAAGCTCCTAAGTCATTTGGCCAATCAGGAAAAGGGATATTTTTCCTTTATACACTGAAACAGGCAACTATATGTTCTACTGTCTTTTTCCCAGGAAGGAAACATGATCTTTCAAATAACTGCAGTCTCCAGACATCTAAAGGAGAAGTAATAGTTCTAAGTAAACTATTTTAATTTTCTTCTTACCAGATCTTCACACATATGCCAAGATTCAAAAAGGCATAAAAAGTTAATCAGAACATTGGAATATTTTAAAAGTTTCAAATTATATATGAAAAATAGAGATTCCTGAGATATTATGTATTTCATTTATGTATGTCTTAAAGCTCTAGAAAATAGGCAGATGATACAAAGTCTTATCAAAAATATAAATGCATTGTGTCAAGTGAAAAATAATAGTGATTTATTTAACAACATCTTTAGTATGTATCTTTTATGATACATGATGAATTTAGAGTGTGTTTTACTCAGGTTATAGAATTAAACCAGTAGGAGATCTAATTTGAATTAATATATAGGTTCACTGGGAAATATTGATAGGTTTAAGTATGATTCCTTGTAATATGCTGTTTCATACATCTACAGTTTGGTCGATGGGGAAAATGAGCTGCATAGACTAAAATTATACAGCATTTGTGAAAATAAGTTTTGAAGAAAACACAACACAACAATTGCTTTCATAAATCCAGACCCCAATTCATGTGTCTCATGAAAATGCTGTGATTTTCCCTACTGTGCACTGTATCTTTAGAAGTCCAGGAGGTGCCTGCCATTTTTCAAGAAAGAATCAATGATACATGCTGTCTACTGCAAACTTGCCTTTGTGTTTCTTTGTTGCTTTTACCTCTGATACACACTATACATCTCCTAGCAAGGACAAGCAGACCACACTGGTGGCAAAGCTAAGGCTATTCAATAAGTGTTATGTCAGGGCCACCATATGGACTTCTGGGTAACCTGAATCCCTCTGGGATGAAGCAAACCTACAGAGATCATGAAGGCTGATACAGTGCTCACTGACCCTCAACCATCACGGAGGAGCCTGTGCAGCATGGGAGTAGATCCCAGTCAAGTCACTGGTATCCCTTTCCCGAACCCTTTGTTCAGCCCTCCCTTTTCCCTTTCCTCGCTGATCTCTGTTACACCCATTTTGCACCTATGAGCCTTCAGAGGATTGAGGTATGCAGCTCTGAAGGTTGGTTATCTCTGAAGATTAGTTACGTTGCCAAGAGTGCTGAAATTCTTTCTTTCCATCCCAGGGAGCACATTCCTTTCACAGTTCAAATACAGGGTATTAGTACACACTCACCTCTTGGCATTGAATACCAAAAGGGCTTAAAAATCAGGCTCCTAAAGTGAGATGGCAACAGAAGTAACCATTACCCTGTAAAACACTTTTAAACTTCTAACTATTGGGAACAAAGGAACATATGGATAGCAATGAGCTCTCAATGGCCCAAGTGATGATGACTACACCAAGTTATAGTCAATCTGCTGCTATAGAGAAATACCGCAAATTTGCTCCAGCAAAATGTCCTGCTCGTCATTAGATAGCCTGGCTGAGTGTTTCCTGGTAGCTCCTTACACTTGTGAGTGCCATTGTTATTTGGTGAAAAAAATGAAACCATGTTAAGTGCACAAGTAAAACGACAAGCATCTTACTGTTCTCTAAAAATCTTCCCTGATTACATGTCACTCACTTTACATTCTGATTAAAAGAGGGCATTGAGAATCTCAGCTGGGAATGCAGAAGGATAAATGGACTTATCATCAGCTCAGTTTTGCAAAAACTACTAGGCTGGGTAGTATTCATTTCAGAGCAAACTACTAGGGACTACCACTACCCAGACATTAGCATATGGTCTCACACTGCATCATTAAGAAACATTGCAAAATTGTTTTTTTAAGAAAAAAACCACCTCTCATGCAAACAGAAGTGGTCTATGTAGAACCAAGGCTAGTATTGCCATAGACTGGTAAGGACAGCTTTATTTATAACCTTGGAGATGGGGAAATAACAATCCACACGGGAATTGTAGTCAGTGCTGAGAGGTTAAAATCAGGAAGGCATGGTGAGGCCTGTCTTGGCATGACTTTGAAAATACCTTGTTAGAACTTGGACACAGAGGCTAAAGCAGAGTGGAGGTCCAGCTGGGGACAAAAGACACTGAGGTTGGACATGGTCATGCTAATAATCAGTGTAACTATCTGCCTATTTTTCATTTTCAGATGGTTTTGATCAATTATGTGCAGAGACAGAATAGCAAGTTTTCTGTGTGGTGGAAACCAACATGGGAAGATTCATCAGCTGCTATGAGCTGGGTCAAAAAATAAAAATAAGTCTGTTACTGAGGAAGTGTAGGTGATGGCTGAGATGCAGGATAAGAAAAGTAAATACTGAACACGTATACAGGGTCTTGAAGGTGAGAAGAAAGGCTTGAAAAGCAGAAATCACTTGATCTCAATCTCTTTCTATGCATTATGTTACTACACTAACACCCCAGCTGTATTTAGTGTTCATTGTAAGTTTCTAGGAGTGAGCTAATGACACTGCTATAAAACAACAAGCAGCTGGTGGCACAGCACAAATAGTATTATTCAACATGAATTATGAATGGCATGGAAGCACTAAAGAAAACTTTTCAAAATACATCTGATAATGTGTCCCAACTCCTTTCCCATCCCCAGCTGCTGACTAATTCCTGAACACTGCCTATGGGAGGGAAAGTGCCAGCAAAGAGCTCTGTTTTAGTTCTGATGCCCCACCTCAGGCTGTGTATGTAGCACTAGAGCAGTTCACTGAAGCACTAGCTTGACAACACATCATACCAAAAGACTGATATTCCTCATTCTAATTAGCCTGCATGCCACCAGACCTCTTTGTTAGTACTGCACCCACTCATGGCTGGGAGTAGGCAGAAGTGGTACAAGAGATCTGGACCCAAAACTGTTGAGTCTCTAGACTATTCTGCAGTAACCTGTAAGGGAACTATTCAGGGTTGCCCTACACAAACTGGCCTAGTATGGAAACACTGTCAGAATTTGAAGCACTGGTCTTAAAAAAGAATGAAAAAAGATATCTAAATCCACCAGCACTGTGGAGCAAGCATGGGAGATGACAGTCAGGTTGCAGCATAGTCACAATCCATCTCTGAGACTGTGGTTTCGGTAGAGGTTTGGTTTGTACCTTGGGATTCACTGGAGCGCACTAAGCTTGACATTCAGCTGTGAAAACGGTGGTGCAGAGAGGGGGAGAGGACTGTCTGCTTGTGTTTTGGCAACTGCCACAGGGAGAAGAAAAGAAATTTTTGTCTCTATAAATTGTTGAAACAAGGATGTATTCAGTTTCTGTAGCTACCAAAGATATCTAGGGAAAACTAAATATACAGGACTGCATCTACCTATTTGTAGCATGCTGTAAGGCCAATGCACCTGATGATTTCTTTGAAAGGCCTTAGATTTGCTTTTTTTAAATAAACACGTAAATAAATTAAGATCTCAAGAAATGCATGGTTTGTTTCTGGACAGTGTGCTTTTCAAGATGCATAGAGTTGCTTGGTTTTTAAATGAAATTCTGTTTTAGAAAGATGGTGAGAATTCAGTTGAAAAGCACTGTATTGATACAGTCAGAATACAGCCTCAGTTAAGTTTTCAAAAAATGGAGCCTTTAAGTCACACACTGAGGTCTTCAGCCCGCAAGGACTTCATGTATATACTTGTCTTTATGCAGAGTAGTTAGTCCCACTGGTGTCAATGCAATTACTTTCATGGCTAAAGTTATATTCCATGTGTCTCAATAGATCACAGCCTGCATATGTGCGCAAATACTGCATCACAATATCATTTATATATACAAATGGTAAAGTGATTCCCTGTTCACACATTTAGATAGCCAATTCAGATGAGCAAATACTTGATTCAAGAAAAGCTTAGTGTGAATGGGTTTTTTTACAAGTGCACATCTTCCAAAAATCAACTTATTTATAATTGAAGTTGAAACAAGGACTACTATTTGATTTGGTAGCACATAGATGGTTTCCTAGGAGAAAAAGAGGGTGGGTTGTTTTCAGATAATCACATATAAAATTACCTCATGTGACAGTTCTCTCCAACAGAGATCCAGTGTAGAGCTGTAGAGGAGAGTTACTACCTTCATCTATAGATGCAGGAGCCTTCTGAAGACGGAACAAAGTCCAGGTGCCCTCCATTTCACAAGAGACATCAGTATGAGCTCAGAAACCTACATAAAACAAAGCAGAGCTTCAGTGTCACATAGATAGCACCAGGCTCCCACTAACTCTAGCATAGTTTTTGTTATTATTATTGGACCACTGGGGTACCCAGAAGTCAGGGAATTTCAATACCCACACATCCTCATTGAATATTAATGCCAGAACCATAACAATAGTGGCTAATAATGCAGCTTTTTGCTGCCATGTGAATTACACATCAATATTAATGAAGCCTTTGTTAACATTCAGTGTTCTTTCCTTTATGTGCCTCTGCCAGGATTTTGGACTATTTTATGCCAACCACACAGACTTAGATGTCAACCCTGAGCAGGTCCTAGACACTTCAGAAAAGGCTTGCTTTTGCAAATGTACATTTAAATTAAGAATTATGCCATATCAAGGTTGCTTTAAATTGACAGTTGTTCAGTTCTTTCCCCTTACACAGGACAGATGTGGCTTTATATGTTAGCATATCCTAAAAGTAACACACAGAGGGCTGTCTTTTATTTCAAAATGTTATTACAAGAGCCTTTGTATACAAACCCTAGCACAATCATTCACAATTATATATGGTTCTCCTTCTTGCCAGAATCAGACACATCAATATAAGGCAACAGTTCTGTGATGAGAGACAGAGACAAGTATTTTCTAGTTCTGTAAGAAGCCCCTGGTACACACTGCTAAGCAAGTTCATCCTCAATTCTGCTATTCTAAATAGGAAATTGTTCCAGTGCTTTGAACCTTCATATGAAATTTAAATGTAATTGCCAGAAGCATTACCTTATTAATAAAAGTAGAAAAGCATCATTACTAATTATCGTGAGCTTCATTTGCATTTTCTAAACATTTACATTATCTAATCTAACTATGTAACAGATGCTTGCATGATTTCCAACTCAGCTTTTCTCCAAAACGAATACCCAACACCAGTAAATAATAAATGCTGCTTTGGACTACTCCTGTCAGACGTAGTGTCTTACTCAAAAAGGAATTTCATCAGCTACGGAAGCAACACATTTTTTAATGAATACCAAACCACTTCTTTTCAGTACAGCTGATCAGCCTTGTTGAATGCTGTATCAACTGATCCCATTTCAGTGGTAGATCCTACAAGATATCTGCAACAAATTGCCTCTTTGAAAGAAAGATTCAATTGATTTGCACTAATCTAATTTAGAGGAGGCTAGAATAAAATCATACTGGGACTTAATCTCATCTGAATACAAACAGTACAAAAATGCTGCTGATAAGTAGCTGATGTAATGCTCTAACACACCAGGGGGCTGATGTAGCAATCCCGCTCCCATTGAGGAGAGCACTCTGCAATTCTCAATGGTGCCTCTCGGATTAAGACTTGAAATTGCATGTTTAGCATAGAATATCTGGAACTTAATATCACAAGATAAAAAAAAAAAAAAAAAAAAAAAAAAAAAAAGCAGACTATTCTTCGCAACAGTTGTCATGAAATGGAAATTACTAGCTCCCAGATAGATCTGCTATGCTCAGCACCAGGCTCCTGGTGAGAAAACACCCAGAAAGAAATCAATGTTTTACTTCTCACAGTAGCAAAGAAGCAATAAGGAGTGCAAGGAAGCCAACACAGACCCAAACCTGACCAAATCATGGGGTAGTTCTTCTCAGAATAATTGTATTTTTCTAATCTTAAGGTGGGGGTGGTCTGATGTTGTTGCTAGTACTCATCAAAAACAAATGAAATCACTAGTGTTGCTTTTCCTTCTTTCAAAACAAGCCCACCAGATTCTGAGAGACAGTCAGGCAGCTGACTTCCAGCAGAACTATCATTTTGATATGTGCCATCCAGTCCACTGCAGCAAAGAATAGGACCAATTTTACAGTACAGGACAGGATGCTCTAAAAGCCTGTATCTACAGTAATGGTCTTTGAGTCAACACATTTCATTTATAGACATTTATTTGCTGATTTACTGTGTAGATTTAGGGCAAATCAGCCCTCCATCTTACTGTGTCTGTAAAATGCTGATAAAAATCCACGCTCCATGGGAAGCTTGAGGTTGAACTTACTAATGTTTGCAAAACACTCTGAGGTACAGAAATTCAGGTAGTAATATGAACATGAAATGTCCCTGTACTATGGCTATTTAAATTCATCAGTTTCACCTGAAAATGTATTTCTTTCTAAGGGGAAATACAAGACTTCTTCCTTATTCTATACTACAGAAATAACTGAATATGTAGGGAGTAATTTTAAATTACAATAATTGCAATTTAAACTTGGAGAACTTAAAGCTTGCAACATAATCTGATCATCTGGGACAGGAAACAAAAATAAATGGATTAAAAGACAGATACAGAGATGCACAGATGAATCAAATTAGGGAAGTAGAAAGGATCTTTGGATCATAACCTCCTATCTTACAAAACTGCTTTGTTTGCACTTGCCTTTCTGGTTGTTCACCAATCTGTTGCCTTCACAGACTATGCCAAGAACACAAAATTAAGTAGATGGTCAATATTTCCAAGTCTTGGGAAAGAGTGTGTGAAACCATTACCAACTAAAATCCTCTTTGGTCTCTGAGCAATCCTTATTCTTTCACACTTTTGCAAATAAATGTCTCAGCTATTTTAAGAGTATTTTTTAATTCCTTTGTCCCTAAATCAATGTAAAGTTTCCTAGATTATTTGAAATTTTGTGCCATGTTTCATATCAACTTCCTGGAATGGAGCAAAACAGTACATCAGCTTTCTATATTGCCAACAGGAAGAATGGAAACAAACCCCCTCATCTCTATAGTTCAAAAATGAAAACCTATAACATTTGTCATTACTGTGCTGCAGTTTAGCGAGTTTCTCTGAATGTGAAGAGAACACGGTTTCTGACAACAGGCACTGTTTTGGCATTAACAGCTGTTTAAAACCACTTCCAGTTATAAGCTCTTCATAAATGTCGGCCTTCCAGGAGTACTCACATCTGAAACCTATATTTTTCTTTCAACCTGATTTCAGTAGCTGTCTGGAAGTATAGACCCAGCAGGCTGACTTCCTGCTTTATGCTATATCCATGTATTTAAAATATTCCATTGGAGAGAAAAGGATTCATGGATTAAGGTATTTACCCTGTTTTCATTTTCTGTTTTCATGGCCTTAAACAGAAAGCAGAATTTCTTGATAAACAAACCCCAACATGGGCTTAATACAATTCCCACTTATTATTCACAGCAGAGGTAAAGCAGGATTTCAAAGGCTAGAAGATGCCCTCAATTTGCATCCTGCTTCATTTGTCAGTAAATCTGTTGCTGTTGGGAAGGCGTTTGCCATTCTGTTCTATTAGTCATTCAGTTAAAGCAAGACTTGTAATTAACACTTGTGATAATTAGGCGTTGGTTTGGTTTGGTTTGGAATCAACCTCTGTGTTTTAATTAAATCTGAGGAATTGACAAAAACGGATATGGGTTTTTGTTTAGCCAAATGATTAAGCGGTATTTTTTTACCGTCTTTTTGTAGAAGCCATGTTATCTTCTACTCTGAGCAAGTGGGAATGTTTCACTGTGGATTTAAATGAACAGTTTACAAATAGTTACTAATTCTCTATTTAATGTTAATAGGAAACTCATTCTAAAAACAAATCACTAACCTCACACAGAATGCTTCTCTCAATGGACATACTATCTTTATTATAACACTAGGTCAGCCAACAGTACCGTATATTACACATGACTTATTCTTTATTGGAAAATGGGGAAAAAATATTCCTGCACTGAGTTTAGCCTATCCCAGTAAACCTGTTACACAAACATTTTGTCCACCAGCAAACAGACAAGCCAACCTGCCATGACAGATTCCAATTACAAGAAAAATATATCTTAAACAAATGAAACCCTTGTGTACCTAATGGCACAATACAATAATTACAAAGGCGATTGGACCATCTGTACATCAGATTTACGGCCTTATCATGTACAGTCAGACCTTCCTAAAGTAGCTTGTCAAAGGAGTAGAAAAAAGGAAAAAGCTGAATGAGTATGTGCCTACATCTTTATGTAGCTCGAAAAATATTGAAGACACTGTTTTGCTGATGAGTTTTCAGAAGGTGAAAACTCCAAATCAAAATTAAGATGAAATTAAGACTCTGATAATTAAGCCATTTTTTTGTCTGGCAAATGCCTGGAGTTGAAAGATGAAAGGCCAAGAGGACAGGCTGTACCAAGGAGTTTCTTTAAGAATATCTTACAGGTCAACACTGAGCTCCAAACAATGCCTCTCCTGTGAGTGGAGATGCTTGGGGGAAACTACCATCATAGAGGGGGTTTGAATAAGGCAGATAAAGGAGAAAATTGTTGATTTGGTGGTGGTGTTCTCATTGAAGAGGTCAGAGGAGCTGGCATTTAGGGAAGGCCCAGACAGCCCCTGATTCCTGAGTGTGCAAGAGAGGATCTGGTTATAGGTGACACACAATAGGAATAAGAAAAACAGGGAGCAAGGGGTGGCTTGAACTAAAAAAGAGCATGCTGTAGTGAATTGCTTAGGGCCCAGTCCAGGACTTCTTTCTCAAACAGAATGTTCTTGGGAGCTGCATTGTCAGGAGGCAGAATTAAAATGCTTAAAATACATTTTTAAAGAATCACTAAGCTTTTAGTTTTAAACTTCAGAGGAGCCAGAATATTCACTACTTTAAAACAAAAACATTACAAAAGAATGTGCTGAAAAAGATGGTATATGTCAAGGTCCATTCCTAGAGATACATCTTTCCCAAGTAGCATCTAGTTCAGAAATCTGTATATTCTAAAACCAGCCGGTGCCCCGCAGAAGACAGCCAGAGCAGCAGAGCCAGTCAAGCTTTTAAAACAAATTTATACTCCAGGATTCATTACAGAGCCTTTTAAATTACTCTGGGGTGAAGATATGAAGCCCACATGGAAAGCTGAGGAAAAGCCATTCATCATTCAGAAAGACTATTCTGCAATGTCAGGAAGGAGTCCGTTTACTTCCCTTACCTCCCACCCCAAAAACATAGATTAAATAGTATTATTTCATACACATTCAACTGCTACTTGTCAAATAATTTTAACTCAGAACTTATAAACACGTCATGGATTAAAGAACACACAGGGGACAGCAGAACAATGACACAACAACCTAATCTGTGCACAGAGAAATTAACAAAGATCATCTAAACACATTGGAAAAAGATAAAGCCAGCAAAGGGTTGTTCCTGCCTCCACTGTAAATAGTTCCAGATACATAATGAGCATAACTGTTACAGCAAAACAAGTTTTTAAAAATACTGTTAGCTGAGTTTGATGTCAACTTTTTTTCTTCTCTCAGTACAGTTATTGATGGAATGGAGCTTTGAAAGAGAAGGAAAAGAGACTGATAAAACCAGGGGCAGAGGAAAAAAGCTAAAATTGAAAAATATAATAGAAGTAGGGAAAATACAGGAAAGTCAAAATACTGGGAAAACATACAGAAAATTAGATATTATAAACTGGAGATAAGAAGAAAGAGGGAACATAACTCAGAATCACAGATAAAGCACTAAGGAGGGAGAAAAAGGAAGAAAATCTGCTTTAAATAAGATAGGAAAAGACACAGAGTGCAAAGCACTATATTAATGCTGAAGGTGCTCCCACCCCCAAAAGAATTCAACATTTAAAACCTTGAAATCACTGAAAAAGAAAAAATGTTTTTAAAAAAGACAGCTAGCAAATATTAAAAAGGAATAGAAGTCAAGGTACAAGCAGCATGCTGCGAAAATACCATCTTTCCATAACATGCAAGTTCTGTGCTAAGGGAAGTAAGAACATTATCACATTCTTTTTCATTGGCAAACTGAGGCATTAGGCAGAAAGGAGACTTCTCAATGTCTTGCAGTAGTAAGAAAAATGGAACTTTTTGCTGACAAGCCCCAGTCCCGTTGCCACCAGCATGCCTTTGTCAAGAGGATATCATTCTTACAGAAGCTCTTATCTGAAATGGAGAGGGACAACCACCAGCCACTCTATGTGAAAATGATCCCACCAAAAGGTGGAAATGACTTAATGATTTCTAGCTTCAGGTTGGACATGAGCTAACCCTTAGTCCCACTCAAGAAGGAAAAAGAAATAAAGAAAAATATCAGTATTGTGGAATGAGTAGAATCTAAGTCTGCATTCTCACTAGCCCTCTCCAGCAAGGAAACTGAATTCCAAGCATTTAAACTTTGGGCACAGGTATTTCTCATCCATCTTTGCTTCACTTAAGGGCTCGGTGATGGAGACAGATGGATTTCTCCAACTGTTCCTTACTGTCACAGAGCTAGTCTGGATTTCTGCACTTTCTCCCTCTGAATTAGACAGCCATAGCCTTCTTCACGGATGAGGTCATTTTTTTAATAATTTTTTTCTCCCTAAAGGACAAGCCTGTTTTATTATGGATGAGCAAATGAAGAAGCCTTCAAAGCTGCAGGAGGCTGACAGGAGAGGGTGGGTTTTATATTAGATGAAGTCCCATATACAAAATGAACCTCCCACTGCCGGCATCAGGAGCAGAATTTCAGCTAAGGTTCATCTCTGCTTTACGTTTTCTATCTTCCACTTTCTCCTTCTTACTTTCTGTTTGACACCTGGATGCCCAGTTCAGCTAAACCTCAAATGAAATCATCGCTCTAAAGCTACATCAAGATATGTACACAAAGAAACAAAAGAAAAAGACCTATACACATTAGTGGAGTTTTATATATATTGTATAAGAACTTGTGCATTGTATCCCCAAGGTCCTGTCCAAAAGTCAGTGAATTGAATGAGACTTTTTGTCTTGCCTTTAAAGCACTTTTGGAGAAGGCCTTAGAAGAGCTGTAACACTGTCAGCTCTGTGTGTCCACTGTAGGTATCTATAGCAATAGACAGTAAATGTTCAATCTCTGAGTATGTCTTAGGTCTCATAAAAGGAGGAGAGGAAGTGACTGTGATCATGAAATCAGAGCATGGGACAGACTGCCACACATGTCACATGTGCCACCATCTGGGCCTTGGCAAAATGAGGCATGTGAAGATGGATAGTGGATAAAATCATGACCCTGCATCTAACATTTTCAACTACAGGACTACGCAAAATGTCTTAGGGGATGGAATTAAGTGTTGGATTTAACATTGCAAAATTTGGATTCTTTAATGTTGCAATATTTTGGGGGTGTTTTCTTCACATAATCACATTCCTACCTGTGTTTCAGTAAGAATTTGAGATGCTTTAAATAACTTTTCACACGTCCAATTGAAAAAAAATGTTTAGAAATATGAGTTAACTATGGCACACATTTCCAGAAAACAAAAATAATCTTGAAATGACTGATAATTTAATAGCATCTTTGTTTCAAGTCAGCTGCAAGATTCTTTGTGGCTTTAATACTAAATACTAGGGACAAATAAGGGCCCTTTTGCCCTTTCTCTCCTTACAGGTTACAGGCCACAGTTTGTCACCACATAGGCTGCAGAACTGGGGGGATTTCTCACCTTTAGGGAGCACTGAGACCGAAGGATGCTGTTGGCACGAGAAACAAGCAAAGCCTTGACTCCAGTCCTCAGCTGTGCCCAGTGCCACCGATTGGAAGGAGAACAGAATGGTTGGGGGAAACTCTTGCCTGCAGGTACCAGGGAGGAAAGAGTGATGAAACTACATCAGAGATGTTAGCCTCAGCATCTCCCCTCCTGCTGCAGCACGAGAGCTGATACTGCTTTCGCTCTGGGTTCTGTCACAATCAAAACCTATGTGTTTGTGCTAATCCCTTCTGATTGAATTTTCCCTCTGTCTCACTGCCAGACCTTCTGAAATATCTTTTTCTACTCTTAGTTGCTTGAACCTAAAGGAACAAGCCCATAGTTCATGATGCTTTGCCGCCTGAAGACCAACTGGAAGGCAATACCATGTTTTAGATATGGTTGAAGTGACATCCATTACCTCACCTGTCACGGAAAAGCTGAAATTTCTGAATGGACACATGGATACAGTGGGGGAGGATGGTGGGACGAGAATTTTCCCACCCTGGTGAAAAGATTTACACAAAAAGAGACATAAAACAGAACAAGAAGTTGAAATTTCAAATAAAAAATATCAAAGTATGTCCAAGGATTTGATCTTTGGATAATTTTGTAATCGTTGTTTTCCAGCCATTCCACACATGTAATTGCCTTTTTTTCAGGGTTTCTATATATCCTTCAGACCCACTGGGCAGATTGTCTGTTTTCTTCAGCTATATAAGTTGGTCTAAAAAAATATATTAACTCTTTTTATGCATTTTGTCACACCACAATGATCAGAGTATTCTATCTTTTGGCATTTTTTAAAGTTTTCCAATATTCCAACTTAGATCTTTTTTTAAAAAATACTATCTTTGATTTATTTATCAAAGCAAAAAGTTATTTTGAAGTAAAATCATAAATGTTTTCTTTTCAAAAAGTGTCATACCCAAGTAATTTTTCAAATTTTGAAAATTTATCCCAAAATACTTTTGAAGTAGGTTATTTTGTAAAGCCACTGCTTTCCAATAAACAATGAACTGACATTAAAAACAAACATCTAAAAAAAAAAACCCCAAACCACCAAACAAACAAAAAAAAAACCATATCAACAAAGAGATTTTTTCCCAAATTAAAAAGTCAGGAAAGAAAGATGGAAATAAACCCTGCCTCATCTTGGGAAGTAACAAAAAGAAAGGGAGAAAAAGAGGGAAGAGGAATCTCCAAAACTTGCCCAAGTAACGGAGTCTAAGGGAAAAGCCAGTAAAGTATGTTAATGAATAACCAGATGTTTCCAAAGCCAGGAAATCTCCTCTTCCCCTCAGCCAATTTCAAACTACAGTGAACTCCCCTACTTGCTCCCAGTTCATTGGTATGCACTGAATATTCAGTCAGATGTGTTCTATATGCCTCCTGCAGTGCTTATTAAAACCAAGGAAAGTCTTTGCACCATTTGGTTTTGGAGCAGTCTCTAAGCATAGCTATGCTGCGGTTAATGCAACACTTCAGTTTGCTCCGAGACATGACACCACATTTTCCATTACAATAAGCTTTCCTTTCTTGTGGCCTTTTTAATTCTATACAGAATAAACTGTTCTTCTGGCTATTGAGCCAAGGTTTCAAAACATTTTAAACAGAATCCAGTATTCAGTCAGTCAGTTACTTTTACAAATTCATGTCAGAGATTTAATCAAATGATCACCCTACTATTTTGGTTTTGCTTAACTGTTGACTTCGACAAGACTATTAAGTTAAGCGTATTCTTACATGTTTTCAGATAAGAATAGTAGACAGCAGTCTGAGGAATTAGCATTTCCTCATCTCCTTCCAATGTTCAGCAGACAAGATGGGTCTGTAGTATAACATGTCAGGGTCCCTTTGGACAAGCTTCTGTGAGAATTAGATCCTTAGGATCATTTGACAAGCGTTGTTTCTTTTTCTTTTGTTCTTCCTGTTGTCCTCTATGGCAGGTAGAAAACGAGCAATTAGAAGGATCTGTATTCAATAAAAAGAGATGTGTTAGGGGCTGTCATTGTGTCAACCCATTTCTTCATCACTGCCTTAAAGACATGCTTTCTCATCTCCCACCCCAGCCATTAAAGGGGCAGAAACTAATTTCTTTGGCCAGGCCTAAGCACCTTAAAGAGCAGTCCTGGGAATGCATTCAGAGAGAAGTTCCACAGCTTCTGCTGGGAAAGGAGTTCAAATAAATTAGAGCTCGTTGAGCATTATTACAGCTTGTTGCCTATGGTATTTCCTCCCTCCAGGGTAAAGGAAATAATCTTGATTAATGACACCCAAAAAAATCATTTTTCTCCTTAATTCACTAATTGGTTAATCTTTTATGACATCAAAGGAGGCTGCAGCATTTGCAAAAAATGGTCAATGCAAAAGCCAGATTTCCTGTGCATTTTCCATGTGTGCTTTGTTTCCTGATGTAATTTCTAACTGAAAAGGAATGAAAAATTGAAATCTCTAGTTTACATGAGCAATGGCAGTTTTGAGCTCCCTATCAGACACCTCATTTTCTCTACATTACTCACAATCAGACAGACAAGGCTCTGTCTTGTTGAGCTACATTTAGCAGTCTGTCTGAACTGCAAATTTAGATGACATCCAAATTACAGACTCAGCCAGTAGGTTACACTAATGCAAACTAGGAGAAAAAGAATCAAGACTATTGATTTTTTTGGTCCTTTCTCTGTCGTATTCCCTTAAAGGCATTTACCAAGCCTTTTAAGATCTTCAGCATTTTCACAAAGGAACAAATTATGTGCAAATAAGACTGCCTTAATCTATTCTTCCCTGCTCAGATTGTTCCTTCTGTACAGTCATTATGTGGTTTTTACGCTGCTGCTGCAGTTTACTTGATCCGCTTTCATGCACCATGTGGTCAATATATATGTTGAAGAGTAACTGTGGAAAAGCACATCTCTTGCACCTGCCTATGATAATCAAAACCTTGTTTGTTAATTCCCTGCAATCCAAATACATCACACATCTCTCTGCTCTTTCTTGCAGCTGTTCCAGCAATTTGATGTCATATTCTGCAGAAAGGTCTTCTGATCACATTTCCATTTTCAGACAACTTGATTTTTGCAATGAATATTTACAGGGGATTCACAACAATCTCGCTAATGTGAGAGCAAGGACCACAGATTCTAATGACAAACAGAGCTGATTTCCAAAGTACTGAACCTTCACAACTCTGTCAAAGCCTAACATCCCTGTCCCTTCTGACTCAGGCTAACATGTCTCCACTGAAGCCACAAGTAGCCCTTATTCAGTGAGATAATTGGCTGGTGTGAATTTCTGAACACCACTGAAGGCAACAAATGCCTGTATGATTTTTTGCCTACCAGTCTCTGCAGTGGAGCTACAGCCACTATCTAGCCCAATAGTCTGTTAGTGAGAAAGAAACTCTCAGAAAATACGTTCCCTGGAGCAGCCAGTCGTTTCAGTGCAGGTACAACACCTGACCCAATGGGCCAAAGACTCAAGTTTCTAGATGCTGTGGCAAGTAATTAAAAAAAAAAAAAAAAAAAAAACTCCAGAGATTTTAAGTGCTTTCTTCTTTGAATCAGTTACCCACCAAGGGAATTAGGAAGAGCTTTTTCTAGCTGATCTCACTAAGCAGCTGTATAAGCTTTTTTAGGCATAGTTAGCAAACTACAAACTCATTAACCACTACATATGGTACTGTCACTTTCCATGAAATCTGAAACTCACATACTTTCCTTTTAGGCTGTGCACATGCTTCCTGTCGGAGTCTAACGTATGTGCCATCAGGTGGTAATATGCCCCTTATGTGTTACCATTTGTGTTTGTTTGATTTTGTTTTTCATAGGCTTCTAGGCTTCTGACATTTCAGCCTTCAAAATTATAGGCCCTGTTATTTTTTTTTTTCCCTGCACCTAGGAAAAGGAATCAGTTCATTTGCCCTTTTTTTTACGTGCCCACTAGGACTCCATCATCCATTTTCTGCTCCCCCTCACATGTTATTAATTTAGACAGAAAGTGAGGTTCATGCTGTCTTTTGTCATTTTTTTTTTCTCCTGCCAATTGCAGGGTTTGGGGTAAGTGAGTTTCTCACAGGCAGGTAAAGTTGGCTAAATGCTTTCTTAGTTCTTTTTTTCCCTCCAGGAAGGCAAATCACTTTTAAAAGCACTAAGAAGGGTCTCATTTATCATTCCAAGGCAGGTTAGCATGTTTTTCTCCCCACTTTGTAAAACACAGAGACATTTCCACTCTTCAGACTTACATTTTTCCTATCATTGATTTCTTTTTTTCTGACCTTTCTGTACTATAATTTTACTTCTGGCCTATCCCTTTGCTGACCCCGATGGAACAGAATTGAAACAAAGCCTCAAAATTCCTTGAAGTTCATATTTCTTCCTTCCTTCTTTTGCTTCTACCTCTGACAATCTTTCAACAATTTTCCATTCCCACTGATTTTTTTCTTCTACAGCTTATGCAAATCACAGAAATAGCTTGTTTAAGGTATCTGCAAATTATGCTGGTTTCCTATGTTCATTTTCAGCCAAAACTTCAAGTTTATATCATTGCTATGAGCTCATGTCATCTCAGAGTCACTGCAAGATAATACAAAGATTGAGTTGAATTTGAATGAGCCCTAAAAATTAATTTGAATTACAGACACATGCATGGTTGTCCTCTGAACATTTCTCTTTCCCTATCAGTTTACTCTGTATTTCCACCAAAAGACAATTTGTGTAGCTGGAGAAGATAGATGAAGAGAGCAAAGATGCTTTAGTGTCTAGAAATGGAATAAAAGGTGTCACTTTCAGCAGATTTGACTGGGGGAAAAATAAAATGAAAAAATTTTTAAAAAGCTTCCCTGCTTTCAGTAGTGTAAGTATTCAGAGGACTACAGTAAGGCCAGTAGTTTAAGAACCCTTCTTGAATTAAAATATAATATACAGTGGTATCACTTGCTACCACCACACTGGTAATTACTTAAAAGATGGGAAACAATGCTGCCACAGTGAAAAGCAAATCAGTTGCAACAGGACAGCCTTCATGGAAGCACAACTTTTTTGGAGATGCAGTTTGCCACCCTACAGAGAGATTAGAAGTAAACCTTGCTGGGCTCAGTTGCAGACAGGGAATCCCCCACCACTTGCCACAGAGACAGTAAGTGTCGCAAATCGAAAAAGAAGTCATTCAATGAGCTGCTGTTAAGTATGATAGTATTTTCTACCACACCATTTTGGGATAGAGGATAAGCCTCTGAGAGGATGGTCAGCAAATCCATTTCACTTCCAGCTTAACACACTGCTAGCCATAACTGCCACAGATGGCTATTGCATGGAACTTTGATTCTACCCCTATCTGCTTAGCGCCAAAGTCAGTGATAAACCTCTGCTTCAATACCAGAAGGTCACAGTTTAACTCCTGCTGAATTGTGAAAAAACCCCATCAATTCTTCATTTTTTTTGTAACTCTTCAGCACTCACAGAATGTGCCATTTTATACTTTCAAAACCCTTTGGAAAAAAATAAATGTATACTGATATACATGTTATCTAGAGACAATAAAATGTTATTATCCTCTTTTTACCAGTGGAGACAGCAAGACACGGAAAGGTGAAGTGATTCTCTATGTGCCAGAAGTTTCAAAAAGAAAATCACAGCTGAAGATCCCAGATTCCTGAAAAACTAGTTTAACTGTGTATAACACACCTCCTGCCACAATAAATGGGGTCTTTCTGAATTTTGTGGGGCACTTTCAGGAAAAGGGTTGGCTAGAAGCAATATTTTATGAATTGCTCCTTGCAAATTTTAGAGATTGCTTGCAAAACTTGGTGCTGGAGCACACAGCAGAAATCTTATTTACCATTCTCCATATGTAAAGGCAATTATCATGTCATGAAAGAGTGGGAGCAGGGAGTACAACGGAAATCCAGGAATGGTATATTATATTTTAAGTCCTTCGATGACACTAATTGGTTGGCCACAGATCTGTACAAGGGACTCCTATTTCATGGAGAACACCAAGTCTGTGACTGGAATCAGAGAGCCAAATTAAAGGCCGGGCTCAAAAAAAATTATATGACTGATACTATATATATTGTGATAAATATAATATATATATAAAATATAGAATATATATCCTGCTTCACAAAAATAATAGTTACTTACATTAACTTTGAGGAAAAAATCCCACATTCTTTTCATTTTCTAAGGTAAAATAATATCCGTTGCTAAGTAAACATTCACATTTACACTTGGTGGATAACCTTTAGTATTAAGAAGACGTCACCTGAATCACATCATCCATATTTGAATGGTTATATAGGACTTATTTTACACAGAGGTCCCTAGGGTAATCATTTCATATCAGAGCTAGGAAAGTTTAGTATCTGTATGCAGTATGTATTTACACTTCATGCCAATGCATTAAATAAAATCCTATCACATTCTGTCTTTGTCTTTGTATTTTCTTCTTTTCAAAGACATACAGTACATGATCGGATTGCAAATTCCCTCATAGTCTGAAAGGCTCTCTCCTGCTATTCTTAAAACAGAAAAGAAAGATTTCGCAAAAACTGGAAAAAAGTCGAGAAAGAAGCTGACATTGTTTTAGAAGAGTGCACAACATCTTTGACATAGAATGTCATAAATGAAAAGACAAAAAGTAAAGGAAATGCATTATTAGACCATTAATGGACACACGTACATTCACATGAAAAACAGAAGAACATAAAAATTTAATTAAAACCTTAGTTAATGGAAACAGCTGAGTACTATTTACTTAAAGGTCAAGTTCAAAACCCTTGGAAGCTAATGGATATTCTTCAAAATAACTTACACAACACTCTGAGATGTGCTCAGCACAAAAAGAAGAGGACATACGAATCTAATGGCCTGGAACACAGGATTTTAAAGCCCTATAAAAGGAATTTAACTTCCATAGTTAGAGCCAAAACTGGAAGACCTAGGAACAACCTAGTATTTGAAATCTAGATTTCCATGCTCTGACTTCTGTGGCCAGTGTGTACTCAGACTTGTTACTTGAGCTAGTCAAAACTCAACGCAATTTATAAGGAGGTTGACATAAGCATCTTTTCAAATCTTTGATACCTGAAAATCCTGAAGCCACACAGCAAAATGTTCAGAAAAAAAGTACAGCTAATTAAAATATAAAATTCTCCTTCTGTGAGAAATGTTGACATAAATATAAAATTTTCACATATTCCAAATACTTTCTACATTTCTCCCCTAAAGGAATTAGTAAAACAGTGGTTAAGAGGTTCTTTCTCCCTTCTCACCAGTTTTCAGAAGTGTCCACATGAAAATAGCTTTTTTTAAAAAGCAAGGCGTTTTTTTCAGAGATTTTATCACCTTTTTCCAAAGGAAATTAAAGATGAAAATAGGAAAAGGGGGGGGGGGGGGGGGGGGGGGGGAAGGAAAAGAGAAAAAGAGAAGGAATGGAAAAAAATACCAACTCTGTTCAAAACAACATACTTTTCCTGTTCACAGAAAAACACAGCTTTGCATGGTTGCCATGCCTTTACACAAATCAGCTTCAGTCCCCTCAACATTTGGCTATTGTTCAGCAACTGGATCACAGCTCTTGGCCAAGCTAGCCTAGAGGGAAAGGGACATTGGGTCTGGTGGCCCCGCAGGGCCTAATGCAGGGAACAGGCTGCTGCCACAGTGTCCTGCCTGTCCCCCCATCATGTGATGCAACACTCACCACCGTAACGCAAGTGTGGAGAGAGGAAATGCAAACACTCCTTTGAATTAAAAAAAACGAAGCACATTTCCTTTCCTATGACAGTAGAGGTGGGGTCCATACCCCATCCTTACTTTCCATCTGCTCAAGAAGTCCCTTCCAGAATAACAGCATAGGTAGGATTCCTCAACTCTAATTCAGGTTCATAATGTAGCAACATCCAGGTGGTAATGCGTAAAACACACAGTCCTTGTAAAACACAATTCACCTGAAGAAAGTCCATACTCTAAATCTAGATGTTTCCACCAGACAGTAGCAGAAGCAAAGTATCCCAAGTCTTGGAGTCCAAATGTCCTCTCCCACTTCATTCCAGTGGCCGTGTACTTTGGAAAAACAGGAGTCCATCTGGCACAGAGCTGTCAGAATCTGTTCCAGAACAATGAGAAATGGGAATAGAAAGGTGCTGCAGGTCAGAACGGAGGTACGTTTGCAGTGTTGATGTTTGCACAGTGCTTGCCAGCACTATGCCTGTTTAAAGCCAATACCATTAATCATTCACTAAACTCACTTGAAAAAATTACAAATAAAAATAATTAAATAGTGCTAAGGCTTTGTACTTTTTTACCACACGCTTTGACCTTCAAGTGGATATTACATTCAGACCATGCCTGCTTAAATAAAGTTCTGTAGCAGACAGAACATCTGTTAGGTCTATTTTATATTCATGTTTAAGATGGGATTAGTCTCTAGGCTTTGTCAAATAATGAAGAAAAACAAAAGGGGAGAAAGAAATTAAAATTTTAATTCCCCTTTGATTTTGTGAAACAATTTGAATTTAAGATAATTAGTACAAATGCTTATAGGATATTCTGTAGGATCCATGCCTGAAATCTTCCAACCTTTTGGAGATTAACAATGCACCTATAGCATAAAGCCTTTTGGAAATGTAACACGTGCACAACTCTGAAGAATTATGAGAAAAGTTACTTTTAAGTTCAAGTGCTTATGTGGTGTTAACTGCAACAGCTATGCTGGAGGTAACCTTGTTTGACCCATTTTACACCAGACTAGGAGCTGTCATCAGCTAAAATGTTTTCTGTGTTTTCCTCTGGTGTGCAGAAAGCATTATTTTCCAAAAGTCACTGTGATCAGCAGTGATGCCAAGCTAGAGCCCTCCTCATTTTAAATAGCTTCTCTGCTATCATCACTTCAAAATGCTACTCTGTGCCAGAACATCCCCCTTTAAAGGCTTCATGTGACTGAAAACTTTCAGCAGAAGACTATCTTATCTCTTGGCAGGTGTTTCAGCCCAACGAACACTTCAAAGCTGGTTGCCGAAAAACTGAGTGGCAGCTGAGTGACAGAGCATCACTCAGACCTCACGCACAGGTGACCAAAGCTTGGGTCAGAAGCTGAGGAGCTTAGGCCCTAGGCAAATTGCACAAGCAACACAGAATATGTTTCTGCAGCAGGACTGAGAGGGAGTGCAGTATGTGTTGGCGATGTTGAGTTAAAAGGTAGCCCGAGCAAATACTGACATTTGCCAGGAAAGGCACTAAATATCAAAAACATGAGACTGGAAAAAGGGCCTCAAAGAGAGAGATGTGGGTAAGAACAACTGCACCCAGCTGAGTGGGGAGCTCATCAGGGAGCTGGAAGGACAGGAGGAGCAAGCCATCCACAAGCTGTAGATGAACGAAATGGTGAAGTATGGCTTTAATAGTGGTTATCCATCATCCCCAGTGTGACCCCTTTTCCCATCAAACTGGGAACCATCTTCATTTCAGCTCTACAGCCTAGGCAGGGGTTGCTCTGCAAGGTTCCTAGTTTGCTAAGCTACAGGATATTGAGAAAAGAGCACAAAGGAGGAAAGGAAAGAAAACTATTATTTAAAACCATGGGCAAACAATACAGGCATCCAACGTACTGCACCCTAAGAGGCAGTGCCAGTTCCTGGACAAGCACAGATCTACAAATCAGAACATATTTTCACTCACCATAATCTTTTGCATGGCAGGACTTTACACCTGTGCTGTACACAGAGAACCTGGGTCAAGATCTTTTCCAAGATCTCCTCCAAGTATCTACCAAATTGGATATTCCCCGGTGATGGCTTTTGCAGCAAGCATATGACAGCCAGTCTAGAGGGGTCATTTCACTACTGGGGAAACAGGTGGTGGTGAGCCATTATGAACAGAGAAATACTGCATGTAGATAAAGATCAGCTGATATGATGACACCAGCAGAGTTCTCATAAGAGTTAATCGTGCCCCATAACCTTCTAGAATCTGTTGCAAAAGTTCATAAAATAGTGGGTAAAGGGGATATGCTGGGCGTAAATTATTTACAATTTCAAAGCGCTTTTGCCAGAGTCTCTCACTGGAGATTATCGAAGGGAACAAATAACCGTAAGATAAAGAGCAATGTCATGGTAAGGATTAAATCCTAGTTAAAATAATAGGAAACAAAGAGTTATGACTAATGAGTTTTTCCTCAGAATAAAAAGAAGGTAATAACAGGACACCCCACAAAGCGTTACAAAACCTGTTATGGTTCAATATAGTTATTGATAAAGAAGGAGCAGGCCTGTGGGGTCACAGTATATGCCTGGGACAAGAGTAACCTGGGACCTTTTCTGCTGCCTTTTTTTATCCCCACCAAAGTCCCTTGTGAAATCAATGGGAAAACATGATCATGGTTCATGAAAACCAGCTCCCTACTCTCGGACCTCTGCAAATAGCTAGTCATACTGGGACAGGCTGTAAATCAGTAAAAGGAGTTCCTGAACACTGCAGCTCTAATAGCTAACAGCTTATCTGTATTTCAAAATATCTCTGGCTAGATGGTGATAAATGGGGTGTCATGGTTGCTTGGGAAAGCATAGCTGAGACGTTATAAACCCCAGTGTGAACTTAACATCAACACACATGATGCAATTATTGGACACAACTAACTTTGATCAATGATTAAACTTAACATAGGAAAAGTTAGAGCTTGGGGGGTTTGTTTGTTTGCTTTTAATGCATGAGGAGTTGATTATTTAAATTGCAAATAATTGTTTGTTTCTCTTTTCTGATCCCACTGACAATGGCAAGGCAATGCTCTGCCCAGCTTTTGTAACCAGATACTTCACAGTAATTCTTGTCTAGGACTTTAGGCAATTGATTGTTACTTTCCTTTCACATACCTAAAGCTCCTTTAAAGGCACCACCCTCCCTTATTCCCTCCTCCTGCTATTCCCAACCTTCTGCCCTAGAGAGACTGAAAAGCTAGAACAGCTGCTTGTCACAAATAAGTTTTCATGTACGCTAATTTTAGTGTAGAAAAAGCAAAGTAGCTGGACGAGACAAGCTAGGCATGACCTCAGATGTCACAGGCCCTGTCAAGAATAACACCAAAAAAATGCGGTTGCTGCTGCACATCAACCCCTACACATGCAATCACAGACAGAAGAGCACTAAGAGGAAGGATTCAACTCACAATCAGTCTGAAAACTTATCTAAATTAGAAGCAGGGAAATATATTGGTCTATAACCAAGAGAAAAACCAGAAGTGGGTCACAGCTTTCTGATTTCATCAACAAAAGGATTTTAACAGGAGCATTCCCAGAAGCACTTACTGGTGCCTAATTCCTGTTTACATCAGTGATAAAAACACCAACCATTTCTAATATCTTGCCCTTGGGATATCATTTATAATGTTCTTGTTATTTAGAAACACTTCCTAGAGAAAATACAGCCTACTTAAACCCACAAGTCTGGGTCAACAGTCGGTGTAAATCATTATTGCTTCACTACAGTTCTAATGCACAGCATACAAAAATGGTGAAAAAATCATGGGTTTGAAGCATTTTGTCTGTCATCCTATAAAACTGGGGGTAATTCTAGTCTAATTAAATAGAGAAAAGAATGTTTGTGAAAATTAACATGATTCAAAATAATAAGGATAGCAATATATTCCTGTGCATGTCTGTCTTGGCTTTAGCACATTTTTTTGAATCAGATTACATTATTTTTGACAGTTATTAATTTTGAATGAAAGAGAGATAGCTTTAGCCTACAAATGAATGCTTATAGTTTTCTGTTGATTTTTTATTATTATTATTTGAACAGCTACAGGGAAAAAAGAATGATGATAATTTGAATTCTGGAATGCTAGCCAGGGATTATATTTTTAGCTGTGCAAATAGGCTCATGCTACTTAAACAGTATCGGTACAAAAATAAAAAAGTTGTTCTCTTTGCGAAATCTTTTAATGTACAGCACCAAAGGTGAAATCAATTTTCATTTACTCTTCCATCTTATATCTTGCTTTCCAACCAACTGTTGGAAATAAGTTAGATTGAAAAACAAAATCTATTCACCAGAAACTAGAGATTCTGGTAATCATATGATAACATTCTTCTAATGTTTCAGCAGAAATTTTTAAGAGCAAAACTTTCCTTTCCATGCCATGCTACATGTTGCTGCTGCTGCTAGCCTCAGTCTAATTACAAATATTGGGTTGTTGTACTAAGTAAGAATCTGGCCTTCACATTAATAATTTATTTGCATCACTCCACAACCGAGCAACGATTACATATACACAAACCAGCAGAAGGGTCATACAGAATTAAGAAATGTTTTCTATTGATCAAAACAAAGCAAACCACGGTACTTCCAGAATAAATGACCAAGAATGTGTTGCATTCTCCGTAAGGACGGATCTTCACCTCTATTTGAGAAAGTTGAAAGGTTCATTCCCTCTGTTTACTTAAAATACTTTAAACATGAGAGACTCTGCAAGATATTAGCAAAGAAAAACTCCTTTCTGTGGGGGTGTATTTGAGTAACTACTGTTTCACGAGCAGTTACATTGAAATGGGAAGCTGAAACTGTCTAAAGAAGTAGCTGCAATAGCCCAGGAATATAAAACTGAAATAGCTATTGGAAAGACAGAAAAAATTTAGGAACTGGAGTCAGAGGCATTAAAAATTTATAGGCCCCAACACTTTAACTCTGATGCATTTGAAGCACTGAAACAGTTAAGGTATTTCACCGAGGCACAAAATAACCTCATTATCATTTCTAATACAGATCAATACTCAACACTGCCCTTTGAAAAACACGGCTTTTGCTGGTTCGTGCATTTATTGTGATCCTTGCATTATCTCACTAACATTAAAGCTTCCGTATAAGTCCTTTGCTAGCTTCTGAAACATGCCTCTTCCCCCCCTATTTGATCAGCATATTCCTGTATCAAATTGTGAGGGAAAAAAAAAGTAATGCAAATCAATATCTAACATATTGATTATTTTTTTTCTTTTTTCCTTGTGACATTTTGTCAGGTGGGTTTCTCTGCTCCTTGGGGCTGCCTGGTGGCATTAGAGGGCTGCTCCAGTCAAGACTAATGGCATAGGCTCTGTCCCAGGTGGACACTGGGTATTGTTTGAAGTAACTGATTGGTGTGAGAGCCCTCTAGCTCCCTCTCCCCAGCATGTGGTCCAAAGCACAACATATGCTTCCTGCTTGCTAGATTTGTCTCCAATAATAAAAACAGGATTTCTTTTCAATTTTATTCTTGTGCCCAATTTATCAAGCAAAATAACATCAAGGCTTCAAAAGGCTTGGTTGGTAATCTGGTTCTGTATTGGATTAGTGGGAAGAGGTGTAACACAGTGAATAGAGAATGACCAAGATAATATCTTTTGCTGTACTATGAAAGAAAAAAAAAAAAAAAAAGTGTACGTGTATTGGGGAGGGTGTGCATGTGAATTCTGACCCATTATTAGGGCTTCTCCTGCACAGAGCTGGGAATTGCAACCTGCAGTTCTCTAAAATGAGTTTTAAAAAAATAATAATACAAAAGGAGGAGAATCGAAGCCACAGTAATACTGAGATTCTGATATTTGTTCTTTTCATTCTAAATGCTGATAAAATACATTTAGCTCCCTGGGGACTGGGGGGATGCAGTTCTTTGGTGATGTTTCATTCATGCTGCTGTAGGTCTTTAAATGGAACAGGAAGGAAAAGAGGCCCAGCTTTCTTGCTGGTTTTTGTTTGTTGTTTTTTTGTTTGTTGCTCTTTTATTTCCTTTAGAAGGTTCAATAGCCATGAGAATAAAACTCCACCCTCTCAATTAACACAATAGTACAATTCAAAGAATCTTGCCATTGTTCACTAAAACAGCAATCAACAGTGATGTTAAATTTAGTGCTCCTCCTGACAGTACATTATAATAAATAAGATAAGGCAATAATGGAAACAGCCAACCTAATCATATTAAAATATAACATGTAAAATAGTTAACTAAGTTTTTCTTGTGAAAAACAGATTAGATATATTAAAAGCCATTGTTTGGTATAAGCAGTTAAGATTTGCATAACTAGCACAGGATGTATTCTCTTTCAACAAGGATTTTGATTTGTCTTGAAATCTTTCGAAACACTTTGTATTTAGATCAGAAAAAAAAAAAAAAAAGAAAATAATTTGTCTTTATTGATAGAATAAATCTGGGACCAATTAGACTTCTTTTTCTTCTAGTAAAGCATGCAATTAAATGTATTGCTTTAGGGGAAGTTTTAATGTTGGTTGCACATTAGGTGAGGTAATGCCAAGTCAAACACTTTACAAGCTGCTCTAGGAATAGGCTGACTTCACAGCCACTCAGCTGCAAGAGTATCTCAGTCTTCCCATACAGACACGTTTGACTGACTGAAACCTGGAACCAGCCCTAGACATTCAGCAAGCTCAAATTTTGTGTGCAAAGATACCAGACATAACTCCTGCAGAGTTAAGGGTATTCAGCAATTTATGCTGTCTTTTGCCATAAGATCTGTCTCTATTTGAATGTCTAATTTACTCTGTATCAATCATCCTGTTTGATAAAACTTTGCTTTCCCTACTATTCTTACAAAGAGAACTGATCCATGCATGCCCACACGGGAAGTAGTTTCAAAATGGCTCCATTAAATGGAGATTTGGACTTTCTGCACAAAAGGGCTTGGAAAGTCTTTGCTAAGAAATACTAATACATGATTATATTCTACTTTATACTTTTCTCCCACAGATGAGTGGTTTTCCTTGTTTTTCTTAAGGATTTTCTCAGAGTAAACATTACAGTGGCTGAGTTTCAATCACACCATTTGATCTATATACAAGTTATGCTCAGGGAAAGGATGTTTATCACATTCATCTCAAGCGCAATAGAACCATATCCAGTAACGTAACCCAATCTAAAGCAAGAGTACTGCTCTTTTCTTTTACATCTCCTCCATTCATACATGCATCATACAGAACCACGTATCAAAGATAGGGTCAGAGAAAAATTTTATGGGGGCAACATAATTTATTTGTTCATTTACCACGAAATCTAGAATATTATGTTAAAACCTGTGGGATATAGCAGCTCCACTGGAAACAATTACCGCTGCATGATATGCGATATGCATTATGTTTACTTAATATAATTATTTGTTCCTGAGCGTCACCAAGGAGAGACAGAATGATCCCTGCATGAAGGAATTTATGGTACAACAGCTACTTTCTATGATTCTCAGGCACATAAAGTTCCCACTGAGGCCTGTCTGATAATGTTCTTCGTAGTTAGGATGCACTTAGGGATTCAACATGGTTTTATTACAGGCTGTAATTCTAGGAATAAGAGTTCTTTTGTGAAGTCTTACAGACACTACAGGTTTATTCAGCATATTCCTGTGATAAATGAGCAAGAGTCTATTTACTCTATAGCCTCATAAAAAGGTGGATTAATCACAAGAAAAACATACTAATTGCTCTTTTTGCATGCCCACACCTTCATCTTCATAACACAGAAGCTGCAGAAATGAGGAAACTCAGCTTGTAGAATAAAAAAGTCAACAAAGTGAAAGAACAAAAAATTTTAAAATAATAAATAAATAAATTCTGTTGACTGAGGGAGCTAAGGAAAGAATGGGTGGTGTTCAAGTTCAGTCTGATCACTCTTACATAGTATTTGACACTGCGATGATTCACAATAATCAATTATCTTTTATAGTAGATAGGTCATCCTGAAGAAAAGTAAAGTGTGTATACTATGTGATAAGAAAGGAAATAATTTTTGCTATTTGACTTTTTCAGACAAGTGAGCTTGCTTGTACGTTGGATGAATCTTGCTTTAGAACAGTTAATGCATCAGTGGATGTCATTCTATAGATGAAGGTTAATGGGGGTAATCCGGGTGTCCCTCCCAAATCCTTGGACATTTGACAGTATTTTGTTAGAGTAAAATAAAAAAAAAAATCTCCAAGTGCCAACATTGCATTCTTTCTTCACACCCTGCCAAAAAAAAAATCTTTTAAAACATGAGGAAATATGTGATTTCATTACATATACAAATCTTTGGCTACATCACAGAATTCATTAAACAGTAAGAAGACAAAAAATATTCCTTCCACCATTTCAAATACTAATAAGCTTTCCTTAATTTCTCTGAGATAATATTAGTCGAAAAAAAGGAATATAAATGTTAATAAGACAACTAATGTCTCCAAAGTTTTGTTAAACACAATAGCCTGGGAAATTATAATTTATTTTAGGTTTGATGAATCTAGTGAACACAAGCACACTAGGGAGAAGGTGCAGTCTTTAACTTCCAATGCACACGGCAAAACTTTGAGTCTCCCTTATCTTTTAAAGGCACAGATACATGTGCTTCTTTATGTGCAGTTTAAATATTTCCCCAAAACTTTACTAATCACAAGAAACTTTGAAATTACTGTTTTAAATGGTCTAAAGAAAGGCTGTGCATTGCAGCAAGTCTTCCCCCATTACTCTATCTGCCCTGTCACTCCTTCAGGACTACACTGTGTGACTTCAGCCAGGGTGTCAGGAGTGGGCTTGCCATCAGCCCAGAAAACAAAACGAGAGCAAGGAGAGTTGTTCTCATCTCTGAGAAGGGGAATGCATCTCAGAGGCAGTTTGTCAACTATTCTTAATTTGGAAGGATATTTTGCACTCCACAAAATCAGAATCTGAAATCACTGATTCAAAGTATCACTTTTCTAGACCCTCTTATTTGTATGTTTTTAGGATATCTGTGATATCTTACAAGACTAGAAACTATGAAAAAAAAAAACCCAAAAAAACCCCAAACAAACCACCAACCAGAACCAAGCCCCTTTAATAACTGGCTACTCTTCCAGCACTGCTTACATTATGTCTTCTCTTCCCTACAGTGGGCAAACTACAGCTGGGACTGGTTTATAAGGCAGTGAGAATTATAAACAAGTGCAGATTTTTAATGGATGCCACCTGTATCCAAGTCTAAGGCAGTCAGAAGATACCATGTCAGGGCTCCATCTGCATTCAGTATTTTGGGGGTTTGGATGCCTGGTACACCAATATCATGCCAAGGGATCCTTGCACCACTACCTTGCCTTCTTCAAAACCCATGGACCATAACAACCTGTATGAAATTATGAAATTAATGTGGAAATCAGTTATCGCCATCACACAGAAAGCTGCTGTTTCTATGCACTATAGCATGAAGAAGTAAGGCATAGTATGAGATCTGGGCCACCAGAAGTCCCCTAAAACTTCAACTTCAGTGTAAATTAGGATCTACCATCTCTGACTGTGCCTGCATTCACAAACATCTGAATTCTGGACTACAGATTTTTCCTACATATCTAAACAAAAGTTTTTTCATGCACTGGGAAGAAAAACTAGATCCAAGTAGCTAGATGCTTTAATTTAGCCTAGTATGCATCACAATTCAGAGCTACAATATGGAGGTGAGTAGATAAACTCTTGGAAGGTCCTGATCCATTGGGCATGTTTAGCAAACATTGTCAGTGTTGTATTCAACACAAAGCACTGCATCTCAGCACAGATTATGTTTTCTCAATTTTTTCTCAGGATGCTCTTGACATTCAAAATGTATAAGGTCAGGTGCTGTGGGTGGAAAAAACAACTTTTTCTGAACACTTTCACCAAAATGCCTTTTAAAACTGCCTACAGAAACAGACTCTCTTGCTTCCTCTCACTCTTTAACTCTTTTCTGCACAGCTTTAAAAGGATGGGAAGAGGTTGGCAACCTCACAGACAGGCCTATAAGGTGGTAAATGGAATCCTCTCTGTGGAGGTGAGGCCCTTTTCATGCTGTCAAATGAACTGCCTGAAGTCTCCCCTTCTGAGTAACTGCATTAAACACCAGTCTGTCTGCAAAGGTTGTTTCTCTTTACTGCAGTACAAAGAGCATCAAAAGTGTAAAAGTAGCTCCAAAATTTTCATCCTAGGGAAAGGGAGGTCAGAGAGGAGTCTGTCTGCCTGGTAATTTTCCATTAATGCAGCCATGGTTACTGTCCCTTGAACATGAAAATTTGATTTCTGAGAGCAGGCATGACACAGACTGGTCTAAAGCCCAAAAGAATGTGTCTGGCACCAATCAATTCACTATCCTTTAATCAGATCTGATTTGTTTCTCCAAAAAGGAGCATTTATTTTAAGTAATGATGCATGGATGCATCTGCATCCATGAAGGTGTGTAATGAAGGCAAACCAGAGTTGGCTAATCCACCTTACCGAAGCTGCAGTAAACCTGTCAGTCATAAGATGCACCAGCTATATCTACTAGGGATAACAAATCTGAATTAAAAGCCAAACGCTTCAGCTCACTGGTATGGTGCCAAAGTATGATCCACAGCTAATTCCATGGATTTTTCAAAGTTAATACATTGGGGAAAGGTTGTGGACTGGGATATAGGGGGATTTGAAAGAGATTGAGAAACTCATATGGAATTTTGCTGAGTCCTGATCAGAGAGGCAGTGCCAAAACTTTATGTCAAAATTACAGAGGACAAAACAGATCTGGGGCTATGCTGAAGGAACGTGATTAATGAGCGCAAATATGAGCAGCTAGAATAACACAGTGAGGTCAGTGGAAGTCCTTGCAATAACTCCAGTGAAGCCTGGATCAGTTAACAACTATAAAGTGTCCACCACAGTGTTAATCAAGAGTTATTTATTTCTATCTACATCTAAACCTCAACTTCTATCAAACAAATGCCACTTAAAACTACCCCAGAAATAGAGAGAAGCCAAAGGAACTAAAAAAATATAATGCAGATAAATACTCTAAATTAATTCCAAGTGGAGGTCATGCCTTCTTTGACACAAGACAAGTAATCATTATTAGGCAGAGAAAAATAGAAGAAAAGATGCTGAAGACCTTGGGATCTTCTCAGAATGAAGTACAATCAAAGGAAGGAATACATAGGAGCAGAAATCAGTATGGAGCTGTGTGTAATTATTAATAGCATAATCATACCTACAACATAATTGTCTGTGAACCCTGACCAAGAACAGAATTCTACCTTTTCACAATTGTACAAAGAGATCATGATCCTACTCCAGTAGGTTTTCATCCAGTTAGACAAAGAAAAAAGGAGGAAGGAAATAAAATTCTATCTTTATTTTGAAAATGGGGACTCTCTAGAATTTCTTCAGTTTTGCCATATATGACAGATGAAGTTTGCAGAGAACCTGGGATTTAACCCCTTTTACATTCCTCACTTTCTCACAAAGCATTCCTCCTTCTCAGATACATGTTAAGAATCAGAGTTCTTGTCGAAAGTGAGGTTTATACGAATGGAGGGGACAACAGAAGGATCACAAAACATTTTTGTTAGATATACATACTCCACATAAGGTTTTTACAATACTCATAGTATTACTATTCAAAAGTTGTTTCTGACGTGTAGTCTGGATCATCCTTATTTTCTTCCTTACTTCAGTTCAAGAGCATCAGTTCTTATTTATTGCTATCAGACAAGGAGAAAAGTTCATTTCCTTTCTCTCTCCAGCAGAAGGGGTTTTATGTATTTGAAGACTATTAGCCTATTCCCGTTAGACTTTTCTTCTGTAGACTAAACAATTCATTCGATTCATTCAATTTTTCATCAAGTCATGTAGATTTCTAATTGCTGGTCTCTGTATTTCTTACACTTTATTCCCTTCTTTCTTGTAGCACAGAGCACAAAACTGAACAAAGTCCTCAAGCTAAGGCCAGACGAGAGCATCTCCAGGCAGCAAATAAAACCACTCGATTCTCTTTCATAGTGGAGGAAGCTGCACAATCTTCTTGCTCTTAAAGAAAGTTAGGATACAAGATAATTTTTTCAAGGAAGCCTGAGGTGTCCTTGCAGAACTACTTCACTGTTCTGCAGACTGAAGAGGAATGACCCATTGCATCAGGAGAGACACTGGAGCCAAGTAAGGCAGCCCAGTCTGCTCCCCCTATAACAACCAGCACAACTAAGAAATGGCAATGGGTGACAGTGGTAGGTGACTCTTCTGAGAGGTACAGAGGCACCATCTGCCAACCTGATGCACTCTCAAGAGGTGTGCTGCTTACCAGGGGCTCATATCAGGGGTGTCACTGAGAGACTACCAAGCCTCATGCAGTCCACTGACTATTATCTGCTGCTGTTGTTTCATGTGGGCACCAACAATACAGCCAGGAGCAGTTTGAGGGGTATCAAGAAGAGTTACAGAGCCCTGGGAGCAGCGGCAGGGGACTCTGGAGCACAGGTATTTTTTTCATCAGTCCTCCTGGTCAAAGGGAAAGGGTTTGAAAGGGCCAGTTGAATCTGGCAAATCAACAATTGGTTACAGGACTAGTGCCACAGCAAGGGGTTTGGCTGCTTAGACCATGGGACTTGCTTTGAGAAACCTGGTCTGCTGGGGTCTGATGGGCTCCATCTCTCAGAGAAGGGGAAAAGCATCTTGGGTTATAGGCTTCCCAAGCTGATGAAGAGGGCTTTAAAGTTGCTGGGGGAGGGGAACCTCAATCCATCCCACTCCTACCAGTTTGATCTCAGTACCTGCAATAAATGTCCAGAACCTGGAGAGGGGTCACAGGTCAGCAGGAGAGCACCTGAAGAGCAGCACAAAGGAATTCTAGTCACTCCAGCCAGTGAGTCAGCTTCATCAGGGGCTCAACTTAAATGCCTCTATGAAAACGTACGTAGCATAGGGAATGAACAAAAAGAGTTAGAGGCTTGCGCACACCTATAAGTCTATGATCTTATTGGCATCATGGAGACAGGGTGGAATGACTCCTATGACTGCAGTATTGGAATGGAAGGATACAGGCTCTTTAGGAAGGACAGGCAGGGGAGAAGAGGAGGGGGTGTTGCCCTCTATGTCAGTGACCAGCTGGAGTGCATGGAGCTCTGCCTGAGGATGGATAAGGAGCAGACCAAGAGCTTATGGGTCAGGGTTAAGGGAGGTCAGGGACAGGAGATGTTATAGTGGGGGTTTGTTACAGGCCACCCAACCAGGAAGACTGAGAGGATGAGGCCCTCTGTAGATAGGTAGGAGCAGCCTCACAGTCACAAGCCCTGGTTCTCATGGGGTTCTTCACCCCAATTGTCTGTTGGAGGCACAACACAACAGGGCATAACAGATCCAGGAAGTTCCTGGAATGTGTTGATGATAACTTCATTCTTCAAGTGATAGAGAAGCCAATGAAGAGAGGTGCTATGCTGGACTCTGTTCTCACCAACAAGGAGGAGCTGGTGGGGAATGTGAAGCTCAAAGGCAGCCTTGGCTGCAAGGACCATGAAATGATGGAGTTCAGCATCCTTAGGACAGTGAGGAGGGCACGCAGCAAGCTCACTACCCTGGACTTCAGGAGATCAGACTTTGGCCTCTTCAGAGATCTGCTTGATAGAGTATGATGGAATAAAGCCCTGGAGGGAAGAGAGGCCCAAGAAAGCTGGTTAATATTCAAGGATGACCTCCTCCAAGCTCAGGAGCGATGCATCCCAACAAAGAGCATGTCAGGCAAAAAAGATAGGAGAATGAAGAACCGCCTGCTGTAGGAGAGGATCAGGTTCAAGACTATCTAAGGAACCTGAAGGTTCAAGATCCATGGGACCTGATGAAATGCATCTGCTGGTCCTAAGGGAACTGGTGGATTAAATGGTTAAGTCACTCTCCATCATATTTGATAAGTTGTGGCAGTCCGGTGAAGTTCCTGCTGACTGGAAAAGGGGAAATAAAATCCCCATTTTTAAAAAGAGAAAAAAAGAAGACCCAGGGAACTACAGGCCAGTCAGTCTCACCTCTGTCCCCAGCAAGATCACGGAGCGGATCCTCCTGGAAACTATGCTAGGGCACGCGGAAAATAAGGGGGTGATTGGTGACAGCCAACAAGGCTTCACTGAGGGCAAATCATGCCTGACAAATCTTGTGACCTTCTACAAAGGGGTTACAGCATTGACAGATAAGGGAAGAACAACTGGTGTAATCTGCCTGGACATGTGGAAAACATTTGACACTGTCCCACAAAAAATCCTTGTCTCTAAACTGGAGACATGGATTTTGGTGGGTGGACAACTCAGTGGATAAGGAATTGGCTGGATGGTCACACTCAAAGTGTTACGTCAATGGCTCCCAAGTCCAAGTGGAGAGCAGTGGCGAGCGGCGTTCCTCAGGGGTCAGTAGTGGGACCAGTGCTGTTTAACAGCTTTCTTGGAGAAATGGACAGTGGGATTGAGCACACGCTCAGCAAGTTTTCCGATGACCCCAAGCTGTGTGGTTCAGTCAACACGCTGGAGGGAAGGGATGTGCCATCCAGAGGGACCCGGACAGACTGGAGAGGTGACCTGTGCAAACCTCATGAAGCTCAACAAGGCCAAGTGCAAGGTCCTGCACATGAGTCAGGGAAAACCCAAGCACAAATACAGGCTGGGCAATGAGTGGATTGAGAGCAGCCCTGAGGAGAAGGATTTGGGGGTGCTGGTTGACAAGAAGCTCACCATGACCTGGCAACGTGCACTCACAGCCCAGGAAGTCAACCATATCCTGGGCTGCATCAAGAGAAGTGTAGCCAGCAGGTCAAGGGAGGTGATTTTTCTCCTTTACTCCTCTACTCTTGTGAGACCCCACCTGGAATACTGTGTCCAGCTCTGGGGTCCCCAGCTTAAGGACACAGACCTGTTGGAGTGGGTCCAGAGGAGGCCACAAAGATGATCAGGGGACTGGAACACCTCCCTTATGAGAACAGGCTGAGAGGGATGGGGCTGTTCAGCCTGCAGAAAAGGTTCCAAGGAGACCTTACAGCAGCCTTCCAGTACCTAAAGCGGGCCTACAAGAAAGCTGGAGAGGGACTTGTTACAAGGGCATGTAGTGTTAGGACAAGGGGTAAAGGTTTTAAGCTGAAACAGGGTAGATTTAGATTAGGTATAAGGAAGAAATTCTTCACTGTGAGGGCGGTGAGACACTGGCACAGGTTGCCGAGAGAAGCTGTGGCTGCCCCCTCCCTGGCAGTGTTCAAGGCCAGGTTGGACGGGGCTTTGAGCAACCTGGTCTAGCGGAAGGTGTCCACGTCCATGTCAGGGGGGTTGGAACTAGATGATCTTTAAGACTCCTTTCAGCCCAAATCATTCTCTGGTTTTCCTGCTCAGCTTGGCTGCTGTTGGCACAGATCAGATTGCAACTTGGAACAAGACACATTTAAAGACAGCCCCAACAGCCTCACTAAGATAAAGTACTTTGGAGAGCCACCACAGCAACACAGCCATGTTCCTTCCAGCACTCTGAAATAGCTGCATGGTAGTCCTTTGTGCTATGTAAAGGTGCCAGCATTTTGTAGCTGATACAAAACTGAGGGAGAGAGAGATGTGAACAGGAGGCAAAATCTTATGCTGGGTTCAGGGTGAAACTGCAACACTCAAGCATATGTCTTTAATGTCACTGGTAACTCCCAAGTCTTGTTGGTCATATGTTAAATATTATACATTAAATATTGGTCATTCGAAGACACAAAACAACATTAACGGGCCAGCACAATTTTAAAGGTCTCAGTCAGAATCTATTAGCACATATTCATGTACCCCTAAGAATGCATGCATAGAAAATATGACATGATATATTTCATTGATGTTTTATTACATTTTTAAACTGTTGAGCAATGAAATGCATAGAGGCTATGTAACCTACATGGAGTCTCTGAATATTTAAAACGTCTGTCCATAAGTACTGCAGGGCCTAACCTTGCTGCCTTTTATTCAACTGAGAATAACAGACTAATTTAACAAGGGACTTTTGGAGGCTGTATGATCCAATCAGAGCAGGGCCAACTTAGATCACATTGCTCAAGGAATTATCCAGTCAATTTTTTTAGCATATCCAAGGACTGGGATTCCACAGCCCCTCTCACTTATTCAAAATTTTTCCTGTTGGTTTCAAAGGGTCTTAATGGCTAAAATATTACTCAATATCTAAAGCAGAATCTAAACACAAAACTTATATATTACAACCAGTGTCCTGGTCTGCAGCTGTGTCTCTCTGTGAATAGTATAAGTTCACCCTTACTTTTAAGGGCCAGATGATGAACTCTCTACTCCCCCAGTAGCCATTTCAGTGCAGTCAGTGGACCTCTTCTGGTGAGCATCTGGCTGTTAGCAGCAGCAAAACAGTCACACCTTGGCACCTAATGGTTAAAGGAAAAAAAAAGAACTGTTGTCTATCATATGAAAAACCCCAAAGAATTAGTAAAACAGTCCTTTTTGTTTTTACTTTAGAGATAATAAAAAGATGGTAAGGAAAGGATCAAAGAAAATCCAGTCGAAACATATCTACATCACAATTAATAGCAGTAATCTTGGAGAAACACAATAATTCATAGTTCAAGTAATTTCAGAAACTGTACCAAGTTTACTAGACTAATTTCCTCTATATTCAGTGCTATCAGTCCTCACTATTACCCCACTCCATACAGCAATTTTCATCAGCAGAGCTCAGAACATATTATAACAATGTTCATTAGCATGAGAGCTTCTCATTCAAAATACACCAAGATCAATGAAAAGTACCTCTACTGACACCTCCCAGCTTGTTTCAGTTCTGCTGTCTAGCAAGGGATCTATTCTATCTAGCGTGTGGAGGGTGTTAAATAGTGACCCATTGGCCAAATACTAGAAAACTTATAGTTTGCAATATAATCTGGCTGTCAGTGAAACAACATGGAACAGCTCAGTGAATGTCAAAATAAGGCCATTCTGTTGTCATTCTAATGATATACAAGTATATTCAGTATCTTCAAGGCTGCTTCTAAAGGACAAGGCCAGGTCATTTATTTAAGGGTTCATACAGCTGAGCTGGATCCTACTTCCAAAGGATTCATTAACTTCAGATTCTGTACACTCATAGAACAGCCTTGTTTTGTCCCAAGAAAAACTGTACAGTATTCACTAAATTTGACAGAAAGGGTCAATAGACCCTTTAACGTAGAGGGGACATCCCAATTATCAGAGGTCTCTAGGCATTTTGAATACAGAGCTTGCCACCAGCCTCAGCTGTGCACAGCCCTGGGCTTTTCTGTAACTTTCATCTTCTAAGCACTATTCTCTGCTCCACAGCAAACTTTATGGGCAATAAATGATCAAGTTTTCCATTATGTGGGATTTGGTTCAATATTTAGAGAGTTAGCCAGAAAGGCAGAAATACGAAGGGAAACTGTTGAGAAAAATAAGAAAAGGCAAGCAGATCAGTTCTTTAAACCAGTCTCAGCTAACCTCCAGGCAGAGTTCTAGCAGAAAATGTATTATTCTTAGTCAATGGTCATCTCTTGCTGATCCTAGTTAAAATGCCTTCTCAAGTTCACACACTGAGCAAAAAGCAAATAATTGCATGGATAACTAGGATAAACAGAAATCATGGATTTCTGTGTAACACTAACTTCTTTGGTCAATTAGGACAAAATTTAATTTGCACTAACCAGTTTGAGGCAAGGGATGCATGAAATTAAGCTGAAACATTCATTTTATGTTTTGTAGTCCTTCTTTTCTTTCCCTGTTTACATGAAACTAGATACCTAAATATCCCAAGTATTGTTAACATTGTCAAACACTCTGCATGAGTATAAAGTTCAGACATGGAAAACTTCTAAAAGGTAGGTCTGCATGTATGCATAAAACTACTACATTCTGGAGTACTATGTTAACTAGCTGGCCTAAAGAAAGATGGCTAGAAAATGTGTTTACTAAGGTGAACTTTTTATCTGAAAAAAAAAAATCAGGTAATTTTTAAACAAAAAGCTCTAGCAAATTAAGCAATTAGAAAATTAATATAGAGTTGAAATTATATTTTTAACACAGTGGTATAGAAATGTGAAACATTCTGGTTTCCTGGGTTTGAGGTTTTTCTTCACCAAGCATTGCAAACTGAAAACAATACTTTTGTCCTTGTCTGCTGTAAATCTCTGTGTATAACAAAATAGTGGTTCACAATACAAATATATGGCTCAAAGCTTAAATGGCTCACATGGGCTTAAACACAGTTTACAGAGAGCTCAGTATGGAGCAATGGGTGACAAAGCCAATGATGGAAGAAAAAAATGCAGTGAAAATACTGTTTTCCCAGAAGGCACCGTTTCCCTGGGTTTCTCTGTTGCTTGCTGCACCAGGTGGCTACAAATGGTTGTGTATCCATGCCATAAACCTGTATCAAGTTGTCTGGACAGTATAGGGAGAACAACCCCAAGTTTATTTCTAGGTTTTCCCAATCTACTTAAACATAAGCATCTCCTGCCTGTGTTTTAGCCCAAGAACCAGGCTGGGTCCTCCTTCTCTGTGTGGCTACTTAGAAAACATTCACCCTGCTTGTTCGTTACAGCTTATCAGTAACCCCGAGAAGATGCAGTGAAAACCTTCTGTATTTTCTTCCTTCACTCTGAACATGAATTCTCTCCAGCCCTGTTCATTTTGTTATTTTGTGTTTACCTCCACAAACATTACAGCCACTGAATTTTACAAACTCATGAAAACCAAACTGACTGCATGCCATCATCCATCAGCTCAGTACTGACTACGAATAGAAAAAGATAACACAACATGCAATGCTATTTGTAGAAACCTATTTTCAATTTGCACATGCAAGTATCCACACTGGTTGTGACACTATCCAATCCAACAAAGGCAACAACACTATGTGACCTATGTGACAAGTTATCTCTCTCTAATGAAGTAGAAGTGCTGAATCTGTCCTGCCAACAAAACCAGATCTGTCTGATGCAGCTCCAACATCATGTCTATAATAATTTTCTATCATCAGCCTAAGTGAATATGTCAAAATAATGAGCATTGTTCAACAAAATTGCATTCTTCTTTTTGATTTTTTTGAGTCAGAAAAGTGAGACTGGATTTACTGAACAGATTATTCCTGCCTGGTGCATTTTTTTAGTACCTGGGTGCTACCTTTTTTCTAATTAAATAGGTAAAATCTCGAGTTGTCTGCGGTCTTCTGGCATCTAGCTAGTAATCATAATTTGATTCTGCTATAAACATAACTATTTTTAACATCTATATTAATATCTTATGTCATATTTTTAAAATACACCTGTTTTTATTTCTTCAGAGGCAGAGAAATGACTCAAGAGTTTCTTCAGACAGATCAGAGGACCCTCTCTTTCAGCTCTTCTATTCTGCCATGTTCATCTAAGACCTTCAAAGTCTCAATCAAGCAGACTCAAACAACTGATCACTGGATGGAAGCCACCTCTTGCCTATTGCACAAAACATGGGTCTTCACAAGATACACCATCCTGGAATTTATTCTTATTGCAGACAGTTCAGAGGAGCTACTCCAAATCTACACCTCAGTAAGTGAGATCAGAACCACGCCTTTTCATCCAAGCTATTTTCATATTTAAGGAAAGGTTGATTCAGGGATAAAATTTTAAAACATATATATTTTAAATATGCAGGAAGTGAAAGGAATTCCCTAGGCACGTACCCACTTTTGAGGAGTGGTGCATTCTACTTAAGGGGGAAGATCTGTATGTATCTGTGCCATCGATGGCAATACCACATTTTGAATCAACTCCCATTTTCCCCTTAATTGTTCTGTCAACCTGCTTGGGATCTCATCTACCTTCCTCATTACGGCCTTCAGAGGGAGGGCTCCTACCACACTGAGAGTCAAGAGCAGATCATGTCCCTCATTTAGACCCAACACATCTTTCCACAGCCCACTAATTGCATGGCAGCTCAGGCTCATTTGTCTTCCTGGATCGTTAAAATTCATCACCATGCTCTGTGAGCTCTCACTCCTGCCCTTGGATGGGCAGCTGTAGATTACTTAGCCAGACCAATCCCTAATGTTTTTAACTAGGAACTGACCCCAGCACCTGAGCACCTGCTGGGCTCTTAGTCTCTGTCATGTTAAAAGAGTGCACAGAAGGACCCGAGCCATCAAAAGCATCCTGCTGCATTACATTAAATATTGATAAAAAATATGCAAATTGTTTATTGATCTTCTCCAGGAAGGGCTGAGATAATGAGAGAGGGACTGTTTGAGATGATGCTTGGGATTTTTAACTTTTTTTTTTTTTTTTTTTTACATAAGACTGTTGTTGATAGCTGAAGTTAATGAGGTCTTTCGGTTCACTCAGTATTTTAGACCTTACCACTGGTTTGAAGATAAAAGAGATCAATGCACCTTTATTGTGCATCACTGCCAGCAAGTGCCCTGAAAAGGGCAGGGGTATTTGTACAGGTGCAGTGCCAACACTCCTTGCTAACTTTACCTGGACTGCCCTGGTTAATATTATACTACTCAAATTTGTCTTATTCTTCATTGTGTTTGTTTTCCAAGGCTGGCATATATCAGAAGTTGATGCTCACACTGTCTCCAACTTATTAGCAGCTCAGTATATAATTAATACCCAGAGACCAGTTGTTTTTCCTTCCCCCTTTTCTCAGAGCATTAACTGCATTGCATATGCTTCCTACCCTTTATGTGATTGACATGTGACAGATTTTAGCTGTCTTTCTGTGCCTTCATCCTCATGGTGGAAATTTCTTCATGTTCACATCCTTGGCTTTTTTTTTTTTTTCTATTTCTTCCTTAAATTTTTGGATGCTCCCCGATGCCTCAGGGGAATAAGCAACAACAAACCCAAAGCAGCTAGACCAGAGCATAGTTGCCTCCACACCAACCACCCATTTGAAACCACAAATCTGTCACACCTAGTTTACCTGCAGAACGTTGCTTCTGAACCTCCATCAAGCTTAATTCCAGACAGAAATGCTACAGATATGGCCACAGAAAGTCTCCCACTGCGATCAAGCCCATGTTAAACAAATTCCTGGAGCATTTGCATCTTGTCTAGGAAACAGCGAGGAAGGTCACGAGGGTTTGCCAACACAGAGTCCAGGCTGCAATGGCCATCATTCCAGACTGGCACTAATTTGAAACAGAGCCTCCCTTCCCAAGTAGCCAAAGAATAATTTTCAAATTCTCACCGTAAGTATTTAAATATCTTTAGAAATTGGATGAGCCCATCTAGGTGGACATCAGTACTGTGTTAGGAGCTGTACAAAACCATATTAAACTGCATCTTTGCCCCCAAAAGCTTACTGTTTTTAGATGAACAGAATAGATATTGATGTGATCTGAATGAGACAGTCTGACTGGTAGCCAGAAAAGTTCTCGGGTAGTGTCCAGGAGACAGGGAGGAAGAGGGCTAAAACTGCTTTGTCTTTCTTTTCTTTCCCCTTAATAACCTGCAGCTGACAACACTGAAACAGAACAAGAAAACAAGCAAAGGCATGGAGAAGTGGGAAGACTTGCTGCAAATTACAACTCATTGGTGTCAAGACTGCAAGCACAACCCAAATATCATGGGTTTCAGTCTGGTGCTCTGATCCCTGGACAACCAGTGTTCCCTTAGGCAGCTATGGTGGTGCCTGCAAAGGGGATGTCATCCAAACCTGTACTTCCAAAACCAACAGTCTAGAAGCAATTACTAAAGATATTGTAACTCATACATTGAATATATTCTGAGATTTTTGTATATTTCTATGTGAGCTAAGGCTATGGGAGAAAAGATTTTACTTGAGTTATGCTTTCTCAAGGGAAAATACTCCACTGAGAGCTTGAAAAAGTTGGTTTTCCAGAGCAAATCAGAAAAATAGAAATAAATAATTATTCAAAATTGGATGGAAAACAAAGTGATTGATGGGCTATATTTCGCTGTGCACAGTTTCAAGACTGATGCCACACTATTCTGTATGTCAGGTTACAACAGACCTGAATTATTAATTGCTCCATGATTCCCATTCTCTGAATGATACAATCCCTCAGTGCTTCTCTGAACGTATATTCTGTACATGTAAAGCAAGAGCAAAAGCAATGCTGCATTCCCAGATAGACAGAAGCATTTTTAGGTTTGACAGTATTTCACTGCCCCCACCAACAGAAAGAACCAACCAATTTTAAATTGCTAAGCAGCAGGGAAAACATTTTTCCCCATCTCTTTCACACCAGAGTATTTAATTATGAATTTATGCAAACAAAAATTTCAGAGCTCTCATTGCTCCAACGGTCTCTTGCCCGAGGTGCTTTCAAGCCCACAACTGCAGAACAGAGGGGGTGGTGCAGAGCCCCAGCATTTCAGACAATCAACTTTAAAAGCATGTTACAGCCTGTTTAGTTGCATGGCCCTATTCATTTTCTATGTTTCAAATAAGAGTAATTTGCTTGAACACTGCTTTTTTTTTTTTTTTAAAAAAAAAAAAGTCCATTTATTCGAAGAAATTAAAACATATGAAAAAAGAACAAAAGCTAAATGCAAGTGGGAGACAATAGAAGGAAGTTGTTAAATGTGACCAAGGAAATTTATTTTTTTTTTCTCTATTGGCTGTATCGGAACTGAAAACACAGACAAATGACCTCTTAGTTACACTTCTGTAGACTGAGAATAAAGCCACTGAAGTCATGGTATCTTCATCTGTTAATGAATCCAGAATGAGCCCAAGGTACCTTTGTGTTTCTTACGACACTAAATGAATTTGAAGTTCAAAACGCTGATTCTCATTTAAACAAAAGCCACTCTAAACATTTATGGTGATGTAAACAGACCTCAAAGTAGGTGTAAACTATATTTACATCTACTGAATGACTACTCTGAATGGTGAGAGCGGCATGAAGTAGCCTTCATAGCAATAGAAATCAGATCTTAAGTTCCAAAAAGCAGAAGAAAGCAATAACCACACCAATAATAGTGACCAATTTAAAAAACCAGATAGTTTTATATAAAATCTTCCAGACAATCTTCCTTTTTGCAGTTTAGCTTTAAGGGAGGTTTGTTTTTTCAGGACATGGTCATATACCAAGCAACAGGCTCTACGGGAATTAAGGAGCACACCAACTTCACTTACTTCACTCTTATATCAATTTGGGTAGAGGTGACTCCACTGAAAAAGGGATTTCATCTCAGTGTGGAACAAAACCTTCAAACCTCCTAGAAAATAAATAAGCTCTGAATGTGTAATCCAAGTCAGGCAGTCCCACCAACTGCCCAAGTACCACTGACTCCAGAAGTGGTGGGAGTGCCTCTCTGGCTATGCCAGAGCCGCAGACCTGATGGACTCCAGAAAAATAACTGATCGCAATCTGTCTAAAAAGCTTCTAAGATTTATGAACTTGGGTGATTCCCAGAGCTTTGACAATTTCTTAACTAGAAACAAGACAGACTGAAAGAAGGCTGGAAGCCCAGCTTCACCAGGAGCTACAGGATCTGTAGCTAGCAGTCTGGATTTAGAGGCTCACAAATCTTTTAGGAGCCTATCTCTGAGACAGATGTGATCTGATACCAGTTAAGTATGGGGGCTAAGAAGCTGTCTCCCACAGTCTCCTCAGCACCTCCTGGGCAAAAAAGGTAACATGAAAAGAAAAATCATCAAAACTCTTCCTGTGCTCCTCCATCTCCATAGATTGTTTTGGATCTGACAAACAGGAATGTTCTGGGAGGAAAAGATTCTGTGGGAAAAGACCAAATTGAGCCCAAATTCCACTCCCCCAAGACAATGCAGGTATCTCCAGCAAACACACAGCATCAGATAGACCTGAAAACAGAAAGAAATGCTACTGAAAAGGCATTTCTTTCACAGGATTCCCACACTTCTAAAGAATTAGTGAGAAAACAAACCATATCTGACAGATATTAATCACAGCACTTAATACACAAGCACCAGGTGTGCTGGAAATGAGATGGCGGAAGAATTGATACAGAATAAAATTAATTGTTTTCAACTGTGTTATTCACACAAGAAAAACCTCTAGCATGTATCACTACTTTTTTTAAAAAAATATTAGTTGTTCTTTCATTAATGAATTGTAAGCTAATATTCTGAAGTCAGTTATTTGGAAAGAAAAAAAAAAAAAGGTACGTTCAGAAATGACAAAATGCTGCTCAAAGAATAGCAATAAAAAGACACCTGCAATCCACTCTGAAAAATTACCTAAAGCCCACAGTTAAAGCTCTTGAGAACAGAGTAGAATATAGCCAGCATCACCTTTATTAGCACAGCACCTCCATATCAAACAAAAAAGGAGCATTATCAGTGTCAACCCATATCTGCAGGCTGTGTTTGAGTTGCCAACAAGGATGTCAGAAGCCACAGCACAGGATCCGAGATATCATGGATTAGTCCCCCAAAAGCAGAAGATTCTTCACAGGTTTTTTTTCAGCTCTCCAGTCTAAACAACTTAGCACAAATTAAAAGAAAAAAAAAAAAAAAAAAAAGAATAGTTACAGTGTGAATTTTTTTCCCCACAAAGAGACCTTTCTGGACTCCCTGGCTGAGGACCTGTTTGTTTCTGTATTTGCAGGTAAGCATGGCAACAGCCAGAGTAAGGTCACTGAAGAAACGTTTAGGTTAATGTAATCATTTCATCCCTTTGAAACACAGCGTGTCTTGCCAGCAAGGCCACACACTAGAGAGGCAAGATATTTGTTTAAGAGCAAGGGATCTCATTCTTCATTTCTGTTTGTTTTGCACTAACATAGCTCAGCTAATTTCGCTGGCATTGTCTGAAGTAAATTTCTAGAGGACAGACAAGAACCCAGTGATATCAAGACCCAAGAAAATCTAAACCGTCATTATTGGTGATTGAAGAAGTGTGCGTCCAGCAGAAAAAAAGGCTCTATCACCTTCTATCACAGCTGCCAAGAGGAAAGAGCATCTGGTTGATACAAACTCTGACCTCCAGCAGCTCCAGATCAACATCAGTTATACAGCCCATGGTCATAAAGATGGAGTTGGCCCTTCCTGCCTTGGTCTCCAGCACCCACACTGCACTGGAGGAGGCTGCCGCAGCACTGCCAAAGATTTACAGCTCTGCAGTGCCAGGATAGCACCCACCACTCCCGGGGCACCCTCCTGCCTGCTGGTACTCCACCACCCCACAGCCAACAGGGTCAGCAGCATAGGGACTTAGAAAAGATCTTTGTAGGACAGAGGAATCAATTCAAGTGGGACCTCCTAAGAGCAGCAAGACACGTGATCCCAGAGGTCTCTGAGCTAAACCTGGTCTATTTATAGATAGATACTACTCTGATTGACACCAGTAGGAGGACTTAGAGACTGCAGGAAAATGTTGGATTCTACTTCTCTTACTTGGATTTCTGCTGTACCCTTTGTCAGCGAAAAACACACATATACTTTCTACTTGTATCACGGTGCTAGTGGGCTGTATGAAAGTAATGTACACAGTCTTTGTTGTACTAGTAGTCCAGAACAAATATATGTTATTTATTGACTACAAATGGAAAACTGAAGCATACCAGCCCTCTTAATACTGCAAGGACCTGATTCAATATCCATTAAAGTTTTTTTCATTGTCTTTAATAAGCTTTAATAATCAGGTTAATAAAATTATTTCTTTATTAAATCAATTACAAAACTACAAGCTATTTTGCAATAGGACTGGTAGTGCTATTTGCTCAGGATGCACATTTACTGCTAACCACTTTCTTTTTCTCTCCTCCTCTTCTTCTGTTATTTTTATATTTGTTTTCAACAGAACATTTTTTGTGCCTATAACTCTGGAATTCAACAAGTGATAAAACAAATTAGAATCAGTTACTGCAATTTGAATGATAAGTATAAAAATATTTCCTATTTAATGAAAAGCAGATGAGCCTTAATTTGAAAACAACAAAAAAAATCACAGTAAAGGTCAAATCCTGACACAAACGCCCTCTTCATTAAAGCCAATGATAAAACCAGTCATGATTTTCAGTGTCATCCAGATCTAGGTCTAATGATCAAGTTGATAACCACACAAGAGAGGAAAATCAGGATCTGTACTCAAAATTCAAGCTGATACTCTGACCTTAACTCATGCTGTGGTGCTTTTTGAAAGGGAGAGGAAGGAGTAGCTTGCTTCTCAACAGCATGAGTTCAGACAGAAGTGTCATCCTGTATTTTCCTGTCCTCCTTTAGGTAGTTTTATTAAACATCGCTTAAATATGTTCCGAGGTGGTTAAATATTTAAAATGGGCAATTCCTTGCATTAGGCAGGTGAAATCAAAAGCAGAATACAATCAAAATTATTCTATTTCAGAGGGACAGTGCTTTTATCCATACAAAGTCTGCAAAGAGTTGTTTTAAATGAGAATGGGGGGGGGAGGGGGGGGTAAGCCTACTTGTATTGCCTGTTGGTTTATCTCCAGTAACCCTTAAAATAACAGAAAAATGTCTTTTTTAAATGATCAATTTCCACTAGAAACTAAGCCTGCCAATATGGAAAACAAAACATGAGTTCCTAATCATGAAAGATCTAGAGATCTTGAATATATGTTTTATTTTGATATTTCCATGAGTTGTTTAAATGCATAATGCTGATGAGATTGTTTGTCTGATTTTAATGCAGGTAATGTACTCTGAGCTCAGTGATCCAAGAGAAAATTTCCCAGCAGGCCATACTTGACAAGCAGGTGTCACTCAATCATGCACGTTTTCACCTCCCTGAGAGGACAGATGGTCCCAGCCTACTTAGCAATTCCATCCTCCGTTGGCAGCCCCCTCTCCAATGCAGTGCCGTAATAAAGATGCTCTGAGATTTGTGTTAATCTGTGGTCTTTGGGGTAAACTGTAAACAAAGTGTGTAGAGTTATCGTTTCTCATTATGAGCTGGACCTCTTATCTTCTCTTCTGCCTATAGCATATAGATATCTTTAATAGCCTATACCCCTGGACTCAGCTTTCATGGAGATTAGTTCCTATCATTTTAAGCACCACAGAATTACTTTGTCTGCAGAGACTTGACCTAATCTGTTTGAGGCTTTTCTTATAACGACAGTAAGACAGCCTTTTTTCTCCAAATTAGGAGAACAATGGTTTAAATTGGCAATAGCTCCTGTTGCTGAATTTTATGCATATGCATGTATTATACTTGCTGATTTCCTGCTCTGAGATAGAAGAGGTAGTGTTATTCCTCTCGTCATCATTCTGAAACAAGAACACCAAGGACTGGGATAAGAAGGAATAAAAAATCCTTGCATTTGAACACCATGTTGAGGGGGGTTATTTGTCAATCCTTTTTTCACTGCTGTGATACATTTCCACTGCATCCGATTTCCCTTGTGTAAAATGAAGATTATCTTCCCCTCACAATCTGACAAGTGCAGTAGGGGAAAAAAATGCAGAGGGAGAGAGGGAGCAAGTGCAAGAGTTCCCAGAGTCAAGTCTGGCACCTCCTATAATTTGTGCCATTTGGGAATTTTCCAGGACTTTTTACATGCAGAAAGGAGAAAGAAGGTCAAAGGTTCAGAGTCCTCATAACACTACTCAAAACAAAGCCAGAGCTGTTTCCAGCACCAGCATGTGCCACAAGATGATGTTGGAAGGATATCACATAATTTAAATGAATTATCCAAATTCATGCCTCTATCACAGTTTTAAGTCCCTTAATCTCATCTTTTAGGTGTAACAGAGATTGCATGAAAAACAAGGATCATCATACTGTGGTTTTGGCTTGTGCCAGTCTCCTAAATGGGATCTGTGAAAGATTCACACTGACTTTAGTGGGCTATTGATCCAGTTAGAGTGATTGGAGAGACAGAGCTCAACCAATGGAAAAGAGAAATTTGTCCAGATTTTGTCTCTGAGAAGGTGGGAGGAAAATTTTCACCTGTTGAAGCTAATGGAAATAATTAAACAAGATTTAAGTGTGTGTCATTTCAGATGTTCTTGGTTTTCTCCTTGGAATTCTTACCCAGTCCTGCGAAAGAGAAATATTTTTACATGATTTTGTCAAAGGCAAAAATAAATACCAAATAGGAGTTCAAAAGGATCAGCTGACATATAGTGGAGCTGATTAGGTGACAGGGGAGACATCATGTCACCAGTGTCACCACAGTTCTCCAACAAACATGTTTTCTTGCTTTCTTAGTACGTACATAAGCATTATGTTCCTCGTGAGGTAACAGGCATTTGCAGACCTTGGGCATACTAGTCCTTACTGACCACCCAGATGAGAGCACTTGAAACAGCCACGAGGTAGCCACTTAACTGACTTCAACATCATCACTGACTCCAAAACATTAAAAGACTATCAAGTAAGATAGGGATTGAAATGGAAGACATAAAACAAAAAATCAAATTAGAAGTCCTGTATTAAAGTTTGACTCAGCCCTGTGGTCAGTGGGACATTGTACATTCTGGTGTCTACCTTAGGAATTGAAAACCTGTGAAAGGCCTTTCCAGTGTAGTGTAATACTTTATTTGCACATAAACACAGTCACTGAGACAATGAATCTTTCTCCATGTGGACAAATAGCCCAGATGTTATCTGTATTAAAATAGTGCCCAGAGGCTTTAGTGGAGGTTGAGGATTCAAGAGGTTCAGTGATGCCCTGAATGGCACGCTGGGCTGAGGACACTGACAGGGTCACATCCAGCTTTGCCTGACCACCAGGGCATAACCCAGATCGGATCCTGAAGATATGCACACACTTCAACTCCCATGCTGAAACGTCTCACTTTCTCAGACTTGCCCATTAGTCTGGGCTCAGCGATAGCTGCAGGGCCGCACAATCAGAGTTGGATCACCCTGAGCTAGTGAGAAGGGAGGAGAAAGGTCAACAGACTTTATGTTTCCATGGCTAGCTGTGGAGATATACCCTGAGACTGAAAACATAGAGGTCTCTTTTCTGATTTCACTACCGGTCTCCTGGGTCACTCAGCAGACTACCAGCTTGACATTTTGCCTCCTCCCCCACAGCAGCAATGACAGGGACTTCTTACGGACAAATGATGTTCCCTACCCTGGAATGCACTCCAAAGGTAAAGGAAGAATAAGAAACAGCACCAGAGTAGTGACATGTCAAGTATGTTGAGTATCAAGCCTCCCTCTTGCTTTCCATCTCGGGACCCTGTAGAGTACCTGGTAGAGCAGTTCCCGTGTGAACACCTACAGAGCTGCTGTGCCTGGTCCCTCCAGTGCCCATCCACTTTGCCCAAACAGCTCAGTGCTTTCCAACTCTCAGGACCTGCAGTGCTATTTTCACAGACTGCTTAGATATATGTTCCTTACTTATTTTTCTTTCTTAGAAATGGAGCCTTGCTCTCTTACTGCCTTAAATCTCCAAGTCCACAGAGCATTCTTGTACTTTGTGAACTCAAGCAATGCAAGCAGCCTGTGAGTATATTTTGGATAAACCACTTGAGTTTTCTCCTTCCCATCATTAGAAGAGCTCACAGGAAATAAGAAATAAAGGACTTCAAGCTTATACCATTTTAACTTGTTGTCAGTTACATCTGTTGCTGAAAATAGGAAAATATTCTAGGATTATTTCCTGTAAATTCAAACCACTGTCAAATAAAATATGAACATAAAAGTGGCTACACCAAAGGTATGTCTGTTCCCAGCAGTAGGCATAGGCAGATGCCCAAGTGAGAGTAAGAACAAGGCGAGTAGATGAGAGACTTCTTCCTTAGAGGGTCTTCCAAAACTGGAAGAACAGAACAGAGAAGATAACAGAAGAAACAGATTCATCCTAATAAGATGAGGTAGTAAAATTCACCTTCAGACATATCTGAAAGGATATACAGAGCTTAAATTAGTAGAAGAGCTAGCATCCATTCACAGTCTTTCCCAGCAATTATTTTCTCTGATTTATTTTATATTATTCAGTGCTAGCGATAAAATCTGTTGACTTTTTTAAAGTGTTATAAGGGGATTATAGCTGCATTTGAGAGGAAAGGACCCTTTCTTTGTTCTGTATCCAGCAGTGCTCACAATTATAGAGCAACACAAGTGAAAAAGAATAATGCAGTTTCAAATAAAACATGAATGAAGCAGGCCAACAACAATGTACATGCAACACTATACCTTCAATAATAGGCGTGCACACTCCAGCTCTGACTTAGAAGCTGAGTGTGTGTACCTGTGCTCACACATGTACATTTTCCTTGTGTAAAATCACTTTTGCCACTGAAGGAGGAAGGGCTAATATATCAATAATCCATTTTGAAGAGCAGCATTTTCTTTTCATCAGTACACCTGACGAACAGGGTACATCCCAGAGAAGTTATTCCCTTTCCCAACTATCAGTCCTTTTTTCCATTCTGACCAGTGCCTGATTCACTGAAGCATCCACTGGCAGTAAAACACAACTGTCTATGATCTCACTGTGGCAGAAGCAGAAGGGAAGCAGTGCATGCATTAATATATTACTCAGTTTTATGTGCTCTCTGTAGCTTGCACACAAGCCTCCATCCCTCCTCAAACCTCTCCTCAGATCATACCATGGCAGTGAGGAACTGGTCTGCCATTTAATGCAGTTGGAACAGTGATCACCATGGAAATGAAACGTGTCTGTCTTCTCAAACTTACAGTCTCCTTCCACTTGGAAAGAGACAGCTAAATTCCTCAACATATTGGTGTTAAAATACCCCTTTATATGTCCGGAAGGAGTCACCTGAGGACCATAATCTTGGCCTATAAAACAAGGCACAATGAAACCAATCCATTTAGAAGAAATAAGAATCCCACAAGATGTGAAGATCTTTAGGACTGGAATAGGAGAACACAAGCAAGCAAAAGGAACATGGCTCCTGCTGCTTAAGGACTGGACGGGAAAAGAAAACCTAGATTAGAAAAGTGTTAGACAGTCAAGCAGAACTGCATGTACACTGCTAAAGCTCCCAGGGACAAGATGACCGGTTACTGCCAGTAGAAAGGATCAAGGTGAATAAGCAAGGCTTTAAGACACAAACTGAATAGCTGATACAGAAATCTGCTAGACCAGAGAGATATAAAAGACTCAGCTGTTGAATTTATTTGTGAAAAGACATGGACATCTGAGATGATGCATCCACAAAAGCACAGGGGAACGCACTATGTATTAAAGTCTAAGTCTGAAGGAAGAGTCTGGCAAGGACCAGTCTCTGGCTGTTAGAAACAGTGGTGGGCTCTCCAAACCCTGTACAGTGTTGAAAGGGTGAATCTGTAACTCTCAGAGATACCAAAATAGCCGCCAATTCAAGTTCTGACCCTTACAAAGTAGTGAAACAATTATGGGACAATTCTTACTGGAATGACTGCAATACTATATATTATAGACCTAGGGGGTTTCGCCTTTACAGTTCTGTCAAAGAAGTAAAAGCACAGTTCTGCTTGCTAGTGAAGAAAACATATAAACCACCTGCTTGCTGATCTCTTTTTAGACAAAAATTACATTACTTGTGGATAGTCATGATTACTCACGGATACTGGGAGTCACTGAGCCTCAGCATAGCTCCACCCTTCGTTGAGTGGCAGAAAAGTGAGTTTCTGAGGTAGTCCTGCCTGCTAAGGGAAGAATGCTTCATGCAAATTATTCCAGTGGTAGCTTCTTCCTCAGAGACCTCAGTCATCCTCACCACCTTAACCAAGGATAGCACAGTGCTCTCAGTTGGTGCTGAGCTTATTGACCAGATTCCTCACCTACATGTGAATAATCATTGTGTACAGTACAACTGGCTGATGTTTTTCATATTCTATTAATACAAACTGATATCTCGCACAGCAGGGCTTCTTTTTTTTTTTTTTTTTTTTTTCAGTGAGAAGGTAGGTTATTTGTAATTTCTTTTTGCATTTTTTCTCCAAAATATCTCATTTAGTTTTTACTAGGGGAAATCACATTGTCATTCTTTTTAATATTTTTTTCCGAGTCTTGTTTTTGCCCAAATACAGAATTTTTCTTTGTGAGCATATTATCAAAAATTTCTGACAAAAAAAAAATAAGGCTTTCTTTTCTCCAAATTGCAATGGAATATAACTGTTAAAATGAGGAAAAGCATTGAAATTATTGATAAAACTAATTTAAAACATTTTCCTTCAGCTAACCCTGAGAACTTGTGAAGTTCTCTCAGATTTAAGTTCATTTGGAATTCAGTTAAATGCAGTAATTGGTTGTAAGTCCAGCCCATCTATGCTAAAAGCATTGCTAGAAACTCCTCATGTATTTGAAAGGAAGAACTGGAAGTCAGAGAAAGAATAATTTAGTACATAGCTCAGAGGTATCATTAGTAGCAACAGCATGATGTTAAGAACAGGGAAATTTAGGTTAAACAGCAGGAGAAGGCTGAGTGCAGTCACGGGTGTGATGAGGAACGAGAGCCACTCTGCCGTCGTGTGACCCCAGGCACGTTACTACCAGAAAACTCTCCGCACACTCAGCTTTTCATCCCCTTCTTCTCTAAGGCTAACTTCCTGACAGTGTTAAATTACAGGACAACCTTCAGAATAATTTTTAAAACTAGATTTCTCAGGAAATAAGTTGTCCTGCTACACTGAAAATCCATAGACTTGACAAGAGATTGTAAGAAGCAACTTTTCTCTTGCTGCTGCCCCTTCCCCATGACCACATCTCCATGTTGACGGGTCCTTGTGAATATCACAGCTATCTCCCACCTCTAACCAAAGAGTGTCAGGATTTTTCAAGCTCATCTGCCAATCCTTGCACCTTCTCCCCAACACAGAGCAAATTTTGAACCTTTCGAACTGTACTAGCTTCATATATTTTAAGATATCACTTTAACACCAGATACTGAGACAAAAAAAAAAAATAGTAGATTTATCTTTCTTACTTTAAAATTGCTGTACTTTATGACAGTTAAAATAGTATTTGATTGGATCTTTTTTAGAAAAAAAAAATATTTAAACACATCAACCTGACATCCACTAAACCTGCTACAAGCAGAGTAGGATTTAAGCACTGCATAATCTTTCCCAGAGACTTTTTCAAACAAAGATGCTGTGGTTTTATTTGGTTTCTATTTAACTCTCCTGAGAGGTCTCTCTTTAAATCCAGGCATGAAAAATACATTCTCAGTCCAGACACAGAGATTTTAGAAAAGAGAAATGCAGTGAGACAGCATTTCATTTGCAAGTCTTTTACATTTTAACACTGTCTATTGCTTTGCACTCAGCAAACATTACTGAAACTGCTGCTCCCTACAATAAATTTTTTTTAAAATTATAATATTTTAGATAGTGTACATATAGTGTGTATGCAATATAAACAGATTTTGCATATCTGCAAATGTGGACACGTAGGATACATGTATTTGTGCCTGTGCACAGGATGTATAAGCAGACTATACACAATATATACCGTATATATGTGTGTGTAATGTCACTCTGGTTCTAAATATAATGTACATAATTTCAAATAACAACACTGAAAAACTGAACAGCCAAATCCAGTCAGCAAACACTACTGAGTAGATACTTGGGAAAAGTAGGGGAAAAAAAGTTAAGAGAAAAAACAGGCTTAGAGCTGATGGTATACATGAGGAAGAGACAGATTTTAGCCATCATAAAAAGAATTCAAGTTTTTCTAGTGTTTAGCCATGTTATTCAGGTTCTAAGAAAGGAAGGGAAATTGAATAGAAGTTACTAGGATTTGTTTGCATATTTTGGTGAGTTTTTCCATAACAATAAATGTGGCTCAGACCCTTTTAAGCCAAGTAATTGTGTCTAGGAGTTCTGTTTTAAATATGCTCTGGGGCATCTCATTGTTCCCACTGAGTGTAAAGTAGATTGTTTCTGTGCTTAAGGAACTACAGTGTGTGGGATTAAATAATACACTTAATGAAGAGGCTAAAATGACTGCATTCTTGCTATTTCAAAGGGATTCCAGGAAAGAAAACCACCCAGGATCAGTGAAAACAGACTTTTACCATCTCATATTTTATTAATACACATTCTGTAGTGCACCCTACTTAAAACTGCACTTAAGGAGTGCCTAGCTATGATATTACAGAACCACTGACTTCCTCAGTATAAATCTGAACATACCATCTTTCAAATTATTTATCCTTCCAACACACCCAGGACCAGTCCTGGCCAGATGAGTACTTCAGTATAGTGAGGCTGAGTCCCACGCTAGTGATCTGTGAAAGAGAAGAAAATGGAATATATGTCTCTAAATCCTAGACTATTAATCTAGGAGTAGGGCTACCGAAATGACAGACTCCTGTCAAACTAGATCATGGTTTCTGGCACAGCAAACAAAACCCAAATCTTTCCAAAAATCCCAGACTTGTCATGTCTCATTCAACCCCATGGATGAGCACATACTGCCTTCCATAGCTGTAACCAGGGTGCTGTGCTTAGTCTTCTGCATCTTTTGGATAAGGAAAGTTGGCACCCATACCCTTAGAACAACAGAGGCAGGTGGGACAGCCCCCAGGTCTGAAGATGGAAGGCAGTCTGGAAAACCTGCACCAGCCAAAACTTCCCACAAGCACAAGGGAACTGCAGTCAAACCTATTTGACCAGCACTGCACTACCACGTTATGTCATGAACATACTGTTTTGTGGAGGTACAGCAGCATGTTAGCTGATTCCTGCAAACTGTACAGGAGACCTATTAACCTGCACTAATAGATGAACTGACGCTGAGGTAATAGCCAAGTGATGGCTAAGCTTGGTCTATGAAACCCTAAATGGCCTGGGTCCTGAAAGCTCCAATTCGTTGTCCCGTCTTATCTTTGTTGCCCCTTTCATTTTGTATCTCATGTCAAAATGGAATTAACTGCTATGTCATACCTGTTTCAGACACATTCCCACTTCCTCTTACCATCATCTTCCAATGATCCTTTAACATATTTTCCTATCTTCCTGCACAGTGTTAGATTAGGAGAACACCTCTCTTTGTAGTTCATTAAGTACCAACAGTTTTAAGCCAAGGGAATCGGAGTTCATTCTCTGCCATGCTTGACTCCATCTGGAGAAGAGAAGGTCCTGAATAAGCAGTTGTAACACCTGGGAGAAGGAGGGATTTTCCCTAGGTCAGGCATACGCTTCTCAGGGGTGTTTATTCTTGGAAAACTTGAGAGGATAGAAGCCAACTCTTCTTGTCACTTCATGGCATGTAGCACTGTTTGCTCAAGCTTTTTATGACTGGGCATGTGCCACATGCTTTGCATACCCCCTGTACACAACCCCACTGGCATTTGCCATGTTTCACAGATGGATCAGCAGTGGCAGACACACATGCCTGTTTGGAACACAGGTGCTTAATGCTGTCTTTGCTACCAAGCAAGCCAGAATCTTTAATTTCTTTTGGAAAGGGTAGGGGCGGCTATAAGAAAAGGGAAGCTGCCAATAATCTCTACTGCTGGTATTGGCACTTCTCTTCCTTGCTAAAGCACACAGGGTCTCAAGCCAAAACCATTTAGCCTTTCTGCCCGTCTCTTTTACCCTCTATTAGGTCATACAGACACAGTGTTCAAAAAACAGTTCTAATGATCTCAATTCTAAAGCTCACTGCCTTTTGGAATTTAATCCAAAATGCAGACATCTGATCTTCATGTCCTTCTCAGTATGTATACAGAAAGAAAAGTTTTCTTTTCAAAATTCCACTTTTAAAAAATTTGTGTGTATAAAATATTCAAGCTCCCTCCCCAGCATTTGTGGATAGTCTGTAATTTCTCTCTGATAGCCAAAGCTATTGCAATTAGCAAATCAGACAATAGGATGGAGCCAACAGAAATGAAACATTATCTTCTGCTGCCAATGCTTGCATCATCCTACTGAGCTCATCTTATAAAATACCTAAAAGGTGAGCCAGTTGCTTGGAATCATAAATTGTGCACTTCTCTTCCATACCAGCTACCAAAATGCACTGTGGACCTTGCCCTGACTCTGTTATTGTAGCTCTTACTCTTTTTTTTTTTTTTTTTTTTTTTTCTGTCTTTTTCCAACACATCTCTGCTCTGTGCATGGTCACCAGCCAATAATCTGTGGTCATGGAAGCAACTACTTTTGAAAAGAAGTTTTCTGTCACATGTCAGCATGATGCAAGACTGCTCAGACCAGAAGGAAAAGGGAAGTTGAGCATGAAGAAAAGGTTCATACATTCCTTCCTCTGTGCTTACATCTGGGACCTGCAGAATTTTGTATGAAACTTGGTATTCACAGAGAAGCTATAATTTCATACAAGTCTATCTAGACTTGAAACAAACAGACAAAAATAACCAACCAAAAAAAAAACCTCCACTTGAAACTCATCAGATTGGTGAGCTCATGATGGTATAACTGTTGCTCTCTTGCTTCTCCATTACCCTTCCCTGTAGAGCCTATGCCAACATGTGATGGCTTGTACCAGAGCTGGCTCAAATGGCTCTGTACCAACTGAGAGCCACCTACTCTAGAGGAATTCGCTGTACTTCCTTTCATCCAGATGCTAAACTCCTTGTGCTTCCCGAGCCAAACAAAGAAATAAACACACACATGCTCAGATGAAGCCACTGAGAGTGTCATTCTAACAGTTAGGGCACCACTATTTTCACGTATTTTTTTTAGGTTCAAATATCAGAAATAGGGGCAATAGAATATAATTCAATCATCTCCACTATAAACAAATATAACCATCCTCTAAAGGAGTTATGGATCCTGACAGATTTAACTATGGACTTCATGTACCGCTCTAACATTAAACTGAGACATTCAGTGAAAGAAAACTCCAGCCTTAATAGTTTCAGAAAACATCCATAGCTGCAACACACCATCACACCGACTAAACCTTGTCCACTCTGACCACCATACTATCCATCACTCTAAAGCTACTGTGGATGTATTGCACCAACTTATCTGTTCCCTTAAAGCTTGGGGATTTATGGATTTCAAAGTCTATTTGTAAAACCTACAGTAGTTTGTGAATTCTTCACTGTAAATTTTGCTATCAATACCCTAGGGTTTTCCTGCTACTGATTTGTCACATCCTGGACACCTTCAGTGAAATGGAGTCCCATAATATCTGTCCAGAAGTGGAAAATAACAAATAACAAATAACAATACCTGACTAGCAAGATTCATAACGTCACACAACTTTTCTCTAAAGATTATCACCAGCTCTAGGAGGATGCTGGATTCTCCCAACCATGGACCTTTCCAGGGGAAACACTCAGTACAACTAGAACAACATCACTTGGCACAGAAGAGAAATAGGCAACTTAGCTGTCAGGATTCTCAGTTTCTGGCATCTGATTTTTCTGTGTTTACTCAGACATGTCATCTTTATTTATAAGCCTAGCAGTGATTTTGTCTGGGCTGGACAACTGAGTATGTTCACTGTTCCTCTTAAACACTCTCAGTAAATAAACATCGCTATACTGACTTCAGGACCTTTTTTAACTGATAGGTGTTCTGGTGTCATCATGGAATATGAGCATGTAGAGGAGGATCTGGTGAGGAGGTGAAGCACAGGGTATTAGGAAGCAGATCTTTTCTAAGGGTGACAGAAAAGCACTAGAGGAAAGAAACAGAAGCCAAGTCTCTGTAGAAGCATTTCTTATGTAGTTATTACAACAAATGAATATTTAAACTGAAACTGCTGAAGGTGCTTATGAAGTACTCAAGCTAGAAAATGGGTTTAAACATGGATTCTTTATGCAGAACACATAATCAACTCCATCTGCACATGGGGGAGAGAGATGACTGGAGCGTGATGGTCAGTAATGCACAATCTGCCCTGCCATAGGGATACCAGGGATACAAACCTCAGTTTTGCCTCTGAAAAAAAGACCTCTTGACCTGAAGAAACTGCTCTCTAGTTTCTCAGCTCCTTTCATTCCTTTCAACCTGCATTGCCAAAGCCGTGCTCATTATTGCAGGATTTTCAATGGGAGGTCACACAGCTGAATGATAAACTGTGGACAGGCAGCACCAATGGAAGATATTTCTCTCTTCCTGAAGTGATTAATGAGAAATGAATTAATCTGGATGCGGGTCTGGCTGAAAGGAGCACCGCTTCAGGTCCACCTGCTTCTGGCTCTGCTTGTGATTGTCCTCCTTTCTTCACCCTGCCTCACCAGCAGGATGTTATAGCTACTTTCCACAGCTCTTCTCCCCAGCGCTAACACAAAAGAGTATGAACTGGCTTTTTCCAAGTTAGAGGCAGCAAAGGGAACAGATCTGAGCAAGATATAGAATAATAAAACAAGTCACAGGGGTAAAGAGAGGTTTCATTAGCCAGGATGCCAGCTTTGAACTGTAGCCTTTTAACAAGACAAACTCCAGGCTTGGTCATCTTCTGTCATTACCTCAGAGCAGGAGCCACACAGGCCTCTGCATGTGTTCATATGTATATGGCAGGGCGGCATGGGAAGCCTTTAATAATTAAGTTCAAGTACATTCCTGTTCACTCCTGAACACGCTGCTTAAACCCATTCATTTTTACAAAGCTGCTGAACTCCTATCTGTGTCTTTTGCTGCCCTGACTCCATGGCAGACCCCAGCACCTCTGCACTGGCTTCTCCTCTTGCCAAGCCCACTGGCTGTCCCTGGGTCCCCTGCCTCCTCCTCCTCCACAGCAGCAGCAGCAGATTTCACTGAGCCACGGCAGTTCTCCTTCCCATTTTATAGTCACCTCAGTCACAGCTGCTGCCACCACAGACAAGTGCATGTTATTATTAATGCATTATTAAATTTTATCTCACATTTAGAGCCTTGTCGATGGTGTTCACTTATAGACACTGTGGTGATAAGCACTATAGGAATGGCTATAAATAATAAATATTATCCCTCTCATGTCTCTCCCAGTCTCCCAACCCAGTAGGTATTCACTGCAAGGCAAATGCAGATCAACTCCATTTTATTTTTACTGATTAAAAGTATCATCAGGGTGGGTAGTTGCCACAAGGTAGGCAAAAGACTGTAGCTACTGTGGGAGGCAGCCCAAGATATTTGAGAAGCTTCTGCTTCCACCTGGGTACCTTTATCTAAAAGCAAAGCACTAACTAGTTTGCCTGCTACGTTCCTGCTCCTTGCAGGGCTTCAGAAATTGAGAGAATGTGGGAAAATAGAGAAAGGGTCCAAATTCTCCTGGTGTTTGCTCTTTACAGATCAATTGCACACAATTTTTAATTGGGGAATGCATCATCTCCAGAATTTGCCTGCCATTCAGCAAAGTTCAGACACCACCTCGTTCAAAATCAGAGCCCAAAAGAGCAGAGCGTCAGTGCTGTTTCCACTACAGACTGTCGTACCTCATTATTGTTTGTATTCATTTTTTTTTCTTCCCTTCCTCTGTAGCTGCTGCAAATTAAGTCTTTGAACACTGTTAGCACTCCTGTTGTGGTGGGTTGACCCTGGCTGGACATCAGGTACCCACCAAAGCTGCCCTAACACTCCCCTCCTCAGCTGGACAGGGGAGAGAAAATAGAATGAAAGGCTTGTGAGTTGAGATAAGGACAGGGAGAGATCACTCACCAATTACCATCATGTGCAAAACAAACTCAACTGGAGGAAATTAGTTTAAATTATTACCAATCAAATCAGAGTAGGGTAATGAAAAATAAAACCAAATCTTAAAACCACCTTCCCCCATGCCTTCCTGCTTCCAGGGCTCAGCTTTGATCCCGACTTCTCTACCTCCTCTCCACCAGCAGCACAGAGGGATGAGGAATGGAGTTTGCTGTCAGTTCATCACTGAATCTCTCTGCTGCTCCTTCCTCCTCAGGGGAAGGACTCCTCACACTCTTCCCCTGCTACAGTGTGGGATTTCTCCCACAGGAGACAGTCCTCCACAATCTTCTCTAATGTGACTCCTTCTCATGGTCTGCAGTTCTCCACAAACTGCTCCAGTGTGGGTCCCCCACAGGGTCACGAGTCCTGCCAGCAAACCTGCTCCAGCGTGGGCTTCCCATGGTCACACATTCTTACTCCTCTCTCCAGCTGCTATTACTGGCCTGCAGCAACTTTTCCACCTTCTTAAATATGTTATCCAGAGGCGCCACCACCATGACTGATGGGTTTGGCCTTGGCCAGTGGCGGGTCTGTGTGGAGCCGGCTGGCATTGACTGTATCGGACATGGGGGAAGCTTCTAACAGCTTCTCACAGAATCCACCACTGTAGCTCCCCTGCTACCAGAACCTTGCCACACAAACCCAATACACCTCTGCATCTACAGTTCTTGATCACTTAGCCACTGAAAGATGTAAGGGATCTTTCTTATTACCTGAGTATCCACAGGAGATTAGAGAGAAAAATTGGAAAAGAAAAAGTTTAGGAATACTGAGAGGTTTTAAAGAAGTGATGCAAATCCTTTGGTTTTCATCTCGGAGATGCGCAAACAAAATCTAGATTAGTACTCTGGAACCTTAATCTCTTCATAGCTTTGTAGTAGCAGAAGTGCACCACGTGGTTTCCTTCTCAAAGGGAATGCTGGAATCAGAATAGATACCAAAATCAGGCTCCACTCTAAGTATCACTGAAGTTAGGACTGTTTGGAATTACTGATTAAGTCTGGCTCATCAAGCAGGTTTTCAGCTGGCAGTCCAGATAAGATGCCAGACCTAAAGCTGAAACGGACAGAACATGGCTAACTTGCAAATATATGTGAGATGCTGTATTTTTTGTTCAAATGAAGTCCAAATAACAAAAGAAACATTATTTTGATAAGTAAATATCCAAAGGAAAATAAATCAGTTTAGTTCAGTTAGAGCATTTTCTTGTTAATGCTATAATGTTTAATTATTTTTTTTACTTGTGTTTCAGTTTCATATAATTAGTTTACATTTAACAATAAAACATTCTTCAAGCAAAGAAATGTGGTGGGGTTTTTTTAATGCTGAAAATGACCCCACATTTTCTCAAATAAACAAGTATACTGGGTGGGGGAAATCTTTTCCAGTTAGAAGAAAATCCTATTTTAGTACACTTTTGGCTTTTGTGTATCAGAAACACAATTCTGTGAAGAAATTATCATCTGCTCCAACTCAGATACAAGCCCTGAGAGCCAATCATCTTCCCTGATATAAAGACTAAAGCTACCCTTTACTTCATCAGGGCAGGACTAGACCTTATCACAGACTCTTACTGCATGAAGTCTGAAGAAATATAAAATTACCATGGAACAAACTTCTCACATTTCCTGTGCTTGAGATCTCCCGACTTCACTCCAACCTAGACTCAATGTTTGCCACATATTTGATCTAAGGTCACAAAAGATTTTCACTTAATACCTTTGCTTGAGCTGCTTCAAAACTTTATGTGGGCTTGCTTAAACCTCAGGTTCCCCATTGCTGTGCTCTTTTCTGAAGGATGAGCTGAATTTTATAACATTATCATAATGAATGGATCTATCTCAGCAACCATACTTTGTACTACATGGCTGTCTCGCAAAACACAGAGAAAATGTCCCACTCTGATAGGTTTAATCACTAGGGTATATTATATCACCACTAAGGGTGTATCCTTCTGTAAAGCTGAGTTTAGATCTAACATGGTTACACAACATTTGGGCGGCTTAAAGTAGAATAAAAATGAGTTTCTGCTTGCCTGCAGAAAACTCCTTGGATGCATCCTCAGGAATATATAACGAAAATCGCAGAGAATTTTGATAATGAACCAAAGCATCCAAGCTTTTTTAGTACATATATTTACCCTGATGTCATTTACATCTTTTGTCATTACTTAAGTACCATATAAATTTACTAGTAAACGTTCATATTTGAGGTTGCTTATGTTTGTGGACCCTAACCTCAAACCCTCAGTATTAAGCTTAATTTTCGGGGGAACTAAGCACCACATTCCCCACTAGTTTCTATTTTGCCAGGGTCTCCCACCAGTAGAGAGAGTTCTGAGAGTGAAAAAAACCTCAAGCAGACAGGAAACAGTTATCACTCAACACTTCCAGGATCTGATTCAAGGTTACTTTCAGCTGCCCTAGAGTTCCTCCAACAACACAAAGTACTAACTCATCAGACAGGGAAAAAATACCCATAGTAGCAGCTGAGCTTAGTGAATTAATGGTCAGGATCCCTTTTCTAAAGTGGAGATGGCAATCAATCCACTCCAATATTTACTTTGTTATCTGCCCATCACAGCAAACAATAATTAGATTACCATGGGTCAGTTTTTTTCTAGAGAGGTCACACGATGGTATAAGATGCTGTCTTGACAAGACAATCCTAGCATTTTCCTTTCAGATTAGAAGCCTTTTTCCGCTGCACCTTTACCAAAAGTTTCACCATCTATAATTACAATACAGTCATTATGCTTCATACAAACCAGGGCACACAACATAGGGCCATAAATTATGAAAATTAAGGCATAAAATATCAAGTCATACACACCCAACTCAGTACATAAAGGAGAAATGGCAAATGTATTTTTCAGCCCAGAAGGGGAAGAGCAAACTTCTCTAAGGATCCGGTAACTCTCCCCAGCCATCTCTGGTTTGCCAGAGCTTTCCCTATACCTACACAGCATTTCTCAGGATTAGAGAGGATTAAGTAACTCCTTCTATAAAGTTTTTCTCCAGCTCGCACATGTCAGAAGGCCTCAGAAATCATATCGTAAGCTGTAAATGGCGATGCTCCCCATGCTGTACTTTTGGGAAGCAAGCTTGCCTGAGATAAATGTTGCTGGAATACAAGCTGTTTCTCCTCTTGTCAAGGAAAAATTTTGTATCCTGAGGATTCCCCCATAAATTAGCCAAGCCCCAACGCTATACCCACTGCTTCCCTACAGCAACACAAAGAATATGGTAACACTCATTAGAGCGCACCACCAGGGAAAAGTCTAATTGCTGGATTTACATTTTGTAGGCAACGTGTATTTATACTAATAATTCTATTTTGTGCTGCTTTACTAGTCAGAGAAGAAAAGAGCATATTGTATTAAGCTCCAGCCCCCAAGCACTGAAATAACACTAACAGATCTAGAGAGACGGGCTTTCATATAATTGGCATCTACCCACAGAATACAGTTGATGATGAAGCATATTTCCAGCAGTTCACAAGAAGGGCATATGATTCCCTGAGGATTTTCAACCTTTAATATTTGCCTGTCTTTGGGAGCATCTACTCATCTCATCGTTACAGCAGTGCTAGTCACTTCGCTGATTGAAGTGGGACTGGAAAAATCAGCACTTTAACCTTGCCCATTTGGATCTTAACCATTATTACCCTCAGTGGTCACCTCTAGGTTCCTGCAGATCCTACCGAAAAAAATATCCCATCCACTGTTTACTGAGAAACTAACTTTAAGAAGGAATAAGAAGCTGCAAAATTAGCTATCCAGCCAGAAACAGTACCACAACCTGATAAATCCAAATATTTCGTTCAAAAATATTTCTGCCCATTTTACATACTTGGATGACATATTAAAAAATATTTCTTCTTCACAGCCTTCCAGTGTTTCCGCTTCCAGCTCCAGCTGAAGTGAGGAAATTGTTGGCAAACCTGACATTTTTTTTTCTTATAATGAGTTTGTCAAAACATTTTGCAACCTGGAAAAGTACTCAAATTTGATTCAAGATTTCCACAGGCTCTTATTTTATCTGAATAAGTTCACCCTGTCTTAATAATTCTTTTCCTTTAATACTATAAAAGTGGGAGTTCTAGACCCATCAAACTGCTGAAGAATAAGACAACACTTAAAGTCAGTATGAACTTTTCTAAACATCAAAGTTGTCAGATGTAGGGGTTTGGCTTGGGACTGTCTTGACGACAGCTAATAAAAAAAAGTTAAAAGCAAAAAGAAAGAAATACTTGTCTTACTCATAATAGCTCCACATAAACTTAAATATACATAAAACATAATTAAAGGCTTCTTCTAAAAGGAGCTGGAAGCCATGGTGTTATGTCTCCTTTCATACGTTTTTTATCTGATTGAGCAATCTCAAAAAAGCTACTTTACACATCTTTCTAAGACATGGTTGCTTCACATTATCTCACGTAGCTAGTTTACCAGAGCACTGCACATCCTGCTTCTGGCCTCTTTACCTGAAAACACATTCCCACAACTTAACACCTTGCTATTAATACTTTTCTATTTGAAGTTCTCCTCACCTTCATTTTGTGTAGCACTGTCAAACATAAAGCATCTATTTGCATGGTTCTGATTACAAATTGACCCATTCCCCTTTCAAACTCTCTCAGCTTCTGCATGGGAGAACTTGTAAATGAAAATAGGCTTGAGCTTCCCATACACTGCAGTAAGCGACACAGCACTGGAAGACGGACAGCCTGGTCTGTTGGAGACTGGCAGGACTTTTCATGAGCAGGATCAGCCTCAACTAATCTTCCAACTCACCCTGAGCTGCCCAGCCACAAGCCTACTGAAAGAGGGTTTTTTTCCTGAAAAAAAGGACACAGTTTCAGATTCCGTGTTGAGCCATGGATGCTCAATAGCACAATTGTCAGTGAAATAGGTATACACACCAGAGGGGTTCGAGAAACAAGGCTACATGAATTGCAGGCAGCATGGAAGGAAAAAAGCCACTGCTGAGCAAATGCTGTTTGCTGTCAGACGTTGTGTGACCTTTTCACTAGGTACAAGATGGGAAGACTGTGGAGCTTGTACTGATTAGATGTATGGCTCCAAAAATACCATGTGGAAAGAAAATCCTTCATTACAGTGTAATAGGAAATATGCTGGAACATAAGAAAGCCAAGAATAACTCATTTTCTAGAAGTCCTTATCTTTCTTTTTTTATTCCTTATTTAACTACTCTTTAAAGCAGTCACTCTGGTGCAGAGAAAAGAAAAGGAGAGCAAAACAGTTCAGTCTTTTTTTCCAGCTTCTGCTGGAGTGATGATTAACAGCATCTCCCCTGGTGCTGTGTCCCCATGCCATGTAGCACACACACAACCATCAGAGGTAATGACACAGTGTAAAATGAGCCCAGCAGCCAAAGCAGACACCGTAGATATTTTTGCTAATACTGTTTGGGATGGGTTAGGATGTGGGTGGAAGTTTTACACCCTTATTTGATTTGGGGACAAACAATCCTACCCCAATTTAATTTTGGGGACAGACTTAATTATTTCCTCATTTGTAAAATAACTTGTTTCCCAGAGACTCTCCAATGTTAGTTATCTCAAGTATCCTGCATTTAACAGGGATTACTATTTGGTGTTTTAAAGAAGGAAAGTATCAGTTCATTGTAGGCTGTTGTATACAGTGGGAGAAGACAGATGAAATTCTTACTTAACTTTCTGAAGTGTGCATAAGACCAGCACACAACCACTAGCCCACATCTACCCTTAATCCAACCCTGCCAGTCCCACCCACCAAGCCCAAGACAAGGGCTATTTGCAGGGCAGTGGCATAACCTCACTCCTAGGAAGTCTTAGGAAGGTAGAGACTACCATGCTGGATTTAAATCCTTCCTAATTGAGTGTATGACTCCTAACAGTGTCCCACATCCAAGAAGGTCTCATTTCACAGTCACAGGCTTATACCATGGCCCCTGCCCAAGAGAAGATCCCAGACAAAGACCCATGGCTGTAATGTAACCTACTCCCTGACATGTTTTCATGACAGAAAGAGTGAAGGTCTTATGCATTAAGACAACAGTAGCTTGAGAGGTCCGCCCAAGTCCTGGGCTTGCTATTGATGCCAAGCTTCAGGAGTGGGATAGACCTGATGTATTCAGTGGCTAACATATGCCTTGAAGTGATTGCTCTTATCCAAGCATGTGCAGTTGCAAGTCCTTGGCCTGTTCCCCCGGCTGGCCACTGATTTAATTAGGAAGGCAGCCTATTTCTCTCAGCACTAGCTGATACTAGAGGGTCCCTAGATGGGCCGCACACCATTTTTCATATTTCATAATTTAAGTGAATTATTTTTGTTAACAAGAATATCATCAGAGTAGAGCAAATAAAAACACAACTCCTTTCCAAAAGTTTCCCTACTATCATCTTTTGTTCTGTTAAAAATAATTAAGACCGTGTGCTCATCAGTGAAAAGACCTCATTTGTGTTTGTCCATAAGGGGGTCTGAATAGCTAGTCAGTATAAATACTGCATAAAAAATAAAAGTAACAAAGGGAGGGTTTTTTCTTCATTTGTTATTTTTGGGAGAAAAAACAGCCATCTGTGTTCCAAATGTGTTGCTTTTCAATGATCCACAAGCTGTTTCTATGGTTTTAAATTATTTGACTTGCTCTTCTTTCGAATGGTTGCCTTCACCATATTAAAATACAGTGCCTCATCATGCTGAGTGCTGTGTTATTTGCCTGACTGCTCTGCTAGATAAGCCTTGTAGAGGTCTGGAAATTATAACCTACACAAGAGGGCAGTTTAGTTTTCACTGCAATAGCACAAGAAGGAAGAAAGAAAGGAAAAGTTCACATTGCTTTGGTGAAGATTTTACCTGAAGTGCAATTTTATATATTTTTGGCAACAGGGAAATTGTTTTAGTTCCTATGCAGCCATCATGAATACAGTTTTTCACTCTTCCTGAGCTAGTTCTAAAATGCCTAGAAATTTAAGTGCTTAAAATGGGAAAAAAATCTGCATATATTAAAAAAAAAAATCTTCCTGCATGTATAAAAAAAAATCTTCCGTATACATTGCTTGTGCAGAAAGCATTTTGTTTTGATTGAGAGCAGATTGTTCACTCCTATCCCCAATCTGAGTTTGGGCAGATCTCATTGTATGCCCGTTTTCACAATATAATGATCTTCATGTACACACAGATGTACATACAAAGACATACACATGGCATTTTTGTAAATTTAGCACTTTTAATTGTTTTGATGTTCGGATCTGGACTTACTAGTTAGCCCAGCGCACATTTATTATTAAGAACATTGTGGAATCAGCAGTTATTTATTAAAGGTAGAGATGCAAATGAAAAAATATTTACATAAAAATCTGCAAACACTATGCATCATTCTCTTTGTCTTCAGGAACACAGCCACATGCCAAGTCTTTTGTATATTAAATGACCAAACACACATTTAAATCAAATAGCTCTTCCATTCAGTCTATGCTTTCCACAAGTCGTTAGACGTGCTATGTTGAAAGGAGTGACTTCGTGCACACTCAGCTTTTTCAAAGAAACATCTGTGATTTAATGACCAGATCTAAGCCATACAGAAGTCTGAACTCTGAGAAACTTGCAGCTTGACTGCCATCCACCCAGGAAACTCCTGCTATAAAGGAGTCTATAAAGATGTCATTCACACAGTTGGTCACCGGGGCCCTGGTGCATAACAAACCTAAAAACTTTTACTGAGGTCTGTCCTAGAGAAACTCAAACCGTTCCAAGTACGGGAGTCACCAAGACTGCTGAAAACACAAAGAAATGCTTCCTCTGAGACAGGCATCTCTTAGTGAGAGCAAACACTCCCCTCTGAAGAAGGCAGCAGGAGACGGAAGTGTGCAAGGATCAAGCTCTGTCTGTCTATTGTATTTCCATGTTTCCCATTACCACAGCATTTTAGAGCCTCACAGCTTAAATCATTTCTCTCCAAGATGTCCCGATGAGGGGCGGAAGCACTATCATCTTTTGGGACAACAATTCTCTCCATGACAGGAAACAGAATAAAATCGTCTGAGCCATTCAGGTCAGACTAGGAAAATATAGCTGACACTTCTTTTTAAAGGTCCGCTTTTAAGTTTCTCATTAACACCTCAAATTTACATTGAATATTTGTCAATGTTTAAGAACATTCAAATTTAATTCCAGAAACATAAATACACAGGGATCATGTACAGATTCTCAAGTACCAAGAGACATGACACAAAAGTTTTATTCTTCTTCCCACACCACACCCCCTTTCCACCAAAGCCCTTCCTCCCGCCCCAAGTTATTTTGTTTCTTCCCCACACAGATCAAAAGGGCTCAGATTCACTTAAGTAAGAAGCGCTGAAAACTTCAAGAGTTTTACAGAATCTTATCAAAGCTATCTAAACAGTCTGAATCTGTAAAAATGGACTGGAAATCTCACCAAAGCAGGTATACATCCTTATGCCCTTTGTGGTACACCAGATGTTCATACAGTATTTTAGCTCAAGAATGGAAATGAGAGAAATTGTGCTTTGTGTCCCACAGAGACTTGTACACAGGCGTGGCTTATCACCTTCAAGGGGAGCAGGGGTATTCCAGTAGACCCCTCATTTAGGTGCACTGGTTGGCCATCTCCAGACATACCTCTTCTCCCTGCAGAGACGTCAGCAGAAAACCCCTTTTTCCCCAGTTGCAGTACCAGCTATCTCTTGCCCATGGGTTGCTTTTTTGGTTGTGCCAGCTCAGCTTCCTACAAGGTAACACTGTGAACTGCATCAGGAACCAACCAGCTGAAATATGACCTATTCTTTCATCATTTTTCTTTTTATTTTTCACAAAGTTATCTTTCAACTGAATCAGTGCCCTGATGCATTTCATTGCACAGCCACACAAACGCTGTGCTGGCATAATAAAGCAGAGAGGCACTGGGCAGAGACCTCTAAAACCTGCTTACACAGCACTGCTGTCTAATATTTAACCGCAGCTGTAAGCTCCTAACTCTGGTCCTCTGAACTGCAACCAAATTAGATACGGGAAGCAAAGCAAACTGTTCAATGTCCTGCATCTCAGTCCAGGTTTTTCATCATCACTCACTAAATAACAGTTGGAAATATTTCATAAGTTGCATGGTCTGCCCATGTTCCTCATCCCATTTGTGCAAGTTTCAAATGTTGATAAAAAGAGTCAACAACAACAGCAACAAAAAATAACTTTGCAGAAAGTTTGACTATCTCTACCTGAGCTGCTGCCTAAATTCTGAAAGATTATCAAAGCAGAGAGATATGTCTCAAAAAAAGACTAATCCACTGAAGTCAGTTGCAGTGCTTTCATCAATCCGTGTAGAGTTATACAAACATTTATTTCCAAATACATACAAGCAGATATACTTTTGCCTTGAGCTACAGAGATAAGAATTTTATCATCTCTGATTTGTAGTTAATAGAAATGTGATTCCAGAAGAATGTCTTGTAACCTGGAACCTCAGTAGTGTCTTAAATGTACATCCCAAGAAGAATTAAGTAATTTAATGACCAGATTTTCAAGGTTTAAAATCTTCAGAAAAAAAGCATGAAATATAATTTCTTACTTTTATTTAAATTTTGCAGTTTTGCAAAAGATTTATCAGCACAGTAAGCATTTGTGTTATAAAGATTAATACTGTTTCCATTGTCATTTTATATGCAGTGCCAAATGGTTTTGGCTCTTGGCCTATGGCTTGCACAAGGATGATATTAGCAAATGAATTTGCCTCAAACACTGTAATAACGCTATGGATCCCTTCAAGCTCACTGGGATAGTGCATCCACAAATATACACCACTGAGCTGCTGTGCAAAAACATAGTTTTCAATTCTCAAGATGTATACAACAAAATAACAAAGCAAAAATTATGTTTGCAAATGGAACTGATTCTGTGTTTCAGAAAGGCTCAGTCCAGGGCAGGCAACACTCTGTCCCCTGAGCTCTCTGAAATTCTCTGTAACTGTAGTTTCCCCTGGCCCTCCAGTCCCATTCATCTTTTCTCCATAGAAGGAAGCCTAAAATACTGGAATTATACTATTTCCTGTGTACAATTTTATGCATTTCCCATTTCTTCCTCAGGTAATCTGTACTGCATTTATGGCCTTTAACATGCTACTGGAAAACTGTGAAAAATCAGTATTGGCTTCTGTGCTGAAATGAGATAGTGTTTAAAAGGCCAGTGAAGTAAAGACCATGGTTTCTAGCAGGTTATTTATTAAGGGCAAATAATGTCATTTCTTCACAGGACTGGATGGGAGAACTGACAAGGACAGGCTGGTCATTTGGAGCTCTCTTTCCCTAGAAGTCCTCCACTGAAATGATAGGGGGACACTTAGTAAAAATTTAAGTGACTATCAATAGTAGACTCAAAACAAGTAGTTTTTGTGCTGGTGAATAAGCAGGAATAGAGGTTTGCCAGATAGCTCTGCTTTGGGCCCCTCTGTGCGGCCATAAATGACAGCATCCACTTCTTTCTCTGAGAGACCTGATGTTGCTGCCAACTAAAGCATCCAATATTTAAAAAAAAAAACAACAAAAAAACAAAACAAAAAAAAAAAAAAAAAAAAAAAAAAAAAAAACAAAAAAACCCCCAAACTATTCCATCATTCAGTTTATTGCTAATTCTTCAACAACCCCTTGGTACCAAACCACAGTTGATCTCCCTCCCAATAAGTCATACTTTTATTGGATGATCTCTGCAGACAGCAAATCTCTTATGAAATCAAAAAGACTTTAATGATGAATGATAGTTCAAGAGCTAATAATGTCACCCTGGATCTTCTTTCTCTCTGATCAGGAAAGGAATCTCCAGAGTTCAGTGAATCCCTAAGAAGTTACAGTACTAATTTTATAGCAACAGCTGTACTTAGGTTTTAAGAGCAGGCAGATGTCTTTGTCTTTCAGTAGCCTTCAGTGATGAGACATCACTTATGTTGCCAAAATTTTTTTTTTTAAAAAAAAAAAGAACAGTTGGTGCAGGAAACCTAAGTGTTCTTCATTTTTCTGTCATTTGCAAAAGGAACAGTAACTTTTCTTTCCATTAACTGAATGGCAAAGCTCCAGCCCTTAGTTTCAGTGCTGATGCTCCCTGAACTGGGATTCACCTGTCTACAATAACAGGAGAGGTAGTTTGAGGGAGAAAGTCTCTGTTTAAACATAAAATTCCTCTAAGAATTAGCAGAAATGACAAGCAAAAGATAGTGGAAATAGAAATCCTGTGTTTGTTTCTTTGCTGTAATCTGGAAATGTTCCTTTCATAAGAGTTCTGTCTTTGTTAGTTGAAACATTACCTATTTTTTACTGTAACAAATGTTTCAGAAATCAATGTGCTCTCCAGAAGGGACCCTCAATCACCATAAAACTACATGTGAAGAGTGTTTCCCTGTAATGCAGAGTGTTTATTTTCTTAGCCTGCCAGATTTAACAGGAATGAATTTGACTGAGACAACAAGCAGCTTTCATTCTCTTTAGCTGCGAGAAGCCACTCCCTTTTAGTAAAAGTCAAGGTGTGAAAGCCTAAAGTTTCACCATAAACTGCACAAATCACATGGATGTTCAAAAACCAGCCATGCCTCATGCTGCCTTGTTATCCAAATCTCACCTCCTCATTCCTGTTACACCTGAGATCACCAAGCAGGCGTTTCTCAGGAGAGGGTGGAAGACAAGAAAGCTTTAACACTCCGTTTGGTTCCATCCACTCTCTATAGCACAACTGCCTGGGATTTCTGGACATCCGACCATCTCCACACAGGACCTCTTTCAGGCAGTTGCATGTCCCAACCCTTCACCATAGAAAAAGCCCTCACCTCCTACACCAGTACCAGTCAATCTCCTGGTACAAATGTGCAACACAAGCAAAACCAGCACATTTTGCACTTCAACGGCCCCACAAAGTCATCCAAACATTTTTGCTTTAGCCTTTCCTTCCCTCAAAAATTGGATGTCAACGTGACTCCCTGAGCTTGGAGTTTGTCAAAGCAGCCTGTCTTATAGACCAGCCCGCACAGACAGCTATTGAACACCAGTTTTTCAGGTTGTAGAAGCAGCAATATATACCAGAAACCTGTTAAGCCATTACAGTAAAAAATAGTGACGTGTAAAGATGGTCCAAAGAATATTTTACTGTTTAACTCATCTTGTCATAAAACTGCAGTAGGACCTAGCTCATAAAACATAAATTTCCCAGATTCTGTATGCACTCAAGATAATTTAAAAAGCCCTGCTACACAGGACATCCATTTCAGCAGAGGAGAGTGGTTTTGTTAAAAGTAGGTAAGGCAGGGAGTAGAGATGGGGCAGTGGGAACTGTGTGAAAGAATGCCAGCCCTGCAAAGAGAAGGCTCTTAGTACTCTTTCCTGCCAGAATTGATGGTGACATACAGTAAATAACAGCTACTGCACATTCAGAGCTTCTGGGTCAAAATCTCAGCCAACATAAATCATCGACACTTTTTCTCTGTCCCTCCAATTTTATGGGGGTAGCTCTTCTTACTCCGTACTCTGTGAATTGCAGTGACCACATCATCCCAGAGGGAGCTGGTCAGAGAACTGCATATTACTCAGACTATGCAACTCCAGCAAAATTGAAATACTAGAGTTTTACTTTGAAAGAAAGACAGAAAAAGATTGCAACCCAAGTAAAAGAAAAGATACAATGTATTAGAAAGACATATTTAATGTTTTCATGTCATTGCCTGTGGAAGGATGCATTATATACTATTATTTACACTTTAAAAATAATGCATCTTTATATATATGAAAAAGAAATTAAGTATCATCCCTGTGAAATGAAAGTTATCTATTTATCCAAATCAGAAAGAGGTTTTTTTCTCCCTGAAAGTTCAACTGTGGAAAATGTTGATTAATATTATTATTCAGTCTTCATTACAATTAATCACAAAAGCAGGTTTCACTGCTTTGAAGTCCACTACAAAAGGAAGCTCCCACTTTGCAGCTATCTTGGGTCATGACAGTTCCTTTAACTGGAAAAAGGTAATTCTATATTTAGGAGTATAATCTCCAATTGCAAGGTCCATCAGCCAACAAGAATATTCTTATTGTTTGTACTGGATGTTCAACATAAACTCCCTACAAGGAACCAGAGGAATCACTATCTAAATACACAAGAATAAGCAATTTTCACCTTCTTTATTTTTAAAAAATGGGTTTTCGAGCTTCTTTCCCTTCTATTCCTCCATCTATCCCACATTCTCTTTTTTCTCTCTACTTCAACATCTTTCTTGGCTTTTTTGTTTTTTCTCTCCAGTTCTACTTTAGTAACATCATAAATCACACCATCACCCCAGCTTTTACTTTTCTGACCATATATTTGCTGACTATTCCTACTTCTTTCCTTCCTCATAGGATTGCTCCTCTGAGTGTAATTTCTTACTCCAAAAGGAGATGAATGTTTTCAAAAAGCCTGTTTCAACCCCAAGAGTGAAACAGTGAACTAGTGCTGGGAGACATATTTGTGGAGAACTGTCAGTGCTTCTAAACTGAGAAACTCTAGAACTATGCAGGAAAAAAACAACATAGCTTGGAGAAGTAAAAGGGGCAAGTATAATGAGTTCAGGATAAAATGAAGAGGGCTGCTGCAAATCTGTTAAACCTGAATTTACTGTGAGGTGGCAGAATTTGTCCATAAGGGATGAGTTTGCATGGATTGATTAATTTTCAGTGGTGACACCTCAAGATTTGTCCATGATTCCCAAGACCTCAGTGAAACTTGTGTGACCACATCCCCATCCATCCAGAATACACACTGCTCCATCTACTCCTGAAGCAAATTAAAGGCATCCAGAATTATGGAGTAGGGTGTGTCCTGGATGGGCAGGGATATGGTCGCATCTTGAGGTGTCATCATTGAAAAGCAAAGGAACCCTTATTAGTGACAACCGTTACCTAACCATCACCACATTTGTTGGCTCCAGCTTGTTCCTGGACCCCATATAATATGTTGTCCACACCCATGAAGCGATGTGAGTTCTACTCCAAGAAGCTCATAGCCAGCAGATAAACAGAAGCAGAGGACAGATGTATTCTGCCATTCTGCCTGTGGGAAGTGAGGTACAGAGATTAAAGGTGGCATTTTCAAAGAAGTCCACACAAACATCTCCCTTCACTAGCCACCTTTGAAAAACAAAGACTAAATGTCTTGCTCAAAGTTATACAGGAATTATACAGCAAGGCTGGATATTAAATTCCAGTTTTTATGAATTCTTCCTTCCCATGGGAAGGCGTCAAGACTCACATCTGCAACAGTCTCCTCAGAAAAACAGCCTTCTCGGTCTGTCTGTACTGGTCTTCCTGGATTTTTCCTTACAAAAGCTAAAAGTCAGCATGTTTGTCCTTTTTTTGACATCACAACCAACCACTCAGATCACAGTTAAAATGTTTCACAAGTTCTTTCCTTTACCTAGTTTTTCAGGACTCCCAAAGACATCTGTCTTTGTTGTCTGTATCAGCAGTAGGTATATGCTGAACAGAGAGCTCTAAAACTGCTTTACTTCCACGCATAGACCTCTGGATAATTTTCAGAATGCTTCAGGGATACTTGACCCATGCTGCCCAGCCCGAAGTCCCATGAGTTGTATCCAGATTGCATGAGATCTTTTCTCTCCTGATATTGAAGTAACCTTGCCATCCTGCTTGTTTCACCACTTTCTTTGAAGGCCCATAACAAACATATCATAACAGTTTTATATCTTCTACTTAACCTTTGGAGCTGTTTAAGCTCCACTGAGATGGAGACTCTCTGATTTATAGTCTAATGCCTTCCAGTCTAAAATGTAATTCTTTCTAACATGTCCAAGTTTAAATTATGGATCAGTGTCCAGAATGCAAAACTTGGCTCAATCTCACTGAACGTTTTTTCTCATGTTGCAGTCATTAAATACCATTTGGTTTTGTGTCCATTTTTAAATTTTTTTGGTGATATTTAAACATCTTTATAACTTCAATTTTCCTGACAGATTTGATCTGGATGACAAAAAAGGCTTTGGGCTTACCCTGTTCTCTCAAATGCTTTCTCAAGCAGGTTTGTTTGTTCCAAGACACCACTGAAAATTCAGGATAAATGAAAATTCACTGAAAATTCAAGGTAAATGAGTAGAGCCACACCTAAGTAAAATTCTGTGTTCATGGAAACAACAGCCTTTACAAGTGCAAGAGCTAGCATTCTGGCATAGGCACACTATTAAAAACACTAGAAAAAGAAAATAGACATTCTCCAGATCAATACCTCTCCTAGGACCTATCACAGTGCGAGAGGTATTGTCCCCATTAAAGCTATGATGATAATACACAATCCTATGACTTCTGTACTACAGTTATCATTGCAGATGTTATTGAAATCCATTGGCAATGGACATTTTCACAAGAACAGAGACCAATAGATCAATTTAGAGAAACCACAAAAGGGTTACCAACCAGCTGTAATTGCTTTCAAACTCTCCACACCCTTGATTCAAAGAGAAGGTCTAGATAAAAAAGGCTAAAAGTCTCATTACACTGCAAATTTATCACCAGGCACTATCCAGTTTCCCATGATAGCTTTTACTCAAGCCTCCATTTCACTGCCATTTTCAAACATCTTTTAATCCACTGCAAAAAGTCTGTGAAGTCCTGTCAAAGGAGTTGCATCATACAGATGCCTAAGATTTGAAATTAGATAATTTCAGATAGTCAGAAAGGCATCTGGAACTTTTCACAATTTAAAGAAAGCCCTATTGAAAGGTTTAACTGTGTTACTTAAAATTATTGGAAGTGTCCTATTCTATGTCAAATTGAATGAAACACAGCAATGTAATCATGCAGATTTAAAAAAAGGAAAAAAAAAAAAAAAAGAGATATTCCTGCTCCTGCTATAAACTGATGAGTTAATATCCATGGCCCATTTCAGCTCTGTGCTCCAGGTAAGTAGCCAACCTCTCTGACCTCAATAGGCACAGCAGGCTGCACACACGGAGTTGATTGCAGAACCAAGGCCCACTGTATGACACTACATCAGAAAAAAAGAAGCATCCTGTCAAGAATAAAGCAGATTTTTAAAAAAATCCTGCCAGAAGAGAAGAATATGAAAATTTACTAGATAAAATCATCATGCATTTTGTCCCCACATATTGTCTGGTTTTAGCACAAGCTTTACCTATCAAAAACTTTATGGAGGAAGAAAAAAGCAAGAAAAGAGAAGAGTTAGACCCATCCCTGTAGAATTAATTAGTTGTGGAGAGTTTTCCCCCTATAAAAAATTCAAATAAATTGGTTCTGTTAGCCCATTCACAGACCCCGGATGTAATTAGTGTGATAATCAATATATCAGTAGGAAACAGCTACTTAAGTGCACCCAGTGCAGTTATAGATTTAGGACAAGTGAAAGGGGCTTACTCAACAACAGCAGGGAAGAGTATAAATGCAAATGAAGCTCATAAAAAAGAATGAGTGGTTCTGGCTGTGCAAGCTGCTCAAAATTCACGTAGGTTTTTTTTAAACAGAGAAAAGAATAGGCCACTGTGAACTACCCATACTTGGCTAACAAACATCAGTATGTACCATAGACCTTTATTTGTTTTCCCACTTACTTGAAGACCTGTTAAAAAGTTCTGCTAGCTCTCTTCTCTCCACTAATACACAATAAAAAAAAGTTCTAATAAAATCTGCACCTGTCACACTCATATTTTTAGTGTTAAAAATACTCCCCGTTGTGTAGAGAGTACCAGCTGTGCCAGCAGCTTCACTACGACTGACACGCTCTGAGGCATCAATGGCTGAAGGTAACTTGCTTCACATTACAATGGGGCTTCAAAAACTGCAAGCTAAATGCGGACGTGGGTGGAAGATTTCTGAAGGAGTGATGTCTCAGAGCTGCTTTTTCTTCTCCTTTGAATACTTAAATAAATAGTTCAATACAAAGGAGAGCCGGGATTTCTTCTAGAAAATTAGAAACAAGTTTCCAGAATAGCCCTACACAATGGCTGTTCTACTGGTTTTGCTCAGGGGAAATAAAAAAATCAGGAACACCTAATGAACAAAAGGGAAGTGCAGGCATTGTAGAGTTGGGTCACGGCTGGTTTTCTTCAGCCAGTGAATCGTGGGACACCATTTGACAATGTATTTGTGAAGTCACAGCAAACTTCACGCCACCATCCTCTATGTTCATATTATTTCTGAATGTAATGAACTGAAAACAGCATTACATGTTCCATATAATTCTTTAGGCCATGATGCTCCTTTAAGGACAGATATCTAACTCCTGAGATTTTCACTGATACCAAAAGCAATATTTCTCTGCAAGGAAGCACAAAGGCCCACATTTTACTTAACTCACTGGCAATAAATAGTTTCTACAGACTTGATCGTTAGTCAGATGTAGAGGAATCTTACACAAAATACCCATCTCAGTGCTCTGATCAACCACACTTGTGAGACCTTGAGTCAGGGACATGCTTCACACAAACCTGCAGATATCAATAAAAGAAGGAAAAGACCTTAACTGTTTGATCCCATCCTCTAGAAGTCCAGTAGCTTCTTGGCTTTCAATATCCCACAATTCTTCATCCAAAAATGAAGTTCTGTATTTCCTCCATTATTTGGAATTATTTTCAACTCCATGTTTCTTCTGGATAAAGAATTTAGGACCACTTCAGTTTCAATCCCACCCTGGTAGGAATTTCAACATTCATCTTCCACAGGAGCCACTATCACTAAGACATGCTTTGAGGTGAACAATTTGGTGTCAGAACTCACGGCAAGATTTACAGGAACACCCTGACAGCTTCACAAGTCGGGGTCTGCCTTAACAAAACCTTTAAGCATGTGCTTAGTTTTTGGTCTTTGGGCATCCTTTACAAATAAAATCAAATTAATACAACTAAGCTACCAGATTCATCCATACATTGTCATAATGAAATGAGGACCAGAGGCTAGCTCAAGCTATTTGCAACCAGAGAGCTGGTACCAGGCCGCAAAACCCACAAGGCACTTATCAACAGCAAAGTGCCTCAGACACCCTCTCTTCTATCAATGCGTTATTCATAGAAGGGAAGATCAGAAAAGCAAAGCAGAGCTGCCATTGTTTAGGGCATTCTACCTATGAATTTCCATATTTTCTGAAGTTTAAGAAGGGTCTTCACTAAGAATCCAGGATTTTTCCTATACAGCTTTTTTGAAGAGAATGCATACATTCTTTTAAATATTCTTTACCCTGCAGTTACTGATAAAGCTTTATCACCTCATGCAAAGCTGAATTATGTTTTTGCCTGGAAATTATATAAAACCACTAGAGAGAAACAAACGATATGTATTCATATATTTCAAGACAGAGGATTTAACCTCTGAAAAGAGATATCAAAGTGGCACCAGAACATGGACCTGCATTCAACACTTTCATATCTGGTTCACAAATACCCAATCAGGTTCCTATCTGAACCACAGTATCTCAAATTTATAATTAATCATCTGTCAGAGTTACAAGGACAACAGAGCACCATATTACTTAGAACAGTGATAAGAAAAAGATGTTGAGGTCTGATGAGATAATTTATTAGCTCTGAGCAGCAATATCAGGCTCTTCTTCAGTGAAGAGTTAATAAAGACCAGTACAACATCCCCATAGGTAACACAGTAGCATGTTTTACCTCAAAATAAAGACAGAAAGGACACACAATATTTAATGTAAACTCAAAATGGATTTCTGTAAATGATAACTAATTTTGTAGAAAGTAAATGGTGAAGAATCAACCCACCTTTCTTAGCCAATCCAGATATTAAGATTGTTCTTTAAAAGCTCAAATAAACTTTTGAAAAAAACTTTTCCCCTATGTTAATTGTATGTGGCTAATGAGCACTCTTTGTTTGACTGGGAATGTGAGAGCCTGTAGTACATTTTAACAATGTTAATTAACACCACCATATAAAGGAACAAATGTTCATAACTGGTAAGGATGCAAAAACCTTAACAAACTAAACTCTTTTGTCTTGATTGGGGAAATAATTGGAATGAATCCCCCAGGAATTTTGCTATTCCTTCTACATAAAACCCTATTACTGGTTGATCCCTGAACAAAGATATGTTTCTAGAGATTCCCATAACCCTAATCCATACAGCTCTGTCCCTAGCGGGTACACAGGTGCTCATAAAAAGCAAAGGTCCCCATCTTTTTAAAAGAGCTTTAATTGATAAGACCCAGACCGACTGCAGACAAACAGAGCAACATAGCAGGAAAATGACCTCTTTCCCACTTTTCCAGTGGGAAAAAAGATAGAGGTTATTTGGCTCAAAGAGTAGCTGTAAGGTTAATTTCAGAAAATGGGATTTGTCTGAAGGCTGAAATGATACTCTCAGTATCAGCAGCCACAGTATCAGCAGCCACATACTGCTATAATTTGGGACCATATTCTACTCACTATGTATTCTCTTAAACAGATCCTCTGTACATGAAGATGGTTGCCAGGATTTATTCCCTGATGTCATCTGCCTATACTATTTCCAGTAATTCTAGAAGCACAGGCACCTTGTTCCTCGCAGGACTGAGTAATTCTAACACAGAGCTCAGTTTTACACTGTGCTTACACAGGAGCAATACCACTGAAAGAAACAGAGGCACAGGAAGGAGAAGGAAAAAGCTGCAGTGGGAAAGAGAACAAAATCCACACCTCAGAAATAAAACCTTATTTGGTAAAAATTCAGAGAACTGCCGAAATCAAATTCAGTTTTTGGCACAGCAAAATATCTCAGAACTAATTCAAAAGCTTCCCTGTAAAGAGGCATGGAATTTTAATGTTGCTTGTGCACAAAGTAATCACCTCTTAGCCCAGTCTAATGTTTTATACTGTAGCCACGTTTAGTAGGCAACTGAAATCATCATAGAATGGTTTGATTTGGAAGGGACCTTAAAGATAATCTAGTTCCAACACCCCTGCCATGGGCAGGGACACCTTCCACTAGATCAGGCTGCCTAAATCACCATCCAAACTGGTCTTGAACACTGTCGTCAGGGAGGCAGCAGCCATAGACTCTCTGGGAAACTTGTTCCAGTGTCTCATCACCCTCACAGTAAAGAATTTCTTCCTTATATCTGATCTAAATCTACCCTCTTTCATTTTAAAACCATTACTCCTCATCCTATCACTACACTCCCTGATAAAGAGTCCCTCCCCATCTTTCCTGTAGGCCCCCATTAAGTACTGGAAGGCTTCTATAAGGTCTCCTTAGAGCCTTCTCTTCTCCAGGCTGAACAACCCCAACTCTCTCAGGCTGTCCTCATCAGGGAGGTGCTCCAGCCCCCTCATCATCTTTATTATCCTCCCCGAACCCTCTCGAGCAGGTCCATGTCTTTCTTATGTTGGGGACCCCAGAGCTGGACACAGAGCTCCAGGTGGGGTCTCATGAGGGCAGAGGGGCAGAATCACCTCCCTTGACCTGCTGGCCGTGCTTCTCTTGATGCAGCCTAGGATGTGGTTGGCTTTCTGGACTGCAAGTGCCCATGGCTGGCTTGTAGCCAGTTTTCCATCTATTACTATCCCCAAATCCTTCTCCTGAGGACTGCTCTCAATCCCCTCATCACCCAGACTGTATTTGTGCTTGGAATTGCCCTGACTCATGTGCAGGACCTTGCACTTGGCCTTGTTGAACTTTATAATGTTTGCACAGGCCCACGTCTCCAGCCTGTCCAGGTCCCTCTGGATGACATCCCTTCCCTCCAGCATGTCAACCACACCTCACAGCTTGGTGTTGTCAGCAAACTTGCTGAGGGTGCACTTGATCCCACTATCCATGTCCCCAGAGATGTCAAACAGTGTTGGTCCCAACACTGACCCTTGAGGAACACCACTTGTCATGGCTGTTCACTTGAACATCAAGCCAGAAGAGATAATAGTCATCAACTAGCTACCACCCATGGTTCTTGCTTTCAATTGCTTTTTATGCACAGAGACAAAACACATCCAAACTTTGAGCCATGTTTACACTGGCTGGGACTCTCCCTCACCAGAAGTCCCAAATCCAGGTACAGCCCAGTGTAAAATGGTGCTACAGCCTTATCTTGGGGACAGAAGAGCAAGTCTGAAGGGATGACGTCTACCAAGCTGTTGGAACAGTAGCATAACTACACTGTGGTTCAGATTGTTGGGTGGTTTTTTTTTTTTTAATTGGATTGGAATATTCAGTCTTTAAAACACACTGGCAGTGGCTACAATTACTAAGAACAGGATTCAAGCACATTCTATTAATACTCACAAAACTCCCCTGACCACACACATAGGCAGACAGGAGCAGACAGACAAAAGGTGTCTTGATTAGTTTATTGTTTTATGACTCTCTCAAGCTATGAAACACAATTTGTTTTACAATGCATCATTAAAAATGCACCCTCCAAGGATTTCAAATTGTTTGAATAATATAATTATCAGTGTTAACACTTCCTTTTATTGTTTTGACAGTCTCAATTCTGCTGCCATCTCATTTGAGCATCCTACAGCCAATAAAGAAATGAGCATTTCTCACCCCCTCTCCTTCACCAAATTAGGTGCAGAATTTATAAAGACATGACTTAAAAGTTTCAGGCACTTTTAGAATACTGAAATTATACTAAGAGATTTTTTTAAATCTTAAACCATAAAACTACAAAAGGATAAACAGCAAAATGAATGGTTCAACAAGACTTTTTCCATTCAGGCCTCCTCTATAGCCTGAATCAATACAGTCTCATATTACAACCCCATTTTTGACATGGAGCATTTTCTGTGGAAATAAGGCAAAGCAGGATAATCTAAAATTTCTCAGGCAGTTTGCTATCAACTGCTAGAACAGCTGTCTCAAAGAGTGCCCCTGCAAATGAGCTCACTAGGATATCTTTGTGCCAAATCCTCGACTGATATAGCACAGATGCTCTATTAGCACCTTTCTGCTGACATCAGTAAAATCACACCACCAAATACCCATGGAGCAATAACATTCTCATCAGTTTCAAGTCTCCCATCCTTGGGCCACTCTACCTACTCTTAGGTTAAGACATGTGAGAAGTAACTCTGAAACAGATACCGGAATTTGCAAATCCAACATTCCCCTATATATTGCTACTGTGTATTTGGTTATTACATAATAAGCGTCAGTGACATGTACACCAGTGAAAGAGACGTGATTCTTGTTTCTCGGTGTCACAGACCTCTCTCCTAACTGCACAACCATCTTTCCCCCATGATCGGTCATGTCAGGGCCATGTTTACCCAGGTCACAATGCTCTGTCTGAAATCATTCATATCAAGTGCCTTCACAGTATTTTTTTTTTTCCATCTGTACACAGCTTTGCTCTACAAGTCCAATCTAGGATGGGCTCTTCAGATCAATGAACCTTCAAAGCAGTGGGAAAGCACAACTTGCACAGTATACAAGAGAAATGGGAGGGTCAGACAAAGCTTCCATAGTCATACACAAAGAGTTTAAGCTGCCTTTCGGCTCATCATTTTTGAGACTCAGATAACAGCACAAAATCCATGCAGTATCCCTGCAGGGGGATTGGATGTGAGGTTTCTGAGCTAAGCAGTCGCATAAAAAATACAAGGAATCAGCCAGGAAATGAGAACTAGTGGATTTACACTCAAATGAAAGGAATTTGGGAAGAATTAGGCCCAAAGTCTGCAACAGAGCAACATACAGACCCAGCTTCCTAACTCCCAGCCTTGGGCCAGATCCACAAGCATGGTCTTCCTCCCCATTGCCAGCCTTTCACAGAGTGGGCTCTGAAAGAGTTAAATCAGAGATTAGTAACCTGGCACTAATTTATACTTTGGAGGACTTGTGAATGGAGGATATTACTAATATCACATCTGTCACAGATGAAAAACTACGTATTGTGGATGAGTACTGTAAAATCCATTCATTGTTTTATAGGCCTGAAATTCCCCAGAGAAGAGCACAAAATCCATGTGACATCCCCAAGTGTGGAATTTTACATTCAGATGTCTGAGCTGGCTGGGTGTGTACAATCACAGCTAGGCAGCCAGCTCCCGAGGGACCACACCTCTGAGGACACTCCTCTGTCTTGTTTATTCCAACAAGGATGTGGAGCACTTTGCACTCATGAGTCACAGCAACACTTGTCTGTGGTAGCATTTCTATGCACTACTGACACACAGGACAGAAAGCTTCTACCTTAAGGGAAACCAAGTCCTTTCAGGATATCTGAACAATATATGTTAGACCCTTGGATCCAGTCATGGCTTTCAGAGATGATGAAACTATGCACAAGCTGCTCCCCTTTTCAAGGTTAAATACATGCAGAACCAAGCCCTGAAGTATTTACATACTCAGGAGCTCTTGGCACATTAGGTGGCCAGCATTTCCTGCAGGAGGATGCTCCATTGAAAGGCTCCAGCTGACAACTCACTAACACTGGTGCTACAGTTTGCTGGGTCTGGGGTTTGGTTTCTTGCTTTGAGCCATGCAACACTTCTTCTGCCTTCTCTCTGCATTTTTCCAAAGGAAAACAAAGATTTGTAAATAAATGGAGATTTGGCCCTAGGCAGCATCTTACACTTTTGGGCAAGAAAGAAATGCGAGAGTCACGTTATATCTGCAACTACTTTAGCTGGTATATAGGTTATCATGCTGCTGTTTGGCCCTGTGTAAATAAGGTTCTCTTTCACATGCAAAAAGTTAAATAGTCAAGGTGATACTATTCCCAAAAACCCTGTTTTAACTATCACTGAGATATGTGATGCAAGCCTTCAGGGGCAAGGACTTATCTGAGTACTGGAAAATTAAAAATGTCTCCAAATACATACCAAAATAACATCTCAGAGCTGCATGTTTCTTGATCCTTTCTAATAAGTTCATTCAGTTTGGGTCCCCCACTGCTTTGCTATGTCACAAATACCAGTCCATGTCCAGCCAAGAGCTAAGTAAGCTCTGATGGGGACTCCTGAGATCCTGAAGGGACTCAGCAAGCAGCTGCCCCATCAACTCTGAAAGCCATTCAGATGTACATCAGACACCAGTAATGGAGAAAAGTACAAGCTACAGCTACCACAAAACAGTAAAACAACTTTGCTAAAGACAGATATTCCATCTTAGCTGAAATATTTCAATTTCATAAAATTTATTCAGAGGTCTAAGGGTGGTTGTGCTTGGGTTTGGGTTTTGAGTTGGGTTTTTGTTTTTTGAACTTTGTGACAGTAAATTGAAATCCTCTATAGAAAAAGTTAAAGTTACATTTCATTACCATTGATGCTTTTGATGGAAAAATATATCCACTTTCTCCAACCCATCTTAAATTTTTCCATATGACCAGTTTCTTTAGGATGCACACTGCTTTTTGTTTTCCACTTAAATTTCTGTGGCCCAAAATTACCTTGGTGTGAAGCACAGGCCACTCAAAATAAACAGATCCACTCAGAAATACTAGCCCAGTATTTGTGCTTGCCACCATCTACTTGGTCCTCCTGGATACTGCCAGCTAGCTTACTTTTCGCAAAGGTCATGTACTCACTTTAATTCATGTTATTACTACTGTGGCAATTTTTATTATTCAGCATATAATTTCAGTCTCATTCCTGCTGACTACAGACTTGATTCCTGGAGACATTTAAGACTACACAAAAAGGAAAGACATTTATCTCTGAAAAGACCTTCACTCCCACCCTCTTTAATTTTCTGTAGTTCAGATGCATGTTCTGTTCACACACAAGAACAAAATTCTAAATGTAAACACTTTGATAATATAATATGAATTGGGTTTTTTTCTAATGCTGCAAAAGAGGACACTTCTGTAAGAAAAAACTTGTAGTACATAACTGATGAGGGGTTGGGGTTTTTTTCATAAATTTTTAGGGAAAAGACCTTTGAAAACCATTTAAGTCCTTAAACATGAACATTGCTAAATCTAGCTGATCTACTCTAAAATGCAAGTGTGAAAAACTGGTGTATAAAGATCTATCTTGTTCTAATAGTTTGTAATATCTTAATATTTATAACAGCCTAACAAATGAAGTTTCTTTTAAATTAACTTGTTCCTAATTATCACAAGAGAAAACTTCCTATATAAGTGCAATAATTGCAGCCTAAGTGCAAATTCTGAAGCACTGCTGAGGATAATGTCAAGGGGCTAGCTATTATTTTTTAAAAGCAGCAATGGTTAGACACCATTCAATTCAAAGGTAAGTTTTACATATTTATCTTTAGCTTACAGGCATTTCTCAGATAGGATTAGGAAGCCATTCTATGAAATATAAATGGAGAAAATTTAACAGAATACAAAGATATGAGTTTGAGATAAAATTTTAGTTAATGAATTCTGGACAGGTTCTTTTTTTGCATCTATTGCAAAGGCAAGAAAGAAAGATTTCACAGTACAAAAGTTAATGTGCTCAAAGATTTCCCAATATGCTTTTTCATTTCTCTCATCAGAATAACTTGTGGCTGTTCAAAAAAATACTGGGATAAAAAGCACAAGGGGAATGGATTAACAAAGAAAAGATACCAAAGCTGGTTACCTCAACCCCAGTTATATCACCACACAATTATTACTTTATTGATTCCCCAGTAAAATTCACTTAACTAGTTTTCTGGTTTTTACAGCTAAATAAATTGCTTAATCTATTTCAGACGAAAAACCTTATGCTGATGAGTTTATGTTAAAGATGTCATAACCCCTTGGGTGTCGCTCGCTAACCGCTCATTCACGACTTTTCTCCCTTGAGACCACAGTACAGACATCAAAGGCACAGCTGGATAAACTGTACAGATTGGACCCTGAGCAAGAATTATCATAAACACTATGAAACCACAAAGAATGTGGAAGGAATGATCATTTAGATCCAGAGAGTTATTAAAATTCTTTCAGTCCATCTGCTGATGGAGGTATGCGACATTAACCGTCAACCGCATTATCACTTGAAGTTCAAAAAGTGCTTGGTAGAGGGCAATTTCGCAACAGCTATTCCACAACAAGAAGAGGCTGGACTTGGCACTGGCTTTAGTTCTCATGAAATTTTACAGTCCTAAGTGGGATTTCATGATATGTACAATCACAGCATAATCACAGTGACTGAATAAATCTGGTCTTTCAAAAATCTAGCAGATGATGGAAAACCGAACATTTATAATTCACCCTACCGCATTTACCACTGATGGACTACTTATTACTCACAGATTTCACTAGAGTCCCTAGGGAATTTCCTAAACCTAGGCCAAGAGAAAAACATTTTTTGTTAATATTCTTGCAATATAAGAGATCCATTTCCCCTGGTTTCCAGTCAGCTCTAAGAGCAGTTTTCTTGAAGCAAAAACAGAGCAAGCTGTATTAATGAGAATATTCCTAATGACTCTTGTAAGAGTTAATAGCATGTATAATAAAATAACTTTTCAGTAAGTATCTCTGTTTATCAGGGCTACTGACGCTAAATTTTCAGGAAAATTACTTATGCCTAGCACAAATTTTTCTTCTTCTATTGAAAAGTGTTAATGGAAAGATTAAAAATGTTATTTTCTATCACTATCAATGTTACTTTCTTGCAGCCTGCAACAAGTTCCATATTATTTTTCCAAAGTTGTTTAATAAGAGTAAAAATCCTTTCAGTTCCATATATAAGTACACCGATTAACCTTGACTTGACTAAAACCAGCTTTCTTTATTCCTGAGTGGTCTCTCTGTTTTATTCATTCTAATAATGTAAGAAATACAAGCTCAATTAAGTCTTTTCCAGTGTACAGAAACTATAAAATACTAGTTTTCTTGGATAGTAAAGTATATTAATGACCAGCCCCCTTCTCTCTGCACTCACATGGTGCTCCACACAAAAATTAGGTACTGTTAATAAAGTGATTTTCAACCTCTCCTCTGCAGGCCTTCGGGAACTAGCCTGTGGGCTATTTTTAAGAAGTCTTGTGAAAGGTGCTCAGAGAAAGTGAGTTCAAGTTTGTGCTAGAGTAATCTGTGTACAGGAAAATACTAAACCTTCCCTGGAAGAAAGTTAGGTACCCACAAATGAAAAACAGTTGAAAAAAATGTTTGCTTAAAAGTATTATTCAACAAAAGGCAGCATAGCAAAATCTAGCACTACATGGAGATTTTTAGGTTATCCATTAGGTCACACATTCTTACATATAAAAGAGAATAAATGGCAAAGACCTGATTATGTCAATTCAGCAAACAACACATAGTAATAGATTATTGGGGAAAAGGGCGCTTTCACCTTTTGTAGTATAAAGATGCACAGCCATGCTGGAATAGTTCTCCTATCTCCTCATACATAACCACCAATATGAAAGGGAAGCAGAAACACTGTGGTATCACCACCAGCAAGAACATTGATCTTAGCATGTATTAAACAATAGGTACCAAACACCATAATTGTGTATAAGGTCTATGCAAATGAAACCTCTACTGTCAACAGAGAAACCTACCATACCACATTGAAAACAAGGATTTACAAAGTGGTATGTTACTGTTTAGGAAGGAACTTTACAAAAATATCACCAGTTCTCTGCTCACTAGAAAAAGACCCATGGGAATACCACAAGTGTCCATCCATCTGTCTGCTCCTCTCCAAGTAAGGATGCTGATATACGCAGCCAGCTAACTGGTTATGGAAAGGACTTTGTTTCTAAGATCCAAAAGGTCCACAAATATGCTTGGGAACATGCTGAGACAAAATACACAAATGTTCCAAACAGATTAAACGTTAATTAATCTCAAAATGGGGACACCCACCTCTCTTAGATAAAGACACCACCCTATTTTGTTGGTCTTAGCCACTAGCTTCCAGTATTACTTATCTCACCCAAGTAGGAAGGAACTGTGAGGAAAGGGTGTATCGCTGGATTGCTCAACAGGGTTACCACCTCTCCCATTTCCCCCTCAGTCAATGCCTGCTCTTTTACTTTCAAATACTTGGAAAGAGGAATGTCTTGTTTTCAGACCATTGCAGCTTCCATAGATCTTTCCTGGAACCTGAAGAAGTGTGATCTCATAGTCCTTAAGAAAACTCATAAGGCAACTCAGTTCCTCATTATTCTCTTCCTCTTGTCAAGGGAGTAAAACAGAGATCTGTGTATTTTATTTGCTTATGGTTCTTGGAGAAAAAAAGAAAAAAGACTTTTCCAGAAAAAAAAAAAAATAAAATCTTCTCTAACAGCTAAAAGGGTTCGTGAATTTGAACCAAATTTAGATCATGGTTTGGGATTCTCCCAAACAACATTTTCAGGTGACTCTACCACTTGACAAAATAAATCCTCTGTGATTTGGCTCCTGTTTTCCAAGTTAGAACTGGTAGCCTGAAGTCTAATACATCTGTATGTTAGAAAGCTGTTTGTTGAAGGAGCTTGACAAGCATTTTAATATTCCTCTTGACATACAGGGTGGAAAAGGGGTAAGACTTTTTACTAACACAGAGATTACTGGGTAACATTTTCAGAAGAGCCTGATTCTTACGAGTTTCCTATTTGATTTAGACACTAAAATTCCAGTTTCATTTTTGACTAAGGCTTCCAAATAGCTTAGGGCTTTTAAATTCCCTTTCCGCTACTGATGCTATAATTGACTATTTTTCCTCAGTGCTGTTAGTATGGCTGTACACTGTCATACTTGTATTGGTTTGGGGAATTTGGGCCAACCATTTCAGCAACTGGAGCCAACAGTTACACTTCCTTAATCCATGTGACTACCTAAACAAATTTGTTTTCCAAAAGCTAGAAACACCAGAACCGCTACCATTCATTTCCAAGGCAGCTGCTGGATGCCCAGTGCTTTGGCATATCACTCCAACTGCTCCAAAGCTGTAAACATAACCTACAAAACCTGGCCTTCAGGTGGTTATCTAGAGCACCAAGCTCAACTGCTAAGTGCATGAAATCCATTCTCTCCCTTCCTCTGAGACCAAGTTGAAGGGGCTGGGGGGAAGAGAGTTTAAGATAATTGAAATACATAAATGGTAAAAAATCCATTTGTGATAAAGAACCCTTGTGTAAAAGTGGGCTGGGTTTGCCTGGGGACATCTGTTTGTATTTGCAAAGGTCAGGATGCCAGAGGCTTCCACGCTGTAACGAGAAGGAAGTTAATATCACACAAGCATGCAAGCTGCCTGCCATGTGCCAATACAAGCAGAAAACCCCCTTTCTTCTGCCTCCTCTCCCCACCCCCAATGCTTGTTTCCCATCTGACATTTTCTTTTTCCCGGCCTGCAGCCACAGCACAGCAGTTTTGTTTTCTCCAGTGATAGTCTCCATTCATCTTAAGCCATCTTTGCTGAACAATAGATCCCAAGCTACCGGAGGCAAAGCAGAAAGGCACGAGTAGCCAGGAAAGTAGCTCTTGAAGTTGGGGACAGATGAAGCACAGAATTTGCTGCAATGCTAACAGAGGAGAGAAAACATGTATACACTGACCCATTTCTATCATGTTGCCTAGAGGGTATTGCTGAAAACAGTTAGCTAGCACACTGGTGGAAACTGCAGTTAACCAAGTGTATATCGTTGCTTATTTATTCTCTGTAATTTGTTTTTAAACATCAAATCTATCAACCTGAAACTATGTAGGCACTCTACACAATGATGTATTTGTTAGACCTCCCTCCCTCTACCACACAGTTTCATCTTGCCTTTAAAGTGGCCTTCAATTCCACAGGAAAAACACTCAAGAAGCAACAAAACCACCTTGATTTCAGCAAGGGTCCCAAAGTGGCAAGGATTCAACCAAAAGTCTCTCAGAAGCAAGACTGAAGGGAGCTAAAGTCTTCACAGCATGTCATCTTTCTTGTCGTTCTGTAGCATTTGTCTGACAGGAGGACCAGGAGCTCACCTGTGCTCTGAAGCCAGGTGGTCTACACACCAAGCTCCAGGACAAAGCAGATACACCTGAATGGAGGTGTGTCTAGCCAGAGCTCAGCTTGGATTCTCAATTTTGGCTCCTTTAATATGTTGGGAGCTCCAAGCCATGGCAGCTTGACTGCTCTGGGGATCCCTGCTGGCCTATCTAAAGTTCAGCTGGTATAGAAACAGAGATGAGCCATGTATAATTACACCAAGCCTGGCACCATAGGGTCCTTTTCCAAAACAACCTTTTGCACCTTGATGTAATAACAGAAGCATATTTGTCCCATTCCTTCTGTATTGGAGTTTCCTATTGTTTTAGAGGATGCTATTTTGATCACCACACATTGTGTTGGACTGTCAGATGGTCCCTCAGATTTCCCTAAGTAACCAAGTGGCTTTGCTTCAAACCTGCTATGCACTAGGTCTCTGTTCCAGCATGACCAGCCCCATTACTTCCAGTGGGAATATCTGTAAGCTTTAACTGAAAGAGGCATTTTTCTCAGTTATAGTTTAAACTGCCAGCCTATAAACCTGCTTAACACATACTACTTCTAGCTATCAACAGCATCATTAACTTCTCTTTCTCAAACCAGCTTTCTGACAGTGGAGATACTTCTGTTCTTTTAAAAAGCTCAATTTCCACTTTTACCCAAAGTAATTGGGAAGAAATTGTCACACTCGATATGATATTTCCAGTTTATGTGGTACATTTCAATCAAGCTTCGTATTAGATTTTGGCGTTCAGATGCTGTATATATCCCTGCAGGTGTATGTCAACCCGTTTTCCTTTAGCCTGTATCATGCGTTCAAATGATCTTCGTATTATTGATGATGCTTCTTTAGATCAATAGAGTACTCAAAATAATCCATCTTCTTGTTTTTCTGGCAAGCCAGGTGTTATTCTGGGTCTTCATACTTTCAGTGTTTGCCTCCAGGTGTTGCATCTATCAGGTGTATTTTTTTTATAAACTCAAATATAGCTTTTTTTTTTTAAGGGTAAATATAATAACTAAGCCTAGTAACTGTTGCCTGAAGAACATCGAAAACAATGTTTAGTCTACAAGAATGTTTCTGTGTGCAACAAATTTTTGAGTCCCTGGCTCTTTCTAAATTGAAAAGGTTAAATGATGTTGATTTGGTCCTTTTCTGCATGAAATAGTTTCCCACATGTACTTATTTTGGGTTTTTTGGTAATAACATTTGTCTCTTTCCCAAAGTAATAATTTTGTATAATAAAATTTTGAAGACGTCTCTGACTGAGGTTTCTGTCTGTAATACATTTTTATCTAGCTCGCTGTTTATTATCAGCCCTAGAATCTATTGAGGTTGTGACCCATTATATTCTTTCTATGATTCTTATGCATATTTTTATGATGACCTCATGGGATTACAGCAATTTATTATTTATGAAACTCCCAGGCACTTGCCTCTAGCAACTGGAGATTCTGCAATCTCAGGCATCAGAAAGCTTACTGGAGGTAGACTCTCCCAGCTCTTGTGCTTACAACCCCGTTTTTTGGCTCATAGTGAAGAAAATTAACTTATCCTTAAGGCTTTGTGTAGGCTTTCTACTTCAAACCAAAAAGAGCTCCTTAATTTATACCTCCTGAGGTGAGCTACAACCATTCAAATGCGAAGGACTGTTGACTGCCTCTGTAATACCAGCTGTAAATTTTTTGGTTTAGAATTAGGATTCCATCTTTGTACACATGTTATTTATCTCTGTGGAAGGGCAGATAGCCTGTCACCTATGCTCTAAGCAGGAACTATATTGGCTTCATTTGATGATGAAAACTCAGTACACAGGCATCAAACTTCACTCCCTTCTTCAAATCCTAACTTCTGAATGAAGAAACTAGTTTTCCACACATAGGAGATGGCCAAGCAAGAATCACACGGAAACTTTTCAAGGATTGTATTTAAAAATCCAGCTTCTAAACTCCAGAAATTAATCATAAATATTAATCAAAGTGTCTACCAAAAATAACATTTTTCTTAACCGTAAGACCCTATTTAAGTATCAGTGCTTTAAATCCAACCACTGGGTGCCTTTACATTTCAAGCACAAGCAATAAAATGTTCTGCACCACTAGTACCTATACATGAACTCTTATTGTTTGTTGTATTTTAATGCCACCTAGAACACAAGGTAAGGGACAATTCCCAGTGTTATGATCACTGTGCACACATAACTCCCTTTCAGTCAACCAGGACATTTGCACAGACTTGTTGGGCATCATATAAAGCCATTTGGGTACGGTGGTGTATTGATAGCTGTATGTGAAGCTTGATGACTCCATGTGCGTAAAGACTGTAAGCAACCATCACAGTATTTTGGGACCAGACACAAGTGTTCTCCAGCTGGAACCAGCCCCTGGAGCACCAGCTAGACATCCCTGACCTGAATAAGTTTGTCCATTTGTAACCAGAATGAACTCTATATGCCTACCAAAAAATGTCTCCTACTAAGAGCTTTCACATCTGTCCTTGATACTCTACAAAAGTTGAGCCCGTTGTCTAAAATGCACAACTATGCCAGCCCATGGCATTTGTATAATTCAAAGCTCCTCAGTATCCTATATATAGTTGGAACCAGAACGTTTTCAGGGTTCAGACCACCTTGGGTTGGCAATCCCTCCTTTGCCTTGTATTTACACACACGACAAACAGAGCTCCATTCCAAGGTGTGAAGCTATGTGCAGCAACATTATAAATCGTAGTAACCAAGAATATCCCAGAGCTACCAAAAGCAGATACACCAGGCTGTGGGGCAATCACCCCAGCACTCGTCTCTCTCTACAAGATGCTTCATTTCCAAGCTCCTCGTGCCAGCTCAAGCAAGAGGCATCGTCTCTGTGCAGGTGGATTTGCAGTCCTCGGTATGCTTGAGCGACCCTTTGAGTGCAGCAGAGCCCTCGGTAGCTTGCAAAATCACAGGCGAGTGATGGGCAAACGCCACCCTGGAGCTGACACCTGTGCAGTGGAGGCTTGCAAAATGCCTGACACCTTGGGGGGCTGTGACTGTTTTCCTTTCAACTCCTCAATCAACCTGACAGAAGCTCTCTTTGAGTTTTCAGATTTGGCAGTGCCAATAAATTCCCCTCACACCGTGAGATTTCATGCTCCTCTCCTACTCGTTCACAACCGATGCCTCCACACCGGAGCAATTACTGAGGCTGTGTGGAATGCATTAAATTCCTCATCAGGGAGCGTGTGGCAATATCGCTGCTGCTGCAGCAGCCACCTCTGCATCTTCTCTCTAACAGAAGATGCTCTGAGGCCTCGAACTCACTTCATTCCTACCTTTTAATTAGTTCAGACATTTTCCAGGGGTGATTTTCATGTTGGTTTAGGGACATCTTCCTAGCCAGCTCATCTTGTCTTCTGTTAGAGAAAGAGCAGACCCAAGAAAAGTGTCAGAAATGTGACAGTATTTGCAGAACTCTCTTTACCAGTACTTCTTCCTCTCCCAGTATTTTCACTGGGTATTAATGAGCCAGTATATGAATTCACCTGGAGTGAATGGTATTATACAGTAGACATGCAATATATGTTTTTAGACGGCAATGAAACCTGCTTCATCAGTTGAGACCCATGAGACTTGAATTCTAGGGTGTCAGGGAAATACAGTTTCCCCTGAATTAAAGCGATTGTTCCACCTTCTTCCAAGCAGGGAAGGAGAGGAAAGCTGCCTTTGCTAACTGAGAAATCTAGGTTTTCTGAAGCTTGTATTTACTGTTGCAGCTAGTCTGGGTTACCTCTACCTCAAGTCTCAGTTGTGATTATTTTGCATTAATATACTGGTCAGCCATGGCATGCTTCATGATGTGGCCGCTGGGTATTGGTTTTAAATGGTAATAGCATGCTTCCTTGTATTTTCACTTCCCTAATTTCTTCTCTTTTCTTCCCTGAGAATAACCAGATTTAGCTGTCAGTGCCTGTTCCTACCAGCAGCTCAGGTGCTCTCATCAGCTCTGCCTGTCTGCCCAGAAACCCACAAATTGCCACGGGCATCCTCCAACAGCCACCTCAGACCATGCTTTTCTGTATAGCCAATGGGCACTGCCCTCAGGATTTGTTTTTGTCTTAAATTCACTTCAGCAAATAGAAATATCTTTTGCTGTCATAATGAGACATGCGACATGCTGGTGCATCAGCATTTCTGGCTTAATATGGGAGGAAAAAAAAAAAAAGAATAAAGAACAGTGACATTAAAAACACTGGTAGGAAAGGCAAATATCAGTCTTATCATTTGCTTAACTGTTATTTGCTTGATGGGATGGCTGTACTGCTTTCCCTACCAGAGAGAAAGTGTAATTTGATCATTCTTTTTTTTTTTTGACTCTACTTTGAGCTTTTCCTCACATTCATTTCCTAATGCTCCTAATTTAAAGTCATTGTCTCATAGCAGGTTCTTTGTCTACCTATTAATAAAAAAAAACCCCCTCACCTTCTAAAATTACAGGAGGCAGTGTCTGGGAAAAGGTTTCAGCATTTCAGCCCAGGTGAGGAAGCAATTACATACTCAAAAAAAGCCAAACAATAAATGTTAACAAGAAACTGAAAGCTTAGCAGTCATAGCTCTACTTCCTATTAATTGCTCTTAACATACGCATGCACAGAAAAAAAGGGCAGGGCCTCATGCCTACCTGTTATAATTGACCTTAACTCCATGCAGATCTAAAGAACCATGCCCTCCCTACACTGGACAAAGATCTGCCCCAAACATGGTATTTACACTGAGTATCATCTTGTGAGACAATAACATGCAATGATCATTCAGAAAGGAGGCTGACAAAAACACGTAAGAGATTTTGGAGTAGTAAATTAGATGCTTTTTACTAGGTTTTTCAATCCTACAGCCTCAAATTGTTATGCTAACTTCCTTCCACCTTTATTAAATAAAATCTGGCTTTCAGAACATAAAGTTTCTCCATGCTACTTGAGTCTTTCTAAAAAAAGAACTACATGATTTCAAGTACAATAGTTTGTCTGGGGAGAAGGGGACATTCATTCATCCTTTCTCCCTTTCACCACTTGAAAATACAAAGAGCATCGATCCAAGCAGATCCAGGTTCATCAGGTTTGTGTGGATTTCTAAAATTCTCTTGCTGCCTTCCTCAAAAAAATTTGTACTCCCTGAGCCATCTGCACAGTTCTGGCAGCAAGATTTCCTCAGCCCTTTCTGTGGCAGCTATTCCCTTCCAGAACATTAATTTTACACTTGCACTGAGGGGAGGAGAGACAGTGCTTCTCCCATTGCTTGATTGCTTGGTCATGTAGATTCTGCTCCAAGTCAAAAGTTTGCCCTGTGAGATACCAGCTGAGCACACATTGTCTGAGCCTTTCTCTCCATTCCAAGGCACAGCATTTAATTTGGTTAGATGTGATCAAACTAAGTCCAGAAATTACATGCTAGAATTTTCTTGCTCGCCTTTTTTGCTGAACCATATCACTTGCAACCTTTTTTCACCCCCTTTATTATTTAATATTCTAGAAGATAAACTTTCTCTTGAGGAAGTACTGTAAACATCGCTTTGATAATGCGGATCCATAAGAGCCACCAGAGATAGCTATATTCTGGGAAAGAAAACCAGGCTCATCTGTTTTTATACATTTGCCCTGACATTCACTTTCCTCCTGCTCTCCAGCTCGGGAGTTCCCAGCTGGGATCCTGGGTGAACCTGTGTGCCGGCCAGCAAGAAGCACAGCTCTGCCACACGGGGCTACAGACACATAGTACAAAGCATAGCACTCGCTGGCACAAACATGCAGGAATAGCAAGGGAGTTTTCACAGTGCCACTGGTCTGATATCAGCATATTTAAAGTTAAACCCATAGGTATTCACAATAATAGGCACGCAGTTGCTTTTCCAGGACAGCACCCATCTGCCAAATTACATCTAAACTGCACAATTCTAATTTTGCTTGTTCAATATTTCCCCATCATTACACAGACTTTAAAAAAATAGTAATGAAAAATATTTTCATTCTAAAATGAATATATTTACAGGCATTAAGGAAACATGAAAAGGACACTGTAGGACCACTGAAGTCAGTAAGAGTCTTTCTGTTGACGTCAATGAGGTTTTGGATCAGATTCTAATTTATTGGATAGATTATTTGTTGACAAGTCTTCATTCATCTTTAACAGGAACAGACTATGACATAAATAGGAATCTGGGCAGAGAAAATGTATTTGTATAAAAGCATTAGGCGAAATGTTCAGACCAAATAAATTGCATCAGCAGGGTGAAATGTGACACTTCCGCAGACAGAGACACATGGCTTTTCATATAGAAAGGACTGAAGAAAGGCCCAGATGAAAAGATGTGATTTTTATCATTTCCTGTGACATCTACAGCTCATAACGTTACAGCATGGGGGAAAAAATAAAGAATGCTATCAGCACCAGCGTGAAGTGACTCACCCATGGTTCTCACTGCAGTCAATGGTTTGACAGAACTTTTTCTTTTGCTATGTGACTGCCAGTCCCAAGCAGCAGTACATGCAGAGCCACGTGAAACATAGCAATCAACAGGTTAACCTGCAGCAAGGTGGCTTTCAAAGACTGAAGGCAATTGGATGCCCCTGTCTAGAAGGTTACAGCAATCTTATTCTCTAGGAGTAACTTTTTATTCCTGGCTCAGCTGCCTGATTTTCAGTGGAACGACATCTCCAGTCACCTGCAGACACTCAGATGTAAACAAAATGATAAAGGACAGCAGAAGCCAACTCTCTGACAGCTCTGGAATAGTATGTCATGAAATGTAACCTATCTCGGTGCAATGTACATAAGCACGTGTGTATAATACCGTTGTGTCTCTACAAAAGTATGTAGGTGCCCATAAACATAACTTTGAGATATCAGGGCTGTAAATGGAAAATTGCTGCTTTGAAGCGAACAGATTAACTCTAGTACTAAATCTTCAGTTACTAGCAGGTCACTTTTTTGTCAGTCAGAATTCTTTCACTTTTATCACTAGTATTTGTTTAAGGCAAGGCATTTCTGAGTCAAAAATCATGTGTAAAATAAAGTTACATACACCAAGCATTCTGCTTTTCTGCAAAAAATTTGATGTGCAGCAACATAATCTAAGAATAATTCTCTTTTTAACAAAAACTGTCCCCTCCACACATTTATGAGAGTCGCAGTTTTCTACTTGGAGCTGCATGTCATTTCCCTTCCTTCTCCCCACAGGACAGAGGCAAGCTTGGTATCTGAACCCTTGCACATTCCTTCCCACTCATGAAAGATCAGAAGACTTTTCTGGAAATTAAGAGAGTAGGGCGCATCAGTCAAACTCTGTCTTTTTGAACAAGTCTTGTTAACACTGGAAACTTGCTGGGAATGCAAGTTTACTGCTCATAGAATTGCTATGAATGTCAGAAAGTAATGAGCCTAACCTTACTCCAAATTGTTCTCACTAACTCTCTGGCATATGTCTTCCACTTAAATAGTTTTAGTTTTAGCTTAGCTGTCTGCTTGAAGACATTTAAAGAATGGTTAGCGTACACAGCAGACTTTTCCTTTTTTTATATAGAGATGTATTAGGCAAATCTCTCCTCTTTTGTTTTAAAACAGAAGTAACCCATGCCATTCTTAGAAAGCGAAGAGAAATTCTAATGTACACAGTAAAATTAAAAGTAAATCCAAGCAGAACGTGGGTATGACTTCTAAAATCAAAAGCTAACAAGCCACTTCTTTGGCTACTAAAGCCCAACATGCAATTTAGTAGGTGGGGCTTCTCGGCTGACGGCTAGACTGTCATCAGACTCCTCCCACTTGAAAATTAAGACAATGAATTGTATCAGAGTTCATCTTCTCCAGGGAATGTGCACCAGTAACTTACTAGGGTTAGTGCCAATGAGCCTATGGATTTTGCCTTTATCCACACTACTTCAAACTAAAATGAGTGACTAAAGACAGAGCAAATCAAAACCAGCTATGCTATGTTATTAACAGAATTAGCTGCTGTTCTCTAATAATAAACTGTGTTTCCAGTAGCTACAAGTTCACAGGGTCTGTTTGTCATTTCCCACTCAATTCTAGTCTTTACAGTAACAACAGAGTCAGCTCAGTCTAAACACTGGTTGGTGAAATCCAAGCATGTGGCTTGCAGGATATCACTCATATCAGTGCGTGATCTGTGAGAAGATAAAAATGACCCAGCCACATAAGCTTTGGTGTGTCATCACATATGCAAATTCAAACCTGCGCAATTAGCAAAGCTGAAGCCTTTCCACGTCACAGTTGTTCACACCTGGGCAGTGTCTCTTCCCAGGCTGGTTTCAAGCACTCTCAAAATTAGGCTGGAAAGAGGACAGTGCCAGAAGTACTTGAATTGCCTATCCATGGCCCCAAGAGTTAGGTGAAAAAGAAGATCCTCTCAACAACTCCCCATGTCTTGACAAAAGAAGGGGCAGAGCTACACTTATCCTGATCACCTGGCACATTGAAAATCTTTTTCTGTCCTGTCTTCAGTCACTGTGTGCTACAAAACAAAATTCACCTGGAAAGTATGAGTTCATCTGTTCCAGTTTAAACACCTGAAAGGCAGTTGCCTGTCTAAGAGATGAGAGTCTATTCCTATAGCAATTCCTCTCATCCTGAAATAAGTTTAAGGTTTTGATTTCTTGCACACTGGTTCCTCACCCCTCTATCCACTCAGATCTGTGTCTGCTCAGAGCACACAAAGGCTCCTGCCAGATACATGTGTTTCCCATCCCTTAGGTGGAACCAGGAAAGGGCTCGTGCTTTCTCAGGTCCTACCCCAGTGTGGGTCAAGATGTCACTGAGGTGCCTCAGGACTTGGGAAATGGTTCCACATGAGACAGTACAGGCAAAGCCTAAGACAGAGGGAATAAGACATCCTTTGATGATGCCTTCATCTTACTAGGTAGGTTAGATGAGTAAGTATCAATATATAGAAAAATTCAACACTACATTACTTTTGCAGTTATTCCCCATAAAAATCGCAAAAGGAGAACACAGTTGATATTTTTGTTCTCTTCCCTCTAGGACTTTCCTTATCATGAATCAGCAGCAGTGGGAGCCAATCCAATGGTGGTTTTTTGTATAATTAACATTTCACAATATGTCCCAGCATGAATTCATCTTGTTCAGTGTTAACTATAACACACTTCATATTAGCTAGAATACAGGCAGCAATGACATCAGTTTCTTTGCTGATAACCAGACTTTTTCCTGACACCAGAGGACATTTGTACAGACAGAACATTTCAGAGTGACACTGGCAACACTAATTATATGCTTCGCTTTATGGATAGTATATCTGTAAAGAAAAACTTAGCGTGCTTGAATTGCTTTCTCTTTGTATAGCACTTGGGCATGTGAGTTAGTTAGGCAAGTATGCCTTCTGTGGTTCAAAGAAAAATCCTCATTAAGTTACGTGTGTAATGGCCTCACAAGGTACATGAGTAATAGGCATGAAACATGTTCAGATATGCTGGCACAATGATTTTCTTTTTTCCTACAGCATGCGTTGCCCCACCTCACAATGATTTATTCAAAATATCCATTAGTTCAGAGAAAAGAATGGCAAGTGGAATGAAAACTAAAAAGCATAAAATCCCACTGGTGCTAATAAAGTCAAAGCACAAGGAAGCAAACCCTGCATGACCCACATGGCCAACCACCACCACCGTGGAGCGAAAAAAGTTAAAGTAACAAGGGCTTGATCCGAATGCTATAGGTTTCTGTCCACAACCGTCCAACTGGATGTTTGCATAACTTCACAACTAAATAAGGACTGGACATCAACAAAATCTTAGATGCTTATTTCATGGATCAGTTCTTGTTCAGGTTAAATCCCCTTAACTCAAGTCTGTACAAAGAGCACACCATGCTACAAAAGACAGAGGAGGATTCAATTAAAACCCTTTGACTTACCTCTAATGGATAAAAGCATAAGGTGGGAGAAGGAACCTATCGTGGATTGTATTCATCTTTTTCATTGCGAAAGGTGTGACATTATTGCTCAACAAGCACAATACAGAGTAACACAAGACACTAAATGCAGGATTCTCATTCAGCTGTTTCAAAACAGTAGAACAATCAGGGTCCAATTTCATGTACACCTCCAAAACACAGCAGGAGAAGACTGAATTTGCAAGTAGTCAGGGCAGCAGATTTGAATGCTCTATATTTCTAAGCAGTATCCAAACATAAAGAGAATAGCACAGGTAGGTGTACATAGGCAGATCAACATAGAGCTTTGTTTTCTTCCAAGAGTAACTCCAAGCACTGGGCAAGACAAAGTGGTAGTTTGTGTTCAGGCTACATGTTTTAATACATGGGTACTGAACCACAAGATGACCTGATCTAATGGGGAATTAAATCAATACAAGCTTTTGCATTTAAACTTTTAAGTTTACTATTACCTGCAGATTCATTAATTAATCAGACTTTGCAAGAGACAGTGTGAACAGCAGTAGTAACCCTTCAAAATGATGACACCAAAGCATTTAGTTTTTAAGAGGCTGAAAAGCAGTGAAAGGAATAATCAGGAACTCTCTTTCCAGATGGAGTTAAATGCTGGACTCCTTATTCCATCATATAAAATGGATTGTGCTAAAAGGAATGCAGAGCAATTGCCCTTTTCTATACTGGCACAAGAATAATTAAAAACTAAACAATTTTCCAGGTGCTTACTCCCTCTCCACAGCTGGATTTGTGTTTTGGAACCACTGATCTTCCCAAAATAAAATAAAACAAAACTTCTAAGCTCTCTAAGGTGCGTACACAATTCCATGCTATTTTGCACAGGTGGGTTTTTTTCAGGGTTTTTCTAGCTTTTGAACTGTACTATTGCCATTATATTGAATTTCTGTCAGCTTAGCAGAGCATGCTGGTTAGATTCTTACTTCTCAAAATGATCACTATGATTTGCAAAGGAAACAAGGACTCATAGTGCACAATTCATGCTAATATCAAAGTGACAACACATATTCCAAACTCTCCCAGGCCACAGTGTTGACACTACTTATTTACAAGCACTTCTACATTCAGTGGAGTCTTCAGTGAAGAAGTGGATCTATGTATATACTCCACAGTGCCTGTGTGTTTTGTTCTTCTGTTTTCAAAGATGATTTGGTTGCATCCAGTTTGTTTGCTAAGTACACCACAGCAGGCATTGTCTTAGATACAGCCAACAGAAACTTTCCATGTATGATTAAGCGTAACCCAAATATGCCCTCGCAGCTATGACAAGGCTCTCCTAAAGTCTATGTGTTTCAAAAAACCTCTTTCGTGATCAGTAGCTAAACTTTGTGACCCCGTCACTGTCCCAAGCAACCACAAACAAAACACAAACTTACGTGGGGGAAGCAATCCTTCTCCTTTCTCGAAGGAGTAGAGTTCAAACTGTCCTTTCCACTTGAAAATTTCGGTCTAGAGGAGCTGAATGACTTTACAAATGTGATAGAAAACTCATTTAAGAAATGGGCAGATTTCCAGAGGAACTGTCAGGAGGTGACAGGACTGCGTGTCATACAGACAGAAGCACAACCATTGAACTGCAGAGAGGAAAACATCCTGAACCCCACCAAGGAGCTACTGCATTCATCAGATCTTATCAGTCAGCTGTAAAACAGACCAATTGTTACCAATTTAATTACAATCCTTGATGCTAATAGCATCATTTTCAGCTGAAAATTATGTTGCAATTATTTTATCACCAGAAAGCATTACATGCAAGCCCCCTCATTTTGCTAATGAGAAGGCACAGAGTCACTCCATATATGACAACAACAGAATTTGTTTCTTTTGTAAATGAGACGATTCCTACCTCCCAGGTGATTCGTCTTTCCAAACAAAGAATCTGACACATTCAAGTTGCAGGGGGGGTTATATATATATATATATTACTATTAATGTTATGAAAATAACTGCATCAGAGCCTGATAAGTTTAGCTGAAAATAGTCAATAAATTATTTAGTTCACAAAATGTCATTATGTGTGGGGTTTACTTAATTGAATAGAATAATTTATGGTAAAACCTAGAAAAAAGATCAATGCAGATGGCTTGTGAGAATGATTGAGTTTCAGTGAAGGCAATTTGATTTTTATCCCTCATTATAATAATGTTAAAGGGAAAGCATCAACTTTGGTAAAAATCAATATTTGATGAGTGCCTAGGCCATGAATTTTAACTAGAGGTAGAACTGAGGTAGAAATAGGTGTAAATAATTAATAACTTCCATAGCCTGAACAAATAACTGTTTTGTTTTGGAACAAATGCCTATCATCCAGAGAACCTTCTGTTCTCATAAAAGATAATTTAGTAATGAGTGTTTGGTTTTTAAAATTCTTTTTTTAAATTGACAAATGATCCTTAAAGGACTCTTTCAATATATTTAATAAGAGGTTTTTACCTCTTATATATTTAGCAACAGAAGGCTAAAAAATACAAACATCTTAATTTTGAGTGAATTAACAGATTTCTCATTTCTCCCTTTGTCTTTACACTAGAAGAATATATTCCACTTTGCCATCAACAGCTATGATGGCTAGAGATGGAATGAATTTTAAAAAGGTACACATTCCATGAAAAAATTAAATTGTAAATCTTTACACAACATTGTACATGGACTTGCAGCTGTCAGAGCTGTGCTATAAAAGCAACCTGTAAAATCTATTTAAAGAGTAATCTTACTGTGAAACACTAGCTATGCAAAATTATCTGTTTGTGGTTGTTCTAAAAAAAAGCATGATTGAGTTGGTGTGAATGTAGTTTATGTCTTTATTTTTGCTGTAAAATATTTCTCCCCTCAACTGGAAACTGAAAAACTATCTCAGATTTTTATCATGAACAATTTTTATCACTAGAGTGTCCAAGAAAAGATAGCACGGGTTGACATCTTGGTCCCCTTCTCCCCAGTATATTGGGAAACCTCCTCTTCCAGTGACACCGCACAACACTCTGAACCTACATAGATTCCTTTACACCATCCTTCATTAGCTCACATGAATAAAATGCTCATCCTGGCAAGCAAGTATATCTGTACTATCATCATAAAGAAAAATGTCTAATTAGCAAGGCAAGGCTCTTCAATTTCTTTTTCATAGAGACAGAGATGTAGAGCAGAAACTGAACACCCAACCCCTGTCTGAAGTGATTAGAACCTCTCAGGTGATACCACAAGAGACATACACCTCTACACTCACAAAACAGTGAAGAAAAACAATGCGAACTGGCAGCTGGTGGAAAGAAGACCTCTAAGAAGGAAGCACCAGGTTCAAACAGACTTGAATTCCTACTGTGATTGGTTTACTGAATTACACAGAGTATGCCTTTTTGCTTCTTTTTTTTTTTTTTTTTCTAATCTATAGCAGACAACACTGATTGACAGATCATACATGCAAGTGTAATTTCATAGGTCACACACCACTGATATTCATAAGACTCATTGCACCTTCCACTGGATCCAGACTAGACTGTCATGAAGAAAACTGATGTCTGTCAACAGCATTCCAGCAAAGTAACAATTTGCTTGACCTAAGGATTCAACAGGTCACTGATTTTTTTCCATTAAACCTTTGGTTCGGGCTGAAAACACTGACTGCAGTTTTCAAAATGTCGTATTAACATCAATTTGAGCAACAGTTTACAGAACTTAAAGACTCTGAGAGATAACAAAAGATGGAAACCCTACACTCTAGAAAAGAGGTTGGGAGGCATACTGCTGTCATTGCACCTGAATTTATGTCAGAGTCTGCTATTTAATGTACTTTGGAAATGTTCACAGTCAACCTGCTAAAGTTTCCTCTTATCACAGAGAAACATCCCATACGTGGGCTTGAAAGGAAGCATTCCTCACAGCAGGGATTATAGGTTAGAATAATAAAGCAACTTCCTGCAAGGCGTGTGAATCTTCTGTTCCATGCTCTGAGACTTATGGATATCATCTGCTTTTAACATTTACTTTTAACATGCAATCCCTTTCAACATTCATTTCTCAGCTCAAACTTCCTTGCGATTTGCAGCAACATCCAATATGGGATTAATGCAGGTACCATGACATTTAGAAGTACAAATCAATTAAGCACAGGTCTTGCTATGCAGGCAATATGACACAGATAATAACTCTGGTAAACCCTATATTCTGTTTTCATTAATTGTCTTTGTTTATTCCCAGCATCCTCCTGGCTGCAAGTACTGTCACTCCATTTAAAGCAGCCTTTTCTTGTGTCGAATATTTTCTTACCCTGTAAACAGAACTCTGCAGGCCAGTGGCTGAGGAAAGGTGAAAACTAGGCAAAGTAATTCCATCAGCCAAAGCATGCACTCATTTACATGAGATTACGCTCCAAACCACTCTATGAAAATCAATTCACACCTCTGTTACTCGTCATAGAATTGCATCAAGGAGTGACAAAATTTAAGTGATGGGAAACTGAAGTAAAATTAATCCCTGAATTTATACTTCTATTGATTCAGGCCAGGTCCAAAGCCAAGTTTCCTAGAAATATGTCCATTTCTTATTAGTGGCATTGAATAGAAAGGAAGAGATAAACTACAGATACATTAACATTTGCCAGATTTATCTCAATAATTCAATTACTGTAAATCAGATGGGACAACACAAAGTTTATTCTTTATCTTATCTAAAGCTGTTAGCATCATTTAATCAACACAAAATAATCCTGAGTGTGTGGAGAGAGGGATTATATTTTGTAACTAAAAACATTCTAGCATTTATGCTTATTTTGGAAAGAGCAAAGCTCAGCAAGTTCAGGAGGTCCTTTGCCTCCCCTCTTGTCTGTTGCTGTGCCCCTAGGTCCATCCTTTCTAGTGCCCTGCCAGTCTGGCATGCTGGAGCTTTTCTTCTACAGCTCTGAGCCTGTGGGGAATACAGGTGTGCATTGACTTATATGGCACTTCTACTTTGTTTTCTTGCCAAAAATATTGAGGGAATCGGTGGTACAGAATGGCCTGCAGAAACCTATCTAGGAAGTTTTCTTGCTTCTGCATGATTTTACACCCTCTGTAACTTTTTGATCCTTAAAGACAGTAACACCAGTTGTAACCCCACTGTAACAAAATAGAAAATAAGTCTTTCCTAACCAGTTTTCCTCCAAGTCCCAAACATTTTCAGGCTTTCAGTGGTGAAAATGAAAGTGAGAAACCCTGCAGCAGAGAAATCCCAAGGCAACAGCATATTGACCCCACAGGCTTATAATGCTTCATCTCTGAGCAGCACAAGTGGAGGGGATACGCTGTGTTCAAAGCATAAAATTCAGTCATCGCTAGAAATGTTCAGACTGCCTGAAATACCCAGCAATGTGTGCAGCCATGAGCAGAAGGGTAAGTAAGCCCACAGATCAGTGTGTTTTCTTTCTCATCAAGACTTAAGATAACTCTTCCATAGTTTAAACAGGTAGTGCTACAGCACTGCAAAATTCAGATATAGGCTCTAAAACAATCACCTGAAGTAAACCCTAATTCATACCAGGGCCATTTTCATATCTGGGATGTCTGAGGACTATGTAATTCATTTATCACCAGCCTTAAATCAAGCACAAGTCAGACAGAGCAAAGCATCCGCCCACTGAATGTGCTGCCTTGGACTGGCTTGCAAAGCCCAAATACTAAGTCAGACTCGGAAAAAAAAGGATTGCTTCTCAAGGTTTTGTACTAGCATAACACCAGTCTGAAAGCTGCGAAGAGGTTTGACCCTGAATTTGTTGTCAGATAAATGAGTGGTGCTTGAATCTCAGCTGAAAAACCTCCTTATGACATTAAACACCTCTAATTGCTCTCGCACGTGCATAGTCTCTCTCACACTGAGCATGTTAGACATTTCATCTGTGCCAATCAACCCAGTACATGTGTCAATCACACAAATATTAACAGGTTTACTAGCTAAAGAAAAATATTATAAACCATCATCTCTTTCTAAAAAGTAAAAAGACTAAATCTGTATCTATTTTTACTTGGAAAATGGGACTAGAAAACAAAATGTTTGTTAAAGTTCATTTTTTTCTTAACAGTTGAGATGAGACAAAAGCCACCTAGCCACAAAAGAGAGGTTTTCCTGCAAGGGAGTCAAGTAATTGCACTCTTCCGTATTTTGTTGCATGACTACAATGCTGATCATCAAACATACAGCATTTTAATAGCAGGTCAGGTATTATAAAGCGGTTTCACAATCAGGCCTTCACCTTAGGCTTCCTCTGCTGAAAGGCGTACTCCGGTCATTGCAACCTTTTAGGAGACTGAAGAGCCAAAGTGGTTCCTAATTCATACTGAAGTCCGAATTCCCTTTTGTTACAAGAGAAATTAGACCTCAAGTCAGATATTCAAAAATACTAATTCAAGCCAAGGAAGACTCTTGCAGACTGTGATTTGGTTTCTGTTTAGAAAGGTCTCCAAGAGCATTTCTTTTTGTCTATTGACTGTGGAATGGAGACTAAGACAGAAAGTTCTCCAGGACAACATTGTCTTATGAGCAATTCCAGAGGAATGGGACTTTTCAAATTCCCATTAGAGCCTATATAGGTTTAGAAATATGTCCAAAAAACATTTTCTCAACTGTTGTCTAACACACATTTTTAGTGTATTGGCTTGGTGTGCCATTATTAATTAACTTACCACCCCGTTTGGAAGCCCTCCAAGCAATCTGAAATGGGGCTACAAATTCTGGTCTGCCTAAGTCTGCAAACTTCAAGTCTCAGAAGGATTTAACTGCTATGATTTTAATAATCTTATTAATAACCCATGATGAATTTATGCCCATTAATCCAGAAGTTGCAGGAAGTACAATTAAAAATTCTGTGCATATGATACAACTTGAATATATTAGTCAAGCACCCGTTCCCATCACTGTCCATAGTATAAACCATATAATGTGAAAAATACATCATAAACAGCTTTGAAAAATTCAAATATCCGAGAAAAAAAAAAATCCCTCAGAAAAAGCTTCAGGAGATAGTTTATTGTACAAATAAACCTCCTGCAAATCACTGATGTTTTTCTACTAAACATCAAACCTTGAATAATGTATGATTTCTAATTTTTACACTGAAATTTGCCTAGATTTCTTACCAAGAGATTTCCTAAGGAACTTCCCCATTTCTCTTTTTCTTTATAATGATTTAAAAAAATAATTTATATTATTTATTGATGATATAAGGGTACATGGCCTTTTGGGTTTTTTTCCCTTTTTTTTTTTTTTTTAATCAACTCCATATAATGTTCCTTACAACTAGCCTAAAAAAAAGTCTGGTCATATCCCAAGAAATAATCTAAATCACAGATCTCTTAAGAGTAATACCATACTTTACCTCAAGCAATACCACATGCAAAAGTGGACATCTGATTGACAACTATATTAATTTTTAATGCCAGTATTTGCAGTTTTAGCTCTTGCACAAGACATTTTGATTATAATATACTGTTCAGTAAAGGCACTTGTCACTCAAAAAGACAGAAAAACACACAAAAAAGATGGAGCACATATACTGAGAATACAGAGAAGTGAAAAGAAAGTACCAACACTTCATCTCCAGCATGGATCACCACACAGGCCAAGCTGTGGAACTGAGCTGCCAAAACAAACACAGTATCAGGGAACAACAATGCCTATTTGTTCAAATAAAAACCAAAGACACAAGAAGAAAATTATGCAGGAATGTAATGGTGACAATGGTACCCAGCCCTTTTTCTTTAAGCCATTTTTAATAAATGGCAGTTTAAACAGGCTGTAATGTTCTATTAAGTACATTTCACATTGTATAGACTGTATTTTATGAAGTATAGACTGCACACACACTCACACGCTTTTCACGTATTTGTCAATTTTATGTTTTGAAATAGCTTCACATAATGATCTTGGCTGAGATTTTCAAACGCAGCTTGAAGATCACAGTCTTAATATGCTGCTGTGATTTACTTTCTGGTTCTCTCAGGGTATATTTTATATAAAAAGTTGTGGAAAGCCTTACCAGCTCACATGTTGTGACACTTAAGAAACACTTAAGTATGCAAGTGCAGGAAGCAATAATGCTCTCAGCTCATTTCCCTACAAGTATTAATTTAGTGATTTTTTTTTTTTTTTTGTTTCTGCCAGAGAAGTTGCAAGACCTTATTGAACAGATAGAAATTAAAGAAACAATAACAATTCTTACTCATTCCCTCCACACTGCATTACACCGTACCATAAACAAAGCCACTCTAACTCTACTCACTACGTACAAATTGCTTGCAGCCAATGACCCACTTAGAGCATTTTTACACTACTGCTTTTAGAATAACTCTCTCAAATCAAACCTATTCTGCTGCAGATAGGCTTTTGTGTTGAAAGGCATTTTCTGAAGTAGTATTTATCAAAACCCAAACAAATGATAGGACAATCTAATCAAAACACTGAAATGACTGCCTGATTGTATTTTAAAAATCATAACCTAATTAGAACCAAATTGATTTTTCCGTTAGCATGAAATTAAAACTAATTTCCCTGCACAATATTTACTCTAATATTCCCCAGATGCAAATACAGTCTCATAAAACATTTCATAAAAAAGGTTTTATAATTGTTTCCTGATTTTTTTCATTACATCATCAATTGTATTTATCTTTCTAAACTATCCTTCTTATTGTCCCTCTGGAAAATATAATAACAAAGGGAGAGAGATGATGAAACATCACTGAAATTCTTTAACTGCTCAGATACCATGGGCAGATAAAGAGGTATTTTTCAGAGGATCTAGTCTTTCATTTCCTTTCCTAGCCAAACCTGCTCCTGAGATGACTTCTCCTAAATTAATGTTACACTCAGGCTGATAGACAGCAAAAGGTGGCAGACGCTCCCTGTTCAATTTCTTTTAAAGAAATGGGCTAGAAAAGTAGATTTGTCGCCAAAAGAAATTCCTCTGTCATCCTTCAACATATTCACAGTTTTCTCATTCAGTGTCACGTCTACTGCCCTAGGCTCTTTCTTTCTCTTTGCCACAGAAAAAGTTCCTGAATTCCTGCAGCGTATGGCAGTTTGTACATTGGGAAATTGAACAGTGAGACACTACCTCACTCTAGCACAGACACAATCAGATTTATAGGACTATAATTTCATTTGCTATGATGGCTGCCTTAATGAGGAATGCATGTTTCTATCCAACCAGGACTATTCTTAATGCAATATACTCTTGACCTTGAATGTTTGTTGGGTCTGTGTGACCAATGGCCAATCCTAGGGAGTCCATTCTCTTTAAAGCCAAGATAATGAACAAGAAGTGTTATATAAATATAAAGGAAATTATCTAAATGCCTGAGGAAGAAAAATAATTATAGAATAGCCACTTCTTTTTTTTTTTCTTCAAATGTACATACCTATGTATGGAAGCACATTTCCTTTTGTAAATAGTAAAGTGATTCCCAAGCAAGTGACTCTAATGCAACACTATCGCTGAATGTTGAGTATCTTCCCAGTTCTTGTCTATGTCAATGGACTATGCAGTGTTCAGAAGAGAAGTTAATTCCCAGAAAACTCCGGCTTTCTCTTTTTTTCAGGAGATACCTTTCTTTTTGCCATTAGAGAGAAACAGATGCCTTCCTTTATGCACATAAGCCATTAACTTGTGAATGTAGGTTTTCTCACACTAAAGGATATCATATTGTGTCATTTGCTCTGATAAACAAAATTTAAAAGTCCCCTCTTATTAGGAGAGTTTACACATGTTTATTACAAAACGGTGATGGCAGCATCTCCAAGGCATGCCTGACAAGACAGTCAAATAAAAGATAACACCCTTGTGTTGAGGACACTTTTCTGTACTTGGACCCCCAGGGTCTCTGGACAGGACCTGGTAAGATTTTTTAATGTGCAAGCATGCAGTTCATTAAGCAGAGAAGGTCCTTGATCTCAGAGACAGAAGACTATTTGCTGCAATACAAATAAGTAATAAATGGAGACAAGGGCTTGGGATCTTTGATTTCAGTTCACACCTCTGCCACAGACCTTAGGGAAATCATTTCTTTCCTCTTTGACTCAGGTCCCTGAATGTAAAATGAGGTTAATGATATTTTTATCATATCCTTTGTCTGATTCATCTACTCAGAATTCAAGTTGGGAGGGGGGGTCTCTCACTGCATAATTCTACAGTAGCCACTGTAACAAGGACAAAACTCTATTAGGGTGTCTGTTCTCCTCTGGCACCCATATAAATATGATAAATCATCTGCTATTAATCATCAAGGCTAAAAAGAATTACCACCTCATGAAATGGTGATAACAGAAAATGATTTCAGCAATATCCCTGCCATTTATCAAAAAAAAAAGTCAGGACTTTGTTGGTAGAAGAACATAAGCTAACTGATCCAAGAAAAAACTTCCATCAACAAAATATGAATCCAATGTGTGGGTAGGTTCCAATTCTGACTCTGCTTTTGTATTTGTTCTCAACACTTTCTTGAAAGAGTTGATAAAAGATTACAACTTACTATGGAATTATTCTCCCAGAGCTATTTTTGTGATTATTTTCTCTTTTCAAGGGGGTTCTGAAGGCTATAAACACAAGAAACCTTGTGCAGAGAAGTAAAAAATCCAGAATGCCTCTAATGGCAACAAGTTTTAAGCATAAAACAGTCATAAACTTGTTTTTAAAACAATGACCATGCAATGAATGAATTGGAATACGCAGATCTCCAATTTAAGCAATTGCTCATTGAAGGAAGTCTCCTTCTTGAACCAAGCTACAGAGTGAATAAATAAGGTCCTTCCCCTCTCCTTCTCTTCTAAAGGACTGTAACCTAGTGGTTAGATTTCTTTAACAGTGAAGGTAGATGCTATTTTTTAGACTACCGAGATTTTTTTGTTGCTGTCGTTGTTTAAAATTCTGTAATACTAACAAGTACTCAGGTCTTCTCACCTGCTTTGGGAGCTCAGTGGCATGTGTGCATTTCACTGCAAAAAGCCACTTAGTTATGTGTCTCTGGCATTCAGCCAGCAAAGTGCTACACATTTTTCTCTCATAGCACAAATTCTCTGGTGTTGATGGCACTGTTTGGCAAGTCATTAACTAAGTCTTGTTTATATTTATCTTCTTTTGCATTTATAGGATGGTACACAAGAACCTATGTGTATTTTCCCAGGTCTTTACCTTTAACACCAACTTACCACACAGCACTGAAACCTGCAGCAAATTCTCTTTGAAACTGAGCTGAGTCTCTCACAGGTCCACACAAGAAGCACTTGCAGTGAAGGCAGTCCTGAGGATACAGATTGTCAGTTTTAAAATGTGTATTGCAATCCAGCATCACAAAATCAGATTGCCATCTTGGATAAATACACCATCATTTAAAATCCTTTGACTACATTACCTGCTAATCACACACTCTAGTTTAGCTTTGTATTACATTAAACCCATCACACTGTCTGTGTTTACTCATAGTGACTATCATAAAGATATTCTTCTTCATTAAATATATTATTAAAAGAAACACAGAGAAACAAGCATTTGAAATTCATCCTATGCCTAGAAGCCATAGGCTAAAATAACACAGTAGAAAGTTATTACCAAAGCTTATGTCTTCTTGAACAAATATGTGTAGAAAGAAGCAAAGCTACTTCTGGCAGCAAGCCCACAGAGTGCTGTGTCTGTGCACAAAGAAGGAATAGTCTGAGGTCCAGCAATGGGAAGAAGAGGAGGCTGTGATTCATGGAAGCTCAGTTAACATGTAGACTCAGTGTGTATTCTCTCCCAAAAGGAAAAGAGCTGGTGGGTGACACTGAGCCAGAAGGCCAAGTTGGATCTTCTTCCATGTTTGCGTCTTGCTCCTCTGAATAGGCCTTTAAAAACAGGGAAAAAAAGGAATAGGGACTCTCCTAGTGCTTTGAGCTGAAAGTTGTATCCTACTGACCGTGGTAAGGCATTTGAAAACATGAAACCAGGAGCATTGGTTCACATGAAAACTTAGATATCAAGCTTTGCCCTCTTCAGTAAACCTATAAAAATTATAATAAATGTTGTTTTGTCACTGCCATCTCTCAACAATTTTGAAGTGTTTATTGTATACCAGATGTCATGTGAAGGATTCAGGTTTCAAAGTGACATGAGAATCTTTGGAACAGCATGAATTCTAGGACAACATATTGTGTGTGTCTGTCTCTATGTGTCATGGTAATGATAAGAAAGGGCAAGAATGCAGAGGCACTTGCTCCTCTCCAAATATAATCACGGTGCTCAGAAATTCCTAAATAACAGCCTTGAATCACTTGTTGGGGTGAACAGAAATGGTAATCCTTGACTGGCCTAAATTAGCTCGAGACCACCACATAGGAAACCTGTCAGGAAGAAAGCTGACAGCTCCAGACAGCAAGGCTGTGTGTCTCATCTTACATATTCATCACCCGAGGAACCACTCAACATCCCAAGCAACAACTGTGCAGAAGGACCAGCAGCACACATCAGAGCCCGCCGCTCAAAGGCTGTAAAGAACCCAGGGCAGTTGTTGCATGAGGAGGACTTTCAGAGAAGGACGAACAGTGTGAAATTAGGAAATTAAGGAACTCAATGAGCAGGGGAAGAAAACACTTTAATGCAGAGATTTTTCAGGAAATCCAGATGAATTGTTTAATTTGCACAAGTTAATATTTTCAGAGGCTAAGGATACCATAAAATAAATGAGTGCACACTGCTTGGGGTCTCCCCCTTGGAAAACAACAAAGATCAAAGACTTCCTGCTTATTTTCTCTCTGAAAAATTGAAAATTAATTGCCTGAATTCACATACCAGTTTATTCAACTCCTGCCTTTTCCAGTCATACAATTTGCATTGACTGACAGATACTTTTAGAATGCTAACATAAATAGCTGGCCTAATACTCCATGTCAGGGTATATTTTAATTGGTAAAAAGCAATCATCATCGCTGTTGCAGTAGGGCTATTTTCTGCATGTTAGATATAAATTTCACACAAAAGAATAAGGTCCCTATCAAAAAAGTTGTGTATGCACAGCCTGTGGTATGTAAAGAATAAAATCCATCAAGATTGAGGGACAAATTCAATTCATAATGAGGTCAATGGTATCCAAAGTGTTCCTGATCTGTCTTAAAAAAAAAAAAAAAAAAAAAAGATTAAATATCTAAAACTGAGGTTGCAACATGTATACTATATGTATACAGATGTTCATAGCTCCACCTGTGCTACAGAAGCTGAGCATTTGACAGTAACCCTAATTAGTCATAGCTATGGCTGTCAACAGCAGAGGCAAATGCAAACAACTCTGGGTGGTCTCTAGGTGTGCTGCCCATCCCTCAAACATTCATATCAATTAGTCACCCACCTGTATTACAATGCAGAAAATTTTATTACTTTATAAAAAGGCAAGTGTGAAATATGAAGCCTTGGGGTGTTGCCATTCATTCCCTTCAAACAATAAAAAAAAAGTACTGTACAAATGCTGTGTATACTTATTCTCTAGTTGCCCTGTGACTAGTTAATTAAGTTTCATGAATATGTAAATTCTAAACGTTGTAGTGGATTCTTTGACTTTCCTTTCAGTTCAGCACTGCACTAACAGACCTGGGTCTGCATAAGTAAAAGGTACGATGCCTCTGTATTTTCAGATGACAAATAATGCCATATAGCTCTGATCTGGCTGCAAGGGGGTGCAGTTTGTGCCTGTCAGAATCCTGCCTTCATTACCATCCTTCACAGTTTACCTGCAGCAAAGTCATGTCTAGGGCTCTAGACCAGAGTCTAACATTCCTGTGAAAACCAGAATTGTGTGACTGAGCTGCAGCCCCTGCTTTATTGTACAAAATCTAGTCTCTGCCTCAGACCACGTTTCAAAGCTTCAGTCAGAAATCACGTGCTCTGCTCCCAGGAGTAACTACCTTTAACAGCTCCATGACTAGAAGTTACAGAAGGTGTCCCGGAGCCCGAGGGTTAAAACACTGGATGTTCTTGTTGCCCATAAATATCCAATCAGTTGAAAGTCTGACTGCCACTGTGTGAATAATGGATTTTTGTTCAGCACAAGAACTTAAAGGAAAAAACCCAACGCTTCAAGGTGACCTTAAGGCACATTTTTTCCTCCTGGATTATTTCCAAAAATTTTATATAGCCCCAAATTTGACTTATTAGCCCTGAAGAATTCTATATAAGCACACCTTCAAAACAAATTCAAAATGTTTCCTTCTAAAAACATTGAAATTAACCATTTTTATTCTCCTCCTTTTTTCTTTCACCTGAAGCACTTTGTTTAAATTTGGCCTGAGTTTGAGCTGTCAAACGTCTCTTCTCAGTGAATTTACTCTTCAAAGTTTTTTTGCTTTTCTCTAATACTAAAAGATTCGCAGTTCCATGATATTTAATATTCTAAATTCAACTGGTAAGTATAAGTTATTTTTTTCTGTTTCAATAAAATCATCTCGTTTTTAAACTTCCCACTAGACATACATTTTTCTCTATGTCTACCTGATCGACTTCTCATTATTCTGTTCTGCTTAGGACATAGTGAACACTGCTGCCAGGAGACAAGATTGTTAAACAAATTATAGTAGATGCTTATGGATTATACCCATGTACATGGTGTTTAAAAAAATCATAATAGTAATAGATAATCCTAAGAAACAGTGCAATTTCTGCCCAATTTCAAAATGTCATCTTTATCAAAATTCTACCTACAGAGTGTGAAATCAATATATGGATATTGCTGCAAAATTAATGAGCTCTTCAATAGGCTGTTTTGAGATATTTTTTTTTTACTGTGAATCATCTCTGATTTTTCTTTTCCTAAATTGCATAGACATATACATTGGTTGACTAATGCTGCACCATAGCACGAGAAAAATCTACAGGAGGATTTGTCCCCTGTAATGATCTCCACCAGGCGTATATTCTTCTTTCTCTGCACAGATAGACATCAAAATTAAGTACACTGGCTTAATTCAGTTGCCATTGTAAGCTCAAATGGGATACAAAGTGAAATCAATATTAGTGAAATAGATCAGACTAGAATTGGAAGGTAATATAATTAGGCTGGCTGTGCTATACTTTGTAATGCTTATCTGTAGTATTTTACCAAATAGAATACGGGTATCTATTTTCTGAAGCTGTAGGTGGTTTTCAATGCTGTATTGTCCTTATTTATTTCACTTTGAGGGAGCACTTCAGAAAGACCTGTCTGTCCATCTCTGTGGGATTTAGGGCTGCCATATCTCCCTGAGTGATCTGGATTTTGTGTGTACAAGGGAGATTTGCTTCTTAAGCAAGAGCATTAAGAATTGTTTTAGTAGCACAATACAGAAAGCTTTATGTGTTCTGGCCATAGGACTGCTCTTTACCTCTGAATACAAAGCATTTCACTGTGTGAGAGTCTCAAGAGAACAGAAATGAAGAACATGGGATCTTGTACCTCTGCATCTTGGACTTGACCCCAGCCTCAACAAAACTTCCTCCATCAGCTGGACAGCTTTACCATGCATCAGCAAGGTGAGGGCTGCAATGCAGGCTAGCATCTCTCTAGGGCTCTCACAGACTAAGCAGTGGTCCCACACCTTTCCTTTGCTCCCTCTTCTTGGGTTGAGCTGAGGTGCAGAGCCAAGACTCAGCTCCTGCACAGAGGTTGTCTCCAGTTAAGCAAGTCATTTCTGAGCAATCAAATGCAAATCATGTGTTCCTTCCAGGGTCCCTGATGCACAAATCTTTCCCCAAAGAAAGGGATATTTATTCCTGAAACCCAAAGGATATTTTAAGGATAACTAAAGCTACTTAATAATTTAATTAGCTTGGAACACTAAAGATTTAATGGAGGTAAAGTTCCTCCTAAAGATGATATTTAGAGGATGCCATACTCCTGGATGGAGGCAGGGCTGCACCTGGGGAGCAAGGAGCAGCCTCTCCACAGCAGCCCCACACAACCAAAACATCACTGGCAAATTTATGCCATGTACACACCACTTGGACAATTCCCTCAGACCTCAGAAATGAAGAGGAATGCAATAAACACACTCGAGGAAGGGGAAAGGGAAGCAGGTTTGACACAAGGCACAAACTCACTGTGAAACAGATTAGAAGAAGCTCTTGAAAGGCCAGAATTTGCGATTAATACCCTGATGCAGATAAACTTGGAACCATAAAAGCAAATCTGGCAGCAAATGTCAAAACCTGTTTTCCCTGTTCCTAACTTAGTCCTTGCAGGACAAGTAGGAATGACCTTCTTCAGTGGCTGAAGCAGCACAACACGGAAGCAATAACCAGACATGGAAGGACAGTACCGCAGGGACATCAGTGGTATCACACTGGCACACAAGGACAAAAGAATTAGGAGGAGATGTGGAAATTAGTATATAAAAATAAAAGAAAGCAAATCACTCGAAATCAGATTTTGATCTCATTTAGGACTGCCTGCTCAAGTTTTTATTCTGCTACCCACTTTCAAAGGTAACATAAGCCAGAAATCAAAATTATAACGCCTCACAGATTTATCATAATTCTAACATTCCCATCTAATTGAGGGATTGCCACAAATTTCAGTGTATGCCAAGGATCTCATTTGTAGAGATATATCATAGACTATGAGGAAAAATAAGGTTTTCTGCTTTTTAAGTAAATTAAATAGAGTAAATCATATAAAGTATAGCATCAATAACATGTATACTCACATATTTTAATTATTGGTAACAGGCTCAGATGCAGAATATATGTCACAGCTGTCATACATCCTACCAGACCTGAGCAGAGATTTGTATTGCATACCAGCTCCTCAATTTTGCTTTAGTGCAGGATTATTTATTGAAATGTAGCAACATATTGGATATTACAGTAAGAAGCTCACATAAACCCACAGGAAAGTGCTGAATGATGACAAGCATGAGAGGTCTTTAAGGACAAATAAAGCCAATATGGAAGTTTCTACCATCATCCAAGCCTACTTAAATGGTAGTCTACACAGATGTGGTCCATTTTGTCATTTTCAGTGACAAACATGTGAGTAAATAAAGGTGATTCAGTTGCTATCAACTATATAATATATTTCATTTGAGGTGGTTTGACCAACTTTTGTTGAATTTCTTTCTGGATCGCAAAGAAAAGCACTAACTGAAAATTTCACTGGAATAGAGAGTTCTTAAAACAGAAGACAAAAAGAAAAAAAGAAAAAAATCTAATAAAACCAGCCAATAAAAGTGACAAGAGAATAAGCTTACAAAGTATCATGCACCATGGTATATAACACTGTACTAATGAAAATGTAAAGGTACTAAGCTAAACATAACACCATTTAACATTTATGTATTTATTTTAAAAAGAAAGAGTTGAAAAACCCACAAAAAAAGGTAATATTTCCAAGTATAGCTTCATGCAGTGAGGAACAATAATTAAAATGCTGTTGCTTTGTTAATTTAAAAATACTGCATGTCATGAGAGAAAAAGAAATATAGAACTGCCTGCCCAGGACAAAGATGATCACTTAGATGAGGAAAAACCCTTGTACTTGTTATTTGCATGCAAGATTTTCCCATTTCTGTTTGACCTAAGAGCCAATCTAGACTCAATAAACTATCCTGATGAAATTTTTGCTGAAACAAGACATTTTACAGTACTGTAACTTGCCAAAAGAAGATAACAATCATCAAACATATCTGCCCAGGACTTGTGCAGATCTCAGGTTCTTCCCAGGACCCAACAAGTTCTCCCACAGTTCAGAAGAAAAACCTTATGAAGCTGCTTACCTCACTGAGCCCTGGAACATACTTTCAGCCTCGTCCTAGCTGCAAGCAGGAGAGTACAACTTCACTGAGGCAAAATAGGTTATAGTATGGAAATAATCTCATTTTCCTCTATTTTAAAAGGGTAAAAGGCTTTCCTTTCCCTCGCTACTCTGTTCAGCAGAGTAATCCAGAACCACACTATTTTGCTTATTAGAGATCCACTTTCCACTGTAAAATGTTGTCCGTTCCAGGTTCCATGTCCTGATGTTTATCACAGATAGCAAAGATCTGCTAACTGAGATTTCTGTTAGTAGGCTAAGTAATGCTCCTTCAGGAAAAAAAAAAAAAAAAAAAAAAAAAGCTTCATGTCCCTCGAACAACCTAGTGGCCTTTTCTGGCAGCTATTCCAGAGTGAGTCCATCTCCTTTGCCCCTGTTTTTGAACTTAACATCATCTTCTTCTGTCTAACTAGTTGTCCACATGTGGCATTGTACTGAATACTATAGTGAACAACATTCTATTGTCTTTATCTAGAAATTTTCTGTTTAGTCAAGAAACACTGTTATATTAGTCTGGTAAAATCTATCTTTGATAAACCAATGATATATTTTATGCCATTTCCTATTTAGCTTCAGATATTAAAATATTTTTGCCTTCAACTTGTAGTATAGTATAATCTGCCACCATTTCTTCAGTGTATATATATCAGATCTGGTATTATATTCTCAATCTTAGATGGCTTCAGTAGAAATCCTTACTGCCACAATTTCCAATTTATAAAGCAATCTCTCTGAATGATTATCTGGGTCCTCAGACTTGAGCATATTAAACTGCCTTCAATGCAAATCATTTCCACTTTCTTGATCACTTGCCTTTGAGTCCATGGTCAGCACTGTCATCCTTCCTGAAATAAAGATGTTAAGTATACATTTAATTCTAGGGCCATCTCTAAATCTTTTCTGTCATTCTCACTGCACAGATGCCTTCTGTCTTTCCTATTCTTTTTTGTTTAGTTGTCTCCTAGATTCGTCTTGATGGAATAATTCTCTACCTCCACTTAGTGTCCTCTGTAAGTCAGAAGTTAAGAACTTTTGTTCCATAAATATAGATAGCTTTCTTTCTCATTACCCTGATGCCTTGAAGACTGGAATTTGTACTTCTCTAATGTTAAGGAAACCAGGCATAAAGTTGTGAAATGTCACTAGCGGATGACTAACCTGCTTTCAGAGCTATTTGGTATATCAGAGTTTTTTGGAGGGCATAAGGTTGTTTTGGTATCCAATTTTTCACGTGGTATTTAATCTAGTAGCCAAAACAAAGGAATCAATTTGTCTTTTGTACTAATTATTATTTTAAAATAAACTTGGTTTACCCTAAAGTTTTATCTATAGTACCGCAGGACTGTAGGTTAAATTGCACAGTTGCACATTACAATTTCTTTATCACAGTAAGATCCTATTCCAGTTCACATGTGAAAGATCATTAATAAATATTGCTTATTGTTGGATCCAAACTGCAAAGAGGATATAACACTGAATAAAGATTATTAAAGAATGAATATGAATAAAAATGCACCTTGGAAAACAGTGAAAGACATTGATTTCTGTCTGGTTGTTACGCAAACTCAACTAGGCATGAAAATAGTAAGTATTTGAAGAAAAAATCATGGATAGAATTTGCCTCCCATCTTGAAGGAATCGTAGCTCAGCAAAAAATTCCATATTTCAGCCCCTAAGAAGTGTCATGTTTTTATAGCTCTGACATCACTAGAACATGGTGGTACCGATCATCTCTGAAAGTGAAGCTGTTCTTTCTAATTATTTCTCTTTAGACAGAGGCAACTAACTTTAAATCCTCCTCTAAGAAATTCTATTTCATATGACAGTAGTGAAAAATAATGTGCATTAATCATGTACGCACAAGACTGAGTCAAAAATCATCATCCCATTGGATGAAGCCTCATGCAAACATACTGAAAGACAAGTGACAGAATCTTGGCATTTTAGAAATCGGTGTGAGGTCTGCATTTGATTTGACCTGGATCAGGCTTTTTAGGATTACATTCATTCCTGACCACAATGTAAGAACCCATTGCAAGATAAAGACAGGATGTGGAAAAGGCAGAAAAGGTGACAATAACAGTCCCATGAGCACTACAATGAATGATGCTTTATTTTCAATTCGTTTGTTCCTCATGGCTGACTGACTTTTAAAAAATTAATTTAAGATAACAGTCTGAGACCCCATCACTTCCTTTTTTACCACAAGCTTATTTTCATTTAACTTCCCCCATGGGCAAGAGATGGTTTGATGTGCAGATTGCCCCAAACTACACGTACACTCCCTGATCAGGAGTCTAAGCATTGTGTGCCTCCCAAATGGTCATCTGAACACCAGCAGCTAGTGACTGGACAGAGCAAATTATTTACCATCTCTTAGTTAGTTGGTGACAGGCTGAATTAATGATTTTGGAGGTTAAAAATTGTACTTGATTTTCATAAGAATTCAGTATTTTGTGGCATCCTATTACCCTGCTGTATTTTGCTGAAGTTATACAACATGTTCAAACATTTAGAGGAGAATTGGCGGATAAGCATTTATATCCACAGGTGCCAAATGGAAGTTGTTAGAGCAATACTGGGTTACTGGAACTGTGCGGACTTACTTTAGCTCAGGTTATGGTCTGTTTTGCACATGAAAAATTCCAGGCAATTTTGTGAAAACAATAACAAGAGCAATAAACATTATTAGTAATGCCCATCACATCACAACATTGCCATCACACTAAGGTTTGAGTGACTAAAGTCACTCAAGAACAGCCTAGCAGGAACAAGCCTAAAAAAACCCCAAACTAATCTAAATTAAAATACAAGTATCCCAAAAGAGAGGGCTGGACTTTTTAATTCTCATGCACAGCATACAAGGTGAGGATCAGCACCATTTTTCATGCAAGTCTCACAAAAATTAAGTGTAAATAAGACATATATCTGAGTATATAATGTGCACATTAAAAATACTGTCTGAAGATATCAACTGTACAAAGCATGAATAATACACTGACAAGCTTGTGAAAGAGTGATGGTCTTTGAACTCATCATTGCATACTTGAACAGGGTATGAATATTTCATATTCATGCTGTCATACTGCAAGTTGAGCTGTTTGTACTAGAAAGGCGTACACATAGCACTACTATTCATGTTTACATTTACCCTGCCAACGTCAGCAAAACGTTTCCTTCTTGTAAGCATCCCCTCTCCCTCCCTCGCTCTTTTAAAAAATTCAGACATAAGGTTATTCAAAAGGACCACACAGCAGCAGGTTGAAAAAAGAAAGATAAAAGTGGCTTCTGCGTATCCAACCTAGGGAGGAGGCAAACAGGACCTTATAATTTGACAGCCACAGGATGCAGCAAGTTACCTACCTCTAACAACTGCTGGAAAAGGCCCTTGCTAAATGTGGATTGGGGAGGGTGGGAGAAAGAAGCCTAAACACACCCATCTAGATACCTCAGAAGAGTTCATCAGAATCTGCAGAAACTAATATGTAATGTAAAAATAATCCCCAGAGAAAGCAATCTATTAGCTTTTATCCCAAATGATCACACCATTATTTGATAGAAACATCTACCAGAGCTGACATATTAGCACTTCTAATGTTCTTTATTTGGCAACTTGCTATCAAGAGAAAAACAGAGGATTCAAAAGCAAGTAGCATTCAACAATAGATTGGCATGTAGCTAATATATAAATGTGGGGTGTTTTCCCTAAAGGGAAACAAAATCTTTTAAGAAAATCAACTAAAGACTTAGAACTTCCATGGCTTGCTTTCATGGCAAGCTGAAACCTCTCATAAAATAGCTGGCCACCTTTAAGGTACTTTAAGGTACTGGGAGGCACCAGGTAGAAAGACCTAGTAAGCGCTCCCGGCAACAGCAAATCTGAGTCTCCTGTCCTCCCATCAGCTCATTTGTCATTAAGAGAAGGACAGAAGATTGTCTAGTTCATGCAGAGAATCCTCTGGTAGCAGACTGTGCAGTACCTCTCTTTTGCACAAAGACCATATCATGTTTACCAGGACAATCAGAGAAGGTTTTTAGAAGAAACTGCTTCTTAGCATTGTCACTAACCAGCTTCCCTTGCCTGTTTAAGACATCAATGACACTCCCACCTCCAGGTCTTTACCACCATGGAATGACTCTACACGTTGCAAGTTTTAATGCACCTACCCATGATCATCAGTTCCTTCATACAGTTGTTGCATTCACGATCTCTAGACAAGTACCTTGAGGATTTGTTTCTCTAGTAGCACACTTGGGCACACCATGATTTCATTATAGACAAAACAAGACTGCTAATAATTCTTCTGGGTCCTGAGCAAGTGTAAAAGCATATGATGTCAAGTGTAGCAGTCTTTCAAATATTACTGCAGGGCTATGATTGGGCTTCTGTTGACATCTGCATAGAAATCAGCTACCAGTCTTATGATGTAATCATCACTTAAATTTTCCAGAGACACACTGAAGACCCACTATCCAGGAATCTGATTTGAATCTGCTTCCTAATGAGCAACAATTTAAAGACAGACTACTGCAGCGAAAACATTTTTTTTTTAATGGTTCACAAGAGGTCAAGCCATCAGATAAAGGAGGAACTACCAGAGCCTGGTTACAGTACTGCTTACAGTAAAATATGAAAAGCTAAATTTAGCCCCTCCATTGGTGGCAGATTATTAAGCACTTTCTTACAAGTGCATTCCTATACATAATGACATCTACTACTAAGAGTTAATCTCAGTGCTGAGATATATTTTACTCCACTTAAATGAAAGAAAGAATTTTCCCTTTATTCTTCAAATATTTTTTCATAGAGCATAAGCAGAACTCAAGCTATTTCAAATGTATAACAACTTGAACTACACAGTCAGACTTCCCTGTCCCTCTCATCAGGTCATATATAAAATAAGAGGAGGTTAATGTCTTGCTCCCTTTCATGGAATTTACGCAGATATTCTGGTCAATAAGAACTACTCAGTGAGTTGATGCACCTTTGGCCCAAGGTGTTCTCAAATGAGCACATGCATTTTTCAAAGGCTGTACAGTTTGAAATCTGTAAGGTTTACCACTGATTTTAGCACAAGAATCCTTTTTCCCAAAAGATTAGCATAATAGGTCTATTTTTTTTCCTAATCATGCTGCACAACATCTTCACTACAAGTCATCCTCATTGCATTGCTTATAGACCAACTTCGTGAAGTTAAACCTCCAGAAATCACAAACACTTAATTTCTTTGTTTTCCCTCTCTTCCTTTCTCTTTGTCTGTGGCATTTGGAAAAGCACAAACAGATGATAAATTCGTAACAAGATTACTAAACCAGGCAAGTTATCTAGGAGAACCAGTGATTTAATTTTTCCTGCCTTCTGTGGTCTCTACCATCATTAAAAGGGTGGGCAGTAGTCTGAGATCCCTTAATCATGCTACAAGTTGTTACATATCCATTTTCATGCGAGGTATCTGTAATTTCTGTAAGTTATTGAGATGCAGCTGAATGTAATCCAGTTTTGTCAAGATAAGATAAGCCTTGGCACTACTTCTGTGGGATCAATGATAAGTCCCCGATTTGGAGTATCAGAGACTGCCAATGAGTCACAAGACCTTTGAGTTCCACCAGAAGAGTTGGGCATACGCCCAAAAGGGTTTCTAGATTACAAGTCTATAATGTGCTTCTTTCATGCTGATATACATAAGCTTCTTTCATGTCAATACAAGTAAGCTTTTTTTAGAAATAATTATCAAAAAAGGTTGGTGAATCTGTAGGTCACACAGCTTCCACCTGCCTACAGATTTGAATTTTTCCCCTGGATCTAGAAGAACATGAACACAAAACAGATACAAGAAAAAAACCTACCTACCAGGTACCACAATATACTGCCTGTAGATTTACAAGGCACAGAACAGTCTAGTACCACTCTCCCCATTGACTCCCACCACAAAGAAGTCAGACCACTTTCTATCACACATGATCCATTCCTCTTTGCACAGTCCCTTGAAAGCCAATAAGCTATTCTATTTTCAGGGGTAACAAACCATAATACTATCTGCAAACACACATGCTAACTTATAACAAGCCATGAATCTATAGGCCTTTTCTAGTGAAACACTCAAAAAGGGAGGAGGACCCCTTTGACTGGTACCAATTACGCGCTTCTCCAAGTCACAATAATATACCACTAATATTACCCAGAGGGAGTCCCTTTGGCTCCATTCTTAGCTGGTGTTTCTAACCCTCCTTTACAGAAGGATATTCAATAAATGAGGTATTTCTGTGACCTACAGCAAGCCTGCACACAACTGTTTGTATTATATATGGTTTCATTTTTCTCCCCGGCACTGCTCTTTGGTGGCTGTTACAGCCCATAAAGCCATCTGTTAGGAACACTCAGTCATAAAATTATTAATGCCTATAGCCTAAAACCAACCCTAAGTAAATAAACAGTACCAGAAGGCCCAGTGCAAAATTCTGGGATGTTAAATACACAGGAAATACACAGAAACATAAATCTTCTTAATAGTTCCACATGCAATTATGTATTCACTTGAAATTCAAATAACACACAGAAAGACTAGACAGAAGTTGTTTCTAAAATAGTGCACTACAGATTTGCCTCAGACTTGAACCCCACATGAAAAAATCTGGGATATTATTGTGAATCCTTGAGACTTTAAGAGCTAATAATAGAGAATTATGCAATTAGGAAAGAAAGTTCCTGAGAAACAAGTTCAGGACACACATAATCCTCAAGACAGAATATGCAGAGAACAAAGGAAGAATGTCCCAAGTTTGAATCACTGAAATTAAGAGAGGAAGAGAAAGGGCATTTATTTATTTGTACTGGATATATGGCATTTGCAAGCATGAAGAAAATATTAAGAAATTAAATACAGCTGGATCTTACCACTGTAATGGCAAGTCTCCTGAGTAAAAGGTACAGGATTGCCATCTTAGTCACTTGGCACTGGCTCCTACCTTAATGTGAAGATGAAGTGTCTTTGCCCTCCATCATGGCTCCCTTCAACTGTACTTGCCAAAGGCATCTCCAGAAGGCTGGCACAGAGCCTGGTCTGTCAAATCCTACATACAGGATGCGAGACAGACAGAGTTGGCTTCGTTTCCCATCCCTCCCACAGCTAGGGCCATATTTCATGCATGCCCAGCACAGAAGAGCAGCCTGCAGCCCTAGTCGGGTAGCCACAGATACCAACAAAAGGTCTGGTCTTAATGAGGCTCATCAGCTCCCTAGCTGCAGTTTAGCGTCAGCAGCAATAAGTCCAAGTATTTGCAGGCTGGGCGTATGAAGGAGTATCTGGTTTACAAATGCCAGCCCTGCAAAGACCTGGCTAAAGATGGACAAATACTGCCTGGAAACGGGCTGGCCCCCAGGGAAGCTAGTGCAGTCAACACCTCTGTCATGATGGGGCAGAGGACTGGACACTTGCACCCATGTCAGGGGCTAAATCTATAAGGCGGCAAGATCAGTTGTGCTACAGTCAGTACTAGTCATTAACAGCCCCCAGCTAATGTAAATATGGTCAGTATGGTATGACCAAACCAGTCTACACTATAAACATTTGACTTTAGATCTACACAAAAGTTGCTTCCCCTTACAGCACTGCTCATGACACAGCCTGCCACACCACAAGCCTGGGCTCTGGATTGATCCATGTTCTCAGCTCTCTCCCTCCAGCCATCACCTCACTTGGAAGAAGACCTCCTTGGCACGCCTGTGGGATATGATGAGCCCCTGTGGGGGACATGCCACAGAACTTCCTATACCCAGGGCACCTCTAGCACCAACAGAGTACTGGAACTAGCACATGGTGTAATACCACCCACTCCTACATGTGCTGAGCTTGTGCAGCGGGTTTTTGGTAGTGAGGGAGGAAGCTACAGTGGTGGCCCCTGTGAGAAGCTTCTTGAATCTCCCCCAGCTCCAAGTCAGACCGACCTCTGGCCAAGGCTGAGCCAGCTAGTGATGGTGGCCACACCTCTGCAATACCATATTTAAGAAGGGGAACTTGAGAGAGGGTTGGGACTTCTGAGGAGGAGTTACGAGAAGGACACCTGTGCAAACACCGAGGTCAGCGGAAGGAAGGAGGAGGAAGCAGGGGAGGTGTGCCAATGCAGAGCACCCCTGTATCCCATGATGAGATGGCAGGGCTGCTCTCCCTGACAACCGTGGATGTCACCAGTGGAACAGATACCAACCTGCAGCCTGTGGAGGAGCCCACACTGGCGCAGGCAGCTGCACTTAAAGAAGACTGGGACTCCATGGAGAGAAGCAGCCGCTGCTGTTGTAGTTCAGCACTGGGAGGACTGAAACAAGTGAGGGTGACCCATGCCAGAGCATCTTGAGAAGAACATATCCCATGGGGAAGACTCATGACAAAGTTTGTGGAGACTGTCTCTTGTGAGAGAAGACCCATGTGGAGCAGGGGAAGAAATGCAGAGGAGTTCTTCCCCCACCCCAGAGGAAAGAGCTGCAGACTGACCAAAAACACCCCATCCCCTGCCCCTTTACAGCTGGGAAAGGAGGTAAAGATATAGGGAACAAAACAGCCCGGAAAGAAGGAAGGGGTGTGGGGAGGTGTTGTTAAGATGTGGCAACGTTTCTCACTGCCCCACTCTGCTAGTTTCGTTAGTGTTTGAATTAAATGGATGTTAGTTTTTCTTCCCCTAGTGACTCGGTCTTTTGCCCATGACCATAATGGGTGAGCCAACCCTTCCTATTGTTATCTTGATTCCTGCACATTTTGATTCATTTTGTCCTTCGCAGATCTGGGGTGAAAGGGGTGACTGAATGGATGAATGGTGCTCAGTTGCCTTCTGAGCTCAAACCAGGACACTACAGAAGATGTAGCTGCTCTAAAGAATGCACCCACCATAAACCTTAATCCCTACACTATCACCCCCTCAGGAGCTTACTGGAACATAAAGCAGCATTGCTCAGTTTAGCTGGCTTGATACTAACTTCTAAGAAATTTGAAAGGAAATCTTCAGGAGTGTCTGTTTTATTCTGCAAAAACATGCAGAGTAAACCTGTTACTTTAACAGAAAATAACTCCTACCTCGTAGGACCTCCCATTAAACATTAAAACCACAGTAATCTACCAGAAATCAAGCAAGAAGTTGCTTTATACTCTCTTAAACAAAGGTTTTCAAGATCTTGAAATGTAAGTATAGCACTGCACTGAAAACAGAAGGCTTTTGTTCCAGTCACATGTATTTTGCTACAGTTTAAAACCCATAGTGCCCTTTCCACCACATCACTGGCTTTGTATCCACAATTCGTGCATCTTTCACTTTTTAACTCAAGGTTTTGTTTCGTAATCACAGAAGGAAGGAGTTTAGAGTTGTGCAAGTTACAGACACAGGGGTCTCTATTTACAGTATGTTGTACATCTGGGTTTTCCCTTAAACTGCCAACTTCCATAAACCAGGTTGTGATTTTTACTGCAAACCACATTTTGACACATCACATAAAAAAACCAAACACCTTACATTTGTTTATTAGGGTTCTTTAAGACCTTGAATATTCTGAAAATATGTCTTATATGTGTCAGAGGTCCACAGACTAGGAATTGAAAGGAAAAACCCAAACTGGACCTAGTATCACAGGAAGTTTCATAGAAGTAGATTGTGATAATCATAAATCATCCCCCACACACAGACTGGGGCAGCAGCTCAATTTCCAAAGTAAGACTTCCAAAATCTGAATTATTTTCCTAGCTCCAATGCAAATTTACATTGCAACTTTTGATAAGTGATTTAATTTCTCTGTATTTCATCATGTCTGCCAGACAGGAATAATTTCTTTCTTTTATCTACCCTGTCTATTTAGAAATTAAGATTTTGTGGCGAGAAGAACAAGAAGTGACAACACTAGTGGAAACTGTTTCTTAGCTGGGTTCTTCAGTGCCTAATCTGATCAAGGCTTGGATTTCTGGATGTTACTGTAATATTGATGAACTTTTCCTAGGTCACAAAAGACAAATGTTGCTGCCAGAATTCATTGCTAATAGAAAAAAAAAAAGAAAAAAAAAAAAAAACCAAACCTTTAAGCAGACAGCATTTTCAGTGACATCCTTTGATGCCTCACCTCACAATGTACTTGTAAACAGGGTATCTTGATATATTTTCTACTTTACTGACTAGGACATTATCATAATGCTCTTTTCCAGATGCATTTGCGCATCCTCTACACCCAGCCCACCTGACCATGGAGATTCCTTGGTGAATCCAGGTCAAACCCCGCATCCTCCCAGGAGAGCATTTTCCACTTTTCTGCTATGCAACAGGTTTCCTTTGAGAGCAGAAGGACTCAATAGATCCGTATTTTCTAAATTACATATGTTGAAAGATATTCTAGGCACTCTATAATTAGCCAGCAAGGAAAAGCATTTCTGATTCATTAGGTCAACTTTAATGGTTTCCTCATTAAAAGTTTTTGCTGTTAAGCTGACAGAAGCTAGAATTTAATAGTAGCTTCCAGCACTTTCTTTATTAGCTGATCTCTATTGAATCAGTCTTTATCACCTGAAGAGATATTTTAAATGGAAATTCCTCAGCCCCAAGCAACCTAGATTGACCAAAGGCCTAGAGATTGCTCTGTCCCTGCTTTAATAAACTGACTGTATATATTGCTGCAAAGGTCAGTCCTCATTAGTCAGTGGTGGCGATGCAAGATTTAACACATTATATTCCAGTATTAATTTGTCACTGGTTGATACTGACATATTCTTGTTGATACTAAATAACTATTAGATGGAATTTATAAATATAAATCTCTGGGGACCTTTTACAAGAACTTTTCCCTCTCACCCAATTCACAACAGTTGGATAGTTCTATGGTGTGGACAAGCTAACTGCTGTTTTATATGGCAAAATATACAATTCAGTTCCTTTACTGTCTCCTCTGAATACAAATCAGTCAAAGAAAAGCAACAGGCTTGTATTGTACACACCTTGGGATGAGTACTTTCACAGGTAGCTCACAGCTTAGATTCCCCTTTGTCATGTTTCAGCCAAACCAAACCGCATCTTATACTAATATTCTTGAGTTTGCAGGGAACAGTATTCTTTCTTTAAATGGGCAAAATTGCATTTCTTCCATTTCCCACTAATGTTCCAGCTGCTAGACAATGAGTTTTCACAGAGAGCAAGCCAACTCAGCTCTAGACAGTAATAAGCTTGTACAACTTGGTTATTTCAGAATATGCAAACTGCAAATACAGTAAAGAACTGGTCCCACTGAATCCAATCAAGATTGCTCTATGTTAATTAAAAACTATCCTCCTCAGGAGACTAACTTGATTTTTTTAATGGCTCCTTAATAGATGTCTTGCTCTGAGTTTGCAAGGCACTTAAGAAAGCCAACTCCTGTTCAAACTTTTACTTTCTGTGGGGAATTTAATTTGAGTAACTTAGAGTATTTTAGGAGAAATGCTCGTCTAATGAATAAGGTCTCGTCCCAGGACTCGAGAATTGGAGATTCAATCCATGCATCTCTCACTGTGGCTCCCTATGACCTTGAAGAAACTATCTCTAAGGGCTTCAATCTCTGTAAACACAAAATAGAGGTGACATTTGCCTTAGCTCACATTTGGTCTATCTTGTCTGTCTGGATCATAAACTCTGTGTTGGCAGGGATTCCCTCTCACAATTTGTTTGTGAAATGCCTAGTGTGGCACTTTACAAGCTGTAGCAGCTAGTCTAATACAATTTAAAAAATTAATTTAAAAACAGTCATTCGTATGTCAACATGCTAACTGATTTTTCTCATAAGTCTATATGGATGCCTTCAGTAGGGGTATTTCTTTTAAATGGTATCAGATGGGAGAACTGAGGAAAAGAGGTAACATGAGATGGAAAGACATTTGTGGAGGCAGTTCAGCTCCCCTCTTCTTCTGTTTTATCAAGATACCTCAAACATTAATTGCATTATTTTGGAATTTAGTGGATTATTAATTAGGGAACCTTCTTTGATTAGACACTGAAAATGGCACAGAAGGGAGAGGACTTTAGTCTTGGCCAGGGTGTTTGGCTTTGCAGAATTCCCTTATTTCATTAGGAAAATTATAGGGATTCAGCAGCTCAGCTGGCAGTGATAATTTTCCTGGTAATCTCCTCTCGAGGAAAACCAAAACTGGCATACTCAGCATTAAGACATGACTGTCCATAGCTGTAAAAGCTTACTGGCACAGGAGTGACCTTGGCATCCTTCATCAATGCCTTACAATGTTAATGGAGGATTAATGTAGGGAGGAGGGGACAGCAGCAAAATAGGGAATAGATAGGGAAATGTGTGGGCAGTAAAGTAGCAATGAGCTTTCAAACCCCCTCCACACTCACAGACCATAAAAAGTGGCCAAGAGGAGTATTTACAGAACCATTCTCTGGAACCAGGATGAAATAATTCAGCATGACAGCAGTTTAGAGACTCCGTGTAAAAACAATATTTTAATTATGGATTAGAAAAATGATAAGCGCTATAGTGGCACCAGCAAGTGGACACCTTGAGCTCCTCACACAGTCTCTATTACTGTGGCCACTTCTGGCTGCCAAAACACCTCAACCTCCCTTGTTTACATTAGCATATGTGTTTTAAACAGACTTTGTGTTGCCATCAGCAGCATCAGAATGGAGGTTGAGGTTAGCTGTGAAGAATGGCTGTAAAAGTGGCATCCAATCCTAGGCCCTCTTCCAGTTTTTGTTTGGGTTTTTAGAAAAAAGAAATCAACCCTCAGACAAGCTGCAGAGTGGCAGACTTCTTGCTGAACAGAGCAATCCTTAAAGTAGGAAATAACAGGAAGGCTTAGAGGCATATGGAACCCATTAGAAATGGCATGTTTGCAGGGACAGATTATAAATTGGATCAACTAGAAAAGCATCTGAAAAAAGACTGCCTACAATTCCATCTTGTGTGAACTGTCTCAATCCAGCTGAAGTCTGTTTCTAACCAGAGACTTCACTTTTCCATCATTTCTTCATTTTACCACATTTGGAAAATGCCCATAAGTGATGACAGCAGAAGGCCCACATGCTGTAAGACTCACTCTGGAGCAGAGAGAAAGGGGAGAGGAACAAATGACACACTCACATAGGCACCATAACACAACCCTTACATCTCCAGCATTTGCTGTAATCAGAAAGGAACCATTTCAAAGGTTTAATGGGGCCATAATCCCCTTTTGTTCAGATCCCTAAACTCTTTATGCCTGCATGCAATAGGCATGTGGATGCTGCACTAGCCCAAAGTGACACACACCAGGGTGCTCTCCTGCAGCCCCACACTTGTATGGATTTCAACTCTTTGCCCCACCCTACACCTTGCAACTTCTGGAGCCTGACTACTAACTTCCCTGTTTTATGCAGATGCAGTGGATTTCAACCTAAAAGAATAACAACCACTCATTCATTAACATCAGACATGCAAAACAAATTTAGCTAAGCTGATTACTGTAATGTAGTAGCCAAGAGCACTGTTCAAATTGACATGGGAGAAGAAACGCCTTTGATACTCTCAGTACAACGAGCTGTCTATTTTTGTGAAGTCTCATGTTTCCTAATTACCTTAATACTATAAGAATTAGGTAATACCAATGTACAATCACTCACACTGGACTGGGTTCACAGCCTCCCATTCCACGGTGCTTACAGGGAATGCTAATCTGATACGAGAAGTGGCTGCAACAGAAATGGTGTCAGGCAGCTTCTTTGCAGTAATAAGCTGCACCTCAGGACAAGGAAAATCCTAAAACACCACAGGGCAGAATTCACACTGGAGTAAAGGAAATGCTACAGGCATGCAGGCTACTGCAGATACATCCTCCTGAGCTGTGCCCTGACCCCTGCCTTGATAAAATCTTTTTTCAATGACAGCTGCGCTATGGAGTACTGTCCCCTTACCCCTAACAGTCCCGTCCCCACACTACCACAGCCAAAAATTAGGATGAAGAAGCATCTTCCCTCGAGTGCTGTGAAAGCAATCATACTTTCCCTGCCGTGCGTGTGCCAGAAGATACCTAACACACCCTCTCGCCCCGTGCATCACCTCCATAATCTGCATGCAACCCACACAGACTGTCAGTATGAACCTGGCACAGAAAAATAGTGCAGCTACGAAGGTGTCCTGACTTAACCTGACAGAAAGGGAGCCGTTCCTGGAGAAGGTTAATTTTCTATTCATCCAGCCCTTACCAGTATCACTCAAATTTGGGCCTGAAGGAGTCGCATAGGTGATGTTGGATGTCAGGGACAATATATGCTGCAATAGCTGAGCATGTCAGTGCTGGTAGACATGAAGCAGGACCTTCTGTGCTAACCCCAGTGTGTGCTTCACACCTCAGTATTTTTCTGTGTGTTTATTTATGGACAGACTTTGAAAAACAAAGCAAAGCGTCCTAAAATGGGAACAGATGGGGTCTGCCTATTATCCCAAATCATTCTATGACAGAGAATAAAAACAAGCAAGTCTCATGTGTGGCAACCTGCAGTGCAAGACACTAAGCAGACCCTGCTGACAAGCAGTATCTTATTGCTGAAGAGACCCAAGCTGGCTCCCCTTTCATGTACTTCGACAGACTTCTAGTTTGCAACAGTGAGAGTAAGGAAAGGAATCAGTCTTTGTGTGTGACAAACGCAGCTGAGACTCAGACTCTGGCTCTTGGGCATAAAGAAAACAGAAAACCAAGTAGCTAGGAGCAGTGTTAAACTTTCCACAGCTACAAATTGCTCTTTCATGCATGATACATACAATTACAGCATGCTTAAATCCTGGATTATTGGGACAATAGGTTGTAGCAGCTTTAATCCAAGTGAGTCATTAAACTGTGCCACTTCAGTAGGAATCTGCATACTTAAAAAGTGCCTGTGTATCGTACAGTCCATCTGTGTAATACACAGTCCATACAGCCCAGCTCCAGTAATTAACTTAACTACACTTCCTCATGAACATATTGCTACCATGTGTATACATTAGCATCTTGGCAATATTTTCTTTTTGTGAAAAGATTGAAAGTATTAGTGCCAATGTGGTAAATCTGTCTACGTCTGTCTGTACGTCTAAGCCTTACGGCTGTTCACAGGGATTGTCTCTCTCTCTCTTTCTCTCCCCTTGTGTTAGACTACCAACTGCTTTGGAAACTTCTTTTTTCATTTCAAATGCATTTTGTGCTTCCATATTGAGATAAAAACCCCAGGAGATGACAAGCAAGACTCCTGCATCTGAGGCAAGGCTAACAAAGGAAGGCTGTTAGCTGTTGATGATGGTGAGTTTAGCTGGAAAGCTTACAGGGTAAAAAGGCAGTTACCATCCAGTGCAAACCAGGTTGTCAGACTGCACACCACAGAGAGACAACCATACATGTCTGCTGGGAATCTTCAATGGTTTATCAGCCTTATCAGATAACCCGAGAAAGGCAAAAGGAGAACCCAATAGGGAAGCATGTTAGCAGTTTTAGATTCACAGTTCAGGGCCGTACTCCAAAACTTGAAGAAACCGTGTCAAAACCAGACTGTTCCAGAGACTCTGACATAAACCCCAAAACATTGAAGTAACAAGAAAAAGCTGAGGCAGGAAAATTAACTCAGCTTCTTTCTTTGGTCTCTGAGAGTGCACTTATACTGCATAATGGATGAAGACCCCTAAAAGCCAGTTGCCACATCACAGCACACTACAGTGTAGATATACCATCTCAAACCAGTCCTGCCTTGCAGGCCAGCCAGCTCAACCATCTCCAGCACATTGCTCATGTGTTTCTGGGAGTAAACACGGTAAGAGCCTGTTTGGGTATCAAAATACAGACAGGCTACTTCTTACGCTATACAGAAAGACTGGTATCGGAGCCTTTGTCAAGCTTGTAGGTGACCTGTTTCAGTATATATCATCCTAGGTAAATAAGCTGCAGCCTGAACAGTCCTCTGAAAAATATGCCTACTCTGCTTGGAGAGTCTAGAGAAAGTAAGCCTAACCCAAGCTGTGGAAGACACTGTCTCAGTTGTATGAGAAAGTCCTAAATAGAAGATATACACCTCCTGATGCCACCTATGAATGTGAGATGCAGCTGCCTGGAGCCTGCTTCAGTTCAGGAAGCTTGGGAGAAGTGAGTGTATGGATCCCAGATATAGCAATGTGGTGCAGACCCAGCAGCAGGGGCTTTCCCAAGTCTGTAACACCACTATCTTATCCTCTGTTTAAAATATTACTTACCCATAAATGTTTTACCATAGAACTGCCAGAAAGCTTATAAAAGCACAAATGCAGCAGTAGTCATGCTGTTTGATTATATAACTGCAAAGGATCACAAAAAAAAAAAAATCTAAACAATATTTGGTTCATCATTGCTCCCAAGATACAACTATACATGCCAAGTTTTACCATTAGGTAATAAATGGGAAAAATGCATAGGGAAAACCCAAATAGACCCCTGCCTCTATAGTTTTAGTAAGTTGTGCCAGAATTATGATTTGACATTACCTGCTATCAGTACTTTGAGAATTCCCTCCCCCATTCCATGTAATATCTCTAAATGGAAAGATGCACCTCAGGAAAAAATATTTAATAAATGGAATGCTAATTAAAATCAAGTTTATGACCTGAAGGAGTGATCTTAGATTTTTACATGTAAGATTACTAGTCGATTGCAGATTAAAAAATGATTTTTTTTAACTTTGTGGAGTCTTCAAATTTGGACAAAAGGCAAAATATAAAACAGTTTACAGAATTAAAATACCACACTCCCCTTACTCCCAAAATAAATTAAATATGTGTACATATTTATTTTTTTGAAGTCTATCTTGATGGTGAGCCATAACCATGTGCCTTTGAGGAACTACAATGTCAGAGCCTCAGACTTCAACTCTCCTGACAAGGCAGCACCTAGTTGATCTGCACCTCCAGCCATGGACAGCAATCATGGGACTTCTACAGAGTCACAGTTGGCATAAATTCTTCACTCTGCATCGGAGGAGATATAATCCAGCTAAGGAAAGGACCCCAGGATTTGATGGATGGGCTCTTCAGTGGATGAGGAATTGGTTGGATGGTCACATCCAGAGGGTAGTGGTCAACAGCTCAATGTCCAGATGGAGATCAGCGATGAGTGGTGTCCCTTAGGGTCCATGCTGGGACTAGTACTGTTTCATATCTTCATCAGTGACACAGACAGTGGGATCAAGTGCACCCTCAGCAAGTTTGCAGACAACACCAAGATGAGTGGTGCAGTTGACATACCTGAGGGACAGGATGCCATCCAGAGGGACCTTGACAAGCTCAAGAAGTGGGCTCATGTGAACCTCCTGATGTTCATCAAGGCCAGGTTCAAAGTCCTGCACCTGGGTGAGGGCAATCCCTGTTATTAATACAGGCTGGGCGATGAAGGGATTGGGAGCAGCCCTGCAGCGAAGGACTTAGGGGTACTGATGGATGAAAAACTGGACATGAGCCAGCAACGTGCACTCACAACCCAGAAAGTCAGTGGTATCCTGAGCTGCATCAAGAGGAGTGTGGCCAACAGGTCGAGGAAGGTGATTCTGCCCCTCTGTTCCACTCTGGTGAGACCCCACCTGGAGCACTGAGTTCAGCGCTGGAGTCCTCAGCACAGGAAAGACATGGACCTGTTGGAGTGGGTCCAGAGGAGGCCACAAAGATGACCAGGGGACTGGAGCACCTCCCTTATGAGGACAGGCTGAGAGTAATGGGGCTGTTCAGCCTGGAGAAGAGAAGGCTACGGGGAGATTTTATTGAAGGCTTTCAATACTTAAAAGGGGACTTATATAGAAGATGGGGACAAACATTTTTGTAGGGTCTGTTGCAATGGGACAAGAGGTAATGGTTTTAAACTAAAGAGAGTAAATTTAGACTAGATATAAGGAGTAAATTTTTTACAGTGAGGGTGGTGAAACACTGGAGCAGGTTGCCCAGAGCGGTGGTACACGCCCCATCCCTGATAACATTCAAGGTCAGGTTGAACAAGGCTTTAGGCAATCTGATCTAGTTGAAGATGTCCCTGCTTATTGCAGTGGAGGTTTAGACTAGATGAACTTTTGACCTTTAAAAATCTCTTCCAATCCAAAATATTCTATAATTCTAAAATATCTTAATTCTATTAAAACCAACATTAAACAGATCTTTTTTTTTCAAAGTTTACTTGGGAAAATTCATCAACTTTCTACTTTCAATCTTACAGTAATCCTGCTGAAAAGTGTTTTGGTTCTGGTTTGCTTTAGCATTTCAGGAGGAAAGGAAAAACTATGCTACCATGTAGACTGAGCAGTGTTTACATCTGTAAAAGAATTCAGAAGAAGGAAGAATTAAAAAGAGGTAGGGTTGGCATCACTGCTTTTTAACACTATCGCTAAGGACTGAACACTGCTTACATCCCTGTGTCATGCTAGGAAGTGAACTAAGAAAACAGGGTACTGCACGCAGAACCTCTGAACTTCCAATTTCCCAGGAAAGGAAGCAGATTCTGTCCTTAATAAAACAGCATGACCTGCTGGAGGGTTCAGCCAGCTCTGCCTCTGTGCACAGGGTCAGGTTATGGACAGTCTGTCTACCACCATTCCCTCGCACAGTAGTCTTGGAAAGGAGTACCACAAATATAATTCTATTATTCCCATGCTCTTAACCTTCATCCCTGGGTAGTTAAGGGTGATGAGGTGTGGGGAGGAAGCAACAGCAGTTGACTCCCAAATCCAGAGAAAATAGTAAACTGAAGCTATCTCTGGGCTAAAGTCACAATAGCAATTTTTGTATTTGAGGCCCAGAAGACCTGAGGTATCTCACTGAAAAGCCAAAGATGCACATTTGCACTTCATTCTGGATTCACGCCAGAGGAAATCTCTCATGGAAGCAGCTGTAAAGGTGCACCTGCATTGTCGGACTGTAGAACAGAAGCCAGATGCAGGCCAGCAGCTGCCACATGGCTTGACCATGATACCACGATGGTACAGGCATTGGATTGCAATTGCCTGTAATTGAATTTAGAGCTTTTTGCCTCATTTTGGTTTGGATAATTTCACAACCCTCAACTATTTTGTCATGTTAGCAAGTTTACTGGAATATCTGGAGGTTTTGCATGAAAAAGCACTAGGGAATCTGAATTTCATGTAGAAACAAGCCCATTTTTGTTTTATAGATGACATTTGCTCTGAAAACTGGACTTTAGAAACAAAACCTCTTACTTATCTGAGCTCACAGGTCTGCAGTTTACAGTTGTATACATTTTATTTCAAATACTCCATTGAACTCTGAGTTGTTCTGCTGTTAGCAGTGAGGTCACACACTTTTCAAACCTTGATCCCCTGAAATAAGGCACTCCTGACTATCTTCACAAGAGACAGGATATATTTTGGTCACATTCAACAAGTATTTTGTATCAAAAGTGTGTTATCTCTAATTTCGGTAGTCATCAGCAGACTTCATTCCTTGATCAACAGTACAACACTCATCGTGTTGAAGTATACCTGCATTTCCAAAAAAGCAGAAACCAGTCGTTGTCGCACACCAGGTTTGTAAGCAAAGGTGAGCCCACAGCACTGGGACCTCAACCTGAATACGTTCTTACATAGATTAGTGAAATTCACTATAATCATGGTGCAAAGAGTAATTTCTAAAATGAAATCAACTTAGTGTTTAATGTCTACCAGAATTTAAAGAATTTAAAGAAGTTCACTTTGATAAAGAACGAATGTAAGAGAGATTTGTTAACTTTCCTGAGCATCATAAGGAACAAAAGATTTCATTTTGATAATCTGGGCTCCCTTTGAAAATTAGCACAGCTTCCATTATCTCAGGGCAGATGGGTTTAGAAACAACATAGATCTGTTTGAAGTCTGGTTTTGCATGGACCCATTCACTAGATGTATATTCAAGATAAGAATTGTCTTTTTCTGAAGCAGGCAGGCCAGCATCACCACAAAACTGCAAAACAATGACCACGATACAGCAAAAGCCATTGCTGACTTTGCCAGAGGTTTGTAACCCTAACGTATGTTATTTTGGGTCTTTCAGGTACAGCATATTTATATGTCTATCTCCAGTCATCACAATACTCATTGCCACTGTTGATCCACCAATTCTAAATCACCTATTAGGCCTCAAATATTTGATACTAAATATAAAACACTACAACAAAGAAGAGTCCACTTGTATAACTGCACCATCACTTCCCGCTGAACCAGTATCTGAACATAACTGTCTCCTTGTTTATGGAGGGGAGGCAAAATTTCTGCACACCTACCTTCTTTGGCAATGACCACTTAGCCTAGAAGGCAGAATTAGAAAACTGTGCTGAAAAAAGATTACAAAGGAGGCATATTGCAAACATGCAAACAAAAGTCTGGAATCCTGGCAGGAAAAGAAATAAAACAGTCAAGAATGAAGGGGACATGGTTAGACAAGTCAACAGTTTGGGAAGCAGTTGGTAAAGTGAGAGACAGATTTCAGCATAGTAAACAAGCTATAAAGTTCTCCACAGGAAGAGCAGACAAAGCACCCTGGCTTACTGCAATGTCTAAGCCATTTCTCCTTTGCGATGATTTTCTTAGAAAAATCTTGGTTTTCTGCCTATTTGTTTACAGGGAGACACATAAGTGGCTGTCTGTTTTGGAATGAGACTTTGAAGTCAAATGCTGTAACTTGGACTAGACACATTCTAACTTGTGATGAACACGATTCCCACTTGTAGAAAGAAAACAAGGGTTTCCAAACAAAGCAAAAAAACACCTGGATGCTTTTCTTTTAAGATAGGCTTTTCTATTTTGAGAAGAGTTAGGCTCTATCACCTACAATTCCAAATACAAAATTGCATAAGAACTTGATAAAAACTGAAGGTTAGACCAGCAGGAAGGATATACGCATAGAAACCTTACTTTGCGAGCATATTGCAGAAATTCCAGGATATAATGACAGGCATGTGATCTCCCAAAGATGTATTTTATGCTCCACATTAATGGTGTAGCAGCACATGATGGCTTTGTTACCTTCTGCTCTGGCTTCTTCACACAACAGCATTGTGATCTTAGTGTCCCCTCAGCCCTCATAGATGTGGTGTATCTGGAAAGCACATACTCAATGGACCAAACAAGTGAAATTTCTGTGGAGATTACAGTGAAGAAAGCCATCTGTACCCCGTCCTGGCAGCTGCAGGAGGTCTGTGACAACAGTATAAGAGCGGCTCTGTTGTACAAAGGGTAATATTGCCATTCACAGATTTGGACAAAAATAAGGTGTTTCTCGGTAGTGGTGTTTTCAACATGGTCCCTCACAGATCTTCCATCCAACCTTTTGATTGACGATACATCAGCTGGGTACACAACAGGCAGGCAACTATCTGAAGAAGCCAGTGGGGAGAAACTATGAAAACAGACTGTACAACCAAAGGAGAAAGATACCTCCTCAAAAATCTCCCTGACAGAAATAAAGCAGCAACCTGCCACTCAGCCCAGATCCTAATTCTTTGTTTTGGAGCCCTAGATGTAAGCCTCATGCCTACATTTCTTCTCCTTATTCAGATTAGTAATAGTCCACACAGACCCAGAGGAGTCAAGGAAGATAGCAACATCTTTCATGTTTTCCTGACTGCCCTCTAACTTCAAAATAACTGTTTTGGAATGGTTCATGTAACCCACCTATGTCTGAATCCATTCAAACCTCACAGGGAGAAGAGAGAGAGCTTTTAACAGAGATAATTACAGTCCCTAGGTGGATGGAATTTTGCAAATTCAACATCCATGTAAAGTATCTGCAGGCTGCATGGTTGTGCCAAAACCCTCATCTGTCTTCCCAGAAATCAAAGGGCTTGCTTAACAAGGATATTATCCCTGAAATTTAGTTTTATTGGAGTTACTTCATTCACAGAGGTATTGCAGCACTAGCAAAAAAAGTGTAAGGGTGGAAAAATAAAAAGGTTTCTTCTCTGTCTCAGCATAGTTGTTTTACCAGTTTTAATACAAAGAGTAATATTGTGGAGTTGAAAGTATTGTGGAGCTGAAACTATTACTGCAGTCACTGCATGTGAGCAGGACCCACTTAACACTGATTCCAAGCACCGAGAGAAAACTCCTCCAAGTAAATTTGAAAATAGCTGATAAAGTTAGGTTTTGACCCAATAACTAGCTCTTTGTTCATTCTCTTACTGGCAGTTCATTCTTCATTCATATAGAGACACAAATATTCTCACTTGTATTGGCTCAGACATAAAAGTCCCAATTGACATGAGGAAGAAAAAAAGGTCTTTAAATGTAAAGTTTGCTAAAATGCACTTACCAAGAAGTGCAAATGTGTGCTGATTATAAATATTCACTGAATGGAGTAGAAGTAATAAATTTGATATGCCTACCAAGGGCTGTATATTTTCAGCTGATTTTATTCTTTCTGGAAGGCTTTATAACACATTTATGAAGATATGCTTACAGGCAGGATTAAATCTCTCCTGTTTGCACAACTATAATGCAAAATATGCAAATATTGTGGTAAATTAAAGCAGTTGTTGTTGGCTTTTCTCATCCAAGAAAACTTGATTGTGAAGAATTTTTTCCTTCTCCTGTTTAGATTATTAAAGTAAAAAAACCCTTATCCCATAATTTCTATACCCTAAAACCATCTTTTCCTCATGCACCACCTTCCAGATAAGCTATTGTGTATTTTGTCCAGGAAAAGACTGCAGTACTTATCCTACTCTGGAGTGACAAGCACGCAATGTGAGCAAGCCAGAGCTTGCACTGAGACAACAAGAAATAAAACAACTTACATTTAGAGATTTGATACAGAAACCGATCACCAGAAAGACCATTTACTGTATTAAATTTAAATCCATGAATAATTCACCAGTTTCAGCTGATGACAGACCCAGAAGTGGCAGAGTATTTGATGATCAATAATTATTTCTGAGATTTTTAGGAAGTGTGGCATCTTATAACTGAACAATTTAATTAAGCACTAGATTTGATTGTTTAATTGCATATGCTGTATCAATCTCTTTTCCTTTTGAATTTTGTGCAGGTGCTAAAAATAGTCCCTCACTTCTCAAACAAATGCATTTCTCATCCTGAATTACAAACCTGGTTCTCTAATAATAAGGTTTTTAAATATCACATTTTGTGCTATACTTTCCCACTCATTGAACTGCTAATAGCCTTCAAATAATAAGTTTACTGGAAACCGTAGCTCTAGGTTCACTAAAATCATATTTGAATCTCATCTGTTGCTGAGATATACAATAAGTGACAGTACTAAGACTGAATTTGATTTTGCTGTGACCTTATGTCCAGCGCTGTGGTACTCCAACAATAGATAAAATTTCCAGTGGTCAGAGCCACAACACACATATAAGTTGTCAGTCTTGGAAACATTCTACAAAAATGAAGTAGATCCATACATTTATCTAAAGAGCTTTTCAATCTTTTCTAAAACATCATCTTTTAAAATGTGATATCATTAGTTTTCACACTGAGCAAAACTCACAAAGTGCCAATCAAATTTATTCACCGACAGTGTCTTCCTAGGTCTGCTGGCTTTGTGCCATCAGCTTGGGATGCAGAAAAACAACCTGTTTTTTCCCATCAGGATAAAAGGGATTTATTGAGCTCCTTACTCTGTGCCAGAGTAGCAAGACTTCTCCACTGTGGATTCCATCAGCTTTTGGGTTTTAAATACCCCCTAGGATGAGGATACTGATGTTTCTCCTGAAACACTATGAAACCATTTCTGATCTCTCTCACTGTGAAACCTTTTTCTTTGCTACTTGCTCCAGTTTTCTTTTTCTTCCATCACTCCAAGTTACAGAAAACTTCCCTGTGCTGCAGTGAAGGGTTCTTCCTCCTGAAAACACTCAGGTCTACATACATAGGCATGTGCTTCCCTACATCATTTTCGCACCTTTGAAACCATTTTCTCTGCACCATTTTCAGAAGAACGCACCAAAAGTGTGTTTTCCTGTGACTCTAGATCCCTAGTCAAAACCAGCTGAATTTTTAAAAAAACTTCAGCAGGATTCTGTTAAAGCTCATGGTGTGCAACTACAAATTTTGTCTTTATGATCCAGTGCTTCTGAACATAAGTAGCCCTGGAATATACAGACCCTTTTGAAAAATTTTTCATAAACAATGGTTTCATTCACTGCCATCTCCTTTCGTGGCTAAGTTAATTTTAACTTTCAGTCAAAAACTAGCATTAGCCTGTTACAGAATCTTGCTGGATACTTCTCAACCAGATCCATAGCTTTTATTGAAACAGACAGAAATAAAAAATCAGTTTACACTTGTACATGCATCTAATTCTGTTGCATCTCTGTGCATGGTAGTTGAGGTTCTAGAGCAGCCTGAGACCCTTCTAACTTACTATGCACTCTAATTGCCCTTGGAGTTAGCCAAAGATTAAATCTTTACAGAAGGATCTGAGGCACTTTTTTATTAATCAAATGAGACAGTCAGAAAATGCTTCTTGATGTAAGTAATGCAAGGTCTAAGCTTCAAAGAAACTCTAGAAGATCATGGAAACCCTTTAATAGAGTCTTTTCACACTGAAAAAATATTCCAGTCTGGGCCCAATTTCCATGAGTACAGTGCACCTATGGTTCATTTTCTTTGTCATGAGAGCTCATGTAAATTATGTCTTGTGTGATCCTGAAACCAAGCTGATGTACTGTAAACTATTATTTCTGTCTTGGTAGAAATAATTTCTTATAGCTACAATGACACATACTATCCCCACTGTGAAGAAAGCTGTAGTGACACTCATCACTAGGTATCCGGGTGCTGAAACAGCAGACCAAAGATACAAAAACCCCAGCATTCAGAGAGGTTTTTGCTACATATATACCACACTGCCTTTCAAACTCTAGTAATTTCTGATGAGAGTTTAGTTTTTCTCAGTTTGCTCTGACCATTCTCATAGGCCTTCTTTGTCCACTTTCTTAAAGTGTTCTGCCTCTTCAACCTTCACTAACAGGACTGTTCTCCAAAGCACAGGTTATTACAGTGCAGCCATAGAACAAGAATTATAAATGCACACATTTGCCCCAAGAGCCGCCTGTATGCAAGGCTGGGAGCAGCCCCATTCTGAAGGGCAAGGACTACAGAGCCATGTGGTGAATATCATTTCATATAGTCCAGAGTGGGTAGGCTATGCCAATTAGTAGTAGAAAGAATGTTTCATCCTTTTAGCTCCCAAGGTGAATCCTGCCTGCAGTCAGCATTATGTTCATATGGTCTCAGCAGACATTTGATCTGCCTAATCAAAAGAACCCATTTTCTGCTACCCAAAGAAGGAATAATGCAGTACACTCTGGAAAAAAAAAAATGCAACAGTTTTACACAAACATGCTGTCAAATCATACTTGAATAATTATGGCTCCTGTGGCACTTGTTCATGAACAGAGGAGTTCAATCAGTTAATGTGTATCTCCTTACAGATAGAAAAAAGAAAAGGAGCTGGCAACCCTGAAATTTGAATAATTTTGTTAGATTCATTGTTCAATCCATGGTTACAGAATAGAAGAACATAGTTAGGAATACCTTTTTGGAAGTTTTAGTGGACACATTTCCTTTTTAACTGCTAGAGATCACTTAAATTTATCTGGACATCACTATCTAATCTGTCTTAATGCCTTTGCTCTCTAGCTCATGTATTTTAAGGTGACATTTAGAATAGTCTTCAGTGTTCTGCAAGATTAGGTTTAACTTAAGTCTTGTGACACATGTACATATTTCTTAGTCATGACTCAGTTATGCCAGTACAAGTAGGTTCCATTAGCAATGGGTGACACAGCAGAGAAGTCAAATCGGCAACTGGGGAATACTAACATTACAGTAACTGAATCCATATTCAGCTTCAGAATAACAACATATGAAAGCAACTATTAAAACTACTCAACTATCACCTGAGAAGCAGCCTATCATTCTGGATGATGCTTCAGAGGTATTGCTCCATATGTATCACGCCACCAATATATTACTGTAAGTCTGGCAGACCTTCCAAAGAGCATAGCATGTACTACATGACCAGACAGATAAATATCATCTCACAAACCTTATTAAGCAAAGCCGCAAGAACACTCGCTTTTAGACTGAGTTTTATCACAAAGCAAGATTTTAAACATCCTGTGAATTTTTTGCCTTCAGCTGTTGTGCATTTTTTTCTTATAGTTCTATGTACCAACCAGTTAAACCAATAAACTGCCCTTACTTCCATGCCTGGAACAGCCACAGCCCTACAAGCACTGTAAAAAATGGGCTTTGGCTCCCATCAGTACAAGACAGAGAATCTCTCTAACATATCGGCATTCACCAGAGAATCGGTAAAGATATTACAAACTTGGGGTATTCTATTTAGCAACTTGTCTGCATGCCTTAAAACAGCACATCACAATCATATGTTATATTCTTTGTTTTTTAGCTATTTCCTTTAAAAAATGGTTGTAATGACACTTCTTCAGCTGTAAGGTGCCCTAAATACACTAGCAGGAACTTCTTTTGCTTGTGTCACAGGACAAGTCACACTAATTGCCAGGATAAGATGAGATCTTAACAGGAACATGACCTGGTCTGCCACCTAACAGGTTTAACAAAGTCACTACAAAGTTAACAAAAAGGCTGGACAGCAGAATTAGATGCCAGGCTACAAAGATGGAAGAAGACAGGGAAGACAGGCAAACTCCATTCACCTGTCTCAACAGCTTCCCATAATACAGCCACTTTGGCATCTCCCAGTTGTTCCCACTACGGTTTCTCCTACAACCATTCTGCAGGGTGTCTGTAGGCACGCTGCTCTCCTGGCACACTGTGCAGGGCAAAGGATACTCTGCAGGACATTTTGTGATATCACCATCATTCTTCTGAATACATAGGGGAGAAACAGCACTTGTGTATTATACATGTAACAATTTCCAACCAAGCTTCAGCAACGGTTCCTGCAAGAAGGACAAGAAACTTTTACAGCTAGAAGGCTTTCCCTCTGCTGTATTTCAAAGTTGTTAACACCTGTCAAAAAGAAAAAGGGAGCGGAAATCTCTCCTGATGGCATCTCAGGAAAACTTGAATATGAGGATCACTGTCTTTTGACTCTGTACTAAAAAAGTCCAACTTTTCAGAACTGATTTGCAGTTGCTTGTCATCTGGGCCTATCCAAAAGAGCTTTCTAGCACCACACTGTAAGCATGTTCTGGATGCTCCATGAAATAAATACTGTTATTCAATTGAATCTCACCTTAAAATATACTCACTCTTGAACTTGTATAGTTAATGTAATGGAGAAATTTGATTCTTTTAATCTGTTTGAACCCTAACTCATTTGTCTTGGTGTCCAACTCCGCTATAAAGCAAGCGTGGAAGTGAACTTTTGTACACCAAGGGTGGTCGTGGTGGGTAGCTAATGCACCCTGTTTAACTGGAGAAGGTGAGAAGCAGAGCTCAGCATTCCTCTAAAGTAGATGGAACAAACCACCTGTAAGTTCACTCATTCATGGGTCTTCAGTCCTCAATATTCATCTCGATTTTGGGCACTCAGCACCATAAAAGTAGAGACTCATCTGTCTTCCTCTGCTCAATACATAATTAAATGTGACACACATACATTTTAGGAGTTTTGTTTTGCTTTTTATCAGAAACTCCAGCATTGCCATTCATCAAGTTATTACAAATTCCAGGTTTCAGACAATACACAGATATTATGAATAACATATCCACTCTATCTGCCTTGGATTTTTATGTGCCATCCATTATGGGACTCCATTTAAATAGAGACTATAGAATTGAGAGAATCAGGAGCAGCTCTCCACACTCCTGTGATGATGCACCAAGAAAAGGGGAGAGTTCTGCCTTCCCACAGGGGAGCTGGGAGCCACTCTGTCTCAGAAAAAAAACAGCTTCCTGGTCTGAAGGGAATAAATCTATTACTGCAGTCTGCTTCCCTCTGAGACAAGAGTCTGGAGAAGACAGTCACATTAAGAATGATTTAAAAAAAAAAAAAAAAAAAAAAAAGAAAAAGAAAAAGACTGATAATAAATACAAAGCTTCATGGTCCAAGCTTAACCTATTAACTGACAGAAGCTAGGCACGTTGCACTGTGAGTTTTCTCATGTATTGTCAATCCATCTGCTACTGTCCAATACTGAAAACAAAATATTGAACTAAATGCGCAATTAATCTAGTCCAGCACAGCAATTTCTATATGTTTCTTTCCATCTAAACACACGCCAATATAGAATTATAAACAGTGTTGGAAATATTTGAATTTGATATACTGAAGGTCACTGAAAAGCACACAATTCTTCCTTCCTTCATCTCCATTCCACAAAACACAGCATGCTTTGTTTTCCCAGAATTAATTTCTATTTCATAAGTAAATCAGCTTTTAGATAACTTGTTACTCTGAAAAGAATCAAACACACACTCAAGCCTACAAAGTTTAGTTTGGTCTCTTCATTACCTAAAACCAGCATGGTGAACCCTGATTTCAAGAGCAAGACACATAACTCAGAGTTCAAGTAGTAAAGCAATTCATCTTCAACAGAACAGCACATGGAAGCTCTGAAAACAAAGGTCTAAATTCTGACAATCATCCTAAAAAATTTAACACTGAATCTCTTTGGAAATTTCTGTTAAAACTCAATAGAAAAGACCCATCATCTGCTCACAAAATAAATGCAAATCCTTACAAGGCTGGATAACCGTAATATGGCTTCGGGCATATCTTTGGTTCTTTCTTACTATTGGCTCCTATGAGAATCATCATATTCCCTGATGCTCAGGGAAAGCTCTTTAAATAGTTGCTTTTACCAGTCTCTTCCAACATACTCTTTTTTTAGGCATATAACACTTCCATTAATGACTAAGATCAAGAGTTCATGTTTTGATGCATTAATTCAATCAATTTGCAGCTTGTGATTTTCATGTTGGTTTATAATTTATAAAAACTAAACAGCAAACTAAAGAAATAAATTAAAACTGCACTGTCAAGGTAAAGTCAGAAAGAGAATTATTTACAGTCTGTTCTTGAAAGGGATTAAGCTCACTTATGACTGAAGACTACACCAGTGCTAGCCAGAGCAGGACCCCCACACTTCGATGTTCTCTTCACACTGAATATACACCCAAGACAGCAGCACTCTTGATGTTCTGATACACAATACACACATTTGTGTTCCAAATTAACCTTTGATTTGAAAATTGCCACAATCTCCAAACGGCAAAGATGACAAACCCCAAATTTAGGTTCTTTTTCTCACTGACCTGATACATCACCCAGTTTTCTTGTCTGCCCTGAGTCTCTTACTTATGTTGTTGGGGCACGTGTTTCACTATACAGGTGCAACAACCAGCACAATGGCTTTATCCTAGCTGTGACCTAGGAGCAGGAGTTCAAAATGAAGTTTCAGCACAAAACAGTAAAGAGGTAAAAGGCATTTCTCAGTCCAAATTTAGAAACAAAGCCTCAGCCCAAAGTCAAACATAAATTACTTTGATGGATTATGCTAATTCACATCAGTGAACAGGTCAACTATTTTTTCTTGGGGCAGGGGAGGCATCTTATAGGCAATATTTATTTGACATTTACTACTCCTTACATGAATTCACCCACCTACATACCTTGCCCCAACTAGAGAGTCTAACAAAGTGTACCATGGCATGTTGAAATTCACCTCATTCTTGTCCTTAGAGAAATGAAAGAAAATTATTCAGTCTTCCTTCATCCGCCATGTTTTCTTACTGTGTTGATTCCCACGGCCTGTTCTCCTGTTTTGTCACCTTTCTTAAAAGTCTCAAAAAGGGTGTTCCACACTTTATGTTACATCGTATCTTAACATAGTATGTGCTCCTTCATAGATCACTTAGAAACCATCTCTGCTGTGCCCAGCCGAGAAAAATATATCAGACGGACTTTTCAGCTGGAGTTCTTGAGAAATTAGATGTGCAAATCCTTTTTAAATAGTGATTAAACAGACAATAAAGCTAACTCTAGTCCATAGGATACTGTTACAGGAATGAAAATTTAAATCATGTTTTTAGATTGCCTCTATTTGCATTAAAATATTGCTTCTTGGCTTTTATATCTTTATACATGTTTGTGAGAGGGCTAGTAATCTCTGCAATAATAAAACAGCAACATGTCCAGTCAATCACACACTAGTGCTCCAAGTCAAATAAAAAAGGGTTTCATGCTTATAACAGGGGAAATACACCAAATGCAAAGGTCAGAACCTAATGAAAGAGTTAAAAAGTTGAGGAGAGAGGAACATTTCAGAAAGAAGTGTGTGTAGTTATAAAACAACTATCGCTCTTCTGTGAGACTATATTATCAAGACTTTTGTGAGGGTTCAAGTGGCAAATTACTATTAAGAAAAACAGTCTTGAAACTCTGAAGAGCTTATTTTAGTAGGCTAAATTATTTTTCTGAAAACTCCACAGAAATACATTTTTGATTATATACTATCCATCATGAGTTCAGTTTAATGTTTTCCATTCAATGGTAAGAAAATGATGTGGCTCTTGTTACCCATGAATCCCATTTAAGTGAACATCTGGCAGTTAGGGAAGTTTGGGCATAATTAGTTTATGCTATGAAGACCAAAAGAAATTATAGAGGCAAAGCTGGAACAGGCCAAAAACATATGTATGTATTGTCTCCCTGGCAGATATTTAGGGAGACAGTATATAGAATAAGGCAACTATACATGGTCCTTCTCAGGGAACATTGTTCCCAGGTACTGGGAACAGTGTTTTAAAATCCTTATTCATAAGACCCACAAAAGAATCAATATAGTTTCATTGGCAAAGATGTTTGACTGCAAAGAACTGCCCTGGAAGAAGCTAGAGTTGGAAGGGTGTTTATCAGATTGTCTTTTGACAGAAGATGGTCTGTTTTGTTTTGTTTTGTTTTTCTAAACTGTCTTATAATTATTTATATTCTTATCACCATGTCTGCAGATGATCTTTGGAATAAAACTATGTCAAATATCTTATTTCATTAAATGTCTCCAAACAAATTAATATATGGGCTGAGAGATGTGGGCAACATCTTTCAAGATAAACAAATTGCCATTGTAACTTATAACATGCGATTAGTCATGCAAAAATGAAATGCTCTGGAAATACAGTCTGTTTTATAAATGTTTCATTACGATGAGTAGATGATACTTCAAAATGCTGGTGGAGCAATAAGTTCTTATTTGTCAACATAATATTCCCATATGCAATTACAAAATTACATATGTGCAAGCTGACCACTTTACCTTGCTCCATTAGGGAAATGGACCACTAGCATTAAGAATACCATGACAAAACATCTATTTTCAACTATAGAATAAAAAAGTATTCCAGTCACTAAGTTACTTTCACTTCTTTTCTTTTTGACATATTTCATCTGTGCCCTTCAACCAAACTCAAAATCTCAAACCTTTTCCCAAGCCTTCCAGGAACAAAAAAGTTAAAATAAATTAAAAAAAAAAAAAAAAAAAAAAAAAGTCAATTATCCAATTATCTTCATGTGTTTACTAGGGTAAACAAGAAGAATCAACTTAATTGCATCTAAAAGATTCAGTCTAAAGTCTAGGAAAAAATTTCTACCACTAAGAGTAAGGCTGCTGAGAGAGGTCATATAATCCCTATGCATGTAATCTCCCTACATGTGTCTGAAGATTTTTAACAGCTGCAGAGGAGATTCGTACTGTGTCAGAGCAGAGCACTGGACTCACTCAGCTACTTAAAGTCCTTTCCAGCCTGACATATCTATTACTTTCTGCTTATGTGCACCCTGGCTCATAGCTGGACTGTTGCACTCATACAGCTGAAGCTGACAGAGCTTGGCATAAGTATAGGGATGCTGTCACAATACTGATACTTGCGAGACCAGAGCTTTTCTTAACACTCCGTGATCTTTCATTATTAAGATATGTGTGAGACCTCTATATGCTTCAGTTTCCTGAGGTCGCTGCAGCATCTTTTTGATTAACTGATCAGTACCGCTTGCTTTCTTTGCAACTGCAAATAAAGACCTTCCTGAGTAATATCAAATGCAGTTTTCATTCCTGATGAACACAGTGGCATAGGAAATGGAGCTTATAACGAGATAGTTATCTAAGACAAGTAAGAATTAGTTATCTGTGTTAGTTGACATTAAACAGCAAATTACAGCAAATGTTAGGCAACAAGAAATTTAAAAAAAAAAATAATAATTCTTGCCATAGTTAAAAATATATCAAATTCATAGTGTAATCTACCCTCAAAAACAGTCAAGGCTAGGTATCACGCTGATTACTACTTTGTCACCGTCTCTCAAAAATCATTACATCTTTCCACAGCAAAACGTGATCCAATCTGAAGATAATACATAAAAACATAGAGAAATTGTACTTGGTTCAGAAGTACACATTTTTAGCCATATTCTGGATCTCCACAAACTGATGCAAGTATCCAGTTTGCTTGTTATTTTAACTACAGTCATAAACTAGACGATGCCCTCAGGGAGGTTTCTATAGCTGGCCCACCAAATACTATTCCTGGTCAGTATAGCATGACTGTTTCCTTCAATACATACTCCCTAGTTTGCTCCATTACCCAACAAATCACATTTTTTCCACTAGCCTAAGATAAAAATCAGGTAGCAGTCATGCGATCTGATGGAAAAAAATATGCTTTATGTAACCAGCCTTCTATGTTCAACAAATAAAACATACCGCCATTCTAATGTGTACATAAAACATAAAGGGCTAGTGCAAGCAAATTAAAGAGGTTCCAAGGGACACTGAAATGAAAAAACTTTTAAGAATTTCAGAAGGATCAGAGTATGCTGGGAGCATTATCTTCTTATCTGAAACAAAGCATTTTAAGTTTGATATTTCAAAGTGGGTTGGTTTTTTTCCTCTGTACCAATGTCTGCTGAGTACCGAAGCGTGTGTAGGTAACAGGTGCCGTCGGGGAGACTATTTCTGGTATAACCAATCAGTTATCTCTCATTGCTACTGAAACACTGTTTGGTACTGAGCACATCAAACAACTGTTCTGGGATTGTTTTGTTTTATTCTATTGACAGCTAACATAAGCAGGATTTCACCTGACTAGAAATCTTGTCTGTTTTAATCATGCTAAAAGAGTCAGGCAAGCTTGACAGGCATTAGAAAGAAAACATCATTTCTTCAAAGATGTTACAATCAGATTAGTTTCCATAGACTAAGCCATAATATCCATGAAATTTGTGGTTTATTAAAGTCTAAAGATAAGACAGATACACCTAAACTCAATTTCAGACTACCCATGACTACGTTACAGGGTGGTCCTTCTTCCTTCTCACCGCAGCTCATGGTATTTCTTTCACTTATTACCTAATATATGCTAAATGAGGTGATCTCTGGTGGTTACTATTTGCTATACATCCACACAATGGATTACAAATACTCTTAGACCAGAATCAGGCTGCTTGGGCCATAGGTCTGAACATAGAAGAATAAGCAGCATCACACGCTATTCTTTCCTGAATCATGTAAGACAAAAGCAAAAAGACTGGACAAAGCTTTATCCCTACTAACACAGAGGTACACACAGATTCTTTGGCCAATATAGACAAAGGCTCAGGAACTTTCCAAGGGAAAAATCTTCAATTCTTTTCAAGGGAAAAAATATTACATTCTTTCCTCAAAAGTGGTGTAATATGCCCTGCTCCTTACTCGGGACAAAAATCAGTTTCTGTACGACACTTAGATTAAAAGGGTTTTGTTGTTTCTCTAAATTAAAAAAATTTAAACATACTAACCTTACTCAGCTAAAGGCTTCATCTGTTGCCTTTTCTCCCTTTAATACTGAGAGATTCCTCCTCCCCTCTACCCAGCTCTGATCAGTATCTAATTTTTGATAAGCATGTCCTCTGCTACTAGGTCTGTTTACTTGTCTTAGCTTGACCCTTCAAATTTTAGCAAATTCACCCATCTCCTTGACAGAGCCAGATCTCTTCTTTTTCTCTAAATACAAAAGCAAATAAGTAAGTTTTGTTTTGATTCTTCAAATAAAACAAGTGTCAGCTGTTTCTTCACTCTTCATCTTCAGCTCTGCCCTCCAGCTCTCCAGGGAATCAGTTCTCCACATACCTACACACCACTGTCAGTGTATTTGGAAAACCCTTGACCTCAGTTTAGAATGCACTGCATGGCTCTCCATGTTCAGTTTTCATATGCAGTCTTACTTATCTCTAAACCAGGTTTGTTTATACAGTCAGCTCTATGTTGAAAAGCTGCACACTTGTTTCTTACATCCTGCCTTGAGCCGTTTTCCCACAAGGGTATCTGGTGCCCTTTTGCCCACACACTTACTCAGTGCAGTTGGGATGAACATCAGCTGCAATATCTCCAACTGCCATGCCACACTTGTGCTGTAAACTGATGAATTCTAATCAAAATACCTCAGGGCACTTTACAGTCTCTCAAAGTCACTTTTGTGTTGCTTCATCTAGTGCTCTCTCTTAACAAGTATTTCAAATTGGATGATACCACTAGAAGGTTTTACTCAAATACAAGAAGTACCCATTTTCCAGCCTTATTAAATCATAAAGCACTTGATTCATTTCCCAGGATTAGGTCCAAAATATCCTCTGGCTATATTGACCATTCAACAAATTACATTACGAAAGCAGCACTACACTAGAGTAGTTCTAAAAGCCTTCCTTCCTTGGATTTTGCATGGTTATTATTCCAATCAATATTAGAGTGATTCAAATCCCTTATGATCAATCTCCAAGGCGTCTTTTAGGTGCTTTCCTTATTGGTACAAACATTTCACAAATAATTTTTGTGAACAACCCTCAGGGTCTATAACAACAACCAGCTTTTTCACCATCAACTTTTTTCCACACTATCTCTGGTTTATGGGACACAATACTTGTCTCTTGAGAAATAGTTTGCCATCCTTCAGTATTAATGCTTACCACCAGAGACAGTTTTATATTCTAAAACTCAAAACCTTTCCTAGTTGGTTAGCTAGACATCACACATCTTAAAATGTTTATTCATTCAAAAATGATAGGCTACTGAAGACTAAAAAGCCTCCTTACCAGCTCCTGTCAGACACTCATGTGGTTTGTGTGGGAGAGAACTCCCTTTTAAATATCAAAAGCAAGAATCAAAATCCAGTACTACATTAAATATTTCAGTCAGAACATTTTATTTCTGAAAATAAAATGCTTTTTTCCCCACCAAAAAGATGTGAAGTCTGATTCTAGCCAAGAGTATGTTTTTTTATTTTCCCTTACTCTGATAAATTCAAACTTCTAATGGGAAGAAAAATCTATGGTCTCTATACTGCATAGTAAAAGAGAAAAATTTCATCCCCTTTCTTCCCTCATCTGCAGAAATGCTTCTTTTAACATATGCTTCTAGAACACAACACAATGAAAATACATAGTCATTAAAATCTGTACCTTGTATCTTGTACAGTCTGACCCCCCACAACATCTCTCAAATTGAGGTTCATTATAACCTCTCTACTGCAGGGGTTAAATCAATTAAAATCCAATGGAATTTCTTTTCAATGCTCTCAATAGTGTGACGAATCGAGAGTAAAGGCAGGGGCACATGAAGGGTGCACTAATTTCAATCAACTCTTTACAAGTGTGTGAATGCCAGAGAATGATTGGATCTCAAATTTCATCATACATGTGAGCATTGCTTTATTGTGAACATTTACATTAACAGTTTAATCCCTTTAGGAAAAGAATATCGAAAATTGGTTTCAAAATGTTCCCTTCATTAGATCTGTTGCAATTTCTCTTGAAAGAAAAGGCACAGTCTGAGGTAGCGAGAACCTAACAGATGAACTGTTAGAAACATTAGATAAGGACCTCTCAACCCTTAAAAGGAAAGAAATTGTACTGTACATTTCCCAGCTGAATTGTTGCAACATTTTAACATCATTTGGGGGAATAGAATCTTAAGTAAAGGCTGGTAACATGTATCACATGTTTAAAGAAAATCAGCCACAAACTAAAAAGTTTAAAATGTGTGAGGAAGCCACATCCATACACAGCCACTCATGCCTTTCTAAGCTTTCTTTTCTGCCCTTTACAGTAGCTTATTCACAGTACTTCACTCTACCAGGAGACAGAATGATGTTGTACTACCATGGGAAATCTATCTCAGTTTTGTGCTTCAGCAAGTTCCCATCTCAGAGAAGATCTTGTAATATTGTCCTATGTCTTGATTTCTTGCATCTCATCCACTCAGTGTATCCCACATTGGCAAGAGAGATGTGTATTTGACTTCCCACTGTTGTGTGAACATCAGCAACCTATCCATGCAAGGCAGGCACCTGCACTGGATACAAGACCAGATGTCAAGTGCATAGTTTCTTCTAGAAATAGTGTTTTGGAGGAACCTCTTGTGGAAAGCAGAATTTGGTCCAGTAGAATTTGCTCTAATTAAGTTTGTTCATGCTTACCTCAGTCCATGTGCACATGTTACAAGCAATTATTGTGGCCTGATGTATGTTAGTAACCTCTTAGTGTCTATGTCCTCAGTCTTCTTCAAACCACATAAATAGCCAGCTATTAGCTTATTAGAAATATCTATAGTTTCAACCTTTGGATTAAGCAAATTCAGTTTGTCTCAGATTTGCTGTACACTACAAGCATACATGTGGGGACTACTGTAAATTAGCAGAAGTACTTGTCATTCCATCATAATTTATAAGGATAAGGCTCTAGTCCCTCCCCTGAAATGACTGTATTACTCAGCTTGATTTTCCCAGATGCCAGGGCATTTTGGGGTGTCTCTTGCTCTCTCCAGCTCTCACAAAAACTGAACCAAGGAACACTGTGCTGAAGTTCATCAGTTCTGTGAACAAGTTCCTATTTCAATGAATTCACACTTTCTAATCATATAATATTTCATTTAAAATTTCTGAACACACCTAAAGGCAAAACATTTCAAGCATTTTAAAAAGCTTCTTCTGTAAGTAGAAATTAAGGATAAGCATCTTACAGGAATTCTTTGCTTTTCTATGCAGAAATCTAGCATGCTGAATTAAGGTGATACTGAAAGAATGTCACTGGTAAAGCATATTTTGCTGATGAAATGTTTTTCAGTCTTCTTTACTGAAATTTCCAAAAATCTATTACTTGTCTTTCTAGGCAAACCACTTATGCATTATTAGAACATCAGAATTATTTTTAAAAATACATTTGACAAAAAATGCATATCTGACCCTCACAGAAAAGTTACAAGAAAGCCTTAAGAGCTAATTTATGAATGAGACTAAATTGGGCAGTAGAAGATTGATCTACAAAGGAGGAGTGTTTGGTAGTTCTGCCTTAAAACAAACAAACAAACAAACAAAAAAACTTACAGAAGCAACATTAAAAGTAGCAGCACACAGGAAGCCTTATGCTCCTCCAGTTTCACTGCTGTGATAGTGTTTTGGAAACAGGAAAGTAGGAGTGTACTTATACTAGTAACTGCCAGCATACTGGTAGCTAAATAAACCCCAAATGAGAGGGAATAAATAATCTATCGGAAACTCATGTCATGCACCTCTGCTGCCTCTTGTCTAAGAGCAAACAGGGCATGTTAGCATTGCTCACAACAAACACCCATGACTTTAAATCTGGGAAGGTTAAAACCTTCTGCTGACCCATTTGATTGTATGACACAGATGCAGAATTATATTGATAACAAAACCAAAGAGGATAGCATTGAAACTAAATAAGGTTTTCCAGAAGCTTACTCTTGATATACTCTCTGGAAGCAGTTGTTTAAAAAGACAATCACAGAGAGAAAGTCAGTTTGTGTGGGTGGAACAGACACAGAAAACAAACACATACATAAAAAGAGACAATGAGCCTCTTTAACCAAGTAATAGGTGATAGGACAAGAGGTAATGGCCTCAAGTTGTGCCAGGGAAGGTTCACACTGGATATTAGGAAGCATTTCTTTACGGAATGGGTTGTTAGGCATTGGAATGGGCTGCCCAGGGAGGTGGTAGAGTCCCCATCCCTGGAGGTGTTTTAAGAGAAGGGTCAACATAGCACTGAGGGATATGGTGTAGTTGGGAACTGTTAATGTTGGGTTGATGGTTCGACCAGATGATCTTCAAGGTCTTTTCCAAACTAGACAATTCTGTGATTCTGTGATACTATTATATTATATTTGGTGGGTGGTATTTCCACATTTTCAGAAAATGAGCTTTCTAGACTCAGTCTTCACCTGGAGACATGCAGTGGCTGGGAGAAAGCCCAGAAAACATTCCTGTGGATCAAGGTCTCATTAGGAGGGGCTACACAAAACAATATGCAGAAATCTCATTTAGTTTGGAAGAGCATAAAAGCTTCTATACAACCTAATTCCAGAAAGAACATAGGGAAGCATTTGAACATTTTCTTATGTTCTAGCAAAGCATGTGGTTAAAGTTAAGCATTTGGTTTTGTTCTGTCCAGAACTACAAAGCAATGAACAGCACAGAAATAGATATGATCTTTAGTCTTCATGAATCCTGTCTCAGTAAGGAACACCAAATCGTGCTCTCTATGACTGAGTCTGTATACGTCAAATGCCTCTAAGAAGGCATCCCAAAGTAGGACTGCAACTCTTTAAAATAATAATCCTTAAATTTGCAACATACCATTAGCTGAGGAGCTATACTAGTTCCAACCAACAAGAAACCAATTTAACAAAAATTCTCAGAATATTCACAGCAAAGAAGGCATTATTTAAACAGCGATTCATGTAAATTGATTGTATTTTATCTATTCAGCATCGCTTTTTAGTGCCAGAAGTCCAGCATTAACTCAAAAATGGCTGGGTCTGTGCTTACACAGACACCCAGTCAAACAATTAAGAACCTAATCATTAAAGAGTTTAAGACAGAAAACAGATGTTCCAGCCAATTTTGTTAGAGCTGGGAGCCTCTGAAGAGAGACGTCTGGATTGTTTAGCTTGGTTATTTCTGCAGCACTAGAGATCATTCTCGTTACTGTGTTTTGAAGCGGTAATTTCTGAATGATGATCCTGGCAGAACTACAAACAAAGAATTACACTAATCCAATCTGGATGTTACTAACATATGTAAGACTGTCCAGATTTTCACAGGTCAAACAGGATTTAAACCTGCTCCATTAATAAGACAGAAAGACACTGTTCTAGGACTTTTAAAAGTGTCTTTGCCTAAAAAGGCACAGGGCTCCAGAGTGGATTACAGTGTTTTGTCCTACAACAGTTCAAGGAATTTATTTATGAAGACTGGGCTGCCAACAATCAAATGGCTTTAAACAGATAAAGCTTATTACTCTAAATATTTGCAAAACAATAACCTACCTAACACAGAACTCTCCAGAGCCTGTCCATGTACATAAACTGTCACTGAAACATACAGCCAACTGTCAAAGAACAGTAAGCACTACATTCGTCATGAACTACAACTTTGCACTAGCATCAGTCCTCCCTTCCAAGATATCAGACAAGAGGACTGTGTGTTGATTCAAACCTCTCGATCCAAAACACAGCCCTTTGGGGTTTGGCTGTAGGTCTAAGCTGGAAACCCAAGGAAAAAAATTTATACCTTCAGTTTGGATATTACCTAGAACAGCTTCAGGAACTACTCAAATATTTCTCTCTAGTTACAGCTGTCACAAGAAGAGCTTATGAGACACTTCTTTTGCAGTTGAGAACACATCACAAAAGAGAGTTTAACCCAAACCCAAAGACCAGAATTCACTTCAGCATCTTACCCAGATACCGGTAAGACCTCAATCTAAAAAGCATCTTTACCAACTGTATTGCAATGAAGGAAAAGCCCCTACCCTACTACCTGCTTGTGTAACTTAGAATTCACCAGGCTGCCCACAAAAAAAAAAAAAAAAAAAAAAAAAAACAAAACACACAACATATTGAAAAGACACAAGTATTCAAAATTAACACATAGGAGACAGTGATTAAATAAGATTCCACAACTGTGACTGCCACCATTCTGAGGGTCAGTCAAGTTGACGATGGAGCATCTGCCTTACCTTCAAAAAACCAAGGTCAGTAATGGCTTATTTATTTTAAGAGTTCTCCCGTAGTTTAGAATGTACTTCATGGAGATCTGACTGAGAACACTGTATTCTGTTAGTATGAAAAAATATTGTAATTGAAATAAAAGTATTTTCTTGACAGAAATAGCAAAACACCCACACAGCTTTCTTAAATTTCCTGGTCCTTTTAGTAAACAAAGGAAATAAGTATCTATCTTGCCTATGCATTCCCTCATTAGATTAAAACCTAAGTAGCCACCAATTCAGTACAGCTCTTTTAGATAAAACTAAGCTGCAAGTCATAAGGAACTGAAAGAAATTTTTCCTTTCTAAGATGCTTCTGGCTCATTAGAACAATCACTTCATGAGCACAACTCTGAGTACCAACACAGTAAATTAATGGTGATATTAGTGGGCACTAAACATCATATTGCCAAGGACAGGTCTGAATTTTAGGAATTAAATATTTTCTTTCCAATTACTTAGGTCGATCATTCAAGGCAAGACTAAACTGGCTTTTGTGGCTGCATTTCTCACATCTGAACTTATCAAAATTCTGGACCAATAATATCTTCCTGTTTATGGGAAGTATGACATTGGCTGTAAAGCCTTTAACATTGTTCAATGCACACAAAAAAAAATAAAAAGGAAGCAATAGGAGGAACAAAGTAAAAAGTCATCTCATTCATGTAACTTCCTCAGTGCTCTTGTCCAGCAGAGAAGACAAAGCCACAGGGAAGCTCAGAATGGACCTCCACTAACAGTCCTCTCCAGAGCTAGTCATGGCCTGCTGCATTTTATATATTACCCCTTGACAAAGCTAACTTTCTCTCTCCATCAGTAAGAAAGCTTCTGCCATTGAGTGCAGCTAGGTAAGCCTGCACATCTTCTGCTCCCTTAGTTTCCAGCCTCTGTCTAGCCAAAATAAACTGGTGTCACTTGAGAGAAAAGGCTTACAAGCACAGCACCTACTAAGACAGCTATCCTTTTTCACATCTGGCTCACATCTGGCCAAATAAAACCACACGCAGAGTAAGCATATTTTCATCTGTTCCACTGCATAGGTGTACCAGTAAACCTTACTAAAGACAGCTCCTTCTCTGCCTACCTAATTAGGTTATTAGCCATTTTAGGGCTCAGGGTGCAATTAAACAGGAAGCTGGTGGATTTAGTTGCTTCTGGTTTTGCCCCCATACGACAGCAATGAAAACCAGAAACCTTCGAAGGTGCTTAAATTGGAAACCTTTCAAGGTTTTCAGTTTTCAGTCACCAGAATTTCCTGCCAGCACAACCATAAGCTGTATAATTAGGAGATTATTAAAGACCTGGAAACAGATGAGAAAAGAGAAGACAGAAAAGTAAAAGATGTTATACCACATTGAAATATAGCCAGGAATCTAACCTCAGGATTCCCATTAGCCACAACCACCTCAAAAAAACTGGAAATGGGTAATTATACAATAGTATAGCACTAAACTAGAATTCAGGGGGGGGGGAAAGGGGGGGGGGGGGGGGTGTAGAACCACAAAAAACCCCACTCCAGCACAAGAGGCAGCAAGAGGCAGAGTTTCTACCTGATCAGCAGGAAACTTTTCCTCAAGATCAGTAGCAGCTGGATCAAGCCTGATCAGAAAAAAGATAATATTCACAATCTGTTTAGAAGATGTCAAGTTTATCAGAAAGAGTCAAATTGTTTTTTATCAGAGCAGAAAAAGAGATGTTGCTGGCATACCTTCTGCCATATCCTGAAGGAACATAGCCATGTCTGACCTAAGCCAAGAAGCCCCTCAAAGCAAAGATGATGATCGTGTAGAGAAACTCATGAAGGATGGTCCTCCCCAAGCACTCCAAGCAACCAGCCAAAACATTATATAGCTCCCCAAAATTCTATATACAGCATTCAAATCAACCACACCTAGCAGAGTTAAAGCATACAGGTGCAGTGCAGTTTCTATTAAACGTACCATAGGAGCCACAGTACTGAACCAATTTGGAACGACAAAAAACATAGAAGCTTCAAAAGCCTAGGAAGTCTGAAATAATACTAAGACTGGGAAAAGGTCAGACTGGGGAAACTGGGGAGGACCTGATGGGTAGAAGAGGATTTTTAAAGTAGATGGCAGTGTAAAAAGCAAGGAAAGCGCATGACATTTCTGTAATAAGCTGGATGCATTTAACGTCCCGTGTATCATTTCAGTACACCATCAATTGTGTGTGCCTATACATGCTGGTAAGCAGGCACCCAGTGCCTGAGCTGAGAACAAGCAGCTTCCGATTTCTCTGCCCACTCCTCCACCCCAGAAATAGCAACTCATATATGCTCCAGCCTTACTGGAAAAGGCTAGAAATATATTTTTAAAAAATGCAGCAGAGGGAAAAAAAAAAAAAAAAAGAAAAAAGAAACAAGAAGACATCAAAGTCTTCCACTGCGTACGCCAGAGCATCAGTAGCCCATGAAACACACTACACGTGGTGCCTACATGGCTAGAGAAAGGAATTCACACACACACGTTCAAAATACTTTCAAGTCAAGCTATCCAGATGTTTGTGCACAGCTGCATGTTAGTAATGTTCTGTGGACAGAATGCAACAGACGCAACAAGCCAGTCTTGCTGTGCAGAACATCTGCAGGAAAATGAAAGGCACAACCATAACTCACAAAAGCTAAAATTAACTTCTCTTGTGCATACTTCATAACTAAAACTCAGACAATATGCATGAAAGAAAATGGAAAGGTAACCCAGATGAAGACATCTAAAGAAAGAGGAAAATATATCCTTGCATTGTTTTTCAATTTGGATTATAATTACAATTTTTTTTCAGTGCTCTCAGCAACCATTTTCACATTCTCTCCCCTTCTTTTTGTTCTTTACATTGCTGATTTATGCTCCTTCACAGAGGAACTTAATCACTTGGAAAACTTCAAACCACAAAAACTCTAAAACACAAAATACACAGACTGGAATAGCAATGAATGGCTCTGTTCAGAGAAATTCTGACCGCACAATTTTTTGTCAAAAGATGATGTTCCGTAGAAAGTTACTGATTTTAATGATATTTTTGATTGTAGATTTGGTGAGGTCCATGATGACATTTTCACTTATTTTCAGAGTCTGCAAGTGAGAGCGAAGCTTTTCTGTGAAACCGAAGCTTCAATCAAACTTCAGTTCGCACAAGAAAAGATATATTTTGCTCTGCTGTAAAGCAAAATAAGCTTTCAAACGTCAGAATTTGTTTTCTGACCAAGATCAGTTTCTAATACCTGATCCAGAATCAGCTTTTTGAAAAGCAGAGACTTGGGTACTTGAGCATAACAGGACTTCTGTGAATCTCGGAAAAAATTCCAGAAGCCTTCATTGCTAAGAGTAATTGCTCAGACAACTGCTCAAGTTGTAGGCATTTATGTTTATGCTAAAATCATCAGAAGCAGTTAAACTAATAGAGTTGAATCCTTGCCTGATATTCCATGAACTTGAACAAATATGCACTGCTGCAACTCTGCTAAAGATCTGTTCAGAAGACCGCATGCTCCTCTTATCTTCAGATCTTCCTCAACTGTAGGCATTTTCAACTAAAACCTCCCCAAGCCACTATAATCTTCAGAACTCAACTAGTGATAGCAACAGAGAAAATCTGAGCATATGCAACATGAGCATTAACTCAGTCAGGTTTTCCAGGCATATTTTCTGTAGAAACCAGCTCCATGGCCAGAGGTAAAGAAAGCAATTTACTCTAGGAAAAAAGCCTACAAACTTATTCCAACATATCAGAGGGAGCATGAGGGAAGCTCAGGGTTGTTGCTACACCTGTCCTTTGGATAAACAGAATCCTCCTGGGTTATCTGTTGCTATCAGTATTAAAATGATACTTTGCTTTAACAACGTGGGATTTGCATTTTAAGTGGCTTAGAAAAACTCTCTTCTCAGCGGGGAATTTTGCAAAGGAAGCTTTGAGTTTGAGAGACCAGCCCAAACCATAACTCATTTTCACTTAATCTTGAGCATAAATCTGCACAGGAAAGAAGGCTCCAACTTCACTTGAACTCATAGTCTATGCATTTGAGGTAACAGATTATTTAGAAAAGCCAAGGATGCTCATATAAATTAGACAACCCAGGGAGGACATACAGTCCAACAAATGAAACAACAGTGCAGCAGCAACAGCAAGAATTTTAATCACTTCAATACCATGAAAAGTAACTGATGACAGGTCTTCTAACTTCATTCCCTCTCACAGAAACAACTCTGTTTTAAATGAAACCCCAGAATCTTAAAGGCTTGAGACAAAGACTATCTGAAAACTCACACTATCATGAACTTTGGATCAAGCCTTTGGACTGCCAGGTCTTCAAACCAGTTATTGTCTTCTGCTGTACATCTTCAGTACCTAGAACAAGCATCTTCTCCTGCCATCACACCTCCCTTCTCATAGAAACTTTCCAAAATCAGTCCTCACCTGCACCTCGCTTTCCATTCTTTCTCTCACCACACAGATTTTTCTGGACTTCTTGATTTTCAGGCCCTTGCTTCCACAGTAAACTCCCATCTCCCTCATGCCCATTTTCACCTCATTTTTCCTTTTATTATGAATATCTCTCCCTATGACATTTTCTTTCCCCTAAGTTACAAGTATTTTAATCTCTTGGTCTTTACAAAATCAACCCTTCAATTCAGTTTACTATACAGCTACCAGCTCTTTTCATTTTGTTTTTAAATCTCAAAACATTAACTGTGATGTCTGCTCTGCCCGAAGTAGAACTAGATGTGAAACAGTTTTCCCATGGCATGAAAGATCCTGAGATTTCTTTTTTTTCCTGTTTCACAATGAGATAAAACTGATATTGTTTGATATTTTTATTAAAGCCAGAGACGGAGATGTCTCAGACTAGACAATAAGTCTTGCAAAGGTAGTCATATTGGAAAATCTCAGTCTACCTACTTAACAGAATTTTTTAAAAGTCACCCAGATTAATGTTTTTCATATTGTTCTAAGGGCTATAATGGGAACCTAGCACCACTTCACTTCTCCCAAAATTTAATCTTGAGCCAGGAAAAACCTTCCAGATTAAATCCTTCATTGAGATTAATATGGCCTCATGAACAGTTGTGATTTCAGAAAACTGTGCTAAAACATTTATCTGCTTTAACCTGGATGACTCCCCTACAGCTCCTCTCCACTCAAAGAAGTCTCCAGCAATTCTTCCCAGATAAAGTTTTCCTGAAGATAGCTGTCAGGTTTAACACCTCCATCTGGAATCTGGTCCTCACAAGGCATCTTTATGTCCAAATTATGCTTGCCTTCTCCTGCCTAATCATACCCATGATATCTCCTGGAAGATCTTCACTGTGTGGGAACCACAGGACTGGCTTGGCATACTTTATATGATTGCCAGAGGTTGATTCAAGGAGTTAGGCCAAGACAGATACCTTCTGATGAACTTTGGTTCTGATGAACTGTCTGTCCCAGTCTTCTGAGCATGAGCAAGTGGGACTGGCACATATCAGACACCAGCACTTGGTCCAGTGTAGTATCAGCAGATTTTATAAATATATATATATATATATATATATATATATATAATCAAGGCTACACTGAAACAGATCAAAGAATACCAAGACAAGTAAATCTATCATCTCAGGTGATGGCTAGTAGTGGATGTCATGGGAACAGCATTAGGACTGAAAAAATGTATGGTCAAAATTCTCCAATTTTACTTTATTGTTTCATTAACCGAAGGTTTCTTATCCAGTTTAACAGCTCTTATTAGATATTTTCCATTAATTTATCTAAACATTATTATTATTTTGAAGCTCTTACATTCTATTTCTCACCTGTCTTCTACCTGAAATCATCCCATGAGCACATCTAACACTCATTACTGAGCTCTCAAATACACATCTTTGTTTTCCTTTATGAATCACCTCATGGCTAACATGCACTTCCTTTAATTTTTGTGACCATGCCTGTGTAGTGCTTGACAATAGCCTGTGGCTACAGCTGGGTCTGCCTAGAGCTGCATCATCATTTTGTTTGCCACTGTCTCTTGCCATCTTGTACTTAACATAGACTTGAGGCAAGGACATCCTGTTCTGTGTTTGTATAGCAGCCAAAAGAGCAGGATCCTGGCCCACAACTAGGTGGTACGACAATAAAAAACTACTAAAGCATTGTCAATAAGGGTTTCAGCACAATCATCATCTTTATGGTTAGCCAAGCTGTAGGACTTTGGGAGTGGGAGCCATCATTTGTAAAGTGGTTTGCACACATCCTGGCATGAGTCTGCCTCTTAAATCAGTTTGCCTTTGGGGAAGGAAACTCTGGGTCCTTGCAAGGAAAGGTCAAGCACATTTATCTGCCAAAAGCCAGTCTCCCAGTGTCAACAAAATGGCAACTATCCACACAACAGGTAAATGTAGTTTGAAGGAGTTCCACAAGTAATATTGGCAGATGGAGTTAATATGACCTCAAGCCTGCCCTTCAGGCCATTTAAGAATGGCAGGTAATTTAACAATGAAAATCTGATCACATTAACACAGGGGAGGAAAAAAAATCAAAATAAATGTACTAATCCAAAATGGAAACCACTGCTTCTACCAGATCTTTGGCTATTATGACAATGTTACCAAATCTTGATATTTTAGTATGTTTCGTGACTTTGGGGACTATTTTTTAAGGATTACTTTCTAGAGAAATGTTTTTGGCGTCAGTGCCTTGGTTTTTACATAAAAAAAGCATTTCAGCAAAAGCTTAAGGACATGAAAATGAAAACAAAGAAACCAGAAAATAAATAATATTTACTTGGAGATGGAAGGCGACAGGCACAATGATTTGGAAGGTCTCTCAACAGTTCAGACATCTGACTCTGTGAGATCAAACCTTATGAGGAAGTCTTTATTAAAATCTACAAGATCTACTGTCCTTTTCCTGCAAAACAGCTTTCATTAAAAATGGACCTGAAATTAAAGCTTGAAGAAAAATAGAGTTTTTGTAGGGTTTGGGAGTGAGGAAGATCTGGGAGGAGTCCAGGGAAGAGCTGTAAATAGGTTGAATATGTAACCACTTATAGTCAGAATTATCCTGAAGGATGTTGAATTCCCACAATTCCTGTCTCACCACTAGCCTGTGTTTCTTCTCCAGGAAATTTTGTAATTTCCCCCTGGTTTAATTATCCCCTTAACTGAATTAGTTTGTCAGTATGCAGAGGACATAAATAAAACTAGTCATGGGCGATAAAGCCTTGCAAATCTTCTATTGTACTGCTCCAACTCCCTATCATCCCTCCTAATTTTTAATTGAATGTTGCCATTAAGCAGTCCCCTTTAATATGCAGCCAGTGAGGTTTCTTCAGCATGCAGACTCCTGTACTCCCAGAATAAGCATTTACTGACATGACATTTCTAATTCTAATTATTTTAGATTATTTTCTAAGTCATTAAAAATAGAAGGATTTTCAATATTCAATTAAGAAATAGGCCAACAGCCTAAGAAAGAGCCTTAGCAAATATACTGAAGGTATTCTCAAATATTAAAAAACTGCTGCCAGAGGAAATGTGTATGATTTCTAAAGCTGCTTTCTGAAACTGCTGCTAGAGATAGCAGGATAAGCTGTTGTAATCCTAGGTCTGGAAGCAGGGATACCACATCTTACAAACTGCTGTAGGCAGTAACCAGGAGACCTTTCCCCCTCCTTCCCCATGCTTTAAACCTGTTTCCAGCCCACTGGAGTGGGAAATACATGCAGTGATACCACAGCCAGTTTCTGCCACCAAACAGATGGTGACTGCTGGAAGCCAGCAACACAGATCCTAGTCACTGAAACTTTATTGGGAGCACCCACCAGTGTGAATAAATGTCTTTAGACGGACTAATTAAAAGGACTCTTTTCATTAGTTAGGACCATCTGTTAGGCCACAGACCTGGTGGAATTGCATACAGGTGGACATTCCTAGGTGGGAATCGGCAAAAGAGCATCTCATGGCTTGTAAAGATACTGTGTCCCAGTAACAGGCTAATGAGGTTTCACACAGTGTGTTCCTTCAATCTGTTCCTTCAATCCACAGAAAGATTTTTAGCCCTCTCTCCCCACTTCACCTGGATAGGTACTGACTGGTGTTGAGCACCAAGCTCAAAAGCAGCTTAGTCTTCCTCGTCAACTGTACCAAACATTTCTGGATGTATCTGTACCCTCCCATAATTATCCTGGTGTTTGCATCCATCAGAAAAAGGAAAAGACAAAAAATAATTATTTTCCACTCCCCTTCCCCCACCTCCCCAAAAAATTACAAAAGACCAGCTTGTAAAAGCTCAGGAAGATTCTACAAGAATGAATGTGGAATCCATGATAATAAGCTTTGAGGCAGAAAGGATAGAAGTAGAAAACATTTCCAAGCTTTTGCTTGAAATCAAATCCTTCCCATAGTACAAGGTAATTCATGTAAGACTCAGTATTATCATTATCATACACACTCCAATTCAACCTTCCTTTGAAAACCCTGTACATATGACATACAGTGCAATGCGCCAGACTTGCAGTTTTATACTTTCTCTTGCTTGCCCCTCACCCTCTGCATCCCTCAGTGTTTATACATGATCTCATATTCAAAGTTATTGGCAACAGAACTCCTGCTGAATCCCATATTTTCTGACTGCTCAGGGCTTTAAAAAAGCCAAGCCAGCTTACTCCTGTGAAGCAAAAAGCTCACATGTAAACACCAAGTTGTGGCTGTGAATCACTGCTGGCAGTTGCTCACATTTCCTGGCACGGCAGCCTCTAACAAGGTACACTATTATTTGATATTTGCTTTTCTGAGGCACCTGTAATTCTCAGATAAACCAAAAGCTGTACAAAAAATATGTGGGTTAAAAATTCCAGTCTAAACATGGTAATACAAGTGCCGGTCACAGCAATTCTCCTGTACTATCCTATATGCTACCAAGACTTCTAGGGGTGAGAGCTGGACAGAGGAAATTTCATTGCTAAAATAAGATAAAGGTCTGAAAGGAAACATTTTCAAAAAAGCAGTTGTTTCAGGCCTTAGTATACATAAAAGGTCACCAACAGTTTATTTTTTCCCCCTTATACATCACCTTTGGACAGCCAAACAGTTAAGGCAACAGACATCCAGGAAGCTGGCTAGCCAACATACAAAGAGCTTTAAAAACAGCAGAAAGGCCAATATGCTCCTATTTACAATATTTTGTGACCCTAACCTAATCATCATGTTTTATTATTTCCTCATTTTATAGCTCTGCTCTTTCAAGAGAGCCAGCAGCCAACATTTCTTCTCTGCTGGCCAAAGGACCAGCCAAGTGTCTGCTTCACAGCCAATACCAGTTACTGAGCCATAAGCAGCTAATATGAGGTCGTGAATGCACAAGGTAGCAGCTGATGCCCTTCTACTGGAAAATTAGACTTGGGTTTTAGGCACCTAAGGATTTTTTTAAATAGACTTAATTCATTCTGCAACACTGTTTGAAATTATTTGATCAAATTTCGATTTAAATTAGGGCAGCCAGTGGAACTACACTGATTTATGCCAGCTGAGGAACTGACTATATTTTAATACTACATTCTCTTGGTTTTGTGCAAGAATAAATGGGCAAGAATTCAAGCCCAAAGAAAGTAAAATACCATTGTGTAATTTCAAGACCAGATAGAATCACGTGTGCTGAAATCAGAAACCTCTAATTTAAAAATTACAAAACAGAGATGATTTTCCCAGTATGGGAGTTTACAGATCTCAGCAGAAGGTCTTCTAGACTCAGCAAGAAGAGTCACTTATATCTAAAGCCAGATAAAAGCATTTATGTGGTGTATTCACTTACAGCCCGATGTAAACAACAGTGATGACTGTTGGATTCCTTCAGCTGATACCTCCACAAGCAACCAAACCATTTGTAGATGAACTGTGTAAGATGGGAATGGTTCATTCCATTACCTGAGAATGGTATATCGCTTCACAGAAATGCAGTTCCTTTACAAGACTCTCAGCCCTAACAATGACTGGCATTCTTCTCCTTGTAACACTGTCCCTGAGCATAGCTGTCATGCAGGGGGGAAAACAATGCATTAAACCTATCTGAGTTCATCTTACCTGAATTCATAAGACTAATGCCTAGAGACCCAGATTTAAAGACGATCTCACCCCAAAGCTTTATGGCCTCCTGGAAGCCTTGCACATGAGCATGCTCTGAACAGATTTGTCTTTGAACATGGTTGCTCCACCAAGAGATACAGTGGGTGGAGTTCCTGTCGTATGGAGAGTCCAGTTATAAATTGTCTATAGCTAGTGATGTATCCAGATGAGGTAGAGGCTGAAAGATCTTGACAAAGTTTGTGTTCTCTGTCTTCTGAGGATAAGAGCCCCACTTCACTAAACTCAGTAGGAACTTTATCTAAGGGTTTAAATTGTACTTCAGCCCTTAATGACATTTTGCATAGGATCAAACAGTAGTCCCTGAAAGAAAAAGCCATTCCAAAGCATTAGTCTTATACAGAGACAAAAATTAAATTCATATTTGCAAGGAAAAAAGTGAGCATCCCAAGAAAACTGCTTTTGCAATATCGAACTCCCCCTACATATTCAACTCATATGGAGCCTGATACATAAGCCACACAGAACTCCTAAATGGGAACACTGAAGCACTAAAAAAGGGATTTCAAACTTTTGTAGAATATTACGTAGATTTCAGAGAACTTGAAGGATCTAAGATGTATGTAAAGCAGGAAGATGCTTCAGCAAACAAAAAATTATTCGATTGGTTTAATAGTATATTCTTACAGCTATGCAAACAGATACAATTATCCTTAGAATTCCATGTTAGCCTAAACATGGACAACTAGGTAAGATCAATGCTGCAATTTCCCCTTAAAGAGAAATTCTTTTTCCAGTATGCATCAGAAATGCCAGTCAACACACGACAGGCAAGTTTGTGTTCCAGCACATAACTTACAAAGGGTTGTTTTCTGACAAATACCAAAGAAAATTTCTGCCCAGGGTGCTATAAAATATTTTTAACGCTTTGAAACTCTGATCCTACATCAAGAGTAAAACCAAAAAATCGCAATTTCACCTTTACCCAGTGCATTGTCTGTTGAGGATACTTCCTTAGATATACAATTTGGCATTTTCTAAGTATCAGCTCCATTCTGTAATTCATCAAAAAATATGAAGAGGAGCCATTAGGCCACAGAGTTATTTTTTCCTCACTTGACATTAGGGATTCATAAAGGAAACATTTCATAAGACAATTTGTTGAATTTCCTCATCTGCACCGCTGAAAAGAATTTTAGGGGATGTATCCCTACAGGATCCATACGTTGGTTTTGCTTTGAGAAGAATTTTGGGAACAGCACCCTTAGCAGGGTTATTGGTATTTTAATGTTTTTCTATTTCTCCATTAAAATGCACCTTCTTGCAGAAACATATCTTTTTAATAGCCTCTGACTACAACAAACATGGGAAGCACCTGTGCAGCAGCAACTAGTGAAATTTCAAGCAGGCATCTACATTTGTTAGTCCCAGCCCAAAGGGAAATCAAATAGCTCTTCAGTAAATCTGGTAAAGAAAAACTGGATGATAGTGGAGGTCTAGAGTATCTACCTTTTTGACATACTCCTAAAAATTATTAAAATAAAACCTGCATTTAGAGTCAAATGAAGATTTATAGACATATTTTCACTTATACAAAAAGTAAGCAGTAATGCACTTTTACTAATGCATCAGCATGAAATTTTGCAAAATTTAAATTAAACCTTCTGCTTTGAATCCCAGCATCAGCAGCTTTATCCTTAACCTATAAGGAACAAAAGTGTCCTGGATCACACAACTAAGGGTATAAGTTAAAATCTACTCTACAATTTACCAAGATCAAATTTTACCCATTACCCTTTTAACTAGTCTTCTTTCTCCTCCCATTTATATTTCATTCTTGTTTTAATCAGAAAGCAGACCTGTTAACAGTTCATTCATAATCAACACTGGGTAGGTACAATCAGTATTGGTCCAACTTTATCCCTACAGACTCAACATGTCACCTCTGGGACATTTAAAACCTCTACTGGCCCAAAGATCAAAAAATAAAATTCCATTTTTCAACTTGCAAATCCTTGAGTGCAAGTAGCACTGAGTCTCTAATATTTTAGGGGAGCTATAGTTAATCATTTGTAAAGATCATAAATGTGCATATAAAAGTGAGAAGAGGTGGGGATTAAGGTGTACAGCTAAGGTGCAGCAACAAATTGAGGAAGAACAATTTTAGAGTAGAAGTTAAAGAAGAATGAGAGATATTTATAGTTACTAATCACGCATAAAGCACCACAACTTGCCATCCTACAGAAAGGCTGGCAGTAGAGATAGGGGTCTGGGAACAGGCATGATTCATGTACTGGCTAATGCATATTGTAATAGCATCCTGAAACTAGTGGCAACAGCAGAAGCACGGCAAAACAAGCAAGACCACTCAGCTAAATATGCCATTACAATGCATGCACAGTTGTTTTATTATACACAGGCCAGTAAATTAGTAGTCATCACCTAACAACGTATGATTAGGTTGATTTCAGAAGCAGATACAGATGGGCAATGTGGATGTCCACAGGAACTGCAAGCAGTGAAAAGCTACATGCATAGGAAAACTGGACAAACTTTGCCCTCTGACAGATGATGCACACGGATAAAGACAAGCTCATATTTTCCCTCACCACATGTCAGGGGATAAAAAGGTGTTATAAAATCTTCCATTCCTTGATTACACACAGCCATAAATGCCAGGTTGTTTTAATTAAAAGGATGGAAGATCAGCATTTAAAAAGGTTTAGAAAAACTGTTTATGAGAGAACTTCCATTTACCCTTCTGTAATATGCCACTTACAGCAACATACATTCCCCCACACCAAATGTGAAGCTCATGTTTTTCAGCACTGCTTTTTGGGACTCCCAGCATGTTTTATGAGTTCTACACAAATTAAAATAATGGGCGAGATGATTCAATACCAACCTCTGTTACCTAGTCATGGACTGATTGCATTTCATTTGCTTCCATGGTGCTGCAGTCACTGCCTCTGAGCAATTTTGTCCAAAATGGTTCCTCTAGAGCAGAAAAGATAAATTTCTAATGTCTGAAGGAGGCTGATCCTAGCCACCAGCCTGACTGTAAATATTTGTTGTGTATTGTAAAACATCATTGATCACCATTTCCTACTGTAATGCTCTTCATTACATGATCCTGTTTTCAGGCCTTCAGTCCACCATTGTTTCCTTTTAGCTTAGAGATGATATACTTTTTCCTTTACTTTTTTTTTTTTTTTTCAATTAGTGGGTTTGGAAGTTTGACAGTGGTAATAAATGTAAAGAGCTTAAATTTAAGGTATAATTCTGTGCTCATGCTATTCAAAACCAACTTCAATATAAATAATAGAAACGGACAAACCACATGAAATAGCTAATTATTTTAAATCTTGTTTTTAAAAATCAAAATAAGACAATCTTCACAAATTAAACAAAGGCTGCAAAAGCCAGATCTTCTGCAGCTTGTACAATAAATTTAGTATTATCCACCTTCAAACAAACAGACTGTATGAATCATGTTTCCAACAATCAGGAAGCAGTTAGTAATGCCATCACTGTTCATATGAGTTCAAAATTGGGTTTTTGAGTGGTTGAACCACTGTTTCAAACTTCTTACCAAAAGGCTAAAGCAAGAATCTTAGGTATTAACTTGAAATAAGGTGATAGGGCTTTCAGATTAACATCAGATATTAAGATTCAAGATGAAAGCTGAAAAGCTGAAAACACCAGTGCTTCCTTGTAAGAGGGAGAGAGCTGACTCCACTGAAAAACATAGTCCATGTTACCATTTCTGCAGTCAAATAACATGCTTTCACCTGATGCTCTGAAGATGTGATTAGGAAACAAATCTTCAAGTATTAACTCCCACTCCACCCTTCATTTCAGGCAATTCACCCAGGTGCATACAGCAAGAACAAAACAGGATAACAAAATGGCCAAACTTGGCAGTCAGAAAGTAGACCGTCACCATTAACCAAGTGAGAAAAGTCTTGCTTTTCCCCTAACCTCAACCCACACACAATAGATTTAACCATGACAGTATAATTGTTTCAGGACTCTAAGTGCTTAGCTTCAGTGCTTGTGGCAATGAGTGCTGCAAATTAACAGCAGGAGTGAGGTAAATCAATTACCTACCCCATATAGTCTTGCCTATCTGTACATAAATACATGCATATCTACACATTGGCACAGCCTCCATCACAAGACACAAATTACTGAGAACTCAGTGCAATGAAAGGAGGGTAGTCGTGATGCTGTAGCACACCACAACAGCCCCGAGATTCCTCTAGCACATCAGCCTATAATGACACCCTAAGACCATGACATTGCACACCAGATGCATTGGTACAAAGCATATACCTTCTTCTTCTTGTCTATAAACACCCCCTTTGGCTCCTGAGATTCAACCACTTCCCTGCAGAGCCCAGAGGGCCATTGGAGTTATACTCACCATCTTAAACACCTGCTGAGTTTATATTTTTTCAATACATTTTTAAACAGAAAAACAAGAATAAAGAAATTTAAAACCATACCTATATTTGAATAATATTAAAAACAACTTAAGCATTAAAGCGACAGCAGGCAGGAAATCATGAGCTAAGACTGCTACTTCTACTTGGTTCTTTCTGCAACTCATAGCAGCAGCAGCACTCCTTTCTGTCCTCTCTAAATCAGATGCATGGTTATTTAGATGCATTTAATTAATTTAGTTGTGCATGGCTCCTTCCTCTTGCAAAGCAGATAAAAACCAAGCAGGTAGTGATCAAATACTTTAAAAGATCAGCAGTCAGAAGGACATGGCTATTTTATTCTCCCCTCTCTCCACCTAAAATTGTAGAGGCTTACTGAGAACCAAAGAGAACTGAGACTCTCCAGTTACTTCTGACCCTTTAATTAGAGCAGCAGGCAGAAATAAATAAACCTTCTACCTTTATGACCTTTGATTTCTGACATTCCAAGACAATGAGGAAACATTTTAACAACAAAATTCCCCATCTGAGGGAGGGCGAAAGAGTCTGATCTTCCCCTTCCCCCCAAAGGGGAAAAGGTTTGTCCCCTTTGTCAAACATATTTCTGTTTGACAGTTAACATCCCTTTTGGATTAAATGGCTGTTGCGTCCTTTCTATTACTGCTCTTTAGGTAATAAGGGTGTCTTCTGGAAGAAGTCTGGAAGAAAGTTCTTCATGAATGTTACTGTAACAGATGTGTTAAATATATGTTTTTTATAATTTTAAAAAATCAGGACAAGAGCTCAAATTGTCTCAAAACAAACTATCCTATAATATTAGAGGAAGAACAAGTTTAAAAATTATTTATGATTCAATTTCAAAGTGAATTGTTTTACTTAATTTGGATGTAACCCTGTAAAGCTTTTCTTTGTTAATTTTTAAACTGAAAACTTCAGTTTTAGACAAACTGGAAAATCTTTAAATCTAAAATATTCTCAGCTCATTTAAATCACTGAATATGATCCAAATTTGTGTCTGTTCTAGTTAATTTCGTTGGATTTTAAGTAGATTTGATGATTTTCAAAAGCAAACCTGTCTACTTAATACAGCTCTTCATAAAGACTTGTTTGAAGACTGCTTCAACCTGCAGCAACTTTTATTGGCCTCTGTTCTTTTCACTTAAAATCTCTTTATCGGGATAATGAAAAATTGAAGACAGATCCTCAAGCTCGTATAAACTAAAAGAACTTCTCTGACTGGTAGATTTATGCTAGACAGATTCTGGTGCTTCATTTCAGCAGCAGGCATTGCTATTATCATTTGTTCAGAAAATATATTTTGTAGAAGAGCATACAACACTGGTTTAAAAAATACAGCTATAATTATCTAATGTTCTCCTAAATGTACTAATCCAAATAATTTTCATCAGCAAGTGCATGGTTCTTTTTATATACTAGAGATTCAAGCATAAGCAGTGATAATGGGCCAGACCCATAACTAGCATCAGAACTAGTGATTTCAGGAGATGCACACCTCCCCATCAATTAGGATCAGATAATAATTCAGTCCAATAATCTTATTCTTCACTTTTTTCCTCCATGCAAATCCTGACCTATGATACGTTTTAAGAGTCTAACTTTCAACAGACTTCTAAAAATTATTTGGGCATCTTTACTGGCAATATACTGGAGGGATAACTGTAAAGCTTCACTTCTCACAGGGCCACCTAAGAAATAGATTTTTTTGAAGGAATCAGCCCTTCATTTCTCTCAGCAATGCAAGAAAGCCTCACTGAAGAGCTTCCTGCTATTCTGCAGGGTGTCTGAAAAGGGGAATTGCTGTTAACCATGCCTCTCCAGCTTCATTGTTATCAGCATACAAGATCCTTCTTTGCCCATTTTCCCCTCGCCTTTTGCTATTTATATTTCTTCAGGCATAATTTCTTGCTTTTTGAAAACGGAGACCTATCTGCCTCATGAGAAGATTTTCAGAGGTAGAAAAAAAAAATTTGGAGAAAAGTCATCTCAGATTTTACATATGTTAGTGTAACTTGAAGACACAACTTGAAGACACTTTTCTCCTGTATACCTACACCTTCATTTTACAATAGACAGACTCACAGTATGGGAGTAAGGCTGCATGTAAGTCCCCTCCCTACTGCTAGCTCCCCATGAAGCCCTGAGACACATTTAGTCTGTCTCACACACCCCACATCCTCCCAAGGTGCCAGAAACCTTAGGGTTTGTTCTTATTAACATCCCCTTCCTCTCCACTCTCAAATGCTAAAATGAAGAGGGGTGAAAAAAATGCAGGCGAATCTCACTGGTCTTAGTTTTCACTGCTTAAAGCCGAGGCTTTTACCTCCATTATAGTTCTTTGGGCACATCTTAATTAATCCCATTTAAAAATCACGGATGTGTTTATATTGTTTTCATATGAAACAGTAAAATAAAACAAGTCACAAATCTTTTAATTTTCTAAAAATCCCGGTATAATGGGATTTAATGTAGACTGAATATCTCCGCTCTACTTCTGGTATCACCACACTCAGCTGAGTTACTGGCTGCTTCAAAGCAGCTGCTTAGTCTAAATAACCACAAATGTTCAAAGAAAGGACTGATAGGTGCCGGAAATTTCTGCTCCACAGAATAAACATTTCTGCAATCTGAATGACCAATTTCTCTGCAAGTCCCAACCAAAATTGTTTAGATATACTTTGTAGCTAGCATCTGACATATACTACATTTTTTACCTTGGTAAAAATACAAGATCAAAAGAGTATAACCAAGGGGTATAATTTTCTCCTCCTTTGTCACATCCCAAAATGTTAAGTACATGTTCTTTTCCAACATCTCCACACAAAAGAATAAAATGAACAGCAGTGAACTTCAGTCTATTAAATGTCACCCCAAAATAGGTAATTACCATATGAACATTAAACTGATGCACTCCTCTTCTTATAAGGTTCCTTTTTACTAGCTAAAGATATTACCAGATCTTAATTGGTATGACAATAAACTCTCTTGGAGCTGCAATTCAAAGACCTCCAAAACTTCACCTACCAGCCTAAACAGTGTTGATAAAACTAGGCCAGAATAAACCTTAAAAAAATAATCACTAAGCACAGGTATACAGAGCATGTGTTAGAGCCAGAATTGCATGCAGAACTTTGAATTCATGTCTACTCATATAATCTACACAGGTCACTTCTCAGTCAGTAACTGTTGGTCTGTGTCTCTGTAGAAAGGTTTACTGGAACACTGTCTGTGTCCTTACCTGTGAGCTTCATGATGAAATGCAGATACATGAGTATCCGTATGTTGTAGACTATAGGAAAATAGGATACCAGCACCAGGCATCAACTGAGCAGTTGAAATCAAAAGTTACAGAAAAACTTAGATTGCACATGAATCTAGCACTTGATTCATTCACTGAGGGGAAGAGAGGAAAGCCAAGCATTTCAAGTTCTTAAAAAAATTATCTCTAAAATTCAGAGCTGTTTAGAGACAATCTGATTAACTTCACTCAAAAAAAATACTTAACAGGGAATCTCTTGTCTATGATAGTTCCTTCATCAGCTCTTTCCTAAAATACAGGAAAGAGAGAGAAACCCCTGAGGAGTTGACAGGGATCGTGAGAGTGGCTGCATTCATGTTACATCAAGAGCAGCCATGAGAGAAGCCTTAATATTAGGTATCAGAGAAGAAAGAATGGAAAGTACTCCAGTCCAGACAGGCCAAAGCATGAAGCCATGGTACGTCACATTATTTTAGTTCAGGATGTCCTAGCCAGTTTTGTTCCTGTATGAACTGACATAAAGCTCACTTTTCTGTTTATATAGTACTTAAAGCAGAGGGTACGCATAAAAATACCCTGACGCTGAGAGGTTGAACAAACTTCAGCATGTTTAAAAGGATGATCTACATTAACATTCAAATACTCGTCTACACCCTTCCAAATGCAAAGCAGTTGATGTTTACCATGAATGAAAAATTTTTTTTTTCTAGAGAAGTTGAAGAATCTAAGAAGTTACTTCAAAAGGAAGCAAATAACTGAAAAGCCACATATACACATAAATGCTCTGTGATTAAGCTCATGTCATTGTTGATCAGTCCATGTAATCTCCATGTCAATGTGAAGTCACATAGGAAAATCTTTCTAACAAGGTCTGTAAATCCCATATCCTTCCATGGACTCAGCACCTTCTTTGATGTTCCATACTCAAACGACATAGCTTGTAAATTTTTTTTCCCAAACCCACAGCTTTCCACTTAACTACAAATTTTCTTTAACAAGTGCCTGTGAACACCTGTGTGCTCATAGTGACAAATGCATTTTCTTGCTTTCTCACTGTAGATTCCCATGTAGGAAACAACACTGAAGCCCAAAAACTGGGGAAAACAGGGAAGAGGCATGTCACAAAGCTGCAGCTCTCCAAAAGCTTTCAACACAGAAATGAGTTTTCATATTTCTATTCCAATTCGACAGTTATTTTCTCCATTTGTGTCAAAAGACAAGCCTCATCCACAGTCTCACAGCAGACACAGTCCAACTGGCACTGCTAATCTCACACAGACTTGATGCACTAAGCCATGATGCACTACCAACTCTGACATGACTTACTGTCCCTGCTTCACAGACCTGCTTTCTGCCAGAGTGGCAGGGAAAAAAAACGGGGCACCAGCCTGCTTGTAAGGGTTTTAGGCATTTATTTGTTGGGATGATCACTGTCATCGTGTTAAATTGACAGAAAACGGGATTGCTGATTTATACCCACAGCAGAAATATTCAAAAGCAGCAAGAAACAAAACATACAATTCAACAGTAGCACATAGCTTCTACACCCAAAACTTTATGGAGAGAGTTGTCTCATCTTACCTCCCTCCCAGCTGCCACAGTCCTCCCCTCTCCAAGCTCTCTGTGGGCTCCTGGGCCCCCACTCCCTTCCATCTGCTTGAGCCTGTGTGAAGCTTGGAAGTCAACCCTCGACCAACAAAGAGCTCACAAGCACCAGTTCCATACAGACTAAGTTTTACAGCTGCTCTTCAGGATCTAAGCCACAGCTTCTGAACTGATTCATCTGAGAATACCTTGCCAGCTCCTGCACTTGATTCTGCCTGGGGAGAGCAGCAGCAGCAATAAAAAAAAAGGTCAGGACCGCCGCTGTTCAGCATGCACATTTTACATGCTGAAATAGTTTTTGCAAGAGTTAGTGCAGAAAAAAAAAATCCTTGCTCCAGGATGCTGGCAAGGAAAATTATTCCCTCTACCAACATGTTGGCAAGGAAATATTCAACACCCCCCCCTCACACCAGTGCTTGCAGACTGGAAATTTTCCTTGCATCAGGATGCTGGCCAGTCTAACACAGCCCACAGGCATCTTAAAGCTAACATTTTTTATTTGCCTAACAGCAACATTGAAATCTTTCAACACCAGCTTCATTAACTGAGTTAGACATCAGTAAGGATTACTTTCAAACGTTTATTTTCATCTCCCTCACTAGCACCTTCATACAGACAGATTTTTAGGAATATGAGCCATTCTACCATGAGGTTAAAAGAACATAGTTTTTGTTTTGTGCTTGTGCAGAGAGATTAATTGCATACAGGATCTGTCAGTGACACATGCTGTCTGTTCAGATCAACTTTCTTCTCCAATCCATATCACAATCTTAATTTTGAAGCAAGTTTTGCTACTAGCATGCTACAAGCCACGAGGTTCAGAGAAAAACAACATGCACTTCACATTGCTCTAAATAAAGGAGTATTTGCAAGAGCTTACTTTCACACCCAGATATCACCTGGCACAGCTCCTAGTTTATAGTACATACTTTCTGCAGCATTAAACAAGTTGCAGTGGAAGAGGGAACTAGCTGACAATTTTTCTTATCTTAGACCCAGAAACTGAGGCTCTTGTAGCCTGCCCCCATTTCCAGAAAGTCCATATTTGCATTACCACACCCCTTAAGTGTGCTGTATGCTACTTCTCAGCAGGGTTTATTGGATTAAGTACACCAAGAACTGCATGGCTTGGGACATGGGTACAGAGCTTTATGCATCTGACCATATTAACTGATAACTGTTTTATAGGCCTTGAGCTTTGCAGCATCTACCAAGGGCTACTTCTGACTTCAGGCAGAACAGTCATGGTGAGTTTAGCAGCAGCATTTCACAATCAAGGTCTTCCACAAACAGTTATTTTCTGCAAGATGAAAGCAGACTCCCTGGACAGCCAATAACCGGCTCCCTGCAAAGTTAGTGCTCTATGCCCTTCAGATTAGGGAAATTGCAGATTTGTTTTCATTATGAGAAATAAACTGATTAGCAGATGGCTATTCATTTTTCCCCCGTCTGTCAACTCTAATATAATATAAATGGAAATCTTACTTCAATGAACATTCAAAGAGCTCTCAGAAAAAAATCAAAATTCCTTACATTAAGAAGTGTATGGTTTTTGCAAATTAAGTAAATTAATCTTTTAAAAAGGAAGTTTGTTTTTACATTTGACTGATAGCATACAATATAATTAAAATACATTGATCTGCAAGCTTTAAGCAAATGATTGAAGATTAACTTAGACATTAGAGCCACTTAGCTAGGTTTTACCCAGTGAGTGAGTGTTCTTCAGGCTGCATAAGTGCCATTTCTTGTCTATATTTTGGCTCAGTATCTTTATCAACATGGAAAATCATAATAGGTTGTTAAAGGAAAAAACTCAAGCTAGAAAGTCCCACTTTGCCCTTGCCACACTCTTCAGGGCCAACATGTCTGATGTTTTTGTCTAGACTTTGGTTTCTCATTTACACAGCATGCAGTGGAATGTGCATTTCAAATACGCAGGAAAGAGCTTGTGAAGGAGGCACAGGAGTGTATGCAGGAAGGCCTGAGCCCATGGCTGAAAGAAGAGGCAGAGATGAGCTGTCACCCTGGATATGTCATTCCATATGTCTGTTATCTCCCACCATTTCTCTGCCTGCTCTATTTTGATTATAAACACGTAGTTGGGGTTGCTCACAATAGCCCAGGGAGGCCTCAGCCACAAGGGTCTTTCCAAGTACAGCATAATGTGAAAACAAACAACTCCGGAGGGTATTTACAGAACTATAAAAATACAAGAGAATGTTTTATTTCCCCTGTAAACTCTTGTTCAGAAATCATTGTGAAAGGACAAAAATCAACATTACGCTGGTGCTGTCCCCTACCTGTTCAGCTACTTTAATAAACAACATGATCTGGTCTCGCTATAAATTTGTACAAAAAAAAAATCACAGCATTTCAGTGTATTGCTCTCATGTTTTCACATAATTTATGCCTTCTTGATCCCCAGCTATCACCTGGACATCAGCAAATACATTCTCCCAGATCCAGGGAGATTAGGGAAAGTGCTTCTGCATTGGTTACAATAGTTTTCTTCTCTTGCCCAAACCCAGCAGTCAGAGCAGCAGCACACCAGGCTCCAACATAACACCAGTTTAAAAATACGAAAAGGTACTGAACTGTAGTAGCAAACACAAATCTGGACGAGATAGGAGAACTGTGGAACAATGCACATTGTCAATGAGTGCTTGCCTCTCACCAGGAATATACCTCTAGTCAATAAAGCACATAAACATATGTGTAAGTCACATTGCAGTCAGTGAGCCTTAAAATGATTAAGTGCTTTCCTGAACAACAGCTTAGAGGAAATAAAGTATTCGCTTGTATTTTTATAGTTTATTTCAGAAGAAGGTCCCTTGATTGAAATAATACTGTTCATGTTGTAACTATTTGACTCATGGCTTGAATTTCCTGCCATATAGAGTTTCCCCAAACACCTGGAAATTACAAAACAAGGATTTGTCTTAATGGCAGTTTCCAGTCCTGCAGTAGGGGCATCAATTATCTATTTCCTCCTAGAAAATGAACGATAAATTGTTATCTAAAAACTCAGATATTGAAACACATTCTGTAGAGCAGACTAAGATCTAGAGCTGTCATTCTAACCCCAGGCCTGAAAAGGAAGTGGACATGAAGTCCTCAGGAGCTCTGAGGGAGCAGAGGACCACAGGGCCTCCTAGTTCCCCTCTCATTCCAATCTTTCTCTGATTCCCTGGGTGGTAATACAATTGCTGTATCTCAGCTGACCAATCCACAGGTCTAGACCCTTTTCCAAAGACAGGCTTATCTGCCATCTTCAAAGTGTTCATCTCCTACCTCAACTTGAGCTCCACAGCTCTCCAGGAATGATAGAAGACAGGCTTGCTGCTGTAACCCAGCAGCCACCCTTTGGGTAACTGTTTAAAGCAGGTAAGCAGGGCTGAGCATGCTTCAGCTCAGTCCAGCAGCAACAGCACTCAATCTTTCCTAAGGAGAGGGCGAGCTCAGAGCCCAGATCAGTCACCCACAGGGAGGAGTGTTGGGTTATGGGACCTGGCTCATGGTCCACATTGCAAAGCCTTTTCATCATATGATGCAGACCCTCCAGGACTACTTTATCACCGGGGATCTTTACAACCCTCTGCATTTTGCATGGGTTCAAAACAACAAAACTTCCTCATTATTCTACACCAAGAGAAAGAGTTAAAGAATTTTAAAGCCAAGAGATTGGATTTTTACTGTGTGAAATGAATTCAGCCAAACACAGCAACCTAGTGGAATCCCCAGACCTCTTTAAATGAGCCCCTACAGCAGATAATCTCTTCTTAATCAGTTTGATGCTCTGATAAATTGGCTCCTATTGCCTAGCATGGGAAGAAAAGGAGCAACTGAGTCAATGCTCATTTGAAACAGAGTATTTTGAGATAGAAGCTATTTGTATATGTAAATGCCAGAAAGCCTCTAATTTAGAAACACAGGCAATTCATTCCTATTGCAACTCCACAAGTCTGTTTATCTAATCCTGGGATATTTTGAGGGATTTTACGTTAGCCCATGTGCATATCATTCCGCTTGCCTGCACAGCAAAATTTGCTTGAGTACACAAAACATATAGCAACTTGTTGGGCTGAGTAATAGTAATAATCCATCTAATCACAGTCAATTCAGCTGCTGGTTGCTTATGGGCATCTTTTACACATTAATTTAAAGACTGAATAAGCAAGATCAGAGCAGCTATTTAACAAAAGCATGCTCATAAAGCTCCTCTAAGCACCCAACACTCATTTTCAGAGGCTTGTGATCTAGGAGCATGCTTTTAAAATAAGTTTACCAGTTTTAACCTTTCTGCCTGTCATAAAAACACTCTCAAGTTAGGAAATTCTACTTCATTTGTTACTAAATAACACATATTTCCGATCACTAATTTGGACATTGAGAAAAAGGACACAGATACGCAAACGATGTGGTGGGTTTTATTTGGTTTAGGGGGTTTTTGGGGAAGGGGTTGGTTTTGTTCAAAGTTTTTTGTTACATAAAACATTTATTGGGCCCATTCTGCAGTCTCAACTTGCCTTATTTTCAATGAGTTACACTCAGCCAGTCAAAATTACCCCAGTGAGGTGATTGGCAGTACAAGAAGTCTAGGTGGCACAAGCAGTTTCTTTGTTAAGAAATATTTCTTGTTTAGATGTTTAGGCAGGGATGCAATGTGCTCTAACTGGTTGAGGTTGTGACCCATGATGGATTGCCATTTGTTTCCAGCTGCCTCATGGCAGCCATGGTGACCAGTATGGAGCAGTTCATGGCCTACTCAAACAGGTCACCACTGCGAGCCCACACTGCTTGAGCCTGGTGACTTGTGGTCCCTTACACTGTCATAACAGGGAAATAAAGTAGTCCAGTAGCTTGTGGCTTCAAGGTTGGATGTGGAAGAACTAAGGGTCAAATTCTTCCAAACATGGTGGACATTCCCACGTGGAACAAGGAATCCCTGATCAGGGTGTCAGGAAGTGGTATTGCAAAGCACACAATTAAAAAGTATGACTCCAGAATTCTGTCCAAAATTGTGCCAAAGCTTGTTCCAATCCATGGCACTGTAAACAGGATCCAGTCACTTGGACCATGATGACTAGAGACAATACCTCTATATCAATCTTAAGTGTGCTGCAGGAGTAGCTGTTCCTCAATCACAGCAACCGGATCACAGGGACATGTGTATTTCCTGCACAGGTGTTGTTACAGGCAAAGGTATAGGAGAAGATCAATTAATTCCTCCCCCACGACAACAGCACAGCAGTTTGACTGCAGGAGAAGGTGCACTCGTTGCTTAAACTCAACTCTAAAGTCACTAGAAGTCAACTACCAAGAGGACAGAAGCTCCCTCTGCCTTTCCAGAAAGAATATCAACAATAAATCAGAAGTGGGTTCTGTGAAGACTTGGATGAATATGCAAGGAGATAAGAAGCATAAGTATTCACCGAGAAAGAAATCTCAGCATGTGAGAAGCAAGAACAGCTCTTCCTGAGAACTTTTTCCTGGCTTTTTGCTTTAAAGTTTGAGGCACTGAATGCAGACAAAAATTCCGTGGATGAAAAACAGATACACAGCAAAAAGCAAGTAGTGAAAGTGCCAGTGACCACAGATGTCTCTACCTCTGCATAGCAGTAGTTCTGCAGAGTGCCTGGAACACTCCCAGCAAAATGCCATTCAAGAATCAGGAGGCTTACTAACCACCATTAAGCTTCATAATATTCCAGTTAGCTGTATTTACTGTACCATACATTGCAGAAGTACACAAAGATTGAGAAGCCAAGTGTCTTAAATAGTCTGTGGCAGATTCAATGTGTGTTTTATAGTAATGAAAAGGAAGGCTGCTTAATAACTAAGCACCAGATCAATACTTGGGAGATCTGAAGTCACTTCTTTCCCATACACATTTTGTCTTGTGGCTGGCATGCCTCCAGATATCTCCAGGTTCATCCATAGTACAAGTGGGTGAAACTAATTATACAGGAGAAAGATCTGGGACTCCTTAGATAAGGACAGAAAATGTCAAGGTAACCCAGCCACACACAGCATGAGCTAGTACTGCTTGTGCAGTAATGTTGTTTTCCATATGAAAGAAGGGAGAAATTACTCTTTAAACTCCCAAAAGCTTAGTCTTAGACAATAGTAGCTAAAGCACAGGTTAATCCAAGGAGGTTACACACCACCCCCAGTGCAGATACACATTACACAAGGTATCTTATTCCACCTTTTGTTGCAAAGTATAAAACGATTTCACATGAAGGCAGTCTTGAAGGCCAAGAATGTGGACAAGTTCATGCTAGTGATGCACTGTAACTTCACATCACAGCTTACTGCTCATGCCTATCTGTGCCATATAGACTACACTACGATCCTTTGTGATTATGAAGCTTCTGTTTCGTGGCAGCTGAGTCATCCAGACACACAAGTGAAAACAGAATACTTCACAGGAATACTTGTAAATGCTCATGGGACTCAGCTACCCTCTCCCAATGAAAAGGAGAGAAGCTATAGGATAAGTATTCATTCCTGTGTTCTTCAGCACCAGTGCCATCACCTGATCTCACACTAACTGGGGAAAAACCGTGACCAGCAGTTTACAGAAGCAGCAATATAGATCTGTCTTATAGAATTAAAGATGTGAAAGCAGAGACATAATGGAGTGATGTTAGCTTTGACTTCATAATTCCTTCAGTTTGTGCTTCAATAGACTTATTCAAAGACTTACTTAAGAACACACCTTGTGCATATGGGCTCTTACTGTACTACATCGATTTCAACTTTTCTTTGATATGTTCCCAGGGCCACGGCAGTACAACTTGTATCACAAATTAGCTTCAACCTTTTCATTCTATCAACCGTAAAATACGTACTATACATTGAAATATCTTTCCTTCTCTACAAGAAAACAAAATTTGAGATTAACAGAAAAGACCCCTGGGTCAGGCTTAGAAAAAAGGTACTAAAAAGAGCTGGATTTTCAAGCTTTCCTCTATAGCCTGTGTATGTTCTTCTACAACTCTCCCAGTACCAGTAAGTCTGTTCATCTCAGGGGAATTCCATTTGATAGCATATTTAGTTCACAGGACTAGCACAGTTACATTAAACAGAGGTTGCTAATAAAACATTACGTCTCCCTCCCCCCGGCACTCCATTTGCCATGATGTAAAAGGCAGACACCCCATAGAGAAATTAATCAGAAAGAGGGAGAATGAATCTAAGGAGTGAAAATTAAAGACCCCATGACATCTACATCCATCTACTACATCCAGATGAAACATTGTCCCAAAACTCAAGGCTGTATTAAGATCCTTCTGAGAGATGGAAGTGGTTATAGAATTCAGCATATTATCATCAGTATAAATTATAGTTATTTAAATTGAAAGATTTCTCTTTGCTCATCACTGAAGCTCCACAGAGAACACCGTATCTTTTAGAGGAAAGCACACCTGTTTTACTCTGCAAAGTGATGAAAAAGACTTAAAGCTTAAAGACAGATCCTGTAGAGGCAGTGTCACTCTGACTTCAGTAAAGCTTCATCTCCGCTAAGGATATAGCCTAAGAATCTACCTTTCTCCCATAATGAGAAATCTGAAGAAGTATCTATGTTGAAAGAGACATAATTGGGTATCTCCAAATCCCAATTCTTCCCTGGTTGGTCTAACTGCTCTCAAAGCTTTTCAGCAACAGAACTATTCCAACATAAGTAGTGCCTAAAACTGTCTTAAGGATGTCTTCATTTCCATTTAGCCCTTAACCAAATAATCCTCTATTATGATCCCTACAAAAAGATGTTTGCAGAATCTATCAAGGCTGTATATGGGAAGGATCCCAAATGCCTGGGCTAACAAATTTGGTTGAAATGGATTAGCTTGGATAGAATACAAAAGAAGCAATCTTGGCTTTAAACACACATGCACTACTCTAGCCTTTAAAGATCTGAACTTGCAGCACTGGGAACAGCTTTAAACAGCAAGGGAAATAATAAAATGTGGACAAAAGTGCATGCATTATGCAGTGTGTTTTAAACAACCATGCAGGTATACAAATTTTGCAACACCCTAAATGCTGAGATTTAAATTTATGACATGTGAGCAAAAGTATGTGCAAGAAAAACACCTCATAAACCTTAGATCTTACAGACAGTACTAGGTTTATGAAGCAATACCCAGATTAGAGCTTCCTCAAAAAGGAATTCAGTAGCACAGGGTGCAAAATGCTACTTCTAAATTTGTTAGGCCTGATTCAGATAGAAGACCTGAACTTGGAGTGGGGAGCACGAGAGGAAAACCCTTAAGTAAATAACATCCCTCCACAATACAGGATACAGAGGAAACACAATATCCCTGCTCTATATGTTAAGTTACATCAGGTGTTTTCAGATGTATAAGGCCGAATCAACCGTGCAAGCCTAGTTTTTTACCAAATGCTTTATTTTTTACCAATGTAAGAGCTTAACCTTGTTTTAAATTTAAGCTCACCTCTTCTAGACACACATAGCAACCTTAAAACACTTTAAGGGAGATTGCAAAAATCCCAACAGGACAAGAACTTTAAGTATAAAACTGCTTCTATTCTCATACACCAAGATTATTCCAATCTTGGCAGCTCTGAGTCCAAGATCACAATTGGTCCTTGAGAGATTATTAAACAAGTATTAAAGTAGGATGAGGACTATATTACATGCTCTTGCTAGACAATCTCATACTTCCTGTGTCACAAAAGCTGGTACTTTGAAGCAATTGGCTGCACACCAGAAGGTAGATAGGAAATGGAAAATGTAGTTAGAGCTGCCTTTCAAAACACGCATCATAACTTATTCAGCATGAAAAAAGTTTCTTACCTCACGCTTTTGCAGACTGCTGAGTTGAGGAAAATACAATGATCTCGCCTCCTCTGCACGAAGGATGGTAGTGCCAGACCGTCTGAGGGTGGAAAGGGCCTTCCCACATATTTAAAAGTCCTGTTCAAACCCACATTCCAGTAAAATCAATCATGGTAGAGACTGCAACCAAATAACAAGACAGCAGTCCCATTAGTTGCTATCATTGCAAACCCAATACTTGTCAGAACATCTTTGGTACAATCCTGCGTAGTTACAAAAGACATTCCCCAACTCCTGCCGTGAAAGCACCGGAGGAACAAACAGCAGCAGGCAATTTATTCTGCTACAAAATACAAGTCTGCTTTTCTCACTTCATCCCTCCAGATTTCTGTATTTCTGTTTCTTCCATCTTCACAAGAGCTTCCTTAACTTTCTGCCACTGCATATGCAAACAAAAGCCAACAACTAACCAGTTGCCCAGGTCCTGTGTTTTTCAGAAAAGCCCCTCTGATCTTCTCAGCTCATAAGGAACCCTCTGCTTAAACTTACCAAACAGCTTCCTACTATATCACTTCCAGTAACAGAATGCTACAAACATTTCATTTAACAAATTTCAGTAGGTCATAGAATCATTTAGGTTGGAAAAGACCTCTAAGATCATCAAGCCCACCACTAAACCATGTCCCTAAACAGCACATCTACACAACTTTTAAATACCTCCAGGCATGGTGACTCAACCACTTCCCTGGGTAACCCTTTCAGTGAATAAATTTTTCCTAATATCCAATCTAAACCTTCCCTGGCACAACTTGTTACTCGGGAGAAGAGATCAACACCCACCTCACTACAACCTCCTTTCAGGTAGTTATAGAGGGTGATGAGGTCCCCCCTCAGCCTCCTTTTCTCCAGGCTAAACAACCTCAGTTCCCTCAGACGGTCCTCACAAGACTCATTCTCTAGACCCTTCAGACCAGCTTTGTTGCCCTTCTCTGGAAACACTACAAGACAGACATTAAGCTTTTGGAGCAACGGGCCCAAAATCTGAACACAATATTCAAGGTGCAGCCTCACCAGTGCCAAGTACAGGGGGACAATCACTTCCCTGTCCCTGCTGGCCATGCTATTCCTGATACAAGCCAGGATGGCTCATATTCAGCCTGATGTCAAGCAACATCCCCTTGTCCTTTCCCACCAGGCAGCTTTCCAGCCATTCTTCCCCAAGCCTCTAGCGTTCCGTGGGGTTTTTGTGACCCAAATGCTGGCACTGAGCCTTGTTGAATCTCATACAATTGGCTTTGGCCCATCACTCCAGCCTGTCCAGATCCCTCTGTAGAGCCTTTCTACCCTCAAGCAGATCAACACCCCAACCCAGCTCGGTGTCATCTGCAAACTTACTGAGGGTGCACTTGATCCCCACTTCTAGATCATTGATAAAGATATTACACAGAACTGGATTACTACTTGCTTATAGATCAAAAATTTGATAGTAACAATTTTTCCCAGTATTACGTTATAACAGACTTCCAACAGCACTATCAATAGAACAACAGCAAACCACATGAAAACACCACAGCTATGTACAAGACTGTCCCAGTATTTAAGTGATGAAATTTATCTTGGGCTGTGGCTGAGATAACATCTGCAATACCAAGATATCTCATTCCACCACTGCAGTGATGATAGCAAGGTGCTATCCCGGTTACATGATAGGAAAGAACAAGTACAAAGAAGTACAAATAACATCATTTAGTAAAATTATTTATGCTACAATGTCTTCCAGGAGTTAAGAAACATCCCAAATACATCATATAAACCTTATGGTGCTGTCTTCATGAAATATAGGAGGAGAAAAAATGAGAACATTTGTAACAAATGTTTATGATAGATTGAGTCAAGATGACTACTTATGCTTAAACATTATTTGGAGGATGTTGGTTTATTTACCTGGTAAAAGGCTTAGCAGGACTAGATCTTAGTACTGATTGGCACTACGCATGCAAACACTCTGCAAAATATTAACTGAGTGAAATAAAGTGCATTGGAAGTTACCATGTGTTTCTGACTGTGTAATGCCACTGGCTTACTCTTGCCATTTCCCTTGGTTATTTTCCACTACAGCCTTATAAAACAACAGGCATTATTTCATTACTGTGTTCAATATTATAGATTCTTATCTTCTTATGGTACCATCACAAGAACAGTAGAAGGAGGGCTGTTCTCTATATCTTTTAAGGAAAGGGTCTGGTCCCATAGGCACTTGATGAATAGAAATTGAGAGGGTTTTTGGCCTTGGCACATTAAACCATGCCCTAATGCAGCAGGCAAATGATAATTGAGATAAAGGCTTAGGTATATGAATAACTTCCACTACATATTAGACTGAAGTCAAGGGTAACTTCACTCAAGGGTTAATAATCTGCCCAGGGTTAAGGCCTGAGTGAAATGTCAGGGTTTATCTGAAGCTATAAGGAAGACTTGTTCTAGCTTTCAACACCAGCAAATAAAACACCTTATTTTAACAAGTTCACAAAGCAAAGCAATGCAATTTTGTTGCTACTGCAGTTTTCTACCCCAATGTGTGTCTGAGCGTATAATAAAATGTATCATTTAGTCCACATCAACTTTTCCCAGGAATGTGACAATATTCAATTGTAAAAATATCAGTGAATTCCTACCTGAGGCAATTTAAGCAGAATTCAGATTTTCTAGTTTTACGGTGATGAGTATCCTTTACTCAGAAGCACATTTTTGTCCTGTAAATAACATTTCTGCATTTGATTCATGATGTTTGGGCAGGTCCAGGCAATATTAGACTGGTAGCTCTGGGATGTGGTGTATTTTCCAAAAGGAACAAGGAGCTGAGTCTATTACCTACTAGCCTCACTGACATGGGTGCCTTTGCTCTTCCTCAGTTTACCCTCAGTAGCACTCTTCTAATAATAGCGTGCTTCAGTGTTTGCAAAATATACTGAGTGCTAGGCACTGTGCACCTAAATACATATACTAATGATTTCCCTTCACTGCAGGGTGCTCAGCTCTGAAAATGAAGCATTTTGTCCTGCCATAAAAACATGAGAAAAGGCTCAACCAAAAACCTCTTCTCAGACTAAATGCTTCAGTTTGAGCTGACAATTTAAGTTGGAAGAATTCACATCCACTTCAGGCTAAGTTGTATTTCAAACTAACATAACTTTTTGCACTGTTATGAGAATAAGAGAACTGCGGTAGGAAATACGAACATCAGCACTTTTTTCTCCCTTTAAGCACAGTGCAGGCTTTGATGTAGCAGTAAATGAGAACAGGTGTATTTTGTAAACAAATTTCTACATCAACTTTCAAGATTACCATGTAAAGTGATTAAAAGACTCATCTGCCTTAAAGAATAACATAAAATAACAATTATTCTCTTTTTTTGCAACGATATTAGGTTGATCAATTAGGCCTGTTGCAGAAAGACTTGAATTAGTCTGATTAGTCTCAGCTACTTAAATTCAGAAACAGATGCCTCACTTTGCAAGACTGGTGATTAAAGGCCACATTCACCAAAAAAATTGGATTATACACACTTAAGACAATACCTGCTATTTTTCAGCCCTCCCCCCCACCGCAGATTGCCTGTACAATTAGTGACTCCAAAAAATTCTTAGTAGAACCCCTCCAAAGCTGAGACATGACTGCCCTCACTTCTAAGACAAAGGTATGCATAACCAAGACTATTTTCAAATGTTGTCCTCGTATCGGGACTGGTCACAGAGGTCAAGAAATCCATTCAAATCATTTACACAAGGGTGCAAATCAAAATACAATCCTTGCATGTTCCCAAAAGAGTCACCCATATGGTTATTACTAGCATGGGAGAGGCAGAATAATAATATAGGAGACTTGGCAGCAGATAAAAACCCTCATAACACTCCAGCCAGCACAAGCAAGTGAGAAAGCTAGGACTCAGAGACACAGAATGTCTCATTATCTACCCCAGAAGGCACAGCACTGCCAATGCTGCTCTTTATCAAGTCCTTAACAGGTGTAAAATTAGCACTTGTTATTAAAGACAATGGAGTTACATGTATTGCCAGCAGCTGAAGAAATGCGTTAGAATTGTTTTCACCTCCAGTTAATTCGCTTCCATTCAATAATGCACATGAAGCCTGTAAATTAGAAAAGTGCTTTCTGAAGCATGGCAGTGAGCTAAGCCAGTGTGTAAGCATCCCTTCTAAACACAGGTGCTTTCCTGAACGAAGGCCTAAGGACCAAATCCTCTTTTCATCAATACTGATGTAAGTTTAAACAAATGAAATTTACCTAAGTGTACTCTCAGTTAAAGATGCACTGATGGGATCTGTAACCAGAATCTGGAGTTCTAACAAATCCTGGTAAGCAAATTCCAGGACAGTTATTTTCAGCGTTTCTAACCCCACTGAACACAGATCGACCAGCTGCACTGATATCCTCTCTTCTCAGCTACTTAGAATTCATTCCCAGAAGCAGAGAAAGGCATTATTTACTAAGAAAAACCCTATTTCAGATGTATCTCATTACAGGAGATGACTTCAGGTTTAGGACTAGAAGTCACTGAATCACTCAGGAGTGTGTAGCTTCATTGCATATTTTTCTGTTTTAATACTATGCTCAGCTTTGAAAGCAAATTATTTAGATTCACACTGCACATAGTAATTCCTCTAACTGCTGAGCCATTTTTATTCAATAGCACTGTACATCTCACCACTCTCCCCCTTTTCCCCAGTAACTGGGAGGAGGGTTGGCCAACATCAAACAAATCTGACCAAGGGCAGAAAGCTCAGTGATAATTACATTCCCACAGGGTTTCATGAAAACTGGCAGCGAGATAGAGGAAATTAACTCCTCCACCAAGGGAAGGGCAGACACAAGTCAGGCATCATGCAGCCCCCGTGGCAGCAATTGGCCAGGCAGCCAACACACAAGTCACTGCACTAGCCACAGCACATGCTGCCTTTTGTCTGCTGGGGTTGTGGCTGGGAACGTGTCAGGAGGTCGACTTTCGTGGGAGGGGATGGAGGGAATGTGTTCATAAGTCTGTAAGGAACCATGCTTCTCTGCTTCTCCAGCCAGATAACCATGCACAGTCTGAAGTGCGAAACATGGGGCAAAGCTCTTGCAAGGGGTGATTTAACTGTAATCTCTCACAGCAACAATGCTCTCTTGCATTAATATAGTCTGTTACTGCGGGGAAGGTGGGAGGAGAACACTGGTACTGGTCTAAGGGAGAACAGTAAACTCAGAGTTAGTTACTAATAGCAGCAGGTTCTCTTCTGTTCTAGCTGTTCTGCAGTTTTCCTACTGTCATTTTATTGCGCAGTCAGAACATGTCTGAAACACCCAATATAAAAAGCAAACTGTGTTTCTATTCAAAGGCCTCTGGACAAGTTCAAGTTTGGACAAAATGAGGAAAAAAAAAACCTGTTCGCTAAGGTATGAAACATCTTACCACTGTCCTTAGTTCATCACGCATCTTAGAAAAGGCAAAAATCAAAATAAGGCAAATAAAAAGGGCAATTTGTCTTTACACAGAGCAAATCTCCAGCTGTTGTTGGATTGTTAGGTGTGGTGAGTCACAAGCACACTGCCAGGGCTGTCAAGTCGTCACTTAAGCTGGCTACAGTACAAAGCTAAGTCCTTCCACATGGTCACCGCTCCCCTCTCTGTGTGCAGAAGGGCTACAGAAAAAGACTACAGCCTTTTCACTGCTTGTTCCAAATGCACGGTGAAATGTTATTTCTTCATCAGCCTCACATCCCCCTGGGCAATAGGAGTGATTGTTATCTGATGCATGTAAATGCTAACAAAACTCCCATCTTGACAATAAGTGGTTTAAAACTTAAGGTACAAGAAACAGCAAATGCAGTGCAATAAGGACAAAAACTGGACAGGTTCCAGGTGGCCCACAGGGCCCTGCCATGCTGGCAGTAGCATCTGTGACATTGCTAAAACTAGACCCGGGACTTTTCAAAGACTGGAAAATAGCAGGAGAACTTGAATTATAGTCTGGTTGCCACAGATACTCCTGTCAACCAGTGGAGCTGCTCAGTCATGCACTGACCCTCTCCCCAGCCTACACGTGTGCACTCCAGAAATGAAGAGCAGCAACAGCTCCCTTAGAAGATTGTGTGCCAACACGCTGCAGACTGGCAAAGCACATCAGTCATTCACTCTGATACGATGATAGCACAACAAAGGCAAGGCTGATGCAACACATTTGTAAACACAAAGCCATGCTGGCTGTGTTGAAGTATTGCCACACTTTAAACTTATATACAAATAGCAGGACTACTGCCTGTGCAGCTTGTTGCTGTGGGAGATTACAGATAAATCACCCCTTGCAACGTATTGGGAGCTCTGTGTAAATAGCAACACAGTGGAAGCCACTTGAAATGCATGCAACAACTTGCATGTGTCCTACAGTGCTAGGAGCAGTCCTACATCTTCTCAGTTACCGTCAGCTGAAAAATTATTAACTAGCTGCGTATATTCAAGGGGCAGAGAGAGACTTTTGCCAGAGAAGGGAAGGCAGGGCACTGGCATTTCCAAAGGTTCCCAGTTAGTTTGCATATGGTGCTGTCAGACTGCTGTGCTCGTTTCCAGCCTGATTATTAACACTGCTAATGGGAAAAGGCCTTGGAGGGCAAGGACTGCACAGCGGCATGCCTGGTGCATACGGAGCCAAAATTCCTGGCCATATTCCCAACATATACAGACCCATCTATTATATTAACTGACCTTATACCATCAGTGACTCAAATATCGCATACGTACCATCAGCGCCATGAAGGGGCAAATTTTATGAAGATTTCAAACCTGCATTTACAATTTACACACCTGAAAAGGGATCTTTAGTCCCCGTGGCAAACCAGTCAGTGTGTTGTCAGTACATCTGTAAATCCTTCCTGACAGAGTTAATCAGAATAACTTCCCTAGTTTCTGATTTTAAGCAAAAGCAAATGAGATGTGTCATTGAATTTTAATGTTTTGATGCTATTTCAGAGCTTGGTTTGTGTTGGGTCGGCTGTCTACCATGGACAACCCCCTCAAGTAACTTCAGCATCCAGACTGGAGAAGGGAATTTTTTCCAAAGTTACAGGACCTTTGAAGAGAGCTCCAGGGCGACCCAAGAATATATCAGACCTTAGCTTGCTGATCCACTGCATTTTGTTTTTTTTTCCAAACAGTAGCTTAATAAGGCAACACAATCAGCCCTGAACATGTAAACCAAGAAAAATAGTTTGTTTCCACATTCAACACTTCCCTCAGAAGCCTACTGGATATTTTATAGAGAAGTCCCATGCAAATGGTAGCTGTCTTGCTGGAGCTCTTTGGAGTATGGGTATGTGGTGCATAGGCATTATTTCAGTAGTTGCCTAAAAAGTAATCTTTAAAAATCCTAGCAGTGTGAAGTTCTGTTTTTTTAACTTGGGTTTAGTATTTACCATGGCTTGATGGAACTGATTCCCAGTTTTTCTAACAGGTAGCTTTCCTTTACCAACCCTTCTCTTCTTATGTTGTATCCTCTCCTGGCAGGGGCCAGCTCCCATTGCACAACACCTAATGGCAAGCTGCATTTACAATCAGAATATAAGTAAAGAAGAGATGGAAGAAAAGGTGGAGATACTTTAGATATCAAAGAACAAATCAAAGACCAAGCGAAGCATTCAAAGAGGCAACAAGCAAGAAGAATAGACAATGCCCTACAGACCACTAAGAACTGGGAAAAGGAGAAAACAGAAACCTTGCATTTGAAAAAGTGTTTTATAAAATTGCTACATCAAAGAGGTTTGTAAATTATTTGTTTGGTAGAAGACTGAGCAGAAATGTGACCAGGGTATAAATGGGAGGGGGAGCAGAACACAGCTGCCCTCATTCTTGTCCACCCCTTTGTGCCTGTCCAGAATGCATGGCTTTAGCAAAGAGGCGCACAGTCCGGGCACTGGCATTTTCTTCCGTAATGGATGTATTTGTATACATTATTACATTTTCCTTCTTCTATTTCTCACCCCAAAAGCTGAAGCTTTTGAAAGCTTTTTGAAAGCTTTGCTTTCCCTCATTTCCTGTCATACAAATAAATACATGTCTTTGAAAACTGAGCAGTTTGAAAATGGCATCCCATCGGAGCCTGTCTGCAGTGTTTCAGCTGCTGTGGCTGAAGGTTTTGCTCTGTAGCAAAGGACTTTGTGAGAGACATATTTTTAAGAACTGCTACATGCTCGCTCAATTTGGAGCGAAACACAGTAGTCCACTTTGTCCTTCCCCCTAACACCCTGTCTATTTAGGCTAAAAAATTGTGTTTGTATAGCACTTAGCCCCATGAGACTTGAAGCCTTTAGGTACAAATGTAACTCATTTAAATGGTAATGTACAACAAAATGAGTGGCACCCTTCAAAACAAGTGGCATTTGTAAGTATATCTGTGCCAGGTGCTGACAAATGGAGGGTCACTGTTAAAGACACAAGGAAAGGTCTTGGTGAGCCAATATTTAAAAGTCAGTTTTTCCAGTCAAAGGCGAAACTCTAAAACATCTGCTTATTTCTCTGCTGCCTGTGCCCTGGAGCACCATGCCTGCCTCCCAGAGAGCAGCACATTAGGGCTCCTAAGGTATTTCCCATACAAGGTCAGATCAATTAAAATGTGCTTTAAATACAGTCACGTGAGCTGTGGCAGGAGCTCTGTAGCCCTGATTAGGTCCCTGACACTCTGAAGGGCAGAATCTAAGGCAATCTGCTGACCTCGGGTAGGAGAGCCAGATAACAGGCATGAACCTGCTTTTTCACTACCCTGGGACTGAAGGCTTTGCTGGCCACATAATACTGCTGTAAAACAAGCAATGCCAGGAGCTAACTAAAAATCATGTTCTTCCCCTACTGAAGTCAATAGCAAAACTCAAAAAACAAGTATTCCAAAAGTTGGGACAAGCTCTTTCAACTGTCCCAGGGAGACTGGGCTGCGCAGTGTGTGCTGCTGCCTCCCTTTGCCGGACCTGGTAGGAAGCTCCCACAGAAATGTTTACATTAAAGAAATAAGTGAAGCAAACCTTTGCAGAATGAAGCTGCACTGACTCACATCAGGACCTGGACTGTCTGCTTGGAAGACAAATCAATGAAACAAAAGCATCTCAGAGAGATCTCCTTACCACCAAAATTTGAATAAGGTCCTAATCTCTATATAATATATTAATATACAAATACAGCATGAATTATGCTGCTGATGCAGTGGAGAGAAGGCAGAGATGTTATTTTTTATCTACTGTAAGAGCATCTCTTTACTGTCGATCCTCCAGTAAGATGTAGCCAAATGACAGTTGCCCTTCCCCCTCATCTGGGAGCCACAGGAATATACCCAGGAATGACCTGTCTCAAACTGAAAGCAACAGCCAGAAGCAAAAGACATATAAAAAAGGTAAAACCAGGCCACTGAGGAAGTGTGCATCACCTGGAGTCCCTGTGGGGGTTGCTTTGAAAAAATTCCCCTCCTTTTGCCACCATGTTCCTGCTGTTCCCCTCCAGCTTGAGGGGAGAGTCTTGAGAAGGGAAACAGTCAGTAAAGTAATGGGCTTCTATGTAAGCTGTTGTAAGGTTACTGTCATGCCAAACACACCCCATCATCAGGCAGTTCCCCTGCAGGTCTGATAATAAATCTCTCTGAACATCTACACTGTCAAGAGTTATGTCTTATTCTATGTATTCCACAAACAGATTTCTGCAAGTCAAATTCTGCATGAAGCCATGAGATGCTATACGGGAGCAGCCTGGGAGGCAGTTTCTGCTTTTTAATTTGCACTTGTGATATCATTGCACATCAACAGAATTATTCTTTCCTTTCTCCTAAATACCACTGATAAGTAAAATATTATCAGCAGGATCTTCATCTGGTGAAAGTCAGTGTAGCTCCACTGAACCACTGCTAAAACAATTTACACCATCTGAAGCCCTGGAGCAAAAAAATCCAAGTCAATGGGATATAAGCCAAAATTGGATTGTTTTGCTGGATGCAAACCAGATTTACTTGCTTGCTTAAACAGGTGCCTAAGTGCTCTAGTGCATTGGGGCCCAAATATGGCACCATTTTTTATTTGTGTCCACTTCTGCCAGCTTGGACATCTGATACAGAGGTCATCCTATAGCTAACATTTTTGCCTTAAACCCTGCCTATAGCTACAATATAGAACAGCTGCCTGTGGAGTTATGTTCCACACATAACTTTAAAAATAAAATGCAAGCGACTGGAAAACGTGAATTTATAACTAGAAACAGAATACATGGGTACCTTGAAATAGAAATAAATGAAACACTTTCTACATGCTGAGAAAAGAACAAATAATCTCATATTTCTATTGCATTCTCTTTTAGTACTGATGTTTCAATACTGCAGTTAGAGTGTCCTAGAAATGCCTTAGTTGGAATTGGTTATACCAGAAGCACTGTAAAAGGTTTTACATATACATTAAATGAGTTTTTACCTACACACCATCTGACTTCTCCATAGGGAATCTATGTAATAACTGCATTTCCAAACACTTCCTAGCAATGTAGCAATGTCCCCATAGATTCAGACTGTTTAGTACATGGTTAGCAACCGCACAGCTTACAGGAGTGGCTACTGACTTCTCCAACTCATCCATCCAACTTGCAAATTCTGACAAGTGAGCTGAAATCCCACCTCCCAGGAGTAATTTTATATATTGGACTTTTGCCATGGTCCCATGATAGGAAAATGCATAAGTGGAGGCCATGTCCAGAATGCAGATTTTCCTCATTTTACTGAGTCTCTGGCCACTAGATAAAGAGCCTTGCTTTCTCACTTAATTTCTTTTGCAGTCCATACTTCATCTCTTCCTGGAAGATGCCTGACCATGCAACTTGAGGTGGTGGGGACCTCTCCTCTCCCTGCCCCTCACACACAGGCAAGCTCACCTCTGGCCTTCTGGTTAATGAAACCTGACAAGAGGTGGGGTTTGAGGAAAAGGGAATTGATGTCCTGCTTCCTGAAATTTAATCTTTAGGTTTTATTTAGAATCATAATTGCATTGGCTTAAAAAAACAGTAGTTGTCAATACTGTTGCCAGGAGATAAGCGCAATGTGAGCTGCTTGGTAAATTGGGCCATAAAGGGATCCAGAAAGGGTTGCCTCAGCAAGGAGAAGGTGAGGGATTTCATGGGAAGATCTGCAACCAAGGGAGAAAGAATTCTAGTTTGAATTAGCCCTGACAAAAGTAACTCAGGCAGTTCTCCAACACCAACGGATTTCTAAGGTTTTGATACTGTAACAAACTCAACAAGATCACATCTTTAAGTGGGCAATTTGATGGCTATTTTAAATCATTAAATCTCAACAGAAAATTAATGAAATAAAGCATCCAGCTTAATTTTGCAATTATCATTTGTACACTTATATAATTAAGCCTTTTTCAAAATAGGCTTGAATCGTGAACTAAGCATATATTTGTATAAATTTTAACTGGATGCAACTGCAAAAGTAAATAAAAGGAAAGGAATATTACAGACTCTAAGGTCTTGAGATATGAAAGATAATTTACTCTCCACAACTATGCATGTGCATAGGGAAAAGCCTGCTATTTCATCCGTCAGTGCCTCACCTTATTTTGCATCTCAGGTTTATTTTGTGTCACCAAGCCAGAGGCTAAATGCATTTAATGTGCATGCTATTACCATGTTGACATGGAACTAAGCAGCCTCAAAATGCCTCTTTTCCTACTCTGTGGCAAACATAACCTTAGTTAGAAATTAAGGACCTGATCAGGAAACACTATATAGCAGAATATTTAAACAAATTGTCAGGTTTCTAACAGTTGGAATGGATGACTAGTGGCTTGATTTTTATTTCAGAGGATTATAATATTGCCAGAGTGCGGGAGAAACAATGAAGACCTCTGAGGAGAGGATGAAGTGGCTGGCAAATGAAAGAAACATAAACTCTTGTGTCCACTCAAGAGGGGGTTACAGGATACCTTGAAGAAACTATAAGCCCAGCACTGCTGTGCTCAGAGGCTACCACAGGTCTACTCACCTTGCAGCAGCACCAGTAAGATGTGCATCTCCAGAAGACAGTGTAATGGCACCAGCACAAAACCTAACACCACGGTGCAGAGCTCTCCATCAACATATTCTCCTTCGGCCCTCTCACTTAAAGGTTTTCCTCTTGGCTAACAAATACTTGTCCCTCAGCATGCTGCTGTCTTTTTTATTTTCATTTTATTTATTTACCTGATCCTTCCTCTGAAAAAAACCCCACAATGTATTGAATCACTGCATGGTTATTCCATCTTTGGAAGAACTATGACTTTCTGCACACGTAAATTAAATATAGCAGGAATTTACAGCTTAATAAATATATCTGGTATTCAAGGATATCGGCAAGGGGATCCTCTAGAAATTCTAGATGCCACATTCCCCTGCATACAACCCAATGCAGTGCCAAATGTCAGTAAGCAGACATGGTGCAACCTTTTCCAGGGATAAATCACAGAGAAATAGGTAAGAGCAGGGCATCCTTAGTAACTTATGCAAAGTCACAAAGATATCTAAGCATCAATCTCTTGCTCTCACTCTCCCACCTCTCCAGCTGCAGAATGAGGCCTCTTGTGACAGTAGGAGAACTCAGTGTTTGGATGCCATGCTGTTAGGGCTACTTGAGGGGTGATAAAGAGGGAAAAATTTCACATTAAAGGCCATTTGGCCAAACAGTTGGAAAATACTCAAGATGGTGTCATTAGAAGCACTAGCTTTACATTAAATCTGCCTGGAGTTACTCCAGCCACCATCAGTGGGAGATGAGAGGACCAGGCACAGCTACTGCCCAACCAGAGAGCAAACAGTGTCAGAGAGAAATGAATGTAGTCATTTGCTACGATGGACCTACAGGGCCTAGGGCCTGATTCCAGTTACTAAAGTTTTCTTGCATTTTTAGACCCATTTTTAATTGCTTTATCTCATCAGGGAAAACAATTATGTGAGCCGCAGGTCTTTGTTCTGTAAACTACGAAGTACTAAGAGAATATAAGTATTATCATCGCTATTTATTTTATCCCTTGGTGTCTTGTCTCTCTTTCCTGATTGGTTTTCAGTGATGACTAATGTCAAAACTCTGCTCCCAGTTATCTCTCTTGGGCAAAGAGATAATATAATATGACACTTAACACAGTATACCACAGGTCATCCTCCCTCTTCCAAACATTAAAAGCACGAACATAGCAAGAAGCAATCATAACAATAGATGTATCTTTTATTCACAGATAAAAACTGAAGCAAGCTGTTATAATACATATTTGTACAAAGGATTTGAAAAAACCATAAAAAGGAAGATGATTAGAAAATATGATTCATTATGAAATGTGGTATTACATACACTATTAAACCTTTTCAAAAGTATTTGTTTGGCAACAATTTATCAATAGTTCCCACACTTAAGTGGCCTCCTTCAAAAAAGCACAAAATCTCATGCAGCATGTATAAACTTGATCCTGAGGGTTTGCCTTCCTTAGAAAAACTGTAAAAAGATATACTATTTGTCTTAAAAGTTCAAAATGCAAATGCTATATTTATAGTCAAAACTATATAAAAATATGGACCTAACTTAACATTTACAAAAACTTTTTGTTCCTTTTTTTTTTTGTTTGTTTTATGGTTTTGGTAATAAACATAATTCTCAATTCCTGCAGTCACAGAGAAAAAAAGAAAACCAAAACAAACCACAGTGCCCTTTGTAGACTTCCTCACATTAAGTTTACGACTCCAGAAAGACAAGGTCTGTGATAAGTGAGGTTAGTAACCACGGAAATAGGTAAGCAGTTAATATATATCTATATATGTATATATAAAATGGAAAACAAACATTTATTTTGATCTGAAAAAGTAATAATACAAAACCTGAAGGTAAAACAATCATCTCAAAATGCCATAATACACCTTTTCAATAGATAAATGTTCATAAAAATATCTTGAACCCTAAACAAGAAAATTATAATACAATTTTAATTCTGCTACATAAAACAGCTTTTCTTGAAACAAGAAGGCAAGTTCAGGTATGAAAACATAATTTACTTATTGCTTTTGCTACAATGTTGTTTGTTTTTTACATATAGTCATAAATACACTATACAGTATAAAATATTTCATAGGAATACATTTTGTGGTCTGCTTAGGTTTGCTGGCTTTAATTCTAGCACCAAATACAAAAATGAAAATCAAATCAACTGTAAAGGCACTTCCATTGTACGCTTGTTTGTTTGTCAATTAACATCTTGGTTTGTACTAAATTTCTTTGCTTCCCTCTGGTAGAAGCAATACTTGATCCTACTTTTATCTTTGTACAGTTCAAGTCACATTGAGGCACCAAATGATTTATGAACATTCCCATTCCTCAGCTGTTTCCTTCTCTCACAACATTCATTGTTGCTTCTTAATCTTCACCATTCCTCCTTCACTTCCCAGCTACTTTATCTCTTTACTTCATGTCAGACAATCCAGCTTCACTTCCTTCAGTCCCCTGAAAAACCTCTCTTCAAACCTCCACTTCCCTTACTCCATCTTGCGCATCTGTTATTCCAATATCAAAACACGTCACTATCATGATATGTGACTTGCACAGATTAACACACTGCTCCAGTTCCTCTGTCACTTGTTCCAGTGCCTCCAGGTACTCCTGTGACTCCTTATCGAGATCAGGATCCACTTCAACTGCCAGACAAAAAATTAGTCAGTAAGAGAAACAGCTCATAGCAAAACTTTGGCACAAGGGAGCCAATAATGTAGAGTACAATTTTATTTCTCTTGAACTAAGTAATTTTTTACACTTTGTTCAGCAGATGCAAAACTCTACCTTGAGGCTCCAGTTAAGCACAGCACTCAGTCTGTGAACAAATCTCATGCCTCAGTTCCCCAGCTGTAACATGGATATAGAAACATTTTTTCCTTCTTTGTAGAGGATAATAAAAGGTTATAAACATATTTAATATTAACAAGCATCCCAGTGAGTCTCTGCATTGTTTTGACATTCTCTTCTGGCTGTTTTGGAGGGGTTTTTTTATTCATTTCTGGTACTACTTGGCAGTTAACAAATCCCATATCACAGAAACATGAATGGAGTCACAGAGTATTTTTGGGCTCAGTTCAGCAAAACATCTTAGCAAGTGCTTAACTTTTTCAGTGGGACTGCTCGCATGCTGAAAACTTGATACATGCTGATCATGCTGCTGTTTTCACAAAATACTTACACTCTTCTTTCCACTTATTTGGATCCATCATCAGCCTGCACTTTGTCTCTTCCAACTCTTCCTTCAAAAATTCATGCTTTGCCTTTACTTCTCTGATTCGCTGCTGGCGCCTTTCTAGTATCTTCAGCTTGGTATGGAAATACATCAGACCCTTTTAAGACACAGAAAGACCATTTCATGAATTTGCCTGTTATGAGCTGACCTCCAACAATTTGACACAAATTGCTCCCAGCACATTATTTGTAAGAGTTAGCAGATCCATTGTTTTGTTTGGTTATGGGGTTGGTGGGGTTTTTTGGTTTGGGGTTGGGGTTTTTTTATTTGACGTTCACATTAATGGCTTCTAATCTAGAGGAACAGCATGCTACATCACTTGAGCATTTGTTGCACTTCTCTGAATTAGCAAACATCTCTTAATACATTCTGAAATTACTACTGTTTGTAGAGCAATTTTTTTTTTTCCAGCAGTGCGAATTATAAACACAGCCTAGTAATAAGGTTAGAGCTATATTTAATCCTAAAACCAACGAATTCTTATTTTCTTAAAAGCATTCCTACCTTCTCAACATCCTGGAAAGGCTATTATGAAAGAAATGGGAAAAAAAGCATCAGAAGAATATAGAAATCTGGTCTCCAAAATAGAATTAGCTGAATTTTTTGCTAATTACAACTAAATTAAAACCAGTGTAGCCCTGATTTAATAGAATCCTGTCATCTACATAAAGAGTTAATGACCCTATAGTTGAGGAAGCCTGTAAGGTTTCATCATCCAGGCATAAAGTCTTCTCATAATGTATTCATTGGTAACTTCCATTTACACCATCAGTCATGTTAGACACAATTAATTTTAGACAGTAATCATTTTCATTTTCTGTGTTAAGGGTACCCCAACATATGAAATGTAAAATTAATAATTATAGTGCTTTAATTGCAATCAATTTCCTGAACACCATTCTGGCATTCAGGCAAGGACTCTGCCTGTATACTGTAATTTAAGTTGTCTACAGTTGTTGTAAAATATGTGCTGACCTCAGTTTCCTCTTGTCTGTGTCGCTGTAATCGTTCCACATCATCAATCTCATAAACTTTAATTTCAAACGGCTCTTTTAAAGTGCCTGGCAAAGGTGGCAGATCAACCCATTGGCCAGTGACGCTGGGTTTTCTTCCTAGGGAGGCAGCATCTGGCAACGGAGCAGGAATCAGTCTACGACGCTGGAGGCCTAAAATACAGAAGATAGGTGTTCCTCAGGCTGTAAGAGACTAGCAGACTGCAGAACGTACTGCAGTGAATTAAAGGTCTAAGTTCTCAGGGTACTTAGGAAGAAATGCTTTTCTTGATCTTTTCATTTTAGTAAAATACCCCCAGGCTGCTAATTGAGTTACTGTCTTGACAAAGTACGTTTCACTTGGTTCACGGATGGGAGTGACAGCAGTTCCTCTCCCAAAGCAGATGTCTGAGTATCAGTTCTTTATTCTCTCCCTGCAAAAATATTTTGCCTGGATTAATTTTTCTTTGGTGGGCTACAACAGTATTTAATACCTTACAATGACATTGAGATAGTAATTTCAAACCAATACTGGTAATGGAAGATGAAGACAGAAATCTCCTGCTCCTCCAGTTAAAGCCAAGCCAGGCTATCTAAGATGCCTCTCATTGTACTACCTCTGCAAACAGTTCCCTCCAGAAGTACTACTAATGCTTTAAGGTGCTAAATACCAACAGTCCCCGTGGGATTGGGAAGCAGTAAGGCGGCAGCAACCAACCAAGCCGCAACCTGAGCCACCTCTAATGTCTAGGCCTATCACCACCCGTTTGCACCAACACTCAATCTCAAAGCATCACAAAACTCACCAATTCCTCAACAAGAGGACCCCCAGATTTATGAACAAACAGCATACTGCCACCTTGATGCATCTGCTAGGAATCAAGTTTCATGAAGCAGAGACTTATGTCCTTCAAAAATGCTGGTACTTTTGTATAGAAGAGTTGGCACTCTGGTGTCGAGCATTTTTTGCGATTATAAAGTCTCTCTTCATTCTCTAAAAGGCTGACCTTACACTACATGTGTCAAGGATGAGTACGTGCATAGAGCTGGTCAGGCAATTTTAACAAGGCTGCAGTCCAATCCCTAGGTAAATAGGAGGGCTGAAGGCCACCAGAAACAAGCTGAAATATCACATGGTAGCAGTGTATAAGCAGCTTTTGGGTGAACAGTGACAATAAATTTATGCCTAATTTCCTCCTCTTACTGAAAACCAGCTCAGAGATAAGGAGTCTTATTCCTTCTGGTCTTACAAAATGGAGCACATCAAACAGACAAGACAGTGCTGCTCAGAGGACAACACTTCAAAGTAACTCCTGGGCTGAGACCTCTACAGAGTGCAAGTTAAGGCTGTCAGGTAAGCCCTGTCACAAACTTCAACATGAAATGGAGACAAAATCCCAGCAGGTACCCCAAAGCAACACACATCCATAGATACCTGAAGAGTTACCTGCTTCACATATTCTTAAGAAAAACGTCCCAAATTGTTATTTGCATCCTTGATAATTTCTAAGTAACAAGAATAGTCACAACAAGAATGTTCTGGAAAGGGGAACGCTTGATTCTACTTCTACAACACCCGTTCATGATTCTGACCATCCTGATTCATTTAGCCTGAATCACCACTATACTCCTGCCTGCTGAAATCACCCACTGTAACTTTGATCATGTAACCACTTTGTTGACAGCAGGATCCCTCTGAAGAGGGCACTGAACTGATGCAGTCAAACACATATACTAAGCAGACAAACTTAATATCCTTCTACTGTACCAGCCAGGGTCAAGTTAATTTCTCCAAGGATGAAGTTAAAGGGTAAGGGGATAAGGTTTCCAGTGACATAAATGGGAGTACAATCTGCCCCTTAAATCCAGAGACTGCATGACTCCAACAGTTTGGAGCAACATAAGCTACTCCAAGAATCTCTAACACTTTGCAAATGTTACAATATATATTTAGGCCAATAATAGGTCTGCACCAAACATTTCTTGTAAGAAATATTTCATGAACTTCCTAGAAAACTCCATTTCATGTACAAAACACATTACTCTCTCAAACTCTACAGCACTCCAAAAAAGTAATACATAATTTATTGATAGAGAGCAATTTCAATTGGAAAAAGAAATAGTTCGTCATTTGTAAAGACCTTATGAGCATTTCCTGGAGCAAAACCAAATACAAATCCATCAGTGTGTAATTCCTTCTCAATATGTGTGCAATTTATACAGCTGTTAATATTGATTTATAGGAAAAGTTTAAGAGGTTGATATGCTATGGAAAGAGAACTGCTCACGAGTAGTGTCCCCCAGGGCTCAGTTTTGGGGCCACTCCTGTTTAACATCTTTGTTGATGATCTAGACGAGGGGATCGAGTGCATCCTCAGTAAGTTTGCAGATGACACCAAGTTGGGTGGGAGTGTTGATCTGCTCGAGGGTAGGGAGGCTCTGCAGAGAGACCTGGACAGGCTGGAGCCATGGGCTGAGGCCAACTGGAGGAGTTTCAATAAGGCCAAATGCCGGGGGCTGCCCTTGGGCCACAACAACCCCCAGCAGTGCTACAGGCTTGGGGAGGAGTGGCTGGAGAGCTGCCAGTCAGAGAGGGACCTGGGGGTGTTGATTGACAGCTGGCTGAACAGGAGCCAGCAGTGTGCCCAGGGGGCCAAGAAGGCCAATGGCATCCTGGCTTGTGTCAGCAATGGCGTGGCCAGCAGGGACAAGGAAGGGATCTTACCCTGTGCTCGGCACTGGTGAGGCCGCACCTCGGTTCCTGTGTTCAGTTTTGGGCCCCTCACTACAAAAAGGACATTGAATGACTCGAGCGTGTCCAGAGAAGGGCAACGGAGCTGGTGCAGGGTCTGGAGCAGAGGTCGTACAAGGAGCAGCTGAGGGAACTGGGGGGGTTTAGTCTGGAGAAGAGGAGGCTGAGGGGAGACCTCATCGCCCTCTACAGCTACCTGAAAGGAGGGTGCAGAGAGCTGGGGATGAGCCTCTTTAACCAAGTAATAAGCGATAGGACAAGAGGGAATGGCCTCAAATTGCACCAGGGAAGGTTTAGACTGGATATTAGGAAGCATTTCTTTACAGAACAGGTTGTTAGGGGTTGTAATGGGCTGCCCAGGGAGGTGGTGGAGAGTCCCCATCCCTGGAGGTGTTTAAGAGAAGGATCAACAGCACTGAGGGATACGGTGTAGTTGGGAACTGTCAATGTTGGGTTAACAGACTAGATGATCTTCAAGGTCTTTTCCAACCTAGTTGATTCTGTGATTCTGTTGCACTAAGTTTCCAAAATGACTTATCACCTGCTAAAGCAACTCAGTTGCTTTGACCAGAAAGCACCATGAGATCTAGGTCAGTTTAACTCATTTGGTTTTACTGCCAGAATCAAGCATCATGGATGTCTACAGGGATTACAACAATTACCACTTTCCAACCAAAAGCTCAGACTGAACGCATTGCTGATATTAGTTCCTACTACGTTTCCAACAGTCAGTGTGCTTAGGCTGCTGAATGAGACTGCTGGTCATTAGCTACATGGCACCAACTGCCACCAATTCTTTACAATACTACAGGACTTCAAGTTAGATCTGTAAAAACGAATACTGTAACAGCAGTCATATGAGCAGGATTTTGAAGCTACCTACAACTGTCAGCTCTTACATGAGCACCACCTGTGAAAACAAAGACGTAAGGCACCAGAGAGCAGGAAAAGGGGACCTGGTTCTCATACGCCCACCTCTGCACGGCATGGTCAGACATGTCTACCTTGGCACAGTACATGAGCTGGAGACACCTCTTCCAAGCAACTCCTCCAGTTGGTTTCCTATTGCTTATAGTATCCACATGTACCTTCTTAAATTTCTTTATAAAAACACTATTACAGTGCAATACAATAATTTTGCAATTCACTGGTATCATTAATGTAAGAGTTGCTACATCTTATGTACGCACCCTACTGCTCTGCCTCTAAACTAATGTTTACCTTTAGGTAATCTAAGGCACATTCAGCAATCTTTGTTAATTCACAAACACTCTTCTCCCCTCCAGGCCTATTCCCTGGTTTCCAAACTATAGTCCCAGCCCATCTCACTGAAATTCCTTCACAGACACCTGGAAGCAGAGCTCCTCCTCTCCTCACTGCCCTTCTCCCACCAGTCTTCCCTGATTCTCAATTCTCACAAAAACTCATCAGCACTCACCCAGCATCCTTACTCTTCTCAACCCACCTGTAAGACCCTCCCATTTTGGGCCACCCCCGTGTCGCACTCACTGCTGACCCTGCTGAGGGAGGAAGGAACGTCTCCCAGTCTGCCGGCAGCCATCTGCTATCTCCTCCCTCACAGGGAGGCTGCCGGCGCCCCGGGGCACCCAGCACCTCTCCTGCCCTCTCCACTGCAGCACCTGTGTCACACCTGCAGCTTTGAAGTGAAATAAATGACAAGTAGATGCTGTCACAGCAATACGTGTGCACACGCAAGCGCATGCAGGCAGTCTACCTCTCCACTTTGAGTCTCCCCCAAACTTCCTCTCCCTCTCTGCCAGAGACACCATGAAAACCCCGCATCCTCAGGGACACAGTGGAGCACCAGTTGACACTTAGCCGCCTTCCCATTCGTTTCTTACCTGTCGATCGTTTCTTGGGGGATTTGAGGCTCCTCATCCTGCCTGGTGAGGACATCCCGCTTTCGCTCATGGAGTCGTGCGCTGAGGAGGCACTGCCGGTGGCCTCGCTGTCCCGAATCATGCTCTCGTAGCCGCTGCTGCCCCCGCTGTGGTAAAACAGAGCCGTCCGCCCCATGGCTGGTGGCAGCTCCCCGCTTAGGACACTGCTGTTGTCACTTCCGTGCCCACTGCTGTACCGCTGAGGCCGCCGTGGAGCCGTTATCTTGCTGTACGGAGACGGCAGCACTGGGATTTGTGATTTCTCGTCGCTGAGGTTAATGCCACTGTCATTGCCGCTGTCGGAGTCGGTGGAGCCTCTGAAGTGGCCCACCTTGGCAGAGCCGCCTGACACCAGCTCGTTCACGCGGCTGTTGGCCGCTCTCATGGCCTGTTTGGTCCCCATGATGGTCCCTCGGCCAGGTTTGCTGCTGACAGGCTGCATGGAGCGGGGGGCTGCCTTCCCACCAGGGGCCATGCCAGAGCCCTTCCCTGCAGGCTGCGCCAGGGACTTCACAGAGGAACTGAGGGATTTTGACCCACTGGCAGAGAGGCCACGGTTTTTATTCCCGTTCGCTTGCACCTTCTGATTAGCTGTGGGTTTTGCCTGGCTGTTTTTACTGGGTGCAGGGGCAGTGAAGTGTGGTGGTAAACCCACACCAGAGGCAACAGGAGGGACCCCCAGCCTGGGGACAGAGCGCCCTGCCCGGCTGTTGCTGGCACTCCCATTCTCCCTCGCCATGCTTCCTTTAGATCCAACCGATGTCAGGCTATCACACCTCTCCAGGGACATGTGGCTCCCATAACGGTGCACGGCTTCACTCTTTGATGCCTTCACCTTTAAGCTGGATGTCATCTTGGGCAAAGAGTGGTCGCCCTTCAGGTTCATTTTGCTGCTGGCACTTTCACTGAAGTAAGACCCAACTTTCAACCGCAAATCTACTTCATCTTCAGCTTTTAGCATGGCAGCCCTGGCAAAGTCCAGGCCAGAGGCTTTTCCTCCACCGTTGCCCAGACCAACAGGTTTCTGCTCCAGGCTTGATTTGCGTACAGGAGGTGTTGGAGGTGTTGGCCCACCTGGCCTGGGCAACATTGTCGACTTCTGTGGTGCGCTCTTCTTTCCCAGTGATGATTTCAAGCTCCCAGTGGCCAAGGGAGCATCCAAATTCCCTCGGGTCACCGCCTCCGACAAAGTACTGTTAGCATGTGACACTGGCATCACTCCCAGCGTGGTGGCTCCTCTCTTCAGCTGTGGCATCTTCATCGCAACTTCTGACTTCTTTGTAGCTCCGCTGGAGGATTTGCAGGCCATTTCGCAACCATCCACAACCCTCTGCGAACAGGCAAGCATAGTCTGTGACTTTGTTGGCCTGGATACTGCACCAAAATACTGGGCAGCCTTTCCTGGCTGCTTCTCAGTACCAAATGCATGAGATTTTGGAGACAGAAGCGAGTCTGCAGGTTTTGCTTCCGACTGATAATCAGTACGCAACAGCCAGGGATCTTCAAATATACCATGTGGATTCTGCAGCTCTTTATAGCTGAGCACAGTATTATTGTGGATTGGAGACGAGGTAGTTTTTGTTTTCCTAGGAAGACTAGAATGTATTGTTTCTATCACCGGTGAATCACGAGAATTACTAAATTTTATTTTTATGGGTTGATCAGTGACACAAAAAGCACTTTTTATCTGAGATGCTTTGGTAGTTTCAGAGGTTTGAAGGCTTTTGCTGAGGCCTGAGGACAGTTTGCTGGAACTCAAGCTCTCACTCTCTAGTTCAGAGAAGCAAAATCCACTGTCATTCAGAGCGCTTTTCAGGGGAACAGATAAATGGGATGAATCCAAGTTGAAGGGTTCCTCGGACTTATTACAGCTGTAAGATGACTGTGCGATGAAACTGTCACTAGACTGGGCTCCATCACTTTCGATCGTACAGATGCTGACTTCACTAAGCCACGAACTGATGGAGGACCGTCTGCTGCTGGTAAAGGGATCCTTAGCAAAGGGCACAACAATATCAATATTTACACCAGTAGAAGTCTCCTGTGAGGTATAAGCATCAAACTCATCATTTATGCTGCTGATAATACTGACCGGCCTCGAACCTGATGCAAGGGCCTGAAGGGAGCAGTCGCTGTTAAAGCTAATGATACTGGAAGGTCTTCCATTATCCATAATCCCACTAATGGATAGTTCTTCCACCACAGTGAAAACAAGTTCATCTTCTCCATTCAGCTCAACAGGCTGCTGCAAAGTCACTGTGGTGGTTAGTATATCCCGATCAAAACACTTCCCTCTGAATGCTGACCTGAAGCTGTGTACCTCTATCGCACCTGACTGATTCTGGGCATTGCTACCAACCAGGAACGTGCTTCCTATGGGGTTTTGCTCAGGTTTGTTTCCCATCTGCTTGCTCATTCCCACAGGAGGAGTCCGAACTGCATTGCTATTGTCCAGCTCCAAATTCTCAGCCTTGGAGCTCAGTACGTGCTCTTTCTGCTGTGGAGGTGGAGGTGCTGGGCTTGGCAAGGGTCTCTTCACATATAAGGACTTTTCCTTAAGGACACATTCAGCTGTGACCTTATTCTGCTCTGGATTCCTTGAAGGGCTACACCTTGAGGACTGCAGGGAATCAGTGATTGTGTCTCTCTCTCCTTCCAGTATTGAGTCTATTATTTTGTTGTCAGCTCTGCTCTGCAGCTCTGTTTTCAAGTGAGGTGTGCTCTTTTCATGGCAATTGCCGTTGCCACCCCTTGGTGCAACAGCCTGGAAAGAAAGGTTATGTCCTTTTTTGAGAGATGCAGTTTCTTGTGGAATTGGTTTCTTAAATCCTCCAGAAGGAGAAGATATTTTTTCCTTTATCAGCTTAGACTGTGCATTTTCTGTACCTCCAGGGACTGGACTACAGTTGGACACAACAGAGCTCTCTCCACAAGCAAATCTGATGGGTTCCTCACTTCCATCAATGCACTCTAACCTTTCTTGCAGTTCAGCAAAAGTGTTGCATTTAAAATGGTCCTTGTCAGAACTCCTACCAATAGCAGAATTGTCTTTACTTCTCTTCTTGTTTAGGGATGGGATTATGGGAACAAACTCTGGAGGACCTTCATTATCTGTCAATTCCCTGTCAGACAAAGCTGCACCATTGGGACCAACATAGATGACAGTATCACAAGACTGTTCACTGCTGGAGGAATAATCAGGATCACTAGATATACTGAGGACAGGAAGGTCAGGGTCAAGGGCAACAGTTCGTGGGTGGAACGGCCGCAAATGGGGCGGTCTTCGGACATGCCCTTCTTCACATGAACTCTCTCCTCCAGATGAGCTTGATGCATACTGCAAATGATCAATAAGGGAAAAGTTATTAATATTCATTGATATATAAGTATATATGTATATATAATTGATTAGAAGATCAGGTTTGTTATATACTCAGAGATTTTTATGTACTATCACAACTACATCTAGTGGAAAAATGTTAGTGTGAATTAAAATAACAAGGTCATGCTACACAGATTTTACTGTATTAGGATTAATATAACAAATCACACCTCTTCAGATCATTTCCATTAAATATTATGCATCTTCTTTCTCCTCAACAGTTTTCTGTTCCTTCCTTAATGGTTTTTAATTAATACAAATATGAGATAGTTCCACATATAAGTAAAGAAAGAATACATGTTTGGAACAAAAAGAAGGGAATTTCAGGGTTAAGGATTGGGGGCGGGATGATGGCTCAGTGCCAAGTCATTTGTCAGTTCCTCTCCTGAGCTTTTATGCATTTTGTATTACTTCTTACCACCGAGAAATCCCATGTTCCCCCACCGAGAGGTTAGGAAAACTCATTTTCAAATGAATTAATTTCTGCTTGTTTGTGAACTAACCTTGGATTTCTTCTTTCGCATCCGGTGAATTCGCGATGCAAGCTGAATGGTGGTGAGAGTTTCTGCATAATTGGCTGGAGAGTCAGAAATATGTGCAATCATAGTAGTTCTGCAGTTGATGTTCCCAAGCGATTCCCTCAATAACATTGTCAACTTGTTGTCCCTGGGTAACAAATGAGAACACTAGGATGGTTTAAAGAAATCACAATCTTTTTTTGCAGATTTTTATACCACAAGCTGTGCTTTTACTCTGATAGGATATATGCATGTATGGTACATATAGATAAGAAATATGCTCCTATTATTTGACCACACTTAAAATGTGTCTAAATGTACATATACAAAGATACTGGTATTTTAAATATTTATCTGCCTCTGTATTTGCAGTATGACAAGTCACTTTATTTGTTACTTAGACAATTGTGAAACGATTGATAAGTAGTTTGTTATTTCAGCTTCAGCTTGTATTACCCAAAAAGCTGACGAGTGCTGTATTTTCAGCTGAGCAGACTTAGCACCTGGATAGCTAAGCTCTGTGAGCTCTATGCAAATGATTTCAGTAATAAGGAAAAATTAAGTCAACAGGAATGATAAGAAATCACTAAACAAATATAACAAAGTCAGATATCAGGAATATACTATCAGTGCCACCCCAGCTAATCTAGTTTCCACTCTGCTGGCTGTGCTCTGCTCTAACATAGCAAATGGGAAGCAAAATTTCTCTCCGAAGGCTTTCCTAGTGATACAAGTCCTCTGCCACAGACAGCAAAGCTGACAGGACAGGTGACATTTTGTCCTTGACTGGTCTCTGAGACATCTCAGCTCAGGGCTCCCCAGAAGCTGCTTCCTATGGTGCCCCTAAACTGGCCCAACATGTGGGAACTACTGTCATGGCTGCTCACTAAACCATGGTAGGTGACAAAGTTGAGGATCTGCCCTTCCCTATTCTAACCAATCCATCCTCTACTCCATCCACAAACCTAGCAACTAGCCTGAGGAGATTATCTTTCTGCCTAGTACAGAGGGAAAGAACACCTGCTTGAGATGCAGCACTAGATAAATATGTGAAATGACATGATTGATAACAACGGTACAAAGTTATAATGCACGAAGACAAGCAGCAATTAAATTTAAGGACTGAAGGCCAAGTTCTGGTAAAGGTGTTTACAATATGGCTGTTATCTTTAAGCTGGGCTCCCACAGGTGTGTTTGACATAATATTATTGTCAAGTACACTCCATAAAGGAACACACCTAAATGTTCAGTTCTGCTAAACGAATGTGCAACACAGTGGTCTTTTTTTCTTTAAATTCAAAGATGTATTGTTCAATAATTCATACAGAAATAACAAACTTTGATAACCATACCTGATAAACTCTCTAGTATTTTCTGAAATTTCAATACAATTTTTAAATTTGGAAAAATAAGTAAAATTTTTATTAAATTGTTCACTAATGTCCAGCTGGATGAGATCAGTCTAAATTCCAAACCCAGGAAACAAAGAGGAGAGAGAAGGAAAGAAAACACTTTGGCCATTTTCCCCTGCTTTTTTCATCAAACCCTCCCCAACATTTCACCCAACTTAAGTATATATCAATATGCGTGTAATTTTTGGCCATGTAATTAAGAATTTCATGTTACTATGTGACATTTAAGAAGTTGTGTGTATGTACATGTATACACATAGACTGGTAGATTAACAGATGTATGTATCCGTAATATAGAAGTGACCTTAGAAGAAGACAGACTCCTCCCTGACAGAACTTCCTTTAACTACGTCTTAGGTAAAGAATAAATTGTTGATGCAATTTATTTCTAAAGTAACACCAGCCACAAATTTAAGATAATGTAGACAATAATTCACTTACTTATATGGAACATGCTTAGCACCATTAATTAAGGCCAAAATTACATTGCCTAGGGCAGAGAGAGACAGACACAGAGAGCCTCCTCCGTCTCGGCTCTTGCTCAGCACTTTTTCACAGCTCCCTAGATCAATGAGATGCAAACGGCTGCGTCCTCCAGACACTAAAACAAAAAAAGTAAAAGCAGTTGTACATCACATCCTTGCATGGACTCAAGCCAAATTTGGTATGCAAAGTGTATTCAGATGAGGAAAATAATGAATACATCATGAGATGATGACCAAATTGAATATTAATAGTAAGGAAACCAGTTATTAGCCACAACTAACAAAGTTGAAGGTGACTTCACTGGCTTGAGGGTTTTCTTCATTTTTTCTTTTAAGTTTATAGCAAATTATTGTTTAAACTAACCCAAAACCATGTCATTTAAAAATAAACAATATGGTAAGAAGATTCATACTTCCTCCTTTGCCACTCTTCTCCATGCGATACTGGTATATGTGAAGAGTAAAGAGCATATGTGAATTCCTCCTATCTTCTTCCTCGCATTCAGGTTTGCTGGTACTTCTGGCAGCAATTGCAGCATCAAGGAAAAAGGCAGCTTTCTCTGCTGTCGGGGCCCTTAGCTCACTTTGGTTTTGAAGCTTGAATATAAAAAAGAAAATGACTAATTAGCACAGGGGCATTTGGTTTTTATTATTTTTTGCTGAACTGGCTAAATCTCTAGGGCACTAAAAGAAACAAATATGTACACCATGGGAGAAGGGCTTATAAATTAAAAGCAATAAATTTTTTTTACTGTCTTAAAAGTTGTCATAATTGTTGGCAGATAAAAGGAAATAAAAAGCAGAAGAAAGTCAAGCTCAGAAAAATCTATGTTGTGATATCCATTATACCTGGGTTCCACATATTGGATCTTCTCTCAGATAAACCCCAGGAGACTGGCCATCCTGAAGGCTGCCAGTGGCTACTTCAGCTAACAAATCCTTAAGGTTTTCATCTTTGCCACTGATCTCCACAGCAGATACTCTAATAGAGAAACGAGTCCCAGTTTTTTCTTTACGTTCATTGATTAATTTGAAGAGCCAAGAAATTGCACAGGGGATGATACCAAGGCTTTGTGTGGAGTTATCTTTCCCAATCATGGTAAAAGATTTTCCTAGAATGAAAAGACAAACATGAATTAATTCACCTTTCTTGTACAAAACAGTGTCTCTTCATACCACCACTGTACATTACATGCAATGCCATGTGCTGCACAGATAATGGGAAAGAACAGATGCAAAAATGTGAGGTATTTCATTATTAATCCGTTACTATTTATTCAATTAGTCTTGCAATTTTTGTAACTCAGACCCACAGCAAATTAACGTTAAAAACATCTCTGATCTTTTGATTTTCATCACAATGCAACTATATAAACTTGCTCTTGAGTAAGCTAATCTGATGTTATGTTTTACCTTTTCAAATTAAAACTTACAATCCCAGTGTAGAAATAAACCATGATAAGTTTGCAAAGCTAATTAAAAAGAAATTCTAATCTATTCATATACTCCAGGTTTATTGTTCCAGGAGCTGACAGCATGTAATTACCAGACTGACATAGTAATTAACTGTAACGAATTTGGGAGCTCACCAAGCTTGACATGACCAAAGCAAAATATGCAACCATCTGCACCATTCACAACAGACTGGATTACTTCTGCTACTGTTCCAGAGCATACCTCAGCCTGAAAGAAAGATTGGAGACAAATAAATAAAAGAGCATATACTGCTGTGGTTTTCACTGTTCTTCTGTAATGAAATGAATGACTCAATATTTTTGAGGCCCAATATTCTCCCCATTTTTATGGCACCAGTCCTATTATTTTAGTAACTATGCTATCTGAAAAAAATAATAAAATATGCTACTACAGCCTAAAATAGTTTTCAATTCTATTAAACCAATTGTCTTGGAATATTGATTCTATGACTAATGTAGCAAACTGAATGCTATCCAACCAGGCTTCCTGCTGGTATAATAGCTTAGCCAAGGCTATTCAGCAATAGTAGCAACTCCACAGAAATTAAGCTACTCAAGAGTGCTCACAGGAATTAGGCAGACATTCACACTGCATTAAGATCCCTGAATAAGATTTTATAGTATCACATTTTCCTCTTCCAGGAGAAACATCACCATCAATAAAGAGAACTTGCTAAAATATTTCAGTGTACTAAAACCAGTTTATCCACGTCAGCAAAGGTTTCAAATACACAATAAGATGATCTATTAAGTATGGCAACTGGGGGCAGGGGAGAGGGTTGGTGTAAATATGTAACTACAGTGAAATGAGAAGGCTCTGTTTGCAGGTGCATGGCAGCAAGCTTGCCTCAAGCAACGATGCCTACACAGCAGTGGCTTCACTGGCCAATGTCAACCAGAACACCACAAACAGGCCGCCTAATAGACACACCACAAAGACCTGACAGAGCCTGGCGCAAACCAGAGGTCAACAACCTGAAGGACAGGAGCAAAAACCAGGAGAGAAGCAAGCTGTGGCCAGCCACCTTGCAGCACGGCTGGCAACACAAGAAAAAGCCACATCCAGGTCTGCACTAACGTTGAGATCACTGTTGCATATTTCCGCACAAAGACACCAGCTTACGCAGGATCTCAAAACCAGCCTCCTGATGCAGTTACCATTACTTTAGGCACTGATGTGTGCAGGACATTATTTTCCATCATTAGTGCTTGGTTAGAACTTGAACCTAATAGATACTATCATATCTCTAGCTTGGAGCCCAAAAAATTAAACAAAATCCTAGGAGAAGATCTGAGGGTGGGATTCTGAACTAGATCTTGGCATGTTTTCTCAACATTAATATACCATTTTCACCTTAAATGTTTTGTGGTGTATTTTTTACCCTATTTTTTTTCAGCAGTTCAAACTTGGAGTAGTTCTTCATATGCTGCTGAATCTGTTCTTCTTTTTAAAGTTGTTGTAGGATTTTTTTTCTAAACCAAAAACTTTTCCCAGAAGAAAATTTCGGGTGTTTGTGAGGACAATCTCACCAAATATACTGCAGCTCACAATCCTCACAAATACCAGCCATCCCACCTGTGTATCAGATTTCAGGTCTGGGGCTACTACTGTACAAATACTCTACAAATTTTGCAGGTCAAAAGAAAGGCATACACCATCATCAGCACAACCATCAAGATAAAATAATCAGTCAAAAACATAGCATAAACAAACTGGAAAAGGCTAGGAAAATATAAAAGCTCCCTAACTGTTTCAGTATAGCATTCCCATGGGGTGAGCTGTATCTCTTCTCTTAACAACAGCATTTAATGTTAAGCACATGTTCATTTCCCATTGAAAGCAGTGTGCAAGGACTTTATTTCAGTGACATCAAATGGGCTAAAACCTAACTGGATGGAAAAGTGAATTTCAAATTGGCTGTGTGTCTGTCTAACAAGAGAAAATGCAGGAAGATAATTTAGTCTGCAAATCCATCTCCCCAGCTATTATTCCTTAATTCTACATCTCAACTAAACTGAAATGTAAGAATTTACCCACTCGTCTATTAATTACTATGTTTTTTCCAGGCATTAAGGCAACTCATTCAAATAAAATTCCCCAGAAACAGAAAGAACTCTTCAGGCAATCAAATGCAGTGGCCATGAGAAGACTCGGGAGGTTTATGCAAGCGACTCCAGTACCTGTGAAGCATCCTGGGGAAAAACCGCATCAAAGGCAAACATCTTTGGGACAGCAACAACACCTCTTCTGTGACCTGCATTGGAAGGCCCGCTTGCCGCTGGATCGTAAAACGTGATTTGCTTTTTTCGTGGGTCTACCTTCAGGAAGGACATGGATTCAGATGTTTCATGTGCTCCTTGAGAGGGACAAATCCTTACCATCACTTTCACCTACAAGAATTCAGAAGAAAGCAACAACTTGAGTTCCCAGCTACAGATAAACGCATGCAAAGCATTCCTCCCAAACCCACTCCCCTTCCCATGACACATTCATTTGTAATGTTTAGGTGTGTCATAACATCCGTGGGACAAAACCAGAGCCAGATTTTCCAGCCTGGTTTCCACCCTGGGGTCTTCACTGAACTAGCTTTTAAAGGTGCACTTTGTCTCTTCAGCTGACTCTGTTCCAGTTTTACCATTTCAATTTATAAATGTCTGATCCACAGGTATAATCTACTGTAGATGTAATACCATACCTAAAGAGAAGGCAACTCTAGTCTCCTACCTTTCGTGTACTCAATGTGACCTCAAGCGCAAACCTATCCACTCTGAAAATCAGTCTGAATAACACAAGGCTCAGACAGCTAGTGCATTCAAACTGAACTAAATCTAGAAACTTTCAATTGCTTGTTCACATTCTTCTAATGAAAAGGTGCTTCTCTTACAGATTTCCCAGGCAGAGGCCTTTATGCTGTCATTGCTAGGCTCTTTGGTGGTTAGTTGCAGATTTAATAGGAAAGAAAGAAAGGGGGGGGGGGGGGAAAAAAAGAAAAAACCAAACACAAGAAACCCCCAACATTAAAAGGTCAAAAAGCCTGAAAAGAAACCACTCACAAAGTACATTTCTATTGCAGCATTGCAAATGCTGATTTCCTACACATGGCATTTTAAGACAGCATTTTTAGAGAGCTCAGACATGTTGGCTGTGATTTCCAAAGCAGCTTATGGAAGCCAAGTGATCAGGTCTCATGAAAGTTCAGCAAAGGCTGTGCACCTGCTTCTTTTAAGCTTCCTCAAAATCATACTTGTACTTTGAAAAAACTGTGAAATACTGCCTCACACCCACTTATGACCATTTTTCCTTATGAAATGTTCCCACGACACAACCAGCATGTTTTATACACCTTGCGCTGAAGTAAATTACTATTACAGGTGCAACTTCAACTCTGCACTGCCCAGCAGATCAAACTTAAGAGAAAAGCAATGCTCAGCCAGAGTGACTTTCCATGGCCAGTATGAAATGTTTCAATAACAAGTTGAACAATAGTATATATCTCCTTACCCAACCACCAGACAACTTTCACAGCACCAGAGTTAATCATCAGGTTTCACTGGGTGAAGAGCCTCCATGCCTGTAATATACCACAGCCAGCACAGCTGGAACATTTTACATTCGTACTCTCCAAGAGCACCCATCAAGAGCTTCACCTTCTGCAATGCAACTACTGATCATCAAAACACCCACTCCTTTTACAGCACTTGCACCTGATTTGGCAGGGGAGTGACAGATAGCAACCTCTCTGCTGCAGATCTACCAGGTGAAGCCTCCAAACACAGACCATGCAGTTGCTGGCTGATGAGCTGGCACTCCATAAGGTGTGGAGGTGGTGAGGCCTCACCTTGAATACTGTGTTCAGTTTTGGGTCCCTCACTACAAGACAGACATTGAGGTGCTGGGGCATGTCCAAAGAGAGACAACAAAGCTGGTGGAGGGTCTAGAGCACAAGTGTTGTGAGGAGCAGCTGAGGGAACTGGGGGTGTTTAGCCTGGAGACGAAGAGGTTCAGGTATCGCTCTCTACAACTACCTGAAAGAAGGTTGTAGTGAGGTGAGTGTCAGTCTCTTCTCCTGAGTTAGAAGCAATAGGACAAGAGGAAATGGCCTCAAGTTGCACCAGAGGAGGTTTAGATTGGAAATTAGGAAAAATTTCTTCACCAAAATGGTTGTCAAGCATTGGAACTGGCTGACCAGGGACCTGGAGTCACCATCCCTGGCGGTATTTATAAAACATGTAGATGTGGTGCTTAGGGACATGGTTTAGATGGACTTGGCAGCACTAGGTTAATGACTGGACTTGATCTTGGAGATCCTTTCCAACCTAAATGATCCTGTAATTCTATGAGTTGGGCCCAACTTTTAGTCCTGAGCTGGATATTGCATGGGGAAGCTAGGTGGGGAAGCTAGGTTGGAAAGCATGCATCTCTGATAAGGAATAATCTTCCTTTTCAGTAACTTTTTTAAGCTAATTTTTACCTTAAATCTGCTAGAACCATTTGACTTCTACTTACTATGTTCCAAGAACATTATGTCATTAAAATGGTGTGCATTTACTACACTGACACATTCTTTGTGTTTTTTTAAAAATAATGTGCTCCGAAATGCACTTCCCCATCACTCCTGTAACTAGAGAAATTAATGGCAAAGAAAGAACAAAAGCTGAAAAACTACTTCAGCAAAGCACAACATGGGAAATGAAGGCAACAGTCATAGACCAGATCAGGCTGAGCCAAACTCTAGGATTGCCCTTCATACCAGACAAGATGCAAAGGCAATGGCATACACACTGAAAAGTTGTGCCCAAGCCAGGATGATTCACAGCAGATGGGTGGGTGCAGCAGTAAGCACCATGCTGAACTGTCCCTGCCTTTATCAGCTGGAGATGGTAGGTAATTTGAAGATTTCATTTAGGAACTCAACTGTTTCTTTTTTTCATCTCCTCCTTTCTACAGGGGCTAAGCTGCACACAGGCATCCCTGCACAATTACTCAAGCATCCTCACAGAAAATATTTTCCACAAAGCGGCTATAAAAGCTTTTCCCCAACAATTTTTCCAAACAAAAAGGTTAAGAAACAACCGACCCTTCCAGTAAACACTGCAGGAGGCTCCACCAAAGTAGCAGCAAATTCTTCCACCTATTGACTCAAGCAGTCCCCTGATTTCAACATTTTCTTTTCTTTCCCCTTTCATAATGATATGAATATGAAAATACACTTCCAGAAAATAAGCAAACCTTAGAATAAATGAAACAGCTGCTTCAAAAGCAAAGTGCACCAGAGGTGACACACTCAAGGCTGTTTCCCCATAAAAGCTCCATGAAGCCAGCTTTGTGTATTAGCCTGCTAGCTCAACCTTGACATGTTACCAAGGTGCTCAGAAAAATAACCTCCCTTGGGGAAAAAAAAAAAAAAAAACCAAAACAAAACACGTAAATATATATGTAAGTACAAATGCCCACTTCAGGGTCACTTGATTAAAATGAATTTTAAAATATATGCTGTTTTCAAAGCACTTCTCTAAACAGTCCTTTCTGTTCTCTCTTCCACCTATTATTAGATTATAGCATCCAGAGCTTGGATAAGAGGAAAATTGGTTTGCTCCTGACCTAAACAGCAAGTTATCTCCATCAAAGCATTACTCCCCTAACACAAAGATGGCTTTACCCCCAGAAAAACCTTGTGTGTCAAATCAGCTTTTTGAGACCACCTCTCTGAAGCAGAAAGATACTAAAATAGCTTCTCATAATGGATCAGATCCCAACTTAACAGGCCTCAAGGGTCATCTTCATTTTTACAGTGGAAGTGAGCTTTCAAGACAAAGGGGAGGGGGGAGAGAAAAGCAATTTGAGGGAGTCCCTCTTATTTTTTTGTGTATAAAAGCTGTTTTGCAGAGTAGAAACCCACTGATTTCAAATTTAGTTTCTCTGCTAAATCGATCTATAAGGGATGCCTACCAAAAATTGTAGCGTTAAAACGTGTCACACTCATTCATGATGCTGAGCCAGACTCTAAATTCGCTTGGAAATGAAGCAGAAATGCTCCTGAAAATACCAACAAGGACAAAGATTACTCAAATATATCCCTTCATAACAGCAAAAACTAAGTGCAGGCAGATCCCAGTTGCATGCACACACTTCTAAGTACGTAAAAGAAAGGTTTGGTGTTATACTATTTATTCTTCTTATAATTCTTGCCCTCCTGTGTTTCAGGACCAATCTGAAGTGACAGGTTTATATTCTCAGCTCTGAAGTTCATCCCCATACTCTTTGGGGATAAGCACTGCAGAAAAGGAGCCTACTACACAGCCAGCATGGTTCCTGCCTTAAGGATCTACTTAATTGCATCTTCCCTGGGTCTCTTTATCTAGTTCTCATACAAAAGGCATGCTCACCTGTAGAGAGAGCAATGTGCAGTGCAGGAAATCATCCAGATACAAGGGCCTGCAGTGAGGAGAGGATTCAAGAAAACACAGGAACCTGTAAATCTTAAAGTAACTTTGGCCTGTAACTAGGGAGCAAAGCAGCAATATCTGCACTGCACTCTAATGCTTTTATTTGCTTATGAAAATGAATTACTAGAATTATGTGCAATAACATTAATTTCAGGCCCACTCAGGATCACACCCTCTGTGGGCAGTTATTCAACACTATGGCCAGATTTCTGGTGGTCAGTTCCAACTGCAGCAGTACCAGCCACTATTAACACTTGTGCAAAGCAAAGGAACACATGATAGGGTATTCAGAGGAGAATGAATGAAGAAATGGAAGAATAAGACAAATCTGAAAGAATAAGAACAGGTCTTGGGGGAAAGAGAGAGCTAAAAGGAATAGCAATAGTGGGGGAGGGAGAAAGAACACAAAAAAGGAAAGAAAACAAATACAGCGATTCCAGAAAAGTCACCTCAAGCTCAGAGCATCTCTGCCCTGACCAATTTTAGACTTCTTTAAAGAGAGCTAAGATGGCACATCCATCCTGTGATGGGGGTGACCCTTCCTGCTAGAACATGGGACTTTTAGTAACTTTTTTCCCTTTTTGTGTATTTCTTCTTTAATGTCACAGAAAGATACAGAGTAAGAAAAAAAATTACAAGTGCAAATTATCAAGGATATAAGGATTTGTACATAGTTGTTCATACAGACATTGAATATTGGATAGAGCCTCCATTTTAATGAGGATTGATAGAAAACGAGGATAGGTTTGTATCTGAGTTCAATTTCTGCAAATAAAAATGAAAGATACACAAACATCACAATACTTTCACATTATTAACATTCTTGTCACTTCCTGAAGACAGCCTAAATCATGCAAACCACTGAAGTATCTCATTAAATTAACTGACTCTAATCTGGTGAGCTTTGTATACTGAGGGTTAAGACTCCACTGAACTTCCCAAATTCATGTTTCTGCAGGAACCAGGAGGTCAGCAGAATTGCTGAAGGAAACCCTATTAAAATCAAAAGTGTTTGAGAAAAGAAGATGGCATATACACCCTGGATATGACATTAAAAGATAAAGAATTTTTAAAATAAACAAATGAGCAAATAATTTGTAAAATCCATAGAAACAGCTGGCATAAGGTCAGAGGTCCATCCACCCAACACAAAAATGGTATAATTTTAACCTTAACTGGCAAGGCTGGGAGAGAGATTCATAGCAATTTTTTATATGTCAGCCTACACTGGAAGTCAGGGAAAGGAGAGGCTACAAAAGCAAACATCTGCAAGCTAGAATTAATTTGCTCCAGCTTTTAAGGGCAAACCCAGTGGATGGATGCCAAAGCATAAAAAAAAAAATCATACCACAGTTTTATGCCCACATAAAGAATTTTAAGGGAGACAAACTGCAAAAGAGCAGATTTCTGAACACAATGAGAGGGGGAAAAAGTACCCTATGTGGAGGACAGTGGCTATGTGGAGAACTCTGGGGCAAAACCCCATACAGTTTTAGAAACATGTGATGAGAACACTAGAGAACCACAGATCTATATAGTACACTCAAGTATCAGTAATATGTTGGACCAGACCTCTAGTCCTTGATATCTTTGACTCTTCTGAAACTAAAATCTAGATGCATGTTTAACAACACTGAAACATCTCAAACTGAGGGATGTACATCCTGGTTGGTACCAGCCCTTCCTCCTCCATTGCTACTGTCCACCCCTTTTCACACCTAAGAGTCACAAGGAGAGACCTTCTGCCCCATTGCCATGTGGCAGCTGCTGTTCCCATGCTGTGACCTTCTCTAGTAGTGCCAGTCCCACATACCCTCTTTGTGCAGACTTGTGATTTCCAGACTTATCCCCACATACTGAACCAGCTGGAGTTGAGCAGAACAAGACAAGGGAGTCACAGAAACCAAAATAATGGGTTCAGGACTGGTCAAGGTAGTGCAGAACATCAAGCATATGTCAATTCCAGAAAGCAAGTTTGGAAAAGTAAGACCAAAAAGCCGTGAAATCCAAATTTCAAAGCAACTCTCTGACAGCAAGACATGAATGTGAAACTGATGGCCAGAGGTAAGCTAGCAGTTTTGTCTAATACAGCCCATACGTTTTGGATATGCTTAATTGAATGCAGCTACAGCAAAGCCACATGTCAATGAACACAAAACTCCAAGACTAGTGAGGTAGGCATTGTCCCAGAAGAAATCACATCCAACTCTGAATTTGTAGAGAAAAGAGCTAGTGATAACAGAGAGAATGACACAATCCTACACAATTTTAGACAGAAACAGCCAGGAGACTGAGACAGTCAGGTCTCACATTGATTATTACACCTTAATCAAAAGGGATGAAAAGGCTATCAACTCTGAGACCAGAGAAAAGGGAAGGACCATCTCATACTTAACGAATCAGATATTTGAATTCTGTTTCTAAGACTATCATGGACCTCTGCTACATGCTTTAGACAATGAATACAAAAATTGCTATCTATCTATCTATCTATCTATCTATCTCAGAAAGTTGGTCATTCATCTTTCAGTGGAGTGAAGGATGACAAATACTCTACACAGTTTAATTTGGGGAAGACATGTAGACAGAGAAGACTCCACTAATTTCTAAGTAATGACTAGATTCCATGGCATTTTGGATGCTAAGGAAATTAAGACCCTGACCCAGCCAAGTATGTTAGCCCTGCATAACTGTAACATATGGTACCTCCTTTGAAATCAGTGGATGCGTAGTGTTCATGCACTTTATTAGCATTTGATATTATATAGTTGTCAAGTTTCAAGTCAGACAGAATGAGAAGGAAAAAATAGAAGGAATTAATTAAAAAGCTTCTAAAATTTTAGAATACATGTGCTCAAGCCCTTCTTAATAAAATAAACTCCGCCTTTATCTATCTGTATTTTGAGAAAGTGCTGGCACTATACTGGAATCCATTCTAAAAATGCTGGTCATATTCTGTGTTACACCAGTATCATAATCCCTAAATGAACAAGCAATTTGGTCTTTAGCAATAAATGTCATTATATCAAATTTGAACGGACACTAAATATTCCCTGGAAACGCACATCCTTCACAGGCATCGTGCAGCCAGGAAGTTAATTTTGTCCAATGTTCACAAAATGGCATATAACAACAGGTTAATTAAATAACTATGTTTAGACATCCACTATTCTGAATTAAGATTTCTCAGCAAGAAATTACAAAGAATTCACATTCAGTTGAATAAAGACCATTTTCCAATGAAATCACTTATTTTTCAACTACAGTGTAAATCAAATTACAAAAGTCCTAGTTCAGAGCCAATATTTTTCATGGATTTAATTGTAACTGACAGATATATAACCCTTGCTAAATTGGTTTACTGTGGGTAGTTCTTACAAGCCTTTCATATACTGCCAGTACCAATGGATGGCAAATTTATATGCAAAATTGCCATGCTAGCATAGGCCATCTAGCTCCCCTGGGAAAACCTAAAAAAAAAAAAAAAAAAAAATCACTTCTGTATTGTACTCTATTAAAGAAGAATTGATTTTCTACTCCCAGAAGACATGAAGAAAGCTATTTCATTTTTAAAGGTGAAAACAAAGTAGAAGAATTTATGTATTTATCTAATTTTTCCACGTTTTTGTTTAAGCAGTTCAAGGCACTTCAGCAGGGATGTATGTACCTTGGGTGATACAGGACTACATACATTGATAGAAGAGTACTTAGTATGATACATGATTTATATCAGAAATAACACTCCAGTCATTAGGAAACAAGCAGCAATAAAGATGACAAAATTAAGTACCTATTTGTTATCCGTCATCAAACCATCGTAAGAACCAGTGAATGGGACATACAGCACACTTAAGAAAACCCTGCAAGATCAGTAAATCATATTAGCAGCACCTTAGCTATGGCTTGGTAAAGCATAAATGAAAGTAAATGGCTAAAACACATAAATGGAGACCAGTATGTATATACCTGTCCAAGAAACATGTCTGACAATCCAGGTTCTCTTTAAATGCTCCACTTCAATTGTCTCACATAGGAGGATTCTGTCATTCTAACATAAAAAATTGACAGGATCCTTGGAAGAGACAAGCACTTAAAGCTGCTGTTGTAAGTGATGCAGTATTATGAAGAATGAGCTGAATAGAACCCCAGAAAAAACATTTTACATTAAAAAGGCTTCCTACCATGCTAAAGAAAAATAGCAAATTAGAATGCTACACACAGCCACTGTAAAAAGGATGTCTTTTTTAATACCACAATATGATAAATTATCTTAAGTAGCACATTAATGTCAGAAATTGAGCATAATCTAACTTCTTTCCAGTGACAATATTAAATGGCTTTCAGACGTCTTTCCTACTATTCTGACATTAAATTTAATAACACCCAGAGAGACCACAAAAATGATTCAGTTACAAGAATCATACTGTACTGGATCATTGCCTTTTAAGTAGGATTCAGCTAAATGATTTGGACTCTGATGTTTTTGGCACATTCAAGAGAAAGGTACGAAATTTGCTACATAACATTTATCAGTAATGAGAAAAATTCCTTTCAGTATCCAGTTTACATCGGTAGTGGTATTTTCCTTTGTGCATGAGAGTTTGATTATTGTCACTTATATGAAACACTGGTCCCAGGCAGACCTACAGTCCTAAATTTTTTATTTAAAAAAAAAAACAAAAACAAAACCAAAACAAAACATAAAACAAAGCAACTTTTCCTTGCTTGGTATTCCTGAATATTGACAATCCCTGAAAGCACCCATGAGAGTAACATCTGGCACTCTTAGTAAAAAAAAATAAGCAAAAGTCTCTAACAACAAATGTATTCAGCCATAAAATCCATATAGCAATTTCACCACAGCAGAACTGTATGATATGCATGGAGACAATGATGTGGGATTTAGAACAAATTTAGATCTTAGGCTCAAACAATCAATAATGGAGTTCAAGTGCAAGAACTGGCCATCTTCACATTCCTGCCTCCTCCAGCAGTTCTCACAATGCACATTTACTGCCTTTGCTATAGTCATGCAGCTTAAGAAAAGCCAGAATTCTAGTCTCTTGCCTTCCCTGTCCACCAAGCTCACAAGTTCAAGACAAGGCGCCACAACCAGTGACAGGACCTTTCCAATTCTACACACCACAGAAACACCCAAGATAGCCCTGATACTTCCTATGCTCAATTCAGTCAGTTCCTTAGATTGAACTGTCCCTTCACCCAGTTCAGAATAACTCTTATTCATGTGTTTAACTTTGAAACCAATGAAAATAACTTAAGGAATGGGGAAGCTCTCCACTGAATTGGTGCTTTGGCCAAAGTGAGTTTCTTTGGCAGGATAAGCCAACAGTCATGGCAGGGCAGCTTTGAAACTGCATATCAAATAAGGAAGGTAAAATTCCAGGTACCAATGTTAATTTGTTTGGTGAGGTCTTTTTTCCAAAGGCTTAGGCTTACTGGAGTCCAGGTCTATACCAAAACAACAGCAAAACACACCCTGCTGCTGCTGCATGCTGGGGTCTTAGAATTCAGCCCTTTCCTCGCTCAGCCACAGCAATAGCTCCCCTCTAAGAACGTAATTTAGAGATAAATACATGGGGGAGGAGGGGAAATCTTTACATTTCTTCAGTTATTACCATCCTCTATTAAAGTTCTTTAAAGATATTACCTCAAGGAAGAAGGACAATAGAGAAAAAAACCTCAATGAGTGACTTATTTAAGCATTATAAGCCTGAAGAGGAACATGTGTTTATATCACATACTGTTAGAGGCTCTGTAAAACTAAAGGTGCTTAATCTTCTTGCCTCTTGAACGGTCAAGAAAGTTTTTTTTTAGAAGCTCAGACTTATGATAACAAACGTAATGCTGTAGCTTCCATGATGGCTGGTAAAATAGGTTACGGTCATGCCTGATTTCCTTACATCTTATCGTTTGTGCACGTATAGTTAGAGCTTCTTTTCTTATGTACATTACCTTGTGTTAATCAATATGAAAGTTCATCTGCCTCTTTATCCACCTAGTAACTTCAGTGTCATAGCACCTTTTTCCAAGTCTTCACAATCAGTTTTAGCTTTGGCTGCTCTGAATATGCAGCTTCACCACCTCATCCAAACTATTTAGGAAGAAATCGAACATCATGGACCTCCATATGACACCACGGCAACCTTTGCTCCAGTGTGAAATCAGCCCTCTTGTTTCCTACCAGCTATTAAACCACTAGAGAATACATGACAGCTTCTGATTATTTTAAGAAACCTAGGTCAGGACATTTGTCAAAAGCTTTTTCAAGATTCAAATACACTCTACCAACCCAAGCAACCCTAATCAAATGCTCGCTGACTCTTCCACAGAATGCTAATGTATGTGTTCCACCTGTAAAAGGTTCATCAACTTATCCCTACTATATCACATTAATCCCTTTCTATCTTTATTATTTTTTCAACCACTTTGACTGATTGCCTAGTCCGAAAGTCAGCCTTACGAAACTATACTTCTAGATTCCCTCTGGAGCCCTTTTTTGCCTTTTGGCCACAAAGTGACATCGCATTTTCCACATTCTGTTCCTGTGTCTCTCACTGAATACCAGATAAAAGACAACCTTGAGCATCAGTGGTGGGAAAAAGTTTAAGAATTACCATTGCAGTGGAAATAGCCAATCATAGTGGTCATTGTAATGTTTCAACACGTACTTTGCTCTAAACTTTCAGCAGATTTACAAAATAAATGGGACTACCTAGAGTGTGTCATTACACATAATAATTAGTCGTTATACTATTCTGGCCTTACTCACAATAAATGGTATTTCCACACAGCTGACGTACCATTCACCTCTGCAGCTTTTCATAAAGGGAGCCACATTGTTCCCACTGAAGTATCTTGGGCACTTCATGGGTTTCAGTTTGTTACTCTATTTTTTATTCTCACACAATGTATATACTCCTCTCCTTAAATTTTATCTCTTCAGCCCCTTCACAGTACGAAAAGGCATGTTTCTCTATGGTATCCTGTTCTGCTCTGAAATAAACCATTTGACAAAGGAATTAAAACTTGTCAAGCTATCTGTGCTCAGAGAAATCACCCCCTTGAGGAGAATAAGGCCTGGTCCTCAATGGGTCATTCTCAGCTTAGTAAGGTGAAGTTAGGTGGGAATTAGGCAGCCCATCAGCACTGCTACATACAGCAGAAGTCAGCAAGGAACCAGTTCTCCATATCATAACGAACCATGAAAGACAAGCCAGAAGCAAGTGGGAGGTGAGGAAGGAAAAGGCTGCCCCAGCAGCTGCTTAACCCACTGTAACCACACAGTAATAATAGGGTGAGGGACACTGCTGACCTGGGACGATCACACAAACCAAGGAGAGCAACAACCACAGCCACAGATGCTGCAGTAGGAAAAAGTGACTCCAGAATCCATCACTGATTCTGTCCCCTCATACAAGAAAAAGCCAAGGAAAAAGATAACCAGGAGTGTAAAAAGGAGTAAAAAGCTGTTAGAAGAGGAAGGACTGAAGTTAACAGAGGACCATAGCACATCTGCCAGTGTTTGCTGATTGTTCTCTCAATTGCTATGATACTTAAAGCAGTGAGGAAGAAAGGTAATTACATTATTCCCATCATCCTCATAATGAGATACTAGCTGACTAAATCTTGATCAGCAGAAGCTGCTGAAGAGCAAATGATAATGAAGAACGTTACTGCACAGTGGGCTAAATGCTACCAAAAGCTGTACAGAGAAGGCATTGACATTGTACAGAGAAGGTGAAACTATGAGTGTTTAGTACCAAAAGAACACCTATATAGGACTGACACTTTTCTTTTGACTTCAAATTATAAGTATTAGAATACATGAGATTTCATTTGTGCTGACTCATCATTTTTACAAAAAGCTACATTGCTGGAGGGATTTTTTTATGGGCAAATACTGAAATTTATAAACTTGCAAAAGAAGAATGGGTTGAGACATTTAATAAGCATTGCATATTTTAAACTGTGGATCAGAGAAGATACCTAGTTACTTCATTTTTTGTGAAGCATTAAAACTAACAACTATCACACCCCATCACCATTCAGATGGTATAGATCTTAACCCAAGAACTAAAGGGCTGATTCAATTAGCAGAGATCTCTTAGCCTCTACAGCACAGCACAGGATTCTTCCAAACTGTGGTCAATAAATAGCCGGTGAGGAGGACACAGCTGGAACTCTGGGCCCAAACAAACAGTACCTTCAATAATGTTTCCAGCTGAGAGGCAAACAACAGAGATATTTGAGGGTCAACAGCAGCTTGTTGACCCATAAAGTCTGGAAATTCTTGGTGTAGTGTGCCAGGCAGAACAGAAATACCACCCACGTTGCCATCATGCTACACATAATATCCTTTGTTGGAGAAGTTCACAGAGCTGAGCAGCATAGTTGCTCAAGGTCCTGCCATGCTTCCGAGCATTCTGGTAGAGCTCTTCCCTTTGAAAGCCCTTTGCTGTGCTCGCTAATGAAGAAAGCAGGGAGACCACATGACCCCTACTCATATACTCTTCTGCCTTCTGGGATTATGCATTTGATCTTTATTAGACTTTGTTGATCTGTTTGATGACACCAGATAAACCAGAGTTTTCCACAAGGTACAAGTCATGCTGGTAAGCTCCACCGGCCACCTCAAAGCACAGGAAAAAGGCTGAAGCCTCTTAGCTACAAATAGCTGCAGGCGCACAAGCGTCATGACGTGCAAAGACAGTTTTACTGAGGTGCAGGCACAAGGAGATACAAGCATGCTTTAAAGGTCTTCCTAAGGCAAAGAGCCTCAGAAATGCCAGTCCCCATTATTCCTGGTGCCACTGCCAAGTGCTAAGCCTCACAGAGAAGAGGCAGGCACAACCAATAGGCTCTGGTAAAACACACACATAGAAATGGTGTTCCTCAGCACACCCTCCTCCACCTGGGAATCTCTAAATTGCTGTGCCAGGTTAGCAGTATTCTACCATTTAATACTACATCCTCTTTTCTAATACACTGGAAAACCAGAAGAAACCGCATTTTCATCTGTGAGTTTCCACCTGCTTAAAATAGCCCCGATTATTCCTTTGTTTTCCACTTAGCACAAACTCACTGTCTTAAGAAATACAAGGTATTCTCTGTGAGCAACAGTGTCAGCTATAGGTATTCAGGTTGACAATCTCTTCATGTTAATGCTGATTTGTATGGTTACTCAAGGTGCATATTTTAGCTCTCCTGTGCACATTACATATTTCAATTCTACCTTCAAACACTTATCTCTTGTAACCTATGTAAATAAGCTTTCAGACTCTGCTGTGTGGGTGATTAAACAGTTATAAATATGAATAAAGCTCTAAATAATTGGGTTGTATTTTAATTAATTTTAAATAAAATTAGCACAAATTCTACAGTTTGAAAGCTACTGTATTTCCTAAGCCGGAGAGACATCTATTTCTCCCCTGCTACTTCATTTCCATACTTCTGATTTACAATGACATGTGAAGCAGAGGGAAACAAAACATATTTCCTTAACCTCAGCAGACAGACAGCACCAGCATCAATGTCTGAGCCTTGCTGGCAACACAGACACTAGTTCTGCCAAAGGTGAAGCCTGTATGTGAAGCCTGTATTGGTTTTGGACCAATGATGTCAAAGAAATTTTGTCTCTCACTTTAAGAGAGGGAAGGACAAAACAACCTTTGCAATGTTGTTGTCAATGATGTTAACCAGCTTCAAGGAGGCTGACACTCTAGCACTGAATCTGCTCTGAGCCTGCCAACTCTTTCCAAAGAAAGTCAACAGGAGATAACAGCTCTCAGGCACAAATGCATGTGGCTATCTTTCTATATCAAGACCCTTCCCTTGAGCCTATCCAACTCTGTTCTGCACTGAAATCTTCCAGCCCTGTTAAAATTAATCTAGAAAACTATTTTTAAAAATTGAAATCCGAAGTTACCTTTCCAATGCCAGGGTTGTCCTTGATTTTAGACACAGCTCTCAGAAGGCATGGTGGTGCTGGGGGAGGACAGAGCTGCAGGATGCCACTAAAGTTAGTAGCATAAATAGAGAAGTCGTGTGTGTGTGGCAGGGGTGGATGGTATTTCTTTCTCTTCGAAGACAGGTTAAGCTTCTGTGCTGCTCTGTATAAAAGTAATAGCAAGAAAGGACAATGTTACTAGGTGTTAATGGGAATCTAGACCAGACAAACAGATGCTCATTGTCATCAGTACCTGCTTAACAAATCAAGTCATTGCGTTCTAATCCGATTTCATAAGGACAAACCATCAGGAGACTAACAGAAGGAAATACGGGTAGAAAAATTACTGGCAAAATAGTTAATTTCTCCCCCAACAGAGTTTCAATTATAATCTAACTCTCCCCTCTTCCTCCCAACAGCTTGACAGCTGAGTCCTAAAATGCTAAAATCTCACTGACGTAATAAAAGTGAAAATAATCCCCTTGTCACTGGAAGGACCAGATGGACTTTGCTGGTGATAACATTATGAAAGTGGTTCTTTGTACCCTACAAGTTACTCAAGGCACAGGATAACACTCCAAGTCAGCTGTGCTCAAGATCCTCTCTTGCTGGCTGCACTGAAAATCCTTAGATAACAGAGTATTTCCTTCAAGACAGATTGGTTTTTCCTCCTCAATTCCATTATTTCGCATTAAAAGGGAAAGCTATTAAAAAGACATGCTTTAATGTTCTGAATGATAATGATCCTTCTTTTGAAATGCAGAATTTCAAAACATAAAAGATGAAGAAGAAGAAAAAATTAAAAGGTACAATTAAAATTGTAACATTCTTCCTTGTGTAGAAGAATTGGAACATAATCAGTTTTTCTGCTATTCCCCACCAGCAACACCAAACAGTATAGCAAGAAACAAAACCAGAAACTCCAGTCTTCATCAAAACCCACGGGGGGGAATAAAAAAAAAAATCACCCTGCAGAGTTAAGTAGAACAAATACCCGTGTTAATGAGCACACACTGGGCAACTGGGGGTGGCAGTGAGGGTGAAATATCAGCTCTGTCAAAGCCAAGGAGAGCTTTGCCACCTGAATAAGACATGTGCGATCTGACCCCAAGACTGTCAGTAGATAGCCCACCCTCAGATATGTATTGTAAAAGCATCCAACATGCTATCTTTCAGCATTACTTTGAATGGCTGTTAAGCCAGCAAAAATGCAAAGCGTTACACTGCCAGCATCTGTGGGCAACCTGAGACTGTACTACTGATGCCAACAGGTCTTATGTGGACAAATAACTATTATAGTCCACGCTTGTAATATAAAGGCTTGCCACTTTGGACAAGTTAATTTACAAATACGTGATGACAAAAAGTCTCTTTATACAATGGCTAGTTTATATTTTTATCATGCTTTTCAGCCCAGAATCTCCAAATACTTTTCAGCGAGATCAAACTGGCACTAGCATCTGTAAAGTATTATAAGCAACAGACATATGGAGAAACTAAGGCAGTGCTTTGCTGTCTTACCTAATTCAGGGTCAATCTAGACTCCTAACCTTGCCACAAATCTAGTCATCAGGCAGCCTCATGCTGAGTCAGTTTAGTAAGCTGATCAGAGAAGGAAAATCTCCCTTTGCTTATATTTATGGTAGGTTAGAAGCAAAAATGAACACATGAACACTGAGAGCAGGAGGGCTGCACAGTTTCTTCCAGCACCACCACTGGCTTCAAATGAATTACAGTACAAAGAACTGGTTGTGTCTGAGGAGCAAAATTACTTACTTGGGTCAAGATCAGACAGCCAGTCAGTACAAGGGGCAGGACTCTCAATACAGATCTCCAAAATTTCCAGTCCTACACTCTATATTCCCAAACTCGTTTGTTAAACTCCTGAACCTTTTTACTTCATCAGCTTCTAGAGATGCAGACCCCCTATGTGCTTCCTTCTCCCTGTACAAATGCTGCAGTATTTGGGAAGACAAAGACTCGTGTGATGAAAAAAATAAGGCTCTAGTTCCAAACTCAGAGGGAGCCAGAAGCCACTGTCTTGTGAGGCACAAGTTGGACTTTTGCTCCTGAGGAAAGAATCAGCTTTTGACTCCTGCTGCATCCTGAAACCAGCAGGAACTGGATCCCACAGCAAAGTAAAACACTGCAAGCACGGGTTTATACGGAACGTCAAGGATTTGGTGGCAATGAGAACTGATTTAACTGCCTAAATCTCAAATCCCCTTGCTAATACTTCATTCAGTATAAAAACATATGCCTGAAATAGGACACCAGGCAAACAGTTGCACAACTTCACTATGGTTGCAGCTGCACATTAAAACCATAATGCCTCCTAAATTATATGCAGCTTTATTGTGCAGAAAAGAGTCTCTACCTGTTGGAACTGTCATTGTGGAACTCAAGACAGTCATTACCCTCTATCTTTAAGTACCAATTAAAAATTGTGATTATTACTTAATCATCTTGTTGATTAATACGAAAGATAATGGTTATCTCCTTGTTTACATGCTATGATCTCCCTTGTTGAAATGATAAAAACCTCCTCAAGAGAATGTCTTCAAAGTGCAATCAAGATATACTTTAAATCCTGATGAAATAGTTATTCCTTCAATAGATCTGGCTGAAGGAACTCCTCTGAGAAACATATGTGAAAGAGAATGATATACAAAGGACAAATTTACTTAGGAATTGTGTATTCAAGCATCTATCTAAGCACTAACACTCAAGAAATAAATGCACCCCAAAAGGCCAAGCTAAGCAAAGTATGTAAACAAATAAACAGAAAATTCAGCCTTTTAAAAGTATAGCATCTCTTAAAATAGCTGAGTAACACAGTTTTGGACCATTTCAAAAAGCTTATCTAAGATACCAAATCCATTACTAGTTGTCTTATCTTCCTCACCAAGACAGAACAACTTTCAGAATGATTCACTTCCAACAGTATTCACACACTTTCTGCATCTTCACTGTTCAAAGGACAGTGCCATATGCTAGCTAAAGCAATTAACTACTATAGTGCTGATAAATCCTCTTCCTATGAGTCTAGAGTGCCACGATTTTACTAAGAAATTTGGCAAGGGGACTGCTGATGTCCTGTGAGATAACAGGAAACTGAAGAAGCAGAGGAACTGGAGTAGCTGTTACAGAAAATAATCAGTGCTTTGATGGGCAACAGGCCAACTGCACTAATAACGATGTATACGGTTCACATTTAAAAAGCATCTCTACTCAGGTAGCAGTGCACAAAGCTTAATTACAACCTCTCTGTGTTTGAATGTAAGAATTACTTTGCCCAACATTAAAATGAGGTTGTTTCTGGAGTTGGAACATCACAGACATCTTGTACCAGCAGTATCAAAGAGCTTGCTGGGTTTGGTTTTGTTTGTTGTTTTGGTTGTTTTTCTACAAGGGAAAAGTTAAGGTTCTAATGGAAAGAACAGGGCAATTTAGGCAAAACTAATCACTATGAAACTGTAGACTCTGAATATGAATTCAACTGTGATCCTCAGCTCCTATAAAAAGCACAGCCAGTTCTTTAACTACTACAAAAGCCAGCTGGACAGTAGCATTCATATGCTTTGCTTGTGCTCCTGGACTGGTCCAGATAAAGAGCACCACACAAGGACTCATCAATCCTCACGCTTCTTGAAGCAGCAAGAGTATATACTTGGTAGCATCCCAGTGAAGCAGTCATTAGGCCAATATATAGGCTAAGGTGGTTTGGACATGAGCCCAACTAAAGTTAAAAAAATCCAATTTCACAAAACTCCTTATTTCAGTAAAATTCATGAGAGTATGTGTCTACAGTGAGCCACTTCTGAGACACTCCAAAGTGCTGTATTTTCTGCAGTCCTTATCCAACAACCCATTACCAAATTTACACCTAAGTTTCCAGTTCTTTTCTTCCCCAGTATTCCTTTTCTCAGGGGGAATTTTTCCCATGAAGACAAGAAAGGCAAATCTCTTGAACTGGGCCCATTTTGCCTAGCACCAGAAAGTCAGAAGTCAGGCTCACACCAGATCACTTTCTGTAGGAGCTTAATTGGGTGCCATGCCTATTTCCTGATTTACTTCTTTTTCTTAAATTTAATCTTACACAGGAGGCCCTCACATCCATCTTCAGCATCACAGTGGACTGTCTGACCTTCTCCAGTATCAACTTCTGTCTCCTCACAGGGAAAATTATGACCTGTAGAGAATACTATGCAAAATTTAAGCATTACTGTCATTTGTTTTTCTGGGCATTTTCCACACATTTTGTCACAGCTTTGACACAGATTTTCACCTACCTTTGTTTTCCCCATTCAACCTCCGCCAAGCACTCTTCTACAAAACATTTTTGCAAGGGGAACTAAACTCCACACTCTTATACCTCTCTTCCAATTAAAGCATGAGAGATACCCATGTATATTATTTTTACCTCTGGCTGTGAGATTTACTGTCTGCGTTTTGCTTAACTCTTTCCATCTTTAATAGAAGATGTCTTTTAAGATGCTCTGGAGAGTTCTTTTCTCATAGCTACGTGTCACGGTAGAAAATAAAACTAATATATGGCACATGCAGGGGCACTCAAATACCAAATGACAAGGGACAGTCTCTAATCTGCTCTTTCCTCCACACAATTTACAGATTACTAGGTTTTCTGCCATGCATGGATGAGACCAGTGAGGAAAACCATGACCAGATCAATTACATAATGTGCAGCACCTAGGGAATAAGACTGTGCAACAACAGTAGCTACAAAGCCTGCCTATTGAAAAACCCATACAATTTTTTATTTTAAATTCTGCCTATGTAATTAATATGACTTTTCAGGTATTCTAATGTACAGAAAGCTGCTTCTGGCTTATATTCACTGCACCCATTCTGCACATTATGGCTGTGAAAGTAAACAGCACAATTTAAATCCTTAAACGGTGTTCCTTCTGGGCATAATTTCTCAATGAAAAAGTACATTTGAAACTTTTTTAAGTATGAAAAATTATAGAGTTTTTTCTTAGCACTTTATGGAGATTATTATGCTTCAGAAGGAATGGTGATGTGAAATATACTCTGGGACACATACTAGAAGTGGGTCAAATAAGATAGATACAGAGGATTTAACTGACATGGTGGGTCTACAGACAAACCATCACAGGTCAGAAATAGAACTGGGAGTCCTGCTTCCCATTATTAAGCTTCACTGACAAAAATAATAAAAGAAAACTTCTGCACATTCATTTCAGCATGACTCATTACATATTAACAGTTTTAGTGTTATTAGCCAGCCCTTAACTTTCAGCAATCACTGTCATTATTCATACTGTGAGAATGCTTAAGGGCTTCACTGAAAGGGTCAAGGCCAAAGAAACACACAGTCCAAGCCTTAAATAACCTGAACTCTGGAGTTTATTCAAGAGTACACCTACTCCTTTTTGTTTTGAATTTTTGTTTGACCTTGACAGACATCATGGAATTCTCATCCTGATTCTGAACCCTCTTCAAAGCTTGCAGAATTCTGGATGCAGGTTTACACTAGGAATCAGTTTACTCTAAAGCAAGACTTTTCCAAACTTTCCCAGCTCCCAGCCCAACCAGGCATCACTCCTCTGTCACATAACCAATGCCCCAAACTTTTCCCACTGCAAACCAGCTCCAGAGGAAGCAGTGGGAAGGTCACAGTCTGTCATTGTATCTGCAGTTCCAGTTATTGTTTCCTTAATTACTCGTCAATACAGACAACAAATAGACGGATGTCCTACAATACACCCTCCAGCACTCCATCCTGAGCCTTCCGCAACTCACAGAATGAACTTGGTTGGCATTATTACTTTTATTATTACTATTACTGTTTGATTTGTGGTTCTAAAATTAGAAAGGTAGCACAATGAAACAGTGCAGTTGCTTCCAGAAGCCCAGAAAAAATTAAAAATAAACAAGCTATCCCTTTCCACTAACAGCATTCTACTTGGAAAATAAAATCTGGTTCAGAAAGAGACATTTTTTAAGAGAAAAATGGGAATGTCTAGATCTGTCATGAAGGTCTAGAAAGGAAAGGCACCGTCTGTATTTCTACTGTAAATTTTGTCCAAAGAGTCACTCAAAGTATATGTTGAATTTTGAGGTTATGGTCTGTTCTGCCCCCTAGAACAAGCTTACTAGGTTCCTTTGATGCACATATAGCTTCAGGATGATATAAAACCTTTCCTCACATTACTACCATTACACAAGTACAGCATCAAACCTTTGTTTGCTTAGCTGTTCCAGCAATGCCATTGAGAAGCACTGCCAGGAAGAACAAACAATTAATGTTCTTTATTCCAGTGGTTCAACTTCCTCAATAAATAATTAGTTGCTCTGGATCACAATACACAGCCTCAAACAATAGTATTTTTATAACGGATGATGGTAATAAAATTTCAGTAGAAAACCATTATTCTGAAACATTCCAAAATGTCAAACCACATCTAATATTATGGGGATATTACCAAGCCAACATTATGAGAGAAAGTATCTCCAATATGAGATTAAGTTCATGCCTTGCCTCTTGCACATAGCATAATCTTGCAATTCAGGCTTGAATTTCAGCCTCTCACTTTGAGTGACCTCTTAATTTTCTCTTACTATCTCTTATTAAAATCACCAAGGCAGAAATAAAAATCAGCTATGTTGACATATTAGGAACATCATCTGCTCACAGCTGATCAGAAAAGACGGGTCCAAAAGGGATTTTAAGAGGTTATCTACACTTTCCCAGTGCTCATGGTAGGATGAACTTACCTAATACATTCCGATATATATTTGTCCAACTTGTTCTCAGAAATGTCCAGTGAAAGCAAGTTCACAGCCTCCTGAGGCAATCAATTCCAGTTTTTAACTAGTCTCACTGTTAGAAAATTCACACCTCATGTCTCTCATAAATCTGACTTGCTGGAATTTATGTTCCTTATTTTCCCTGCACCTCCCCAGCAGACCTTCAGAGGAGCTTATTTCCCTCTCCTGCAGCAGCTGTTACCTGCAGGAAGACCACTACCACACCTCAACTGTCTCTTCCACAAATTAAAAAGTCCTAATCCTTCTAACCTTTCCTCACACATCAAATTTCCTTGATTTCTGACCATCTTTGTTGGCCCTCCTCCTACTCTATTCACATCTTCATAAAGTATGGAATCAAGGCTTCATGCATCAGTGAGCAATAACCAAGATTCACCTCAATTCAGGCACCATACAGAAAGACCAAGCAAAGCCACTTCAGGGTAAACTCAAAAAGACCTCTTGAAGATGACAAGTTAAAATAAACCTGCAGAGTACCCCTGACTTCAGAAACACTTGCTCATGGTATACAGACCCAAGACCTGATCCCTCCTCTAGCTACACATTATTATTTAAACACAAGCAACCAACCAAGCCCATCTTCAAGCATCCAAGCAATTTGCATACAGGAATCCAAGGAGGAGTTTTCACAGCTCTTCTCTGTAATTTTTCCGCAGGCTTAAGAAACACCAAAGGGCAGATCTTCACAAGCACCAACTGTTACACTCCAACCATTTTTTCCGCTCTCCCAAACCAGCAGTTTCGGATGCTGCTGTTACAAAATTGTCATGAGTGATGTCAGCTCCATATTCCCTTCAGCTTGCAGATTTAAGACACGTTTCTGGCCAAAGAACACTGCTTCAGCAACCAGAACCAGGGTTCAGGAACTGACTTTTTAATACATTTGCCAGAATAAGAGCTAGTCACTGCAGTCTACCACATACCATTTCCAGCTCTGTTCATTAATGATGTTAAACAAAGCAAGAGTAGATGAACATATTGCTGTACTCCTATACTCGCTGTTTACAATTGTACCATATGACAAACTGCTGAAAACCTGTGTAGGTTAATATTTATGTAAGCAAGACTGTCAACACTTAATATAGAAATATGTCGGTTCCCGACTGCACACTGCATAGATAGCCACGTATTGAAAATACAGCTACCTGAATGCCAGCAATATTTCCTCACTCTGTTTCAGGAACTGAGCTAAAGCAGGCAGAATCACATCAATCTAAGCACGCTCCATAGGCAAAATAGTTGGACTTATTTGCCAGAGAGACAGACTCATGAAACATTTGGGTTGAGCAAAATAAAATTCTGGTCTCATTTGTATTCTATCGAGAAAAAGTAATAAAGACATTTTTAAAACTACAAAGTAATGAAACAGAAGCAATGGTGCTAACTAGCCCTTCATTATTAAAGTAATTACTTAAATAGATCACTTAAAATTTTGCCCTGTAATATCAGCTCCTGGTATACAGAAAGGAGCCAGTACCAAAATGACCTACCAAGCACTAAATTATTTTTGGTAGAAAGGATATTACACTCCATGCTACTCATCAAAACCAATCTGGTATGAAAAGCATTTTGCTCGTTCAGGCTACTCCAGGGAAGACCACAGGCACATTTGAGAGTGGAAAGGATTAGAGATAAAATACAGGACATGGCCAACAAGGGTTCATCTGAAGCACTAGGTTCATACAGACCCAGACAGAAAAGAGAGGGACTGAATGAGGGGGAAAATCAGTATTTTGATATTCCTGATCACATAGAGCAGTCTGAATACAAGTTAGCATCTGTGACTATAAAGCCTCCTTTACCATAAAAGCTTTGGGCTAGGTTTTCAGGCTACCTTCCTTTGCCCCAGACACACCATCCTCAACAGACATACCTTTCTCATCACCTCCAGCTCCCTCAGTTCCACATTTTGGTGCACATCTAGAAAAACCAAAGAGGATCCATTCCTGCTTCAGCCGAGTTTTATTTCAGATGCTTAGTCAAAGGCTTGACACCTATACTGCCAAGCAAATAACTTCTCAGGAGGGCATTTATTTATTCCTACTGTTAACAAGTTAAATGGTCACTGACAGCATTAAATGATGCAGTGGAAATCACCCAAGTACAGAAGTCACATGCCCACACAATGAGTATTTTTAAACAGGGGAGGGACACAGGGGCTTCTTAAAACCCAGTGTTCCTGTGATATATTTAACTGACATCAGTTCTGAAATGATACTTCTCAGAGGTATAATAGGCTGAAATTGCAGCACTATTTAAAATAGCACTTAGCAGGAAAATGTGAGATGCATGTTCTTCCATCACTGCAGACAGAGAGATTTGACTATTTCTGACCCAAAGATGATAGCTTCAAATTTCAGCAGAAATGAGCAGCTCCTGAAGACCTGCTTAAGCCACATTATCAAAGAATATTCCAAAGCTTGCCCCGGACTCCAACTAGCTTCACTAATAACGTTTAGATTAGATTCATTTTATGCTGATTAACTTCCACTGAGTCATTTCCTCCCAGTTAAAACTCCATAGGGCAGTGATTCTTAAGTGAGCTCCGCCACTAAAGACACGAAAAGCCCAACAAAAAAGACAGAAACCCCAAGAGCATCACTCTGTGATGACTGGTAAAGCAGCACTAACTGATGCTGAGTGAGGCACTGGCTAAGTAATTTGAAATGTCCTGCCAAAAGAAACATCTTCCATCCTCCAGCAGGAAGAAGGAGGGAAGTTTTAGAAGGCCAAAATTTACAGCTATTTCACAGAGAATGTAAAAGTACCCTCAGAGTAATCCTGCAGTTGATCAAGCACTGCAGCTATGGTGCTGGTGCATTATATTGGCTCGACATTTCATTTTTGTTATAAATGATAATGTGAGATGTCTAATTTTGCCACGAGCACAAGCAAGCAAACCAGTCTGGCTCAGAATAGAGACAGTGTCACTTCAAAGTCCATCGGCCCTGCAAACCATAACCTGCACACCATAAACTGTTAGAGTGACTGTAAGTCAGCCAAGAGAACTAAATATTCAATCAACTATCAGTCTGATTTTACTATTTTGCCTGCTAAGTCTATCTGTTTTAACGAAGTATTAAAATAAATACATTATTGGAAGAGTCTGAAAGTCACTAATAAAGTTACAAAACAGGTGGAAACTGTCAAATTACATCCCCACAGGAAAGTCACTGTTATCATTTTACCTACAGAATGCTCTGTTCCCACTGCAGCAAATCCACCAGCACAGCTGCCACGCTGAGGAGCCCCAATTAACAGAGTCAGAGCAAGCAATGGTGTTCAGGAGACCGGGAACCAAAAAAGCAGGCAGACTGGAAGGGCTGGAGCGGGAGGAGCCAGAGGAGGGCTCCTCTTGACAAGCTCGTAAGGGCAGAAAGAATGGAAGAAGCCAAGGGAAAAAGAGACTCTAATAGCTAGACAACGGCAAGATTCCATATATTCAGGAAAACAGAATAATCAGGGGCATTTAGCTATGGATGAACAAGAAAATACAGAAAGGGTCATATCAAAAATCTTAAATTGAGGGAGAAAATATAAGGTTCAGGAAAGCAGAAGATCAGAGCAAGGAAAAGAAGAAATATCTACATGACTCCAGTCAAAATCACCCATGAATACTTCAGACTTTTCCCTAGTTTAAAATCCCTTCCACTGACCACCATTTACACCCACAAATAAGTTCAAACTTGGGTGGCTCTGAAGGCGCAGAGATTCTCCCCTCTGACATATCTGTGAGCCCATTTTTTTTACATTATTCTGCTTTGCTCTTCCTCTTGGGCATCATGAATGTCTCAGAATATAAACTAATCCAAGCCCCAACTGCTGTAACAGCAGTCCGCACTGAACTGCCTGGAACAGCTGAAAAAGTCACATCTCTGGGGGGGCTGCCTCTGGTGCTCCAGAACCTCCTGTATTATCATGAATCAAGGCACTCAGGGCTGATAAAAATCATCCCTCACTAAGGGTGGCCTCACATGATAAAGATCTTTAAGGTATCTGGTCACCAGGCAGCACTGCGAGTGTTTTGTTGTGCTCCAATGCTGCTTTTGCTGTGAAACTGGAGTAAAGACCTAGAACATCCTCTCCAAATTCCCAACTTCACCATGACGTCCCCTCAACACTAGACACAATTTTTCCCCTCTTTCCCTGTCTCCTCTTTTTCCTATTTCCTGCTAATCTAGTTGGCACCAGGCTCCCTCTTTTCTTCATTTTGCCACCTCCAGCACATCCCAAGCTGTTCCCACACAATCCCTATGGCCTGTGCTATCCAGATGAGGGTTCTCCTCCCAAACATCTCCCCGACACTTGATGCCTTGCACAATCTCTTCTTGGTTCATACCATGATCCCTAATCCTCTATACAAGGGAGTTTCATCTTCCAAGGCAGTGACTCCTAGATGCCCACTGCTGCTTCATCTGGTCACCACCACTCTCTCTTTCTCAGCCAATTCTCTTTGAGGTTCTCTCAAATCCTCACCATGGGCTCTCCACCTTGGCTGATCATTCAATATCTCCCCCCTCTAATTAAATAGACATACCCTGATCACAGATCTATTAGCCTTTGGGACATTTTTCATGCTTTCAGCAGTGTGATGTCCAAAATTCTACCTTCCCTCTCTTTACCTCCTCCCTTTGCTTAACTACAGCTCTGTGTTTCATCTCTGTTTGCCCTGTCAGTCTCACAGTCATCATGGATGAGCTCTTCCTAGCAGGGAGCCTGGCTTACCATATGCTGATAAAACTGTGTAAATGTATGATGCAGTATTAGCAATGATACCAGTAATGATGTTCTGCTCTTAAACATGTTGTCCTGAGAGCCACTTCTGTGTCTAAGAACAAAGCCTACTAAATTCAGGCTTATCTTCTAATTTATCCTTCTTACAGGCTAACACGAAACAGGATATACCTAAAGCATACACTGTTTTGTTTGTCCTTAATTATAGGCAGTATTATGCTGCCACAGCAACTAGGAAAGCTTAAGCTGCCCTAAGATGATACAAGATACTGCACAATGCTACACACCCTGCGCCGTCTCCTGTCCCCGCTTAGTGCTGTGCCACACGCAGGTCATATTTACTCTCTGGGGACAGTTAGCAACCACATTCCAGCAGCCGCCGCATGGCACCAGCAAGTCGAGGCAAGCCCTTTGGTGGAACCGCTCCATCTCCATTTCTTGCTCTCCCTGGCTCCATGCAGAGAAGGAAGGGGCTGGGAAGCCATCCCCCTCCCCAGCACCATGCAGTGGGGAAGACACTACAGGCACCAGGCTGCTCCAGCCCACTAGATTCAAAGGAGGGATTCATTAAGGGGAAAAGGCTAATTATACATCTGGCTCCCCCTGAAACAGTGGGATGCCCCACTCCTGCACATCTGTAGCTCTCCCCCAAGTCACAGATTGCTCAACCACCCTTCTTGACCAGCTTCCAGCAGTGACCAAATGGTAGCAAGAGGAAGTGGGGCACTGTGGGGCATTTAATGAAGAACGGTCGACGCACAGAGCAGCTGCTGAGCTGCGTTAATGCCAGCAAGCCATCACGTCCCTGAATAGCCCTACAGCTCCTGTGATATTGCTATGACACTAAGAAGGAGGGACAAACCATGCATGGGTTCTGGATATATCTGCCAGCAAGGCAGCCTTAATCAGGAAGATCTCGTACCCCACTTCCCTAGGTAATTAATTCAAATTTAATCTTCCCACATCACCTCAACACAGGGTTTCTTGGGCATGGGTTATGCTTAATGAGGAAGCTTTAACAAGGGATTCAGCTTCTTCCCTTGACCCATCGTTCACTAAGAATTTACTACACTTACCTGCAACTACAGGAAGCGCTTCTGTTTCAACCTCTCTGACTAGCTTAACTACCATGGGTCAGCACAAAAAGGTCTAACTCAGGATCCAATGAGTCACACATTTTCTTCACCTTTTGGTGAACTACTACTTATTCATAACCCAGTTATCCACTTTATCTGTCAAAGAGATTTAAATTGTGCCAGCTCTGCACAAAGCCAGGATACCAGTGCATCCCAGCAGGGTACAGGGCAAAAGTTTATAGCTATTAAATACAGAGAACTGGTGAACTCTATTAGCAGCTTAGAAGAAATATAATTCTTGCTTTCAGAAACATCTTAAACATGACAACTTAAAAAAACATATGCTTCATTTTTTTGTGCTTTTTTTCCCCTGCATTAAATTCTGAAAGTACTGATAGTCATGGAATAATCAGGTTTAACAGGTTAGCAGTAATATATGCCTCAAGTGTTCCTAATACATCATAATCTTCTTTCACAGAATTTGCATCACTGTCAAACCAAACTACTGATTTTCGGTTGATGCTTTTAACATGTTTCTATGGTTACTTTCCAAGGTCGCATCACAGAAGCCTGAACAGCAGTTCAGAAAGACAAAAGGCATTTTGCATCCTTCACCATATTAAATAATTTATGAAAGTTAAAGCATCCTCATAGAAAAAAAAATCATAAAAGAATAGGTTCTGAGGTTATTTTCTCAGCATCAGTTTGAAGCACAGTAAAATCAATATCTCTACAAAAGCCTTCAAGAACTAGACTATTTGACTAATGTTCCATATGGTACAAAATGCTAAGGAACACATTCTAAGTTTAGATCTATATGCACAAGCCTACATGAATGCACAAGCCTACATGAACTGCATGAATGGACCTTAAAACAGAACATGTAGACATCTAATTTGCTGCTGTCAGCTTCATCTTTTAAATCAGGCACTAGGCACTGTCTCAGAAAGTATTCTAAATCTAAAAAATGCAAAAATGAAACTGAAAAAAAATGAAGTAAAAATGGTAATGACAGCCTTTATTATTTCCATCACTTTTCATTCAAAGCCACACAGATTTCATCTGTCCCCAAAACGTTACAAATTTTGACTAGCATAATGAAAGCTTGTAGACAAAATATCTGAATTCTCCTGCTTACCGCTACACTAGATCAGAGTTTATTAGAACTAATTGAAGTGTCTGAGGCTTGGAACAAAAACACATTAGTCATTTAGTGGTTGTGCTAATATTGCTATGCCTTTCCTGCAGTTTCATTAGATACAGACTGCTTCAATACCCTAATCATATGCTCAGTCACAGCACAATCAGTACACAAAGTACTGACAAGCTGTCCCACCATGCCTAAAGCTGATAAGGTGTCTGCTCTATGAGTAACCTCAATTATTGACTATATTTTATGGTCAATCTAATGACCAAATGCTTATCAGTGAACCATCAGGTGCCTGTAATAGGATAGTGACCCTTAGTTTATATGTACCATTACTGCTCATTAGTGAATAATTAGATTCTTTAATCCACAACTCACAGGCATTAAAATATGATGGAATATCCTGAATCTAGAAAAAGACAACTATGTTTATTTTAACTCTTAAGATGTTCAGTTACATTACTCAGAGACTGTATGTTACATCTTGTTAAGAAAAGCTGCTTGTAAAAAGCATATCATGTGTAATGTTTTATATCATGTCTAAATTGACACAGCTTTCCCAAACATGCAGGAATATGACGAGAGTGGAAAGATAATGGGTGTGATTCACCACTGTGATTCTCCAGTTTATTAACTTAAATGGTTTTAATCTAGCAAAGCCCAGCAAATAATTTAGAAACCCGAAAACTAGTGAGTGCTGTCTGGAAGACTAATTCATCAAACAAAAGCAGGTGGATGCAAGGAAAAGTAGCTGCAACTATACGGCTATTTCCCTGCTTCAAAGGCAGCAGTCCCACGGCAGCAAGAGCAACCATGTGACCAAACCAGTTTGAAAAGATATTTTCTTCTAAACAGCTTTGATTCTTCCTAGCTGCCCTGCCACTGCTCAAATCTTCCTTCCAGCTCACCCTTGTGCACCAAGGCCAGACAGCCACGCTCTCCCCCAAACACTGTACCTCCACCCAGCAGCACAGGCAGTGCTGCCACCACTGTCACCAGCCACCAACAGGAGGAAAAGGCACTTTAATGGTGATGGCTTCCATCTCTCAGGGCCTTGATTTGCCTCCCAAGGGAGCGGTGGGTTGGTTTTTTTTGGAGATAGCCCATTAACCTCTTACCCAAGTGCTTGTCCCTTCTCCTGCCTGTTCTTGGAAACACCTTTTTCCCCCACGTGTCCAGTTGACAAAAAACCCAAAAGCTTATTACAGCTTTATACCACAGCATGTCACAATATACCAATATTTACTTAATTGAAGTGTAGCCCACAGAAGTGTCCTATAACCATCTCGCATATCTTCTCTTAGTAACAGAAAGTTTGTTCAGGTTCCTTATTAAAAAAAAAAAAATTATCCTGGAAACAGGTATAAAGTGTGGAGCACTACACAGGGCATGGCTCATGCCACACCAAAGGACAAAGCGCAGCTGCATTCTTCTTAAATCTGAAGAATGCAAGATGAAATTTCTCCTGCATTGTAAGGGTAAACTGAGAGCCTATTCACAGCCATCCATGCCTATGAGCTGCTCTTTTTGCTCTGGCTTTCTTATTCTGTCCGTAACCTCCTGAGAAGCTGCATTTTCTGCTATATCCTCTGGTCCTTTGGTAACATGACCATTGAGTAATGTCTGGCAATTTGCTTGTGTGACAAAGTCAGATGTTAATCAAAGCCTTCCTCCTTCTATGACAGATCAGAGTGAGGAAAAAAAGCTTAAAACTGATTTAATTTCTTAATACGCTTCTGTCTGCTGGCTCTAATATTTGGCTTTGATTTTGAATACTTAGCACTTCCATGCTAGACATTCTGCATTTCTAGGTAATGAATACTTTTTTTTTTTTTTTGAAAAGCAGAACATAATTAAGCTTGAAGAAATTAAATATGACATTCAAATGAGAAAGTGCTTTGGATGAATATGTAAATTTGGGCTGCACATATGCTTTAAAAAATCAATGCATTCATTGAAAAGACTATCTTAAAGACACTCATTTTAACCACGGGTACCTCTTATCACCAAGTAAACATTTTGCTGCAGCTCTCAGCTATTATTTTCCAGGTGAGGATGTGAACTATCTAGATGGACTTTTTAGTCTGTGACCTTAAAAACACAAAGCTGACTCTCACTGAAGAACAAACTGGAGTAAAAAACAAACCAGCCAACCAAAACCTGTGCAGACCTCCTCCCTTCTCAGTCACAAGACAGCCCACAATGAAGAGTCAAAGGGTGTTATTTCACCGAATAGAGACACTAGTTTTAATGTGAAAAAGACATGTATTTGCTGCCAGGAAACCATGCCACAGCCCAAAAGCTAATTGTGCTAGGACCTGTACAAACACAGTTAATGATGTTTCAGGAAGAACAAGACTGGAATCCTTTATGCATACATGAAGAAAATCTGTATCTAGTGCTGCTAAGGAAATCACAGATGTAGTTTCCACAAGCACCCTATGAAGGTTTTTGTCTTCCAAACTAACACTGCACCCCAATACACTGAATGTTAACATACACGCATATTTTTGCCGAGCTACTTTATTCTACAACAAAACTACCCTTTTCCCAAGCTTAAGTCCCAACCATACCCCCTTTTACAAAAGGGCTCTTGTAAAAAGATGGAGGTACTCACTAGATTTGGTCAAAGAGAGGGCAATGATTTGAAAAATATATGTGTGTGTGTGATTATTAATATATTAATTGTATTTATTTCAGTAGAGAACAAGGAACAAAATGTGTCAGGCTCTGCATAACACCAGTAACACACTGGCCCTGCTATGAAGTTCAGAATTTAAGTGACTGAGGAGAGAAATGCAGTAGGGAAAGAATCAGCAATGAACTGGGACTACAGTATAACACTAGTGCCATGACTCCTTTTTCATCTCTAGGTGCTTGCTGAGAGAGGATTAGCTGAACAGAGAGACAAAGGACAGAGAAGTAGATGCTTCTGCAAAGGATTTAGGGCAGGGATGACCTTCTTCCTCAACATGCTCAAGGCTGGATGGTGAAAAGGGAAAGAGGAGATGGGACTGTAAAGGCTGGAACAAAGAACCCTGATATCCCATCAGTACTGAACAAAAACAGCCAAAACATGATATCCCAATACTTGTGGTCCCTGGATAAGCCACTTCCACCCCAGTTTCTGCCAGCATCTGTCTCTCACTCATCCTTGAAGATTTCCTCCTCTTCCTCTCCCCTCCTGCTGAGGACTGCACAACTCAAGGGCAGGAAGAAGATGTAGCATGGAAACTTTGATCCATAAGGTCCCAATGGCAGGAGAAGTCAGAACAGAAGGAACAGTGGGAGAAGGAGCCTCTCCTGAGGTTAATGCTGATGGTGGCAAAGCAGCCTGGCCAGGACTACCCACCTGAGGACCTGTTCAACATATTTATGACTGACAGGGATCAATAATGAATCTCTCTTCCCCAGCCTTTGTGAACTTTTCTGCATTTCTATTTATGTTTTTAATCAGTCATAACTGAACTTGTTTCTTGAATGCTTGCTTTTAGGGAACTCAAGATTCTTAGATGGGCTCTGGAATACTGAGAAACAAATGCTGAAATACGTTAATCAGCAGTGTGATGAAAGATCATGAAAATGCTACAAAACTAATTCAGATAACTGATAACTCTTAAAGGAAAAATATATTTCTCACTTAAGTCTCTCTCTCTCTCCAACAACAACCACAAAAAAAAAAAAGAAACAAGTGCTTTGTGAAAAAAAATTCCAGCCATCCCTGTTCTTTGGTTAAAAAATTGAAAAGAATCAATTTTGAACATGGCTAGGGAATAAGCAATGTACTAATGGGTTTTAAAATGTTTTAGCTAGCACATAGCTGCTAAAGCTATAAAACTCTGATTCACTCAAGGCAAAGACAGACTCATGAGAAGCAATTAGGGCCTGATCCAATGTACAATGATGTCATTTGCAGTCTTGCTGCTAATTTCAAGAGTCTTTGAATCAAGCCAATGACAATCATTAGTAAGGATCTGTCGCCTTACAGTAAAACTACAACTGAGTTTTGCTGACCTGCGACAGAAGCATCCCTGTGAGAAAAGATTTTAGGTCTTATTTCAGATTATTAGGCACTGATTTCCTTCAGTTCCAAGGAGGGTATTTATTTTCTGGATTCCCCAGTGCAAATGACAGTCTTTACATTTGCTTATGACATGCAGATTCACACTGAAATAAATTCAAAGTAGATTAGGCTCAATCACATTGTTCATACCCACAATATGAAATACAGTGATGGAAGCTGTGCTGCTGTCCATTCTAGGTACTTTGGAGAGGATTCATCTGTCCTTATTTAGTTAACTAAACAAGAAAACAGATGTTTGAGCTTTACCCCTTACCTTTCCTCTCCCCTCCCACTAACTTCTGACACCTATCTTAAAATGAAACAAATCACCTTCTGTAGGCAACCATTTCTCTGCGCTGACTTTAAATCTGCAGCACTTAGCACAGAGACAGAACACTAACTTACACACACCACACTTGAGGAAGTCATTTCCCAAACCCTTGTGTACAGACAGACTGTTATATGTAGGCATAGAATGCTTAAGACTCACTGTACTATGTTCTTCCAAAAAACAGGACTTGGGAAGTTGAGTTCCTTCTGAAGTCAGATTGTAACTTATAGTAAGCATAATTTATTTAACGGTGTAAAACATTTTAAAGATCAAGGAAAAGGAAACAATACAATTACCATCATGATTACATGATAAGAAGGATCCTCACTCAGTACATAAATCTGACTTTAATGCCGTTCACAGACATACGTTTTTCAATATTGTCTCAAAACATGTTCAGTTCTGAATTAAAAAAGGAGTTTGGAATGCAAGTACAAAGCCCTGAATTGTGTTGTTTCAAATACCATCTGCTTGACAGCGTATTGCATTTAATCAACATTGCTAATTACAATAAACATTTTACAAACAAAACTAAGATATCATTTTTGTTATAAGACCCAAGATTGGAAAAAAAAAAAAGATTGTTCTGGGCTACTGCTAAAAAAGGAATGTCTTAAATGGTTTCAACAGTTGCTACCAACTATGGAAAAACTTTTATTTGCACACGTAGGCCATGATACTGAATAAAAGTCTAACTTTTTTTTATTTGGATCTGAGTGAAAAAACCTTGTTACTTCAGCTTCTGCTCCAAGGAAGCCTACAGAATAGCACACTTGCTACAGGTGAAAATGGCCATTAAGGGCTAGAAAAAGACCAGCACACATTTTCTTGGGTTTTGGTCAATGGACATTCCTGCTTAGGTCTCCAGAAAGACAAATAGGGCGTCACCATCATATGCCTGCTCCCCCGTGGCAGTGGAAAGCCACAGTCACGACCAGGCGACCAGCTCCACCTCTCAGCAACCAGTACCACATGCTACAACTTCTACCCATGCCAAAGACTCAACAGCATTCCACAACTGTTCGAAGTCCCATAAGCAGTTACAGAAAGCAGAAAGGTGAAAAACTACCTTATGAAGAACGAAGCTGCAGCTGAGGTACCTGCCGAGACCCCGGCTGGAGCAACCATGCTCTGGCAGGCTGCTGAGCCACCTGCTCCCGTGGGGTCGGAGTTGTTCTGCCCTGAGCTGATCTGAACATTGGGACCATCTCGGCCACTTTCTGGTGCTGTTTCTGCCTGAAAAAAATAAAGACATATGTACAAGTTAAAACACTTGCTGAATGGCCATGACAGGGAGAAATCTTGTGCAGCACTTCCAGAGAGTGTCTTTGCAAGGGTGAAGGTGCAGATCAGCAGCAGCTGAGGAGCAATACAGCTGAACAAGTCTACCACAGTAGGTCCTGCAACAGAGAAGGATTTTACCATGACCGCGGCAGATGAGCAGAAAAACACAGAGAACCTTTGTAATGGGTAATGCACAGTTAAATACTTTGACAGGCATGAAGAAATGGAAAACGATAAGCAGAACCTCTTTGTTTTACAGTGTTATTTGGGAGCTGGCAGAACTGTTTATCTGGTTCAGTTATAACTGTCAGGAATTATTTCTCAGTGGCACATCATCTACAAGACCTATCTGTTTAAGAGGAACTAACCAAACAGTCACATTTGTAACATGTTTCCACATGAATAACCCCAAGAACTAAATAAAAAAAAATTGATTTTTAAAAACATATATACAGTCCTGTTTTTCAGGTTTATTTATCTTAGTAGCACAAGTGCATGGCATCTTTTTCTCCTCCAAACTGTTCCAGTGAAAGAACAGGAGTGACTGGAGATGCATCTTCCCCAGCATAATGCATCTGCAGTATCTGAGACAGAGTTTGGAGGGTGCTGATTATTTGGGCATTTTGCCAAATATCAGACATCTGTATTGTGAAATTGTGTCATGTCGATATCTTCATGTTTAGGCCACCAACTCTTTCAGTACCAAGTTCAATTAAGTCCCATCAGTCAAATGCTCATTGACAGTGCTGGGAAGAACTCCTTTTCAGAAGAACCTGCTCTATGTCTAGGAGTACGGAAGATTTAATTAAAGATGACACCACAATAAATATTTGTCAAAAGAGTTAATTGCTTCATGTATGATAATATATGATGTTTCTGTCTTCTGAAATACTACTTTGACATTTCCAACTAATTAGCTAAAATAAATTCCAGAAAAGGAGACAGCCTTGTAATGAAGCACAAATGTAATTAAGTACTTCCTGGGATGACACCAAATTTTAAATTTTGTGCTGCCATATATCATGTTTCAGCTACAGATACGCAGACATGGTAATAGGGCTTTCCCAGTTACATACACACCCTCAATTTTCTCATACACTTACAACCCAAACAGAGTTTTTCTCATGAGAACTGACACAACCCAGTTATTAGGTACCAAGTAAAAGAAAACTCTGCCAACCAAGGAGTACTCAGCTGGTGCATGAAAGGCCATCCGAAATTTCATCTGGACTCATTCCCATAGGCTGAGTGCTGAATTCCCAGTTCCCAGCAAAGTCAACAAGAAGAAAGTGCACCCAGCTCTTTTGAAGGTCTGTTCTTTAAAGATTAATACTATTATCAGTATTATGGAGTGGCTGACTAATGCTTTACCATAGACTGCTACTCAAAAAAGTACTTTTATAGAGCTCACCTGAGAGATCTGAGGCTGAGACACAGAAGAACATTCACGCAGATTAACTTAATCCTAGTGAAGCCACTTGTGCTAGAAGCCTAACTAGAAACTTTGAGTAACCTTCTGCAAAACCCTTCACCTTGCAGTACAGAAGTCTCAAGAGATCAGATTTCTTAGCAATGCAGGTGGAAAGACAGAGACCAAGCACTGCCAGAGATCAAGACTGGCACAAAGTATGGCAGGAACACAAGCTTTAAAAAGTGAGTTTATCTATCCCATCCATGATCTACTGGCAATGACAGCCAGGAACAGAGATGCTTGGAAAAAGGTCAAATCCCCTTATGTGGTTAATTGCTTAAAACTAAGTGATGGAGTAATGAGGACATTGAGGTAGTCAATAAAGCAGGTACTTGATCACTAATGAACTGAGGCAACAAATGTGTGGTCTTGACCTATACCAGTCATGGTAATTATATGGCATGGGGAAAAATATGCAGACTGGGAAAAATCCAGTGTAACATCTGAACTACTGTTTCATGAACTGACACAAAGTGCTAATAATAAGTGGAGTTTACTACGGATTTAGCAATTTACAGATTAAGAAATCTACACCAGAAACTCTGGACCTGGTACGTGAGGCTTATAAACTGTCATACCAGGGTGCTGCTATGCACAGTGGCTGGTGGTATGATGGCCAGCAAGAGAAGGAAACCCAACCAGCACCACTGGCAGGCTAACATTTGTGTTTGAATACTCCCATACATTCTGCTGGGAAGACAACATAACCCCTCTGTCATGTTAGATGTCTCAGATTAAAAATTACAGGGCCAAAATGAATTCCCTAGACATATTTTTCCATTCACTTTTAACAGGGGCTGTAGCAGACAACAGGACTATGAAACAGAGAAAATCCCATTTAAGCAAAATTTTGAAAAAAGACAACAGAAGCAGCAATGTGTATCTAACCAATCGTATTTTAGCTAATGCATAATCTAAATGATGGCATAATTTAAGGTTAAATTTGAAAAGTGTAACATATCTAAGAACTGACTAGAACCTGTTAAGAGATCAATTCCTGTAAGAGCTACTCACACTTAACAAAAATATGAGCAATATATAACATACATTCCTTTTTCACCACTGTTTTACTTCTATGAGAATTTAGAAGCTCACATTTCTAAGAGACTGTGGATATATCAGGCATCTAACTTGAAATAGCCAAATCAAATCCGGTATTTCAGATATCAGATGATTAATATACTTTCCAAACCAACATATCCAAGTTGGATGTCTGTAAATTGCTATTCCCACATTAGATACTTTTGAAAACATGAACTGTGATTTCTGGGTAAATTTTGAAGTTTTTTATTCTCAGTTCTTTGCATGCATGAAAGGAGAATGAGAGGAAACCAAGGAAAAGGCATTGATTCTTGTAGAGGGGGAAAAAGTGAAGTAAGACATGCGAGATAAAACCATCTGAAGACTAGTGAGGAAGACAGTCTGTATCTTTTTCATTAAGTCTTAAATTACCCAGTCAGTATGCTTAAAACAGAAGTAGTATCAGTTTTGCTGCACGATGAGAAGCTGAAAAAGCACAAAACAAGTTCTTCCAAGTTTAGGATTCATTTCAAAGACTACTTGCACCATCCGAAGTACAAGATTTCCCAGCACAACCACGTTCGGCTCTCCCTGAGACACTGTGTCTCTCAGCTGAGGAGGAGGACTCAGTATGAGGAAATTTGTCAGGTCTGAGTCATTTGCCCTGAAGCAGGAAAATTAAAGACAAGTCATGGAACCCTCCTGGATACTCCTCTGTCACACCACGGTTGTCCCTTCTGAAGGGATATGAATAAGATAAAGGGGCTCTGTTTTTAAACTGAATGCAGGAATTACTTTGTGAGTCTCCCTCTTCTCAACCCATGCTCTTCTGAGGACTGCGTGTGGAAAATACAGGTCTCTAGACGCATGCAAGCAAATCTGCATGACTTGTGCACGCAAGTCTGCACAGAGAGAAAGCTCCGATCTGCAGCTGAAGGGAATTGCGCTTCACCGTTTACTGAATTTTCATAAATCACTCACGATCAAATGCAGAAATTACAACCTTGTCACTATAAAGTGTTGCTGACTGTCCTGAATATTTAAAGTGTCATAGGCCTCCACATCCAGAGATTAATGTTTGTTTTAATTTTCTAAGAAAAAGTTAGTGAGACTAAAGCCATTTACCCTCTGGAAACCAGCCAATCCTCAAAGGAAGGATTTCCAAAAGTGCTCTACAGGACCCCTTCCCTCTACTCTCTCCAAAGGTTCATGAAAACTGGTACCAGTAAGAGCACAGCAAGGACAACACTTGAAAATGTCACAGGTGTTTTGCATACAGGAAGGACCAATGTTTCAGTGCTTCATATCAGTGCCTGCATCACAGACAGGAGGATTTTGGTACTGGGTCCCATCACCCATCCTGAAGAGATGGGAGAAGAGCTAGATGTGCTGCATCTTGGCTGGCAGCATCCAAACATGCAGCTGAGGCTGGCAGGGCTGCAACAAGCAATGACAGCATAAGTTCTTCCCAGTTAAAATGGCCAAAGGCTGGGGGACAGGTCAGGAAGAGATGGAGGCGACCTGACATCCTCAGGCTGTGGAGGTGTGCTGGGCAGAGCAGGGGCATCCCCTGCGCTGTCCCCATCTCCCAGCACACAGGTTCCCTGCCATGACCAGATGACAGGAAACATGTGCCCAGGTTTAAACAAGTCAGACTAGTCCAAAATCACAGTGTAGAAAAGTTGGCAATAGATTAAATTTCCAGGTACACAGTACACTGTCAGGCCATTACCAACTGACCGACAATTACAACACTAACAAGCTCTTTACAACTTTGAAATACAAAGCCAAAAACTAAGCCATAATGTTTCCAGTCTCCTGAATATTTCCGCTCTCTGGACATTGACCTTTGTCCAGGGATCCAAAAAAGCCAAGCTAGGTGCTGCCACTTCGTCTCTGTAACACACACAAGATACGCGCCTGGCAAAAGGCAAGAAAAACATGGGAATATAAAAATCTAGAGAAAAATAGATTAATCCCAGGATAGTAATGCCATGGTAAAAGAAAACCAGAAGGTTGGATAGAGCTAAAAAAAAAAAAAAAAAAAAACACAAACCATAATCAGATATGATCTCTAAATGTCAGTATCAAGAACAGATTCACAGAAGACGGAATGGAGAAAATTACAAAAGTATCAACGAGTCTGACACACAACTGTGTAATCAGAGTCAGAACTCAATACAATTTGTTTTATTTCAAACAATCGGTCCCGTGATGAAAGCACTGAACAGGGCTTCAACAGTGAATTGCAGGTGAAGCTCTAGCGAGATAAAGCCTGATTCTGTACTGACACTTTTTTTTTCCTAAGTTGTTTTTACCCCTTTCTGACTTGCAGGCAGATGTACAGAATTTTGAGTATTTGCTTTCACTGATCATTTTCCCCTTTCAGACTAGAATGTCACAGCCAATTAAACTGTAAAAACTGCTTGATCTAATGATTTTGCAATATATTAAATTTACTGTTTGTATATGATGAAACAATAATTTTCACCCTATATGATTCATGCTAAGACTCTTATGACCTACTACCACTAACTGGAACAAATGTGATATAAATCTCTATCTGGATAATGTTCACCCTATAAACGCTTCTTTCCCGTAAGTGTGGATAAGTCCTGCATACGTCTTCTATGTGAAATGTCTCCTCCTGACTGCCTGGCATTATGTAAATTTAACAGTGTAGCATATGCCAGGTTGAAGTGAAACGTGTTCTGGATAAACTTTTTACTGCCATTTGTCAATGTTTCTGCCAGGACTCATTATAAAATAACTAGGGCATTTTATAACTACAATACACTATTGTAGTCATTTTATAACCTGCAGCTGCAATGTGGTAACAAGAATGCCTAAACCTGTAGTTTCAGACTTTTATGTGCATCTCATGTTCAGTGTAAATCAAAGGCAGAACATAATATCCCTTCCCCAAAAACAGGTTTTCAGCTACAAGAGTTGCTAATGCCTGGCTTATCACTGACCTCTAAAGATGAGACAGAAGGAGAAAAATCAGAGAAGTAGAATTAAATAGAAATAGGAGGGCCCATCTGCTGTCACATACTTGGAAAATAATATAGGAGATGCAAATACAACCTCGGGGCCCTTGCTTTTTGGATTAATATATGAATTACTAAAACAGGTTAAGAGTTTGGATCTTCACCACTAAAAATCACCAGCAGTCTGTGCTTCATGCACAGAAAGGACCTAATCCTTCAACTCCTGGGCACATGCACCCAGCTGCATCAAGTGCTGGTGTCCTTGGGAATACACGGATGGAGAAGCAGCAGCTTGTTCCCCTCTGAGCAGGGGCTCTTGATCTCAGTCTGACCCAGATCTCTCCTAAATCGTGTTTCTTGGTCCCTGAGAAATTTATTAAGGTTTTGGGCAGGTCTTGGGCAGGCCTCCGTCGTCTACAAAACTCCCGTTCATTCCTTCCTTCAGCCTGCCCATGTTCTCAAGCTGGAAGGTCTCTGCAGCCAGGGCTCTGGTAGCACAAAGATGCCACCAGGCAGCGACAGACCACTTACTTTACATTTCAGCACTCAGGACACTGGTACCAAACAGCAGGCAATGCTCTTTTTTCCCTCCTTCACAGCTATCTGTCCAGTCACACAAACTTCACCCTCCTATCTGCACATGTAAACTCACCACTTGGAAAGTCAGGAGGACATGAAAAAGGGATATTGAGAATGACACAAACCCTGCTGCACGTAAACATTCTCAAACTGGAACTTTTCACATGCAGTGGATTTAAAACTGCCAGGCTAGAGGAACTGTTTCTTATAACGCCTCCAGGCAAGCATCACAAAGTGTTGCTCAGAGGCGTCCCTGCTGACACATATTACAATAGTTACAGCCTCCAAAGCCAAAAAAATATAGCTGTGTACTGCCCAGGGTGTTTTAATTTACTACTGTGGTCAAAATTTAAAATGAACTGTTTATTCAAGTGGGCATATACACAGTTGAATCCATGCTTTTTGTCAGAGGCTTACAGGAGCAAGCGAAGGAATTCATTAACAAGCTCATAATAATGCAAATTTCTGTCAGTTTAGGATTGGGTTTCCTACAAGAAGACAAATGCTTTTCCATTAGGACTGACTTCCACAGGCCAGATGTGTCTCTAACAGCAACAAAACACAGGACACATAGAGCTTTGAATCAGGATAACTTGTATCACCTTCCTGACTCCACAACAAAATTTCTCAATGACTTTAAGCAACTCAACCAAAATCTCACTGTGCCTTGATTACTCTCCCTTCAGCAAAATGGAATAACCATGTTCCCAAGAATTGGTCTTACAATTTTATTATAATCATTATATTGTTACAATGATTGACATATGTCAGCAAATAAAGGCAAAGGTGGACAAAGACTGTCGTACCTAATTTCTATTTCAATCATGCTTGAACTGCTTATATTTTAGATGTAACTGCTTTAAAAAGAACATCCCTTGGGATCAATCTGCCTGACAGCTACCACACGCAAGGCACCCTAGTCACTTGAAGAGGTACAAGACCTCATTATCTGAAGGGAAAACTGGGTCTGTACACCCAAATCCAGACAAGACTCAATTACAGGCAAGCTCATGAAGCAGCATTAAGTTTGCAAACACAGGGACAGCTCTGACTATGCAATTGTCATTGAAGGACACCAAGGTCCCAAATTAGGGATGGAGCTGTACAAATTTTCTTGTGGCTGTTTCCCTCTGACCTGCTGTTTATTCCCCATGTGGGAACCGTGTAACCCAGATACACAGACAGTCATGATTCACCATGACTAAAGTGAAATCTGCAAGCCTGTAGATGTTCCAAAGTCTTTCAAGTAGCCAAATGTCATGACAGTAATGAGGAACTCCAGAAGAACTTCCCAAATGTGAGTGAGCAAAGAAGTGTCAGGTGAGATTTGACATAGATAAGACCATGTATTTAGGGGAAAATAACCTAAATGCCTCCTAAACAACGCTGAACTCAAAACTGGCAGCTACAACTTGGAAGATCTAAGGGTCACTGACAGTTCCTCTGAAATCAAGATGCAGCAGCAACCAAAAAAAAAACAAAACCAACACACCAAACAAATTTTGGACATCACAAAGCAGGCACAAAGAACAAGGCAAGTGTCCACATATTGAGTACTAGATGCAGTCCTAGACCTGCATCTCAAGTCAGGGGTAGTGGAGTAAGCAAAATTACAGAGACAAGTAAGTGAACAGTCAAGAAGGTGGAGCAGCTGCCTCAGGAGGAAAGATGAAAGAGGTTGGGACTCTTGTCTGGAGAAGGGAAGGCTGAGGGGGCCTGACTGAGGTTTACAAAGTCATGGAGGTGGTGGATAAGCTGAAAGAGAGTACCTCTTCATACTGGGACACTGAATTCATGGAAACTGCTGACATAGGAAGCTGTGGAGGCAGAGGATGCCAGCAGGGTCAGACAGGGATTAGATAAATTCCTGGACAGTATGTCCATAAACAGATATTAAAGGGAACAGACAGGGATGTGTCCCAGAGACTTTCTCACTGTGCATGTTGGAAGTATAAGCAGGCTGCAAAAAGCAGCCAGGCTCCACAGCTCTCCCTAAACACCATTTCCAGCTCCACTGCTGGAGACAGCCCTGGGCTAGCTGGGCTGCAGCCGAGACCCAGTAGGGTATTTCTAATGTTCTTACCATTCCCATACAAACTTTTCACTAGAGTCTTTCTTAGCTTAATTAGTAACAGGAGACTGCTCTATTCCCATAGGCCCCCATGAGTACTTCAGAACCATCAGGAGAGGTTGGTGAGACTCAAGGGGATGTCTACACAGCTACTCTGCATGGACCAACTAAACCCAGATTCTGCCCAAGCCAGGCATCACAAGGGCCACTCTCTCCCTCTTCATCCTTCCACTGCCATCTCCCCCACTACAACAGCTGACTGCCTTGCCCAGGTTTACCACCATCACTTTTGAGAAGCAGAAGGGGGAGGTTCTGAATGGCAGATCCATTATCTTTGCCCAACACCACCAAAAACACAGCAAAGGACTCCTACCTCCAGGACCTTTCAAATGCTTCCTTCAACTGAGGTATTAGAAAAGAACAAACTCATCCAGTTCTGAGACAGTGGCATTTAAGCAAACCAAGAGGAATTAACTCAGAAGCATTTGGGCACCAAACAGAAATTAATAATAATAGGAACGGGTGGTAGTAATAATAAAAATAATAATGATAGTATTGGAAAATGCCTAACCACAACATCAGTTTGTATAATAATTTATATGGACTCACTTCCCTAGAAGTGTTTCACGCTTGAATCTTACAAGTACTACTTTCAGATTCAAAGCAAACCTCTAATTATTGATCCTTTGTTACACTGGGAAATTATCTCATCGTAGTTTTAAAGTTCTATTTATAAGTCTAATAATCTCATCATTGATTATGGTGACTGTATTCTAATTATAAATCCATTATCTTCTCAACAATGAAATAAAATCAATAATGCACGTAAATGGGAAAAAAGGAATTTAAATGCATACATTAATGTCATTTCAAGTAGCACTATTTTATGCATCATCTCTAACAAAACTGTGTCACATCATTAGCAATAATGTGAAAAATCTTTTTCAATTAACAGAGCTGATTTGATGCTATGTTCGGTAAAGTGGCAATCCATTCTATTAAACACACACATATGAAATACTTGAAACATCTATGAACTCTATCTATACATCATAAATTCTCTCCCAAGTGCTGAAACAGAAAAATAGATACATTTTCTATTGATGGTTTTTAATCCTCCTTTCAGAAGCTACCATCCAGGGCTTTTCAGTGGTTCTAGTTGCAAGTAACAAAGAGCATCAGTATTTGCCACATGCTTGGCCACTCATGCCACAAAAAAATGGGAGATGCTTTCAGCAATGATCGCTGTGCATAGCTTGACTACCTGGAGACCCACGACCTCAACATCCCATCATTCCAGTACACAGCCTATGGAGCAAATGTTAAATTCAAAGCACTTTCCAGAAAATGTATGATGTTCAATCCTATTTTACACTAACAGGACAACAGGGCAATCCACACCTGCATCCAGCCCTGCAAATCAGTTCCTTCTATGTGATATACAGAGACCACTGCAAAAGGCTTTCTCTCCACCAGCCTACACATGACTAAGGCCTGAGCTCAGCCTGAATTTATCTGGTTTCTCTGCTGCATTAAACTCTGAAACCAAAGGGCATTATTCAGCTGCAGTCCACCCTTAACAACCAAGGTAGCCAGTACAGAGCAACGGTAGCCCCATAAAAGCACTTCTACATAAGATAAATACAGTCTCTCTCAAATGTTGGATGATACTTCTAAACTCCAGCCAACAAGTATGAGTCTTCATTGTAATGTGATTTCTAATGCTGGGGTGGCATGGGATGTGTTGATTAACCACCAGTTCACTGGAGAATTCCTAGTGAAGCACATGCACAGTATAAACGGATCAGCGGGAAGCAAAAGAAGCTGGGAGGAACTAGGTGAACAGAAAAGGCCATCCCTAAGAAACTAGTTCAATGTCAAGAGTAGAAAATGTAAATATTTTGGGTAAAAAAAGGAGGGTATTTTTTATCTTAGTGTAGTTTATGATACACTTGCTGGATAAGAGAATGACTGTGGGCCAAAGGCAAATCGAGTGGATTATAATTTGCACATAATCTCTAAAGTCTGTCTTAAATCTACCTCTGATGAGTACAGGTGAAGTCTGGGCCAACATTCTTTATTATTGCTTGTTGACTTCAATTGTCAACAAAGGCAAGTATGGACTTGTTTCCCTCTGAGAGCTGTAACAACAACTGCTTAGCCTAGAGGGGTGAAGGATCAAAAGAACTATTTTCAGGTGGTAATTTGATCCACAAGAGGGACTGAGTCCTGCAAATAGTTACCCTGTCCCACAACTGTAAAACCAATACTGCATTAGAAGTGTCAAATACACAATATAAAGAGACACAAGCCACACCCTCATCTAAGAAAACACTCATTTCCATCTTGCAGCCAATACACTTTCTACCAACTCTTAACATTTTTCCTAAATCTGATACCTGGGAATAGATTAAAAAGTAACCTCATTTTCACCTTCAGCATCTTACACCGGGGGTTATCTAGAAAAAGACAGCATGAAGACTTTAGCAACTACACAAACCAGAGGGCTACGTTTTCATCTGAGTGTTTAAGGCTGAATTTCCAACCCATACTTTCTAAACTGGTCTGCTTCCTGGCTGCCAGGGCAGGGTCTTGCTGACTCTGAATGCATGGCACCAGTAGCAGCGTCGTCCTCCCACATCACACCTTTGCCCTGCATTTGCTAAGGCAGAAAAGTGCAATGCAAGGCATTACTGCCCAGCTGAGATGCAAGAGACTCAGGAAAGGCCTTTTCCATCAGGGCTATAAATTAGGTTAGTGTGAGAAAGCATTTAGTAACTTGGATCAAAAGGTTTCCTTCTGCTGTTCAGACTTGTTATGGAGAGTGACCAACACAAACTTTGAAGATTTTTTTTTTCCACCCCCTTTCCTTGATGTACTTCCTCTACAAGAGTAGTAACAGCACTAAAGCTAAAGGGAAAACAGAAAAGCCTCTATGCGGCCCTGGCCCCACGACCTGTCTGGGGTTTGCCATTGACTACTGCAGAATCAAGATGTTATATACAGAGCCTGAGAAATGTCCCAAAGCTCAAAGTCATCCAGATGTCTCACAGACAAGATTCATGGTCAAAGCACTATATTTTAATTGTTTCATTACAAAATATATTTCATGCATTGTATTCATAAAAGGTCACTGAGAAAGCTATCAAGAAGGATTTAAAAAATTAATTTAAATATCCATTTGGTATGACATTTATCAGAGCAAAAAGGTAAATGCCAGAAAGTAAATCTTGTCATTCTTCTGTTTTCCACAGCCAGTTTCTTACTGCATCTTCTAAGCAAAATCTAAGTCATCCCTTGCTATAAACAAAGAGGATTTAAGGGAAGTCAGTAGAGGCTGAACTACCACCCTCAGATGAATCCATGTGGTTTAGATTAGGGTAAGCAGAAGTCTTATTCCTAGGAACTACAGGAAAGCTTCAATTGTGAAATAACTCAAGAGATTTTCCACATAAAACAAACAAACATAACTCTTTTAACTTCAGAGTATATGCACACGTGCTCCCTCTCTGAGCCTCCCTGAACCAAGCTATAAACTTATATCCAACTTTAAATTTGTGAATAGTCTCAGGGACATACACTGGACTTTTGATAAATTTACAATTTTATATACACATGCTTTAGAAGTTTTACTTAAGTCACTTTCAGTTTTCCAGTGCTCCAACTTTTCCAATTTCCTAATGGTGCATTTTTAATACATTTTTAAAGCAACCTGGAAACTGGTAAAGATTCAAGGAGCCACAATATTTTGCCTTATAGCCACAACCAATTGTATATATTTAAATCAGAAATACAGTGTGACAAAGATTTCATTTTGCATAAGATGAAAGAAAAAGCAACTTGCAAAACAATCTCTATTTCACTGTGACGTCTTTCTCTAGCACATGGCATGGCTACTTTACCACTTTTATGCAGTAGATAACAACGCATACTACTAACACAGTTAATTGAAAGCATACAGTAAAACCTCTTTTTTCCACAATACATGCAGATACTTCCAACAGGTGTACAAGGTATTTTCAGTGGTTTTAATGTTCTACCTCTCAGCCAGGTTCCAACACAACTAGGAAGCCTAAGCTCCCCTTGCTCCTCTGCTTCTGTATTAAATTGAGTGGCAATGCTGAGCACTGCTGACATGTTTTTTTCATTTGAGTAGGAAACTTATATTCACTTGTCAGGTCTAGAATTAAAAACATCAATATAAAGCTATTTATTAATTACAGTTGTCAGTCGTCCACTACAAATCAGCTGCTTTACCCAGAGTTATACCAGCTCCCTCCCCTCCACAGTACTCGCTGTCAGGTCAGACTACTTATCACTGCTACTGGTGATTATTTTTTGTAATTTTTCTCAACAGGCCACTTGGGTAAAGCAGCTGATTACATCTTCACCTTTTGCACCTTGGTTGCAATCCTAGTCTTCCCCTTTCTGGACCTTCCTCCAGATCCTTAATTACTGTTCCTCTTCACAGCTCCTGAAGCCCACAGTTATTATTTTGGCTTGAGCAGCTCCCACACTATGCTTCAAAGACACATTCCTGTTCAAAAAATTTATAATCTATATAATGGATTTTCACACTTGAACTCCAAACATATATTAAAAATTTACAATGTTCTGCACTTCTGACCCCCGACATTCAGTCCAGAAGTGTTTTCGCAACCATAAGTGACATTATAAGGTAATGCATGCGAGTTTGGGGCGGGAGATGAGAAGAGTAGAAATCATTTTTTTTTCTCCGCAGACAATTCCACTGCCGCCACTATTAAAACTAACCATAAATAAAAAATAGGGATCGTAGAAAAATGTTTGCAGGTACAAGGTCTCCTGAGGTTTGGCAGCCATACTCTGGGGTATATTTTCACATCCACAAGGTGCTGGGCACACAGCACCCCGCATCGGCTGCCCATGCAAGGGTTTGCCCTGCATCACCCACCCGGGCTCCACCAGCACCAGCAGAAAGCCACAGGTGAACAAGGTGAGCCAAGACAGACCTCCAAGATGAGAAGGACAAAGCACCTCTTGGAGTTGCTGTTGCTCTCCCACAGCTACATAAACACCTGTCTTTTGGGCAGCTAAAAAGTAGTCAAGATGAACCCCAGACTTTATCTCTGTCTGTCTTCCTATCTTTAGAAAATGAATCATGCTCACTTCATATGCAGCACTGAGTTAAAACCACTGAGATGTGAAGTGCTTGGGTAATAGTTTCCTACCAGGGAGTTCGGCACTTCTTTCAAGAACCCCGCTTTGGTAAGAAAATGAGGCAAAAGTACAGATTCCCAGTGAAAAGGGGGTATTTACAGAGTGGTTAGGATGACTCATATCACACTGAGAGTTTGAACTCGCCAGGAAAGGGGCCATCTTCTTCTGCATTTGTGCAGTGTCTTGCCTAAATGGGGGCTGAAGTCTACAAGATACAGTCACATTACACATAATAAACAGTATATTCAATGTTGTCCTTTCTACTGCAATTCTTCTTGCTCCAGAATTCCTCTAGTCACACCACCTTTGCCCAACAAGAAGATGGGAAAGGTTACTAAAGACAGACATCTCTAAAAGTATGCATACCCTCAGCTCTCCCCTGGGTTAATCTTAAACCTAAACCCTGTCTCACCTCAGGAAAGAATAGCCAAAACCACCTCTCTAACTAGGGTTTAAAAAAAAAAAAAAAAAAATCAAGTAAACTTTTCTAATAGGAAATGAAGTTCAGACTTGACAATCAGCATAAGTCAGGGAATCCCTCTCTCTGCAAAACTGTAAGATGAAGTGATAGGACCACTGGACCAGCACGTCCTGCACTGGATGCTGTTCCAGGCAAGGGCTGTACTAGCTGATTCCTGAAATCCCTCCAACACCTGTGATTCCTCAGGGGAAAAGCATAGGGGAAGCACTTTCTGCCTTACCTACCCAAATAGCTGCATCAGATACAAGGCTCTTAATAACAAAAAAGGCAGTAAGATAATTCAGACAGACGCAAAAAACCCACAATCTGGGAAGAGATGCACAACACAGTCTTCAGTAACTACATCTGGGCTTAAATGAATAAAAAAAAAAATTTAAATCGATTTAAAAAGAGAGCTAAAACAACTGAAGCTTTGCTTGTCTCCAAAGTGTTTCTAAATCTCGGTGCAGATGACTGGATGACACCCAAGCAGCCTCCAACACTCACAGTCTAGCAGTGTTTGTCCTTTCATTAAAGGTCACTGTTTTCCACACTGCTGAGTTTCTTTGCACATTTCTAGATCACACTTAAGCTCTGTTGCATTATACACATTTTTCCTTCACAGGGGTTAAATGAGGCAACTCTGTTTTATCTTGGAATAATGCAGTGGTTAGGGAAAACCACATCTATCAGTCAGCATGGTTAAGCAGGAAGAAATCTGGAGCTGGCTGTTAGTGAATTATTTAAAACAAGAATAAGAGCAGACAAGGAATGAGCAGAGAAATGAAAATACTTCTGCTTTCAGAGATTGTAGGCTTCTTAATCCAGTAGCTTTCCATTTTTTTTTCTACATTTCTGTGATATACACAGAATTTAAAAAATAATTAAAAGGCAACATCATATGCCTTTCATTGGCCAAATTTCATTATTTCATTTCAATCCTTACACATTGAGCAGCATTTTAAAGAAAAGCACTCATAGCAGCAGCTCCTCATAAACCACGAAGAGCTGAATGGGCCATTTCCCCACCCCCTTTCTCAATGTAAAATTATCAGAGCGCAATCTGACATCAGCAGAGATCCACTGGATTTAAAATGAGGGTGCCTCAAAGAGGGGATGTATGTGCATTCACAAATTTCTGTATGAAAGAGAAGTACGGGAGGGAGGAATTACATCTCCAAGCCTTTTCTAGAAGGAAACACAACAGTCACCCTGTAAAAGTAATGTCACACAGCAGCACTCTTAAATATTTATCTCTGATGATCTTGGAGCTCAACCAGTTGAAGCTACCAAGCAATATTAGGTAATGTTTATATACAACAGCACATAAGGCATTATGTTAAATTTAAAGCTGTCTACCACCAACTTACCCGGTCTTGCAAGATCTGCTATAACATCTTTAAGTGAAAACCATGAGTTCTATTTGTACACATTCCATCATTACTCCCACTTCCCTTGTCCACTACCATGTGAAAATGGTTTAGGAATAAATCTTAGTCAAAACCAGACACTATATCCTCCTCCTTAGGTTCCACAGATAGTCACAAGTCTGTAATGAACTTGCATTTAAAGGTAACATGCACCTCTATAAAGCTTTTTCATTTCCCACAAGAATTCTTAAAATATACACAGCATACAGGAAATCAACATCAGTGCTTGAAATCCAAGTGCAATGACATCCATAGGCATGTGGCTCTGAAGGAACCCTCTGAACACCCTCCGCTGCAGCAAACTTTTGTGGCACACCTAACCTGAAAATTAACATTCTCCATCACAGTCTATCAACAGCATTTGCTGAACTGAACACAGCCTCAGAGTTCAGCGCTACACTTGAGGGTTGAGTTCATCTTTGATATAATCCCATGAAGAGTTTCATATGTGACAAACTTGGCCTTTCATGTTTTTCTACAGGGGTCACCAAGTATGTGACAGTCAAATAACATCACCTGCACACATGAAGCTAAAACAGATGCAAAAACATTTCAGGAAAGTATCTCACCATATGAGATAAAGCAAATTCCATGTGACATCTGACAGAACATCGTTCAAAGCTCTTTTTCAGCTCTTCAGCTCTTGAAACACGGTTTAGAATACCATCAGCTGATCCCCTCTAAGATAAATATGTATACATCTCAATTTTTATCTTTATCTCTCTGTATATCCACACACATGTAAACAAAATTCAAGCATCTGAATTATCACTACTTACTAGACAAGCCTGAGGCAGGAAGCTGTTCACCCTGGAAATACTCCACATGCCCTCGAGGTACTGCTGAGCTTGGATGGTGACAGAGCTTAGGGCGCCGCTGAGACCACTGGGGGCCACCGTGACTTGAACGCTGGAGTTCGGAAAACCGCCCGTGCCTTGGGACCATCCAAGTCCCTTCTTCCTCTCTGCACCAGAGAAGATATTCGTCGACTTCCCAGGCTGCCTGCCCACCTGCCCAGCAATGAGCGGCAGGTCTCTCTGGGAAGAGACAGTGACCATCCTGGGTACCATGCTGGTCACTGCCCCGGCGCTGGGCGCGAGGTCGGGCATTTCTGGGTAGCTGGTTTGATTGAGGGTGTGCATCATCTGAATGGCTTCCTGCTTCAGCTGATTCAAGTGAGTGGCACAAGTTTCACATCTGCTCTCTCCTTCATTCCTGTTTTTCTGTAAATAGTCAGGCACTTGAAGCTTGTCAAAAATTAAAGCTGATAATCGTGGGTCCTAGAGAAGTGGAGAAAGGCAGAAAAAACATTCTGAGTTAAAATAATGCAGAAAGATAGAAAAGAAAGAAAAAGACAAAAGTTCTCTGTGATTTGCTCTCTGCCCGTGGAAATACTTTAGTCTGGTAACTCTCAGCCTTTTTTCCCCCCTGAACACCATAAAAGACTTGCAGGTCACAGCAGATTAATAAACCGTAAGTGAATTCATTTGTATTAGACTCAGCATGAAAATTACTATCAGAATTAAACAGTGGAGCTGTGGTGTACTCAATAACTACTCATTCTCCTAATTAACTCTCCTTTGGAGATATCTAACATGCCTGCGTTTCCCATGCTCAGGAACAATGTTAGTCGAGATGCTGAACCTTCAAATATCATAATGATTTTCAAAGGCATACCACCACCTTAAACCCAGGAAAAACAGACTTTAAAGTATTTTTAAAAATTAGTGTATGACCTGGTAAACGTTTTGTTTTCCTCACTCTCATAAACGATTAATCAAGTGGCATAAAAAACAGTTTACATGGTGCTGCCCACAGCTGGCTCCTCTGCTAGCAAGGACCGTTATTTCTGATCTCTGCAACCCAGATGGTCACAATATTCCCTTACGCTAGAGTTGCTTTGATGAGAAATAGATTTGAGCCTACAGCCATGTGTGAAGGTGTGACAATGTGCACACTAAGAAGCTGATTTAAAAGCAACACCTATTTGTTTCCACAGAGCAATTTCCCCCCCTTCCCCTTGCTAGTTCATTTTAAGGCTGCCCAGACATTTTAAAACCCAGCTCTGTGTTTCCAGTTCAGAGATAGAGTTACCTATCTCCTGAAACACACAAACGCCTTCCCATCCCAAGCCTGCTACTGTAAAGATTAGTCAAGAGATTAAATCCAGCCCTGTTGTAAATCTGCTATCAAGACTAATGCCATGCAGTAAAACTGACCTAACTTCACACACTCGTCGAGCTCTCTAAACAATTAAGGTTTTAATGAAATCACAGCACAGCCAAAGGTTTATTTGTATAATTATTTTAAGTGAAAATATTTAATTTGCTTGTTAATAATGAGGGCGCACAAAGCTAGTAAGTCAGCCATCCAACATATGCTGGGGGTATCCCCAGATCAGTACTCATTTTTAAAAATGCATTAGTTTATGCCAAGCTGCAATTGCTCGCTAGGAAATGAATGTCCTATTAAAAAACTAATTCTGGTTTTAATTACAACACACATCAATAAAACTCTTTTAAGAAGTCTTGGCACTGGTACTTTGGCTTTGCTCATTCTCTTTCAACTGCGCTATTTCCCTTTGCTCTGAATTCAGAAAGTCCTAAAACACTGCCTAACTTCTGCAGCAGCAGCACAGAATTTATCTCAATTTCAGCTGCTGGACTACTCCTGCAATAGTTTTTAATCTATCTCACAGAACACAGTACAGTGTTGCTAGAAACCATTGTGAGTATATCTAGCATCACATCATTCTGCAGCCAAAAGCCATAAACAGCAGTTGCTCTTTCTGCAATAATCTAAATTATTGTTTATTTACTGACTTTAAAAATTCTTCTCAGAAAGCTAGTCCTGCTGCTGACTAAACAATAAATTGCATTCACATTGGTGAACCAATTTACAAAATCAAGTGAAAGACACTGTTCATTTTTGTCTCTTTATTGAGGTTTAGATCCTGGTAAAAATCCCTTTGAAGTTGCACCAGTTGCTTACCCCTCATGAGCAAGAAAATTCTTTCCCTCTAAACCTCCCAGAAGATGATAATACTAAGTTAACAGATATTAGTCAGGAAAAAAAAGAGTAATTAATATTTTAGAAACTTTTTTCTAACCCTTCAGCAGAAAGTGCTATTGGTTAGACTCAAAAAACATAACGACTGAGTGCTGCAAGCACTATCAAGCCTCAGGCAAAACAAAGGCTACGCAGTCTGTCTCCCAAGAAAAACAAACAGCACAGTGCTCCACAGAAACCTTTCCAAGGGAGAGCCCTCTGAGCAAATTCTTGCAGAGGCTGACACACAGCATCTATTCAAACAGCCCCAGAAAACAGCACCTTCCAGCACCGGGTGCCCTGTCCGTGGCCAGGCACATCCCTGGCCTTGCTCCTTTGATCCACGTTGGGCACACAAGGAAGCACCTGCAGGTCCCGACTGCGTGAGCCTCATCTGGCAATGTTTAAATTGCTATCAAATGTCAAAAGTTTCAAATAAGCAATTAAAGCAAATTACTAGGTGAAACAGGCTTCTCATTTAAAAGAAACGACTTCTTTTGATGTAAAGAAAATTAATGACCCCAATTCTAGCTTCATAAACACAGTTTACAGTGTCAGGCAGATCAGAGTCAGGCCTGTCTTGCAGTTACAAGGAAATCCAGGGGATGCCATATTAAAGGGAGGAACACAAAGCAAAAAACCCAAATTATTTATGTAGAAAATTACACAGAGCAAGCCATATAAGCACACAGTATGCCAAATTTAAGCCTTCTAATTTATTTATAGTTTTAAAAAAAAAAAAAAAAAAAAAGGCATCTAATTTCCAGTGTTTGTATTTTGCCAAGCATTTACAAGGATCCTTTTAAACCCACTCATCCAGCCTCTGTGATCCCCAGTTTGCATCTTGTGGCCATGCTCCTCCAGCACCTCACTGAGGGCCCAGCTGTACAGTGAGATACTTTTATTTTTCCACTCTGTGCCACAAAAACACCTGGCTAATGGTTGAGTGTGAAGGGCAGAGGAAACACAAGTTACTGTTAAAAACATTAGCCATAACTTAAAAGTTAAGCCAGCCCCATTAAAGAGATTTTACTACCTGGTGACAATGCCCGGTCGCAGGGAGCCCCTGCATCGGCAGCTCACGCCCTAACAAGGATGGGGTGGAAGTTACACTCTCATGTTTTACAGAGGGAAGAAATAAAACTTGAGTGACCAAATGTGTTAGACACACACGTGGGAGCGGGGGAAGCAGTTAAAGCCATCCTTGTTACGGCTCTGCGGGCAGAGAGGCAAACCAGACAAAGGGGGGGTGTAAATCGCTGGGGGGATTGGCACAAAAATTAAGTATACAACATACAAGCCTCTATTCCAAAGAGTGCTCTGAAAACAATGTAGTCTGCTGTGCTACAAAGGAGATGACTCCTTTATTCCTGCACAGCATAAATAAACTATGCTGTCTGTCATACCTGCTTTCCAAATGGTGTTCTTACCTTCTGAACAAGCAGGATAAGCAAAATACCGTGATGCTGTAACATTTGTATCTTCCTCTCCTGCTACAGAAACCAAACCCCTAATTTCAGTCACAGCTTGTTAACTTTTGCATATGAATTGGAGATATTTAAACAGTGCAGACTGTTAGAAGGGTAAAAAGTTGTCCCACTAGGGACGACTGCACTGGGAAATCTAGCAGCCCCCCGTGAGGTCACAGCACAAGATAATTACATTTACTTATATGAGCAAGAATTTTCTGAAATGCCTGAATTTACCAGTGCTTTTCAGCAAGTGGTTCTTACAGACACAAGCAAGACTGCAAACTGCTGCTGGGAGATCAGACACACACGTGCAAACTGCCCACGCGAGGAAGAGCACACGGACATGGTCTGCAAGTCCTTCCAAGCTCAACCCGTCAGGGTGGTAAACATGGAAAACCAGGATGATGGTGCCGCTAGAACAGACGGCAAAACACCCATTTAGTTCAACACCAGCTGCATGTAGCCTGGAGTTTGCCTTCAGGCTTTCTCTCTGAAACCAAGAGTAAGGAAAATGAGCTCAGATTTGAAAACACAACCAGCAACATATAACAGAAAGAAAGAAAGAAAGAAAGAAAGAGTCATTTGAATTCACGCTTCCATCTCTGAGGCATACCTCAACTGCTGCTACCTCCCCATAGAATCCAGCGAGGACCGAACAGGGTTTCAGCTATGCAGGTAACACCGTTGTGCTGCATGTGGGGCACACAAATAAAACCCACATCTCACAACTGTACAATACTACACCCTGAGACCACTGCCCTTGAAACTACATACTCAGAGCAACTGGGATATGGCCAAAGACCAACAGCTCTGAAAAGCCTCTCTAACAGCTTAGGCACCAAAATCATAGCGAAGTTTTTAAAAGCATGCAACATCAAATGACCTTGCTGGCCCTGAACCCGTTCGAAAACCTGAAGCAGTCTGTCAGTGATACTGCACTTAAAAAAATAAGATTCTTTTGAAATTTTAGCTCAATCTGTAATGTCCCAAACATTTAAAGTTTGCAGTTATATCATTTGTTTAGTTAACAAGGAGTAACAGAGAAATTTTTCCATTGCAAAAAAGAAACAAAGAAACAAACATAGATTACAAGCTTTAAATCTTACCTGCAGCTACTGACTTGTGACTCCCAAACTAAGCAAGAGGAGAGGACGCAGAAAAGCATCTGGATTCTCACTTAAGAGTCCCTGAACACCCACCCATCTGTAACCTAATCCTTTCAGCGAGGAACTATCCACAGAGTGAGAACAAACGATGATGAACAAACGATGAAAAGTCAAATTGCCAACACCATCCTCAGTAATTACCTGCAGTTCTGCCTGGCCAATAGTTTCTGCAATGCAAGTATATCTGCAGCAGTATCCTGAATTAAATTCTTGATATAAAGATAATTAAAAAGAAATAAGAGGAATCAGTGAATGTCACACTGAAATATATACTTAAATATAGACCTAGTTAAACAACATTTTTAAAGGATGATTTGGGAGAAAGGAATGTACTTTCCCAGTGCAAAAGAATCAATGTTAATGATTTTTTGTCTTAATTGTCTTTCCAGATTTCTGCCGTGCTGCTTACAAATTAGTTTTTATCTTACATGACATTGTGAAATATCCACTAATATCTTCTATATTGACAAATACTTTGAAGGCTGATGCTTGCCCTTCAACTATATAGCAGTCACTGTCAGAAAAAGAGAACGCTATATTCAGCAAAACCAGAGACTGCTCAGTGTAATCAAGGAAAAACACAGTCCTAATGGTTAATTTTTGTTTTTTTTAAAAAGAAAAGTTTCCAAGTAGCTGACTGTCTCAGGGGAGTGAAAACATGAGCTGTAAGTCCTCAAGTAACTTATGTTGTGAATTCATTCATTTACTGACCTAACCTTATCAGAATATAAACAATCAAGGAAAAACAAACACACAAAGCTTTCACAAAACCAGAATTCACCACAACTCCCATCTCCTGAGGGTTAAAGGTATCTGTAACTTGCAGTGTAACTTTGCTGTCCTTGAAAACAGCCCTCTGAATAAACAGGAGGGCAATCCACATTTCCAGAGTGAGCAAAATGTGCATGCATTAAAAAGCAAATAGATATATTTTTAAGGCCAAATTCCAGGCAGTCTACCTGAATGTCTCACTACCTTTTGGTGGAAGACGAAATCAAGTCAATGGACTGTGATCTTCCTCCCATGCTGTCCGCTAGCAGGAATTCTTCAAATCTCCAATCCCATTATTCTGTTTCTAACCACAACCTCAAGTACTGCACACAGACATATCCCACTGACTCTACCCAGCTGACACTCAACCCAATTTCTTTTCATCTTTGGCATCCCAAAGAGTTTGAAAAAAGTATCCAAGCATTTTCTTACTTATTTTATAAGTATACTGCATCTCCTTTAAACAGTGCCCATCCTTCTAACAAAAGTCAAGCAATACGATAAATCTGCTAAAAAACTCATGACCCCACACTAAAAATGACTGCAGTGTGTTTAGTTATTCTGCAGCCTTCACTGAACTCTATTTATTTCCATTTCCTGCCCACTTTAATGTACTTCAGTGGCCCGCAGTAAAGTTAAAGCAATAGGTGTCTGTCATAAAGATGACTAGTGCTATTGGAATGCATAATACAGTGGAAAGAGGAAATGAGAGCAATCTGGTTTATTTACATCTCAGGCTCCCATCAGCACCTCAACCCACCTCCCAATGGTTACAGCCGCCTTTCCTGTTATCTTGCTGTATAGTCCCCTACAATGATTTGGCTTTTAACCTCACAAAACCAGAGGGTATGAGCTGATCTCCCAGATTTGTGTTCATGAGCTGGCAGAGTACTGGAGCAAACAGCCTTGCAGTGTGTTCACTGCAAAGAAAACAAAATAAAGGTAGTGGTTGTGATTTAAAATAATTAAAGACACAAACAAAACAAAAGACCCCAAAGAGATCTGCTATCACAGTTAAATTTAGATCAACACAGAGGAACCTGACTACTTCTGAAAAACAGTAATTACTGTATCACAAAATATTACTTTTAATCTCCTTTCTTTACGATCTAATTAAGCAGATATTTTACTTGCCTTTGGAATATGTTTTTCTTAATTTCATTCAATTTTAACATTTGGTGTATTCTATAAACTACACATCCATACTAGTATGTAATTTTGTCCTTATTTTTAATAGTGTATGACTTCATTTTAAAATGATTACTTTTAATTTGCATGTTTATTGTTGGTTTTAAGTAATCCTTTAATTTTCCCTCTTGGGTCTGTGGCTTACTGTAACTTCACAATGCAAATTCTGTACTGATCCTGTTCATGTGAAAACACTGTCTTACAACACCCACTGTGTCTTTTTTCTTTCTCTTTTTTTTTTTTTTTTTTTAAAGCTTCATCAAAATATTATCATTTGGAACAGCAGCAAGTTTTTTGGGCAACAGTAGCATACCCATCACCACACAATACTGAAAAGCCTTTGTTTGATTATTACTTTCAGAAATAGCCACTTAGACAAAGTTGCCTTTCATAAATTCAGACAAAAACTTTTGATAGTAATTAGATACTTTTATTTAGAAGATAAATAGCTTTCCATCCTTAATTATTTCTTCCTTGAAACCAGAGAGTAAATTTTGGATGAGCATGGTAAATCAGATTATAGAAACTCTGCCTATTAGACTGCATAAGAAGTCACTACTTCTGTTTCCTCTTAAAAGCAAACTGAGTGCTTATGAAAAGTGTTAGAACTACTCAGGAAACCAATGTTCTCTGATACCTTTATCACACTGAATGCTACCTACTCCATATACAGCTTGTGTTCATTGGGGCTGCTCAGACAATAAGGTAGCTCTGAATTTCAGCCTAGGGATGAAAACAGAGCACAGCACCACTGCACAGAAAACATGCTGCCTTGTCAAAATGCCTCAGAAACATCAATTCTTAATATCATTTTATTGGAAACAAAAGGCTGTTTCCACTGTTACAATTATTTAGGCAACAACCCATGTTTTCGAATGACAAATTACAATGGTAAGCCTTGTGAGATGGACTCCCACACTGATGAACTCTGGCTGGAGACCAGCAACCCAGCACTGAGACAGTGCAATGGACTGGGAGAGGAGTTATGCCCCAGATGAGATCTTCAGCATGTTTAAGTGATCATAACTGCATTTGTCCCAGTAGAACCATGCCCATTTGTATCACACAGACCTTTAATGAGGGAGTTCAAGAATGTCTGGACACCAGCCACAGTGAAAGCAACTCTGGCTTAGAAAAACCGGATAGGAAAAAATAGTGCTTGGAGCACTCAGGACATCTGTATACAAACCCTACAACTGTTTCAGTCCAACCATCTGAATCCAATTAAAAGAACACTCAGCGGCAGAAGTTAGGGAGTGGACACATTTTCCAAATTAACATCATTATCATAATGCAGATTTAAAATCAACTATGAAAACCAATGCTTGGCATTGGATCACACCCTCTTAGTGTCTCTTTCACTTGCTCATTTTATCAATTATTTGTTTGGTAAATGAATACTTGAGGACCGTACAGAAATGATTTAGCTTTCACAACCGAAGAGCTGCCCGTTGAGCACTCCACTTGCAAGATACAAATTGCTGCATATAGTGCAAAGTTAGCACACCAGGCAGTCTGTCTCCAGAAACAAAGTGGATTATGCTTATTCTTCATCTTAATTAAAGTGCCACTGCCTCAGTTTAACTACTTCACCAAAAAACAACTTGGCTGAAAAATTTTGGGTTTCCATCTGAACTTAGGCAGTACCGCAGTGGGTTAGGGTTTTTCGTTTTTCTCCTTGCTTGGTCTTAGTCAAGAAAAAAAAAAGAAAAAAAAAAAACTCTCTAAGGAGGGATGAATAGAAAAAGAATGATGAATTGTATTTCTAACTCATCAGCCACAAGCAGGCCACACACTACCTGAAAAGTCTGCTCTAGTTCCTTTGCTTACTAGGTGGCCCATGTGTGAGACACCTCCTCCCTCTCCAATCTGTTCAATCCACAGCAGCTCTTTAAAATGGATTCTTGGGTGCTTTTTTAATACCACACTTCAGCAGAAGAACTTCAGCAAGTAAATTCACAAATCTGCCATCAGCTACATGTTGAAAAGTGGTGTCCTGGTGCCTCCAGTATCTCTGGACTTGTCTGGAAGTAAGGTCTATCATTGTCCCTTGGTTTCAGTCAAGATGCTGGTGCATAACAATAATTGACCTCACTCTGCTGGCCCCATCTTGCATTAGGAAGAATGATAAATATGCAGATCCTAAGGGACATCTGCAGGTGTGGGACATTGCCCAAAGAATCAAATAATTCTCCTATGGAATCTCATTAGTGTGAATTATGATCTCAGCCATATAAACAGCAGATGGAGGCAGACCATTTGAAAAGTGTCTATAGGACAAAAAGCAGTTTAGAAAACAAGAATGTTGTGGGAAGTTCAAAGGAGTGTGGCTTATTTGTTTTAGAAGAGAGGAAACTGAGCAGAGTCCTCCACTATACAAAAAGTAGTTACAGAGACTGGTAACCAATTACTTTCCATCTCCACCTGGAAAAAGAAAATAAAGAAATCATGCTACTTTTCAGCAAAGATGCCTTAAAACTATCAAAGATGAGTGAATACTGCAAGTGCTACAGAATGATTTTGAGAAGTTTTGGTCATTTGTGACAGGTTCTGAAGAGCAGCTGAGAAACATCCATGGGAGGTGATCACATTTCAGTGGAGGAAACGGGACTACTTTTTAAAGATCTGAAGATCCTTTTCCAGCCCTATATTCTTATGATCCTAGTTTTGGAAAGATGACTAACACATCTGTAGACAGACTTGTTGCTTGGGTTCAAGTGCCACAGACAAAGAATATAGACTTCAAAATACTGTTCTCCGATGACTATTCAGTAACCTACACTATCTTGCTCACAGCAAGTTTTCCAACTTGCATCATTCCTGTATTAATTCCTTGCCTCTTGTCCTATTTGTGACCTTCTGTATCACCTTGAATAATTCTTCTTTTGCCAAATACTCACTGCCCATCACCATGACACCCAAAACATTCTTTATCATTAACTGTACTACATATATTTCAATCTACTCTTACAGATGAAAAGTACAGAATTGTTACATTTCATTCCTACAGGGTCGGGGAATAATTTTAGGAATCGAAATGAGATGCCTAAATCAGATGGTGTCATTCCAACCACTCCAATTTGTCCGTAACATTCTGGAAATATAATAATCAAGATTGATTAAAATCTCAAAAATGAGAATTGGAAAAAAAAAAAAAAGAAAAAAAAAAGAGAGTACTAGTTGCATTACAGTAACTACACTATCTCCTTGCAAAGGTTCAAAAAAACCTCATTGCAAAGCCAACTAAAAGGAGCTGTGAAGGAATGCAAACTAGCCATTCCAGGTTACAAATTTAAGACATCTCACAGTTGCTGATGGTACACCAGAAATGTTTATAACAGGACAGCATGAGAAAGATGAATCCATAGCTATCTGCAGAGCTATCTGTCCTGATTCTTCTAGAGGCTCTGTCATCAACACATTTCACAGCATCTTCAAAAAAATTTTCTCAGTAAACCTGTTGCTCCTCTGACCCTGAAACATTTCTATCGTGTTTTCAGGAGTAACAAATAATCACTAAAGAAAGGCATGGTTTCCCCCAAATACCCACAGATGGACAGAGATATCAAAAACCTAAATATAGATGCAGAACAAACAGTAAGGACTAGTTACTTACATTGCTTCTGAAAACTCAAAATAGCCCAGTGTGTTCTATGGCTATAATTTACCTACAGACTTCTCCTATTTCAACAGCTTCTTTACATGAGAATTTCAGCATGTAACACCACCATGGACCATGAAACAGTAGCAGTGTCATAGTAAGATAAGTAGAAACATAGCAAGAACAAGATTAGTAGTAGTAGTAAGATACCCTCATTGCTGGTTTTGTTGATCCTGTTGGTCTTCAACAGCCATTACCTGAACAGTATTAGATAACCTTTATCTACAAAACAACTTATTTCTAATAGTCCTACATCAGACTAATGAATTGCCTTGAATGAGAGTACTTTGGTTTCCCAGAAGAACACCAGTTTTTGCAAGGTAGCTGCTACCCTTTGATCATACAATCTTGTAACGAGCCTTTCAATGACTATACTACATTGTGAAAAATAAAGCATGTATCTAGCCTCAAACCCTTAAAATACCTGACTGGACACCAAAAGGCACTGTACATTTTCTGTGCAACCTAAATAACAAGTAAGAATTGCCTTTGTCAGCCCAGCAAATCACACTCATACGAGTGGGCCAACAGTCCTGTGATTAATACCCACCTGTAATCCTTATGGTGAGAAGCCCTGCAGTGGTCCTGTGAAACCTGCAAGCTGTGCAACCTCTCCCCACCCAAAGGGCTGGTGTAATCAAAGAGAAGCAACTCCCTTTGCCTAAGGCCTCTTCTACAAACATAAATCAGTGTGGCTGTGCCCACAAGTAGACAAAAACCCACTCCACCCATGCTCAGAGCACCTTGAAAGCCATGTTAATAGGGTTTATAAACTCTGCTATGACATGGGATATAAACATATTAAACACATGGGCAAAGTGAGCTTGTATCTGCTTATAACACACACACATGTAGACATCCCACAGATGGCTGGTGAAAATACCTCTATAAACTTTTTCAGGCTGCTCACACACAAAAAAAAATCCTTATCTCCTGAGACCAAGAAGCAATCAAATACCTGGCAACAATTTTCAAAACTCTTCAAGTCAGATCCTATTAAAACCAGCAACTAAGAGATGAAAGGCTCTAGCTCATCCTACCAGTCACACTTCCAGGGCTTTTAAACATTTACAGTGTCTAACATTGATTCTAGAGAAATTCCACAAATGTAGACAATGCCTAACATCATAGGATACATTTATGTTTCAATTCAGTTGAAGGTACTACATAAAAGGATGTTTTTATTTTAGTTTGTGTTCTGGGACCTTGGAAAAGAAGCTGCCTTATCACCTGCTGGAGAAGGCCAAAAACAGAGGAGGAAAGGGTTGTTTTAAGAAGAGAAATGACAGACCCAGAGTGAGACCTGGGCCCTAAAGAAATCCATAGCAACACTCATACTGAATGCAAAGTCAGTATTTCCCCCTTTAAGTTGAAGCATCCCTGTTCCTATCTTCAAAATAGCAATGAACTCTTCCACCAACCTGCCTCTCCATAAAATGCCCATTAAATTCACGTTTGTCGCTGTCAGGTGATGAGTTAAATTACATCTTGGTGTGCAAACTTCCCCCTTCATTTTAAAACAAAATTTTGTGGCAGTAGATAATGTGTCAAATTTGCTGTAAATCACTAAAAAAATGTACATGCCACCCAAGTTGCCTTATTATTTATTATTACAGATGTAAATACACATTTAAAACCAGAAAACTCTGTGTAATCATGGCTTGCTTTGCTAACATCCTTATAAAATCTGACAGCTCGTTGAACAGCTCCCATTGTGGACAGTGCCGACGCAGTTCTACAGATCATTAGAGTTAAAGGCCAGTGAAGATAACCATCTTGTCTGGCGTCCTGCACATCACAGCTCTGCTAATTTCAACCAGAAGAAGCAGTGACCCCAACAGGCTTATTTAATGAAAATAAATGCTTCATTATTTTAAGAAACACTCACTTTTATTTCAGCCCACATGTCTTCCAAAGCCGCAGTACTTCCAAAAGAATCACATTTTTAAAGTACAATCTATATGAATAAAAAACATACAATCAAACAGACAGGGACAGCACTTGAGGTGATATAAATCCAGAACTGACACACATTATTCTTTGCTCCTGTGCCAGTTTATATCAGCTGGACCAGAAACTCCACTCCCAGTGGTCAACTTGAGAAATCCAAGTCATTGATTCCAGGACTCTCAGCATCATCCCAGACCCTGACTGTATTGGTAATAATATTTGATTTATGCTTGCAGCTCTAGTCTCAGAGAAACCCATTATGCAGGATATGCTCAAAGATGTGTGTTTTACTTCACAAGACTGATGCTGTGATTCACAGAGAAAACCTGCACAGAAGGCACAGACTGGGATGTTATTGCTCCAGCTCCAATCAGCAAATAGTCTCTGAAATAAATTAACATCAGCATCTCATGGAAATCCCTGCATGAGGAAGTTAGGCAAGATTTATTCAAGGCCATAATCTCAGGAGCAATTCATCAGAATCAAAGGTAAGCCAAAAATTAAATAAATGAAAATGGGCCCAGCTAGAATAACAAAGCAGCACAGCCAAGGCAGCAGCCACATGACAGCCAGAGGCATCTCCAGAGCGATCAGAACAACTGTCCGCAGATCCTGCCAATGAGCCAGATGCTGCTGCTGGAAGAAGGCTTGTGTTGATATAAACTCAGAGATGCGAGATGCTTAACACCAAGAGCAATCAATCTTCACAATTCCCATGTGGCTGCCAAGCTTCGCTATTATGCCACAAAGAGATGAAAACAAACTTCATAAAAACACATGTAGATTCTACATGACATCAAACTCCCCCCATCCTCCCCTTACTACTCAGAAATAAACCAGCGATTTGGGTGTAGCTATGAGTGACCTGATGCTTTTCCTGAGTTAACAACACAACCAGGAAAGAATATCGTTGGCTAAACAGCTCACTGCGCACATGCTGCCAGAAAACCAATGAACTTATCATACTGTATAGGAAATTCCTATCTTCCACACCAATTAGTGACCCAGCAGTGATTGATTTTATAATACCAAACTTGACTTACAAAGTGACTTCCTCTGGGGCCAACTTTCCATTACCCAGCATGTGGAAAACTGCATATGGTCAGTGCACTCTGAAAACCAAGGCAAAATAAGTGCTATTTAAACCCCAATTCTACCATGCCTCCACATTCTTGCTTTCCTAAGGGAGATGCACTTTTGACAGTTACTTCCTTTCCCTGCTCCAACATCCTATCTCCACCACACACCAGCTGGGCACTTAATCAAAACAGAAACAACAACAGGAACCAGCAGCTATTCATTACAATAGGATCAAAACATTTCTAGGCACTAGTGCTTCAGCCAAGTCACTGTCCTTGAAGACCCTGCCCCAACCCACTTCTTGCCTCACAGACACCATTACTGCAAGTGCCTCCAACCTGAAGCCCCAGGTATTAAAAATCACAGCTTTTTTAATCAGAAGCCGCTCAGTGGCAGGCGGTCACATCTCAGAACTGCAGAAGGCAATGAAACTGGGCAGCAGAAAGGTGAGAAAATTAACTGGCCAACAACATGGGCCAATGTTTATCCTTTATTTTAATCAAGCTAGCATTAGCTCCAGTCTATAAAACCAGAATTGCACTGCACACTAACCACCAGTATAATCACAGAAACAGCACTGCAATATGATTACTGGATGCTAATTATATCTTCTAAAGAGTTAAAGACAATCAAGTACATGTAATAAAGATTTATATGCAGTTTCCCACTGACCTGGAAACAGCTCTGTACATTAATAAGTTAACGTTGCTGCCAGGAACAAAGCAAACAGTTACATCTACATGACAAAATACATGAAACACAAGAGCCAGATGTTGGGTCCTTTCATCAAGGAAGCAATTATTTAATTCCGGGGAAAAGATTTTCTCTTTCATTGTTTCATCAATACATAATACCTCTCATAAAAGACACCTGGCTTCATGGCCTGGTCTGGGTACAAATCTGGGTATTGCACAGTGGCCTGAACCTAGGGTGTCCTTTTCCCGTTGTGCAGTTGCTTCTGGGCAGTGAGTAAGGGGCATCCACATCTCCCCATTCACACACAACAGCATAGACTCCAAAGTGGCTGCCAAGAACGCATATGCTTCACCTCGTAGCTCTCCAGGAAGGCCAGTTCTCCATGTGTGGGCATAACAGGGAATGTCAGGGAGCTTCCCACACTCTCCATCACAGCTGCTGACTTTCTGCTCCCAGATATAAGGGGTTCCTTGGCCACCAACCTAACAGCTCCCCACTCCAAGCACCATCAAGAATTGCTGGTCTTTGGTGAGTCATTTTGGCCATACTCTCCTCACCCATAGTCTCTCCTCCCAAATAACAACAGCCAGCATCTCTCAACAGGTGGACACCTACAGCCACCATCAGCAGCCACCCAAAGACCATTGGAATAGTTTGGGTTGGGAGGGACCATTAAAGACCATCTAGGTTCAGTCCCCCTGCCATGAGCAGGGACATCTTCCACTAGATGAAGTTGCTCAAAGCCCCGTCCCACCTGGCCTGGAACACTGCCAGGGAGGGGGCAGCCACGGCTTCTCTGGGCAACCTGTGCCAGTGTCTCACCACCCTCACAGCGAAGAATTTCTTCCTTACATCCAATCTAACTCTTCCTTCTTCTGATTTAAAACCACTACCCCTTGTCCTATCACAGGCCTTGATAAAAAGTCTCTCTGCCTTTCTTTTAAGCACCCTTTAAGTACTAAAAGGCCACAGTAAGGTCTCCCTGGAGTCTTCTCTTCTCCAGGCCAAACAACCCTAACTCTCTCAGCCTTTCTTCACAGAAGAGGTGCTCCAGCCCTCTGACCATTTTTCATGGACCATGCTCAGCCTTATCCCATAGTGCTTACAGAGGCAACAACAGTAAATATTTACACATTGGTCACATCCATAGGCCCAGCTGGGTCTAGGCCCCCTCTGTCAAACTCACAACTCTAAAGCACTTAATGATTTTACCAAAAATCACAAATTACATGGTACCTCACACAACAAGCAATTCAGCAGTTTTGCTAACTACACTATGGACATTGTAACTGAAAAAGCACATCCCTCTGCAGGGTTACTATGAGGCTCTTGCTAGGCAAAATAGCCAGGCTCAGCCTGAAAATACCATATGTAAGGTACACTCCTGAACAAGACACAACAGACAGAAGCACTTAATAAACAGATCCATTAACTAGGAAACATCCCTGCAGCAATTAAAACTTTGCAAAGTACTACAATGTACACCTGGTTGTTGCTCTGACATCTGCTTAGGTTTTCTATGCACTTGTAAGTTGGACCAAAGATAATTGAGTTTATGGACATATCATGACAAAAATGACAAGGCACTGTTAACTGTTCATGAAAAATGGCATAAAAACTAAAATAAAGCACGTTTACTGTTTGAAATGCTTAAAAGTTACCACATTTTACAATGAACCATATACAACCAAATGGTGTTTCTCCTACTGCTAAAGAATAAAATTATTCTCAGCTAAGGATCCCATGATAAAAAGAGAGGAAATTAACAGTCTGAATAATCGGAGTTGTGCTGAGCACATTTTTAGGCATATGGCAATTTTATAATGGTCATTGGGGATGAAGAGCTAAAATTCTGTGGCAGACTCTGAATTTAAGGCATTTCACATAAAATTGCACATCCCAGGAAACAAATAAATTGTTAAGTGTGCAACCTCATAACACTACAGCCAATATTCAGCATATGTAAATCTGACTACCTCAAAATATGAACACTACTTTCAGTACAAGGACCCAATTACTTTATAAAGGGTCCAAATAAGTTAAAAATTTGTCTGAAGGCATCATTAAAAGAAAACAAATATAATGAGATCTGCCATAATTTTATACAGTCTGAGTTACTGCGACACTATGCAGCGACAATATGTGATCCAGCGTTCCCAAGTAAATGCCTTAATTACTATTGTAAGTCTGTCATTTAAATAGTTCCTTCCTGTTTAAAATGTAGAAAGCCAAATGCGTTTTCCCACCACTAAGCATTGTGTAAGACTCCTTTCTCTTCCAGCAAGCTGGCTGAAGATGGATGAGCTTCCAAACTGATATAATTTTTAATTACACGTTTTTCTCTCATTACTAATTTCCTAAACATGTCTCTAATCTTGCAGAGAAATCTCTGAGCACAGTAGGTGTATCCACATACATCATGCTCTAGAAAATTAATATGAGATAATGATCAAGACTGCCATCACAACATAACCTGAAACAAGCAAGATACATTAGACGTGATACATACTCATTAGACTCTGATCTCAAGTGTTTCTGGAAAGCAGCTGTTAACAGACAGTTTTCCTCCCTCCAACATCTTGGGGCTAATAACACAATTATTGGGGTCTAGGAGGGGGAGATGCTTCAAGCAGTCTCCCCTTCGCAATTTCCACCAGGCAGTTACAAGCTTGTGATGTCCAACGCGTGTTCACTCCTTCACCTACTTACCTTAAATACTCCACCAAGAAGCACTGTTTGCATAAGGGAGCCACGATCATCTGCTCCTCTGCAGCACATAAGCACAGGTATCCCAGCTCCCTCCTGCCATGAGGGGTCCAGCAGCTCCCTCCACCTAGGACAAGGTCTCCTGGTGCGGCTGTCCTCTCCAAGAGCACAGGAGAGCAGAAAGCGTTGGAGGTAGCCGCACCCACCAGACAGGTAGGAAGGCACGTGCCCACGCATGCCCCAAGTACCAAAAGGGGTCACACCCCCAGCAGCTGTCTGCATCAGATGCTCTTTTGGCGGGCAGGAATCAGAACTATGTATAGACCCGTCAGCTTAGGTCAACCAGGTGCCAGCCAGTTACGCACCCGGGATCTCTCTCATTCCTCAGGTATCTCTCACTACCTGAAAGGCACTGCACAGCTAAATGTGTTGCAGCATTCTTCCCCCATTAAATCAACAGGGCAAGACAGCAACTTTTAGCAGAAAAATTAAAAAAAAAAAAAAAAAAACACAAAACGGCAACTGGGCTTCTCCCCAACTAAACACATCACATACCAAATTCTTAAGGGCATGATGCTTTCAGCACACCAGCTGCCTTCTCATCAGCTGACACTTCCTGAATAAAAGGAAAATCCAAGAAACTGTTCAGAGTGGCTGACATTTAAGGAAACAAATAAAGCAAAACAAGATAAATCACAAGCACTTAAATAAGTTTATATCTCGAAGTGGTCTTAAAATGTCACAAGTACGACTGCCTGCTTACTCAAAGAAAAGGGATCGCTGCTGTTTCACAGTCAAAAACATGAAGACAGAGAGAGATTGGAAGTATAGTTGAAGTATACACACCAGATTAATGCACATAAAAACCAGTGCATATATAAGGAATACCAACAGGAGTGCTCTGGTATATATGCATGCAAGTCACTAGTCTGTAAGTGCATGCGAGGCAAAATGCATATGCTAAATGGGGTAAGTATATCTAAAAATGTAATGCTAGCTGACTTGCCCTAGGTCCCCAGGGAAGCCTGTAGCACAGACAGTGAGAGTAGACTGCAGTGGAGATGTTTCACTGCATTCACACATGCTGCTATGTAAGCTGGCTGATGGAAAAACCAACAATAACAACAACAAAAAACAACACACAATTTCACATTTGCTTTTCAAAAAAACAAAAACAAAAACAAAACAAAACAAAAAAACACAACAAAACCAAAAAAACCCAGAAACAGTTTCCCAAAACTTCTACCAATCCTATTTTTCTACCTGCTGTCCATCTACTGGCCAAGATCAAAAGCTTTAAACCCTGCCTGGACTTCAAGAACTTGATGAAGTAATTTGACCTCCTATGAGAATACTGGTTCTTCTTGAAAACAAATACTTCTCCTAAACTTCATTCACTCCACAAAGGGAAGGAAAAGCTGGGGGATGTACCCCTTTTGTCTTTCCCACAGTGTCTTGAAAGGACCATGAAGAGGATAGTTACAAACCCAAGGCTTCACCAGAGCTTTCTTGTGCACCACCCACCCCCTTGACTGCAACTGGTGCCCACATCAGACTTGTGATAATGCTGAGCTGCACAAAGCAACCCTCCAACTCAGGTGGGAATTAACTGACTGCTGAAGCCAAGGCAAGCCTTTCAAGTGACTTCGCTGGGTTATGACTGGGCTCCTACTTCTTTTTAATTCTCATTAGCATTTGCTGACAACTCCTTTACAACCAGAGGGACAGGTTCTTTATGAGAAGCCGTTTCAGCTACCCCAGTTAATGCCTTAATCCACAGACTGAAGCAGGTCAGATTATCTACACGTATCAAAGACAACTTTATGCTTCATAAGCTATTTTTCTGCTTCAGTAAGGAGTAAGCATGTTTTTATTTCTTACTATGTTTACCCATTACCTCACCAAGCAGCATTATTGTTAGTCTTTCTGAGACTCTCCTAGAATAGGAACGTATAAAACAGGATTTCCTCCAGTTCTGCACACCTACTTACTCCAGAGTCATTAATGACATAGGACTGGATTGAACAAAGACTTAACATCAAAATCAGCATTCAAAACAGCTGGGAACAAAAATGTATCTGCCTGGAACACTGCATCTCTGCTTTGTCTTTAAAAAAAAAATTTCAACGAGGAAGAAAGAGCTAAATGCTTGCATGCAGGACATGTATCCCAGTGGACTCCAAATTAAGTTTATAGCAGCTTTTATACAGCAATCTGCAAATCAAATTGGCCTTTTTACTGGAGATCAGAAGTAACTTCACTGCTGTCAAAAAGAACTCTGCAGGAAAGATCCAAGTAATGCACAAGAATCCTCCAAAAAACCCAAACCAACCACATGCTGTCTTCCATGTGATTACAAGCAACAGCTGAAATATCCAAGGGTAGGTAACACAACTCAGATTTTTAATACACCTTGAACGAATATTTTAAAGAAAACTTGTATACATGTAAGAAAAATACAAGCAGTACTGCCCCAGGATTTGTAGGAGTTGATTCCTCAGGTCATTATACCATTTGGCTGTCAGACAGGGACATTTATCAGGATTCCTTCCCCTGACAGAATGTGCTTCCCAGCATAGCCAGTGCTGCACGGTGACACGTGCCCCATATCCATCGCACCACACCACAGGACAGGCCATGGATAGCGCAGCACTGAAAAGCAGCAGACCCTGTTCCATTCTCCCTTCCCTCCCTGCCATTCCACAAATAGACATGCTAAATCAGGCTATGCTTTCAGAAGCTACCCTGTAAACACATCTCTCCTGAAAATTAACAGGAATTTGGAAAAAAATTATAGTCAAACAATGAAAAAACAAGCCAGATGCTACAGACTGCCCATATAATTACCCTATATAGGGACAAAGTCAGTAAAACGTGGAAGAAATAACCCAAAAGCTACAAGAATACTGCTTAGGTTCAGAGCTTAACATCTGAAATTACCTTGGCAATCTCTTAAAGACCTCGGTACTGGTGGTGTACACAAAAGCAGAGACAGCCAGCAGGCTGGGAGAAGCACACAAGCAATGTAAGGATGGTTGAGGAGAAACACTACTCCTCTGTTTAATGCTATCAGCTCCTGCCTGCCTGAGGACATTTCCTACCTCTACCTACAAACACAGCGATTCCCCAACCATTAAGTAAACAATCTTTGAAGATAACAAAGCTTATTCTAATCTCTCACTGATGTCACTCCTGTATTGTACTTAACTGAGCTACAAGACTCCTGGGTGAACTAACTCCTCTGTAAAATCAGGATTATTTTAACTCTGCTCTTGCACAGATTTAAGGAAACCTGTCGAGGTACAGAAAGAAGCAGATTCGGCACACAGTGGGTCTACATTTTTTTCCTGTTGAACAATCATAGACATATTTCAGCTCACTCCTTTAGATGCAGGTGAACCGCTTCTGTACCATTAACCTTAGTGAGCTAAGCTTCTGTACCAGACCTTTCATCGCTTCCAAAGGAAGCGGAGCTTTGAAAGCTGTACACTTTTAGTAAGGAGTGGATGCCCTGGACTACTTTCCAACACCAACAAATGGAACTGTTGCTCCAGTGGCAAGAAGAAAGAAAAATCAGATTGAACCTGGGCTAGCAAGAGGAATTAAAATGGAAACTACAAAAAGAAAACACAGTAGAGACCTTCCAATGCATCACCTCAGAGAACAATGCCTTTGTGTTCTCACTTGTGCTCACTTCCCAGGGTCAAGTGTTTATTCTGCATTGCAGTTCTTTAGCTATGTACTCCACGCTTTTCATGGCACCCAATCCTACAAAAGTCAAGCCCTCCCACAGCAATAAAAAGCTCAGGGGAGAAGAACTCAGAGTGGGTCAGAAAAGCCAGCCCTGCATATAACATATCTTTCATGTCATCAAAAGACTTGACAACAAGAAGCTGAAACCCAACAAAATTCTAACTGCACAAATCAGAGCTATTTTGCTCTTGAACTGCGTGTGTTTAGGAGCAGCCATGACCAGAATAATAAAAGGATGTACAGCACAAATCTGAGAAGAGGGGCTCAAGTTGTGGCTGAATATTCATGCTTAGTGTCAGTCCCAAGGCAAATTTATTTTGGCAATTCTGAGTATTATCAGCCTGGTTTGTCTGCCTCTTGAATAACCTATGTCTCAGTTATACCAAACAGACCCTGGCACTAACACCCCCCACCCCACTCCACCCCCCCCCAGGTAATTCTGTTTCCACTGAACAGAAAAATGAAGCGGATGTGCTGGAAAAAAGCAGAAGTAATGATACCTACACAGAGAGACAGATTTGGAATACAGACATTGACCCAGTTCTTCAGTCTGGCTTCCTCTTCTGTTTCACCGGTGTAAATCAATTGAAATTACACAGCACCAACAGGCTTCATTTTCCACCTGTTAGCACAGGTTTTTGATTCCACTGTCAATAAAAGAAACACGATGCAAACTGCTATGAAATGAAAATCAAGTGCCGTATGTAACTGTAGACAGAAGTAAAGAGATGTACAGCCAGATTCAGGACACCATATTGCTGAAAATACTCTTTCCTAAACTCAGGCATGGCTCCCCAAAGGGTTATTACCAAAGACATGACTACTTTCCACTGCCAAACACCCCACTGGGAGCCAGCAAGGCCATAAACTGAGGCCAGGGTGTTGCTACTCATGATCAACCGGCAAATGCTGAGCACAAAGTCTGCCCTTCCATACAAACTTCAGAGAAAACAATTCATAACCTGTGTTTCACAGAACAAGATGGCAGGCTGAGAAACACAAGTATTTTTGTAATCATTTAGCTCTTTGTGGAGGTCTCAAATTTTAAACTCAAATAAGAAGTAACTTTACCAAAGGTCAGTCAAGCAGCAGTAAGACTGCACAAGGTGGCAGGTTAAAGCATCTCATAATTCTAAGAGTATAAGCATGAAATTCAGAAAGGGCCCCCAGGGATCCCAATGCAAGACATGAAGGTGTAATTAAAAACCATAAATCCGTCAAACGAAAAATATGTAAACGTAATACATTAACTCATATATTTTTCTTCCTTGACCACATTTGTCTTACTCTACACTCCTTTGGAGCCTACAAATAAAAAATTAACAATATCAGAAGAAATATTTCTTAATATGTGGAATGTGAGTATCAATAATAAATGCTTTTTACTTTATTCTTACAGGTAATTGCTGAAAGAAGCTCTCTCAGCAGACTGCTGAGACTCTGCATATTATAAATTACTTCAGCTGTATCTCCTCTTTACAAAACCCACAGAAGGACAATATCTTACAGTGTTTCCATGCCACTCAATCATCCACACAAAATTACCCTTGTGAGAGCTTGTTGGAGGAATGTCAAATGTACTTGCCTTTCTTTGCAAGAAAATCTTCAGAGAAAGACAGCAAAAGAGCTCAGTTTTGCATTCACAGATATACAAGCTACACTAACACCTGAACATTTGAACTGGAAATTCTGGGTTTAACTTTATATTTAATTACAAGCTACAGGCAAAATAGTTACAGGCCAAATTGTGGCCTGTGTTTCACCCACAGCACAGTTTTCAAGATAGCTTACAAAAGCTCTGCAGCACCTGTAGTTCATATTAAGGCTAAAGCACTTCTTTTAAAGGTGGTATCTTCTGCCCACCAGCAAAAAGGAGCACCAGCATTGCCCAGTAATGACAGTGGCAAAGACACTTGTACCTTGCCTCCATTCTTCAAAGGCCAAATTTTGTAGAGCAAATTTGTTTCTCATCACTAATGACTGTTTCCTTGAGACCAGATGGCCCAGGGCCAGGCAGCGGTATGGTCTCTTCCTCATGACGCACCCAGCATTTGGGCACGCACGTGGGAGTTACGTGATGTTTTCATCAAAGATTGAACTCTCTTTCCTCTCTGTCACTGAAGCACTCATTCTCACAAGGGGAACAGTCGGGTCCCTATAGAAACAAGCACAGGTACACATATTCAACACAAAACTGACATGCTATCACAACATGGCTAACACTTCTCAGATAATATCCAAGTCAGCCAAACTTCCCTTTTCCTAATGTTCAACAACGAATTTTACTAAATCTGGGCCAAGTCAGCACAGCACACCATCCAATACGGGCAGAATTTGGCATGGTCTTCACACTTATCCTAAGCATACTCACCACATGGAAAGCAAAACCCTCCTTGCCCTAGTTACCAGAGATTAGCGCCCTCAACTATCTCCCTACCCTTCCTTCCATCATTTAGACATCAGGTGTTGTTCTGGCATCATTAGCCAAGCTTCATCTGCTGAACAGAGGCCAGATCTGTCCAAATTTTGCTGACTATTTACTGCAGCTGGAAATCATTTACTTGCCTGAACAGGCCATGCAGGATGCTCCCAGTCTGGGCTGGTGACTGGTCATCCAGGCCTGGCAGTGGTCTTGGCTTCTGGAGCTGCCCCCACAACATCTACCAAGTACTCCACAGACGAAGCACAGAGCACATTTTAAGGTTTGGCTCTTGGTCTCTGAACCCTCCTGGGAACTTGTGCCATTGGTCCCTAGAGCCTGGCTGCAGTTGGGCAGTAGATACAAGCAGTTGGTTTTATGCCCCACACTAGGCGATTTGCTGTTAAAGAGAGGGTCTGTCGCAACACCAGCATGTTTTGTCCACAGGCACTGAAAGAGGCTCAACAGCTACCAAGGAAAGAGCAGATTGCTTTCACCACTCCACACCAAGCAGTACAAGACCCTGCAGATGACCCAAAAGTAGTAAAGCAACTGAAAAAAGGATAACTAGATTTCTTGATTGTACAAGCCACTTGCATGGTATTTCCAACAGCTGTTGAAATGGCCACATCCCAGAGAGTTCCAGGAGACACATCACAGTCCAGGGATGACAACAGCACCTGGTGCCCTGTTTTGGGATGGGAATCGGATGTGTATCACCAATCCAGCATGTTGCCATTGACCTCAACTACCCCAGCAGGCTCACCTCCTCTAAAACACTCAGCAGTACCATTCTGCTGAGGGCTGCATGATGTACCCTGGGTACAGCCACCACCTCTGAACTGCTCAGGAACCACCTAAGATGTAAAAGCAGCAGGCAACCCCTGCAAAAAAAATTTTACTTGATAAAGCTACAGACAAATCATACTTCTGTACTCTGAAGTCCAGGAGAATAGCAACAATACCAGAAGGAGTAAACACATGCTACAGCACACAATACAGTGAGAACAACACACAATAAAAAGAAAAGAGTACAATACAAACTGAGTACATCTAACTTCCCGAATGACTTAAAACACAAAGCCAAACACTGCTCATTTACAGTATAATCAGCACTGATCAATATATACCCACCAAAAGCAACACAAACTATGCTGTAACAAATTGTATGTTGTGGTAAAGCAGGAAACACATTTAAACATAATCTTTAGAATGCTGTGAGAACTAGGACTAATGCTTTACTTTCACAGTTAATGCTGAAAGCCAGTCAATGCTCAGCCTAGCCAGAAGTATCACATTTCATTTTTGTATAGAAGACTTCCCATCCCATTCATTGAGCAGTGTAAAATCCCTCAGAAACGTTAGGGGAAGATTTGCTAAGAGCTAAATGAAAATTGATCATTTTCCCACAGCTGTCCAGCATTCCAATCAACTCTGCACAGGTATTGATGTATGGTAATGCCGGTCCGGCCCCAGCAGAAACTCAGAGCAGCCTGCCAAACTCCAGGAATGCTGATGAAAGACTGATTTTAAAGCTTGACTCAGAAAGAAGGATAATTGTGCTCACCTAAGCCTTTTTTTTGTGAGCAAGTGCTGAGATTTCGCTGATTCACTGTATGCTAGGGTGATGCATAAAACAGACTCCTAGTGATAAAACAAACATGCAACAATAGCATTATGCTGCCTAAAATAGGTGGATATATTTATACCAGTGAAACATTCTTTTTCCAACATGAAAAGGAACATCTGCCAGCTATGCCTTAAAAGCTCATGCAGCTTCAAAGCAAGTAAGTCAGTCCAAAGAACTGCACACCAAAAGTTCACATTCAATTTAACTTATCCTAGAGAAGAAGACATTACTCTTGCAAAGTGACATATCCCCACCACGCTCCTTGCTTGGAATAATAATTTGAAGCCTTGTTCTTGGGTTCTTCTACAAAATTTGTCTTTTTTCCGTTTAAAAATAAAACATTTTTAATGAAAAACTAATAACACACTTTTGCATAAACTTAAACAGCAGTGTGAGAGACTGAAGCCACTGAAGAGTTCCCAGTTCACAAGACCACACCACACTTCCACAAAGCAGCTTTCTAGTTTCATCACAGGGAGGCACAGTGCACTATGCAGATAAACCCCTTTTAGATAGCATCAGCACAGCTCTAATCCATGCTCCGCAAGCTGATCTGATACCTGCTACTTAAGCAAGCTCCCTTTTGCCTGAACACCTCCAGTCCCCTTCCACAGCCTCACCTCTCCCCTCCTGGTGAGCTGGCAGATTTTCAGGACTATCTGTTACTGTCTTCACAGTTTATCTGCAGTCCCTGGCTTGGCTGTTTCTGCTATTGCAGAGACCCCAGCCCCAGAAACCACACCCTGACATCTGACCTGAAATTTCAGTTCCAAGTCATAGAGTCTGCTGTTTTCTGTATCCCTGTGTTATATATCCTTCCTTATTATGCATATTACAGTAGGAGGCAGCTCTGCTAAGAACAGCAGTTGATGATGCTCAATGCCATATAAGAGGGAGTCCCCACCACAGAAAAGTTTTTACTGGATGGAAAAAAGATGGAAGCATTTTCTCTCTGCTGGACAAAACAGAAATTAAGCATGTAGATACTAAGCAGCTTGCCCAAATTCACAAAGTTAGTGACAGGTCTAGGGATTAAATTCATGTCTTGCATCCCTGCAATGGGACACAATTCCTCCTGTTAACAAAGGCAGCAGAGGCATGATTATCCAGAAAGTAAGGCCCAAGCCTTCTCCCATAAGCCACTCATCTGAAAGACTATACAAAATTAGCAGATAATTGTAAAAAGTCAGCCTGATCCTGATCATGAGCACAGCCAGCGACAGACAAGACCCCCACCTTCCTAAAGATGCCTTCCATTTGGGGATGTGCTGGACACATAAATACAAAACAGTTATGCTAGTGCTGCAGGTCTGAAGTCAGAGGACAGGGAGACAAATCCAGACAAACTAAATTCCATAGATCTCCAGTAAATTAAAAAAAAAAGAGGATTCAATACTCCCAAATGGACAGCTGCCTGCCATAGTCATTGTGAGCGATATCCAAATACATCTAGTTCCTGAAGGCAATCCAATTTTGAGAAAAGCAAAAGCATCGACATGGAAAAATCTTCCATAAGACATGTACATGTTTCCAGATAGATTCTCCTCCTCTAGCCAGGGTGAAGCAAAGTCTCTGCTCACTTTTCATGACAAAAATGTTCATCTGTCAGCTGAAAACCCAGGGACTAACTGGCTCTTCTCTGTATCAGCATCTTCACTGTGGGATGAAGGACTCAGACCCACAGAGTGCAGTTATGGTGGGGTACCTGAGCAGCAGGAGACCCAGGCAGCAACTGTGTACATGGTGGGCAATCCTGGTCCTGGGAAAGAAAAATCTCTTGGTAGTTTCAGCCATCCTGCTTCAATACCCTGCGGTGCCAGGTCCGGAGCAACAGCCACTATCAGTTGCTGTGGGCCGGGGAAGAGGAGGATGACTACTGCCTCCTACAACCTCGCTGTTAACAAGTCAGAGGTTGGGATCACTGTAGGTGGAAACTCTTGGCAAAAACAATAAAGCAGCTACTACATATTTCAACAGGTTCAAAGTAACCTCAGATGTTAGGAGCAGATGCTCTTTTCCACCCCCTGGGATTTTGAAATGGTTTATATGTGTCCTCCCTTTTCCCTAATAGGGAAGGGTGCTGAAGGAATTAGCTAGAGAAAGAGCGGGAGCAATACTAATTACCCTCAGCTACCCGGGAGACCGCAGTACCTTCAGCTAATTACGCAATCCCCACTCCCCCACTTCAGATCCCCCAGTGAGAAGGTCTCTTGCCTCTGGCATCTGAACTGCGAAATAATCCTGCTCACCTGTATTTTAAAATACATGTTTGAAAATCCTTAATGTCTAAAGCAAACTCATTACAAACAGTTTCCACAGCCTATCATATAGCATGCAGACTACTGCACTGACCGAAACGAGGAAACTGCTCATGTCAACACATCTGACACGGTGTTGTCACTAACCCCATTATTAGATTGCACACGTACCTGAAATCCACATCTGAGCTCGTAGCCTGAAGCACTCCACAGCCAAGTCTCTGCAAGAGTCTCTCTCACAAAATTAAATATTAAATGTGCGTCTCAAAAAAATGCCCCGTAGTTTCATATTTATTAACTAAGACATTACTTTTCCACTTACGCATTTTTGAAATGTTAAATATAGAATGTTTTAAGGTGCATTTAGTGCTTATAAAGAGCCCTGAATACTGGATTCCTCTAGAGAGGAATCTGTAGAAGAGAGTACTCCCACTCAATTCCCCTTATCCACATCAACCCACTTGCAGAGAGGATTCCCATAAAAATAAAAACAGCCCCTCAGAAACAGAGACCCCAAACTTATCCAAGACTCAGCATCCTCTTCACCAGGAGTCTCAAATTCCAGATGACCATGCCACTCAGTAGAAAGGGCTGACACATCAATAGAGAAAAATCAGCATGAGAAGAAAAACTCCACAAAAAGACAGGGGTTGCTTCTAAATGCTCAAACCGATTCCACATGGACCTCAAATTCTGTGAGAAGTCCCCACGTGCTCTGAACCCTTGCTCTTTCAGGAAAGCATGAGCCTGCAGGCAAACGCTAAGGACACAGAGACCTCTCCCAGGCTCCTCTGTGGGCAGCGCAGGCTCCTGAGGCACCCATCAGTGAGGGGGCAGGTACCCCCAGCCAGGGGTCACGCGAATTCTCCTCTCTACAAGTCCTGCTGATACCATCAGAGCAGCCAAGGTGGGAATAACAAAGCATACCTGGCCCTCATGTACCAGGACCACAGTCCTCAATCCCATGCCTGTTCTCTTGGCCCGGTTTTCCAAAGCAATGAAAACTGCTCTATTGCCCTTCTTTCCATTCCTCCTTGCTGCCAGCCCTCCTTAACAGCTTTTGAACCTGACAAATGATGTGAAAATGAGGTAGAAGGCTCAAAGCGAGTTCCTACAACTTCCACAAACTGGCCACGAGTGAAGTGGGGCAGGACCCACCTGTTATTGTTTGGCAGAAGCCAGATGTCCATGTACTAACTCACTGTCAACCAAACAGTACGTGAGCAGCTGCAGATGAAGAGAAGGTGCTGCCTCTTATCAACTCATCAAGGACAAGGAGGGAACAGCTGGGATTAATGCAGAGGAACGAGGAGAGCAAAGGAGGTGAGCAAAGCATCCATCCTACCAAGCCATCCTTCCTTAGCTTTGCTGCTCATGGCAACATGTGGGGGGTTATTCAGCATGCAGGAGAAGCCCACAGGAAAGAGCATTCCCTTTCCAAAACTGTTCCTCATCCCCCCTTCAGGTGATGCAATCAGCAGCACGTACAGGTGTACCAAGAGACCACTGCTTTGATCAGACGTGGGTGTGGTGGGAGCTCAATCCAGCAGCACTGCGTGGTGCCTGCACAGCTGAGACATGTCAGTGCAGTGTGTCTAAAGCCACTGCTATCCTCCCCTTTTTTGCAGAGAAGTCAGGCTTCCTCCAACTCTAGCTGGTGTAACACAGAGCCTTGCCAAGGACATGGCGGGCTGGGACTTGCTTAGCTCCCTCAAATGATTCATGGTTCATTAGCAACCAAAGGCATGACCTGTCCTGGTCACCAAGACTCTCTGCAGACCAGGGCTGGCAGTGTGCCTCTTTGTACTCAACCACAGCTTACCTGTTCAAGGGGGAATACAGTTTTTTTAAGTATCAGAGAAAAAGCGTTGTCCACCCCATCAGCAATAAAGAGCCCACACTCACTCCTTTGTCCCTCAGACTCCCTGCAAGCTGTTCAGCGGTGTGCCTCATGTAACATGCAGCGCAGATAACGCAACAGGGGGGAAAAAAACAGGGAAGAAAAGAAGCTCTTAAAAACTGGGACAGCAAGAACTTGGCTGAACTCAAGCTACAATACAATATGCATGTTTCTTCCCCCCCTTAATGCTGCCTCTGACACTTGCCTGCATTGGCAGTATGTACAATATAAACTCAGACCAGGGAGGTCAGGGGTGAGGGTGGGTGGGGACAAGTGAAACAGGGTCTATGAATCCCTGGGATGGGAGAAACAGAATTCTCAAAGCTAATAACTTCCAAAGTGCACTTCCTCTGGTCTTGGCCTCCTTTCAGTACCGATTAAAATAATCTTTTATTACAGTATAACTGGGTACAGTTACTACTTTTCTATAACCAAAATATTTATACCAGTATAAAACCCTTCTGTGGATGTGGCTGTACTAGCGTGCACGTTCCTTATACCAAGAGAGCTTTCTTCTTCTGCTCATAAGGGATTAGCTAAAACCATTTTAGAGTAGCTGTATATCCTTGAGGCTCCTAGAGGGAGCGCAGACTTTACTTCCAGTGATGCAGCTGCAGGAGCACATCTCTCATGTTGGACAGTCCCTGCCTGTCCCCTTCCTTTTGGAGACACATACCTCACTGACATACACCTCCTTAGAAACAACATACACCTCTTCAGAAATGACAGCGCCTTTGGGTTTACTGAACACAGGCATCACGCAAATTAATTAATTAGCATTTGTGAAGCACTGTGAAGATTTGAGGTGCTAAGTATTATTATTACTAATTTAATCTACATCCCCATTCAGTCCTCAGCCTCTCCTGTGAAACTGCCAACAGTGATGCCAATTAGCAGTAATTGTTGTGGTGGTTTTGTGACAAGGCTATTTGCCAACTGGGAGTGAGACAGAGACCACCAACCCATTTCCCGTGGATTCCCCACAGCTGCCAAGAGCCGCAACTTCCAGGCACAACAACCTGCTCTCCACCCCAGCCAGAGCCCTGGCCGTAGGAGATTCTGTATCCCATTACCAGCTCCCCAGGGACATGGCCTGCAAGGCACACACAAAACTTTTAATTAGGAATAAACCAAAGCACCTTTTTTTTTTTTTCCCCCTCTTACACTAGTTCAGCAACTGATGCTGATACTGCAATACCAAACTGCTAATATGTAGTAATTTCAGATTAAATTTTGCTGATTTTCATCCATGCTTGATGAAAAATCACATTTTGATTCACACACAGGCCTCACTGTGGTGGCAAACTGTAAAGGCAGCAGCAGTAAAAAGAAGGGAATTGACAGCGTGGGGTGCAGCAAATCTTGTACTTGGGAGAACTGTTAAAGAGTTTTAACATAAGCAGAGAGGTGTATCTTTTTATCATCTGTCCACAGAGATTTGGAGGACTTTAAAGAGATGCAAAGAACTGAGAGTATTCTGTAATCAATGCACATCATCTGAGCACCGAAACTTTATTTATATATTTTAAATATATCTAATTGAAAGGACAGCAACACATAAACTGTATGAATCATAGCCCTCTCAAGCAATTAGATTTGTTATCCCTGCAAACAGTACGTTGGCTTTTTATTCTAATGTGAATTCAATCCCTTGTCAGCTGCCCCACGCATGAGAATACACCTCCTCTCTTTCATCAGAAACGATATCAACAGCAGGAAACTAGCCCTTCTTTCATCTCTGAGGCACCCACCCACCTTTCCAAAGGCTTTTCAACCAGGTGTGGAAATCTTTCTGAATCTGTGCTGAAAGATCCCTTAATTATTATGGCAAAGGAGGTAAATCCTTTAAGAGCAGCATGCTCCAAGCAGTAGCCTCCTGTGTTTACTCATCCAGTAGTTGCTCAGTTTGACAGTACATTAGAAGAGCTTATAAGAAACTCTTTGGACTTTTATTGTATGGGCATGAAACTCTTATGGAGAGGAGATGCTTTTTCAGATGTCTTATTATACAATTAAACAAGAAAGGAGGGGGAAAAAAAAAGCAAGCTGCCTTTCTGGCACAAACATTACAGAGCGCTCAACCTGCCAGCATATTGCATCAGATTCCCACTGCAAGGCCAATTCGCAGCAGCTGAGTAGCTGAACCCCTGACTGTTATCTCCCGCTAACCTACTTCACACTCAGAAGGCAGTAAGTAAGACTGTTTATTGCATCCTCCTTTCTGAGGAGCTGCTCACTACACCAGGATTAGCGGGGGTGGGGGGGCTGAGTTTGCAATTAGGCTAGAGGTCTCACAAGCATTAGAAAAAACAAACAAAAAAAAATTACAATGTATTTTTTAAAAAATAATATCTAACTCTACTGCACTCTACTCAATAAGGAAACTCCATGCTACTCAATAAGTAAACTCCAGGTATCTGTTACCATGCGATCAGGTCTGTCGAGGTTCTGACACTGTGATGACTACTATTTTATTACGTTCCTAGGCATGCTTTGAAACCCTGCAGAAAAGGGGGATTAATTTACCCATCATCGAGTGCTTATCAAGGAAGTCCCCTGAGACTTGCAGGAAGGAGACCACACAAACAGGCCTTTGCTCACAGGTCTCCTCACCCGAACACCTGGCCAAGCCCCCTGATTCTCCTGCACTGGCGGCTTTTATTTTCCCATGACAGAGATCGCTCCCAGATAGGACACTATTCTTTACAGCAGAGGCCCACCCCAACAACGGCTCAGGGGTTTATGTGCTCCTCGCTGAAGCAGCCTATCCCATCCACTTCACAAGGGCAAATAAAACTTCTTTCCATGATCTGCAGCAATACAGAAAAAAAAAAAGGTCCAGCAGTCCTGAATTCAATAAGATACGTGACCTTTTACACCACAGAAATAAGGGCCTGCTCCAAACCTAGCAAGTCAATAGAGAAACTCCTGTTGATTTCAAAGAGCTTTGGATCCGGCCTGGAAATACAAACCTTGCCGCGCATTCGGACACTGCTCCACAATGCACTTCCAAACAAAACTATATTTAGATTCAATGAGAATGCTGTAGATCATACAGGAACTCTTTGAATGAAAATGAAGGTCAGTAGGGTTTGGCTTCCTCTTCAGACCCTCCCCCCCATTCTTGCAAACATCCAGATAAGCATTGTTTAGAAAACAATACGTTACTTCCAAATGTTATCAAAAACCCAACACGCGTTTTGTGTGCCCTGGAACAGAATCTCAGGGTCTTCTGTTGCATTTTGTCCCCTCAGCTAATCCTCAGAATCTCTTCAGGTGTCTAGGCAAGATTGTATTTTTTCACCTGCATCACCTTTTAAAAGCTTCGTGTCACGTGCCCTCGCTCAAGGAAAAGGGACAAGACCTCTGATATACAGAAAACACACACGGAAAGGGAAAAACGGGCAGGCAACTGCAATACACAGGAATAAAGGGGCACACATGGTAAAGGAAACCTCTACCACGCTCACGCACTTTCTCTCCGTTCCCTACCAGATACAAAGGGACATCATGAGGCACAAACTGGAAGAAAATGACACAGCCCCGGCTTGCGCCAGTGACACTTGAGGCCAGGAATGAGCCCGTCAGCCAAGGAGGGGCACTCCAGCACCCAGGCGGTGAAAGCCCACCAACACCATCCCGCTCCAACTTTCCTCCAGCGCCACAAACGCGGGCGTGTGCTTCTCAGCTGCGTTCTAAGGGCTCCTCGGAAGGAGGGGCTGAGCCGCGGCGACCGGCAGCTTCTGGCAGGAGGGATGAAGGTGCTGCAAAGCCCAGCCGCAGCACCGAGCCGGCATCCCCGGCACGGGGCCACCGGGGCTGGGGGAGCGGGACGGGAGCCGCGCTGGCACCGGCGCTCTCGGAGCGGCTCCGGGCTCCGCCGAGGGCTCGGCCCGGACGGCACCCGCACGGCCTCTCGCCCGCTCCGCTGGCCAAACCCCCTGATACTTCTTTTAACTTGTTTCTCGCAGTCGGCGACTCAGCGGACGAGCGTCCACCCGCACGGTTTCGCTTTCCGATAAAGCCCGGGACGGGAAATCTTGGAACTTTTGACGAACCCTCCTGGGTTGCAAATCGCCGGCTTTGCTCTCCTCCCGAAGCCGCGTGGGTGCATACCTGGCCCCGCCGGGTTGGGGGCCAGGCTCCGGCGGCCCCCCGCACCCCCAGAACCCCCTTGCCCCCCGCCGTCTCCCCTGCCCGCCCGGCGGTGCTCGGCGCTGTACGGGCGCACTTACCGGCGGGGCGTTGGGCGGGCAGCCGCCGGCGGCCAGCCGTGCCGCCTGCCTCCTCAGCTCGGCCAGCTGGGCCTGGCAGCTCCGGCACCAGCCCCCGGCCGCCGCCCGCTCCAGCGGCCGCGGCTCGGCCCCCGCGGCGGCCCCCGCTCCCTCGGGCGGCGGGCGGCTGGCGCAGCGCTCCTCGGCCGCCGGCCTCTTCCGCGGGGAGAGCTCCCGCGCCGCGCTCCCCTCCGCCACCTGCGGAGAGAGCAGAGCTCAGCGCGGAGGATCGCGGAGGCAACGCGGCTCCCACCCCCCTCGCGGGGAAAAAAAAAAAAAAAAAAAAAAAAAAAAAAAAAAAAAGAAAAGCCCAAACGCTGGGAGGAGTGTTGTAACAACTTACCCCCGGCGCTCGGGGCTCAGGCCCTGGTCCCGGACCCTTCCTGCCGGCGGCCGCGATCATGATAGCGGGGGATGCGCCCCTGCCCCGCGCCCCGCTTCGCTAGTGCGGACGGGCCGGTGCCCGGCGGCGCGGCCGGCCCGCGGCGCCCATGGCGGGGCGGGGGTCGGGGGGTACCAACAGTGATCTCGCCCCTTCCCCGCCGTCCGGGCTGCCGCTCTAGGTGATGTTGCCTCCCATGTTGAGGAGGGAGTGAAGTTTTGGGCTGGGAGTGGGAGGCGGAGTGAGCTCCCCACGGCGGCACGGGGAAGGACCCGGAGCACGGGAACACGTCGGGAAAAAAAAAAAAAAAGCTGGAAAAGTGCTCGGAGGGCAGGGGAGGAGGGGCTGGGCGGGGGCGAGTGGGGTGGGGTAAGCGGGGCGGGGGAGCCTCGGCCAGGGGGGGCTGGGGTTTAGGGTTAGGGGGGTGGGGGAAGATGACATTTCATAGTGACCCTACAGGATAGTTCCAAAACGGTGTGACTAAAGCGTGGGCACTCCCGCGGCTGCCTCCTTCACACTCCAACACATCCAAGTTCCTCGGGAGTGCGGATAAAAGGGCCGGGCTGGGGGTACCAGTTCCGCGGCGAAGCGCGGGGGCAGACAAGCCGCGGAGCCGTCGGCCCCTGCCGCGGGCGCTGGGTGTGCGGGGCAGCTGTGCCTGGGGGTCGGGGGAGCGGCAAGGGGCCCCCCGCCCCGCCGGTGGTGCTCTCCTGCGCGGGGGACTGGGGCGGGGGGGGCGGCGTCCGCGGGCAGATGCGCGGTGCCGCGGGGCGCAGCCCCCCCGGGGGCCGACTCCCCAGCCGCTCGGCGGGCGCGATGGGATGTTCCTACATGTGAAAATTGACCTGACAGATGGAGAAATTAACGTTCGCGGCTAATTGTCTACTTGGCTGCTGCTCCAGCTCGTATATTTAGCACTTATTTTTAAGTTGGTGGGTTTTATTCTTCCCCCCCCCGGAGAGGGGAGTACGCGCCGCTGTCTATCACTCCCCTCGGCTGCCCGGGCGGGCGGCGCTGGGCAGGGGCCGAGCCGGGACGTGCCCGGGCCCCGCGGAGCGGCCCCGCGGGCGCAGCGCGGCCGCCGCCGCCGTCCCTGTGACCAGGGCGCCACCTGCCGGCGCCGCCGCGCGCGGGAGCCCCCGCTCCCACCCGCGACGGAGCCGGAGCCACAGCGACCCGGCACCCCACGGGGGAGCGGCGGGGCGCGGCGGCTCCCCACGGCGACGCCGAAGGCGGCTCCTTGGCTCCTTCCCCCCCACACCGCGCGGGTGGGCGCTGGTGGCACGGGGCCGTGGGCTGGGGTCTGCGGTGACGGGAGCAGCGCCGAGCACAAAGCGTGGGGAAAAACATACGTATGGACCAAAAACCCCCAACCACCCCCCCGCCAGAGGCACCTGCCCCAGACGCTTAAACTTCCCTGGTTCTCCCGAGCACGTGTCTGAAGCGCGCCCCCCCCCAAAAAAAAAAAAAAAAAAAAAAAATATTAAAAAAAATGGGGAGAGCTGGGGCCATGTGTGTCCCCGCAGCGCGGGCAGAGCCCCCAGGGGCACAGAACCGCTGCCCCCCCTCCCGGAGCGCCCGCATGGAGCCCGGGAAAAGTTTGGGTGTGGAGGTGAAGGAGCGGGACGCGGGGGCTGCCGTGTGCCCCTCTCGGGGGCGGGCGAAGAAGCGGGGCTGGAACAGCCCCCTGCACCCGCGCCGTGCGCCCCGGCTCCCTTCCCTCGCCTGCTCGGGGCTCTGCAGGTCTCCGGGAACTTGCTCCGAAATTCCATGCGCCCGAATAACGGCTGCAAAACCCTCCTGCGCCTCCAAGTCTCAGGTTGGACGGGGCGGGGGGAGTCAAGGGATGTGCTCCCCGGCCGGCGTGGGGCTGAGCCGCGCTGCTGGGCTGACCCCCCTCCTTTTCTTATTAAGTAACAGAAACCCTCCTGGAAATAGCGCGACGCGGTGCCCCCACTCCCCATTTGAAGCCGGGGGCGCACAAGGCGCCGCGGTGCCTGGGGGGGAGCCCCGGGAGAGCGCCGGGCAGCGCCGTGTGCCCCCCCCCGCGCCGTTCCGCGCCTCTCCGCGCCGCTCCGCCGAGCCGCCAGGACTGTTCGTGGTGCTGAAACCCGCCCCGGCACGGCCGCCGTCAACTTCGCACCGCCAAGTTGGCCACCCCCTTCCCGTGAGCCGGCCCGGGGCAGGGCGGGCAAGCGGCCCCCCCCGGCCCCGTCCCGGCCTCCAGCCCCCCGGGGCCGGAGCGAGGTCCCCTCACCTTGGCTTTCCTCCGCAGGAGGTGGCTGGTGAAGCCGAAGATGATCTCCGAGTCCAAGCACAAGGCTCCAATCTCCAGCAGGCTGGGGTTTTTCCTCGTGGCGTTGGAGGCATCGGGCGATTTTTGAAAAGCCATAGTTTGGGGTTGGAAATATCCGGCTCCCTGAGCGGAGGCGATGTATTTGTATACACACACAGACAGAGGGGGGGGGGGGGGGGAAAGAAAAAAAAAAAAAAAAAGAAAAGAAGGGATAAAATAGCAAACACCTCCCACCCCTTAAAAAAAAAAAAAAGAAAAAAAAAAAGAAAAAAAAAAAAAAGAAAAAAGCCAGGCGCGGGTGAGTTACTCCTTCATCTGCCAGGATGCGCGCTGCCGGGCTGAGGTAGCCAGCAGCCGGGCAGACCCACCAGCCTCCCTGCCTCTCTCTGCCTCTCTCCGCCGCTCTCCCTCCCGTTTTATCCCCCCTCCAGCGCACCTTGCCTGACAAGCGAGCGCGGGTGCGGGCCCCTCTCAGCGCCCCGCCGGCACCGCGGCCGGGGCCGCGGCTGCGCTGGGTGCGCGGGGCCGGCAGCGCCCTGCTCCCCCGCCGCCGGCCATCAGCTCGCCGAGCGAGGGGGCTCCCACCGCCCGCTGGCCAGGAGCCCGCCCTGCGAGCCTCCTGCCTCCCCCCATCCACTGCTGGGTGGGTTTAGTGGCTGGGTTGGTGTTGGGTTGGTTTTTTTTTTTTCCCTCCTCCTTCTCCTCCTCCTCCGGGGTGAGCATAAGGAGGGAAAAGCTGCCAGTGAAGTCAGTTTAGGAGCGGAAAAAGACACGGGGGAAAAAAAAAAATAAATAAATAAAATAAAGAGGAAGGAAAAAAAGAAAAGGGGGAAAAAAGAAAAAAGGAAGCCTGAGGGCGCAGAAGTGAAGCGCTTTCCGGAAGGGATCCGGCCATTTACTCCTCTGAAAAGCTTCCCCTTTTTTTTTTCCCATTGCTTAATTTTATTTGCAGCGGGTGAGGACGGCAAGAGGCAGCGAGCTGCTCCTGGTCGAGGGAGTCGAGAAACAGGTCCCTGGAGGCTGCGGCGGGGAGAGGGGCGCCCTCCCTGCAGGCTGCCTCCCCGGCCGCCCCCCTCCGCCGCGGCTCTGCTGCCTCCACCGTACGCGTGTCCCAGCCCGGGGCCGGGGCAGCGCTCTCGGACCGGGGGTCTCCGCCGAGGCGCGGCCCGGCCCGTCGGGGCTGGATCGGGCTCCTCGGCAAAGCGAGGGAGGGAGCTCTGGGCAGCGCGCTGCTCCCGTCCTGTGTACTTTCCCGCTAAACAAATAATTCCCCCCCCCCCCCCGACAAAGGCATTATCCCGCCTCATAACGCCCGCAGCGAGAGCGAGTTGGATAATCTGTTCAGCCGGGCTCCGCACGACAGCGCGCCCCCCCCGCGGGCTCCGCGCCGGCCGCCCCCCATGGGCACCGGGCGCTGCTGGAAAGGGCGGGGGGGACAGGGCAGCGGCGGCCCCCCCGGCCATACCCCCCGCAACTGCCCTTGAGCAGGGCTGAGGAGAGAGGGAAGGAAGGACAGGAGGAAAGGAGGGAGGAAGGAAGGGAGGGAGGGAGGGAGGAAGGAAGGAAGGAAGGAAGGAAGGAAGGAAGGAAGGAAGGAAGGAAGGAAGGAAGGAAGGAAGGAAGGAAGGAAGGAAGGAAGGAAGGAAGGAAGGAAGGAAGGAAGGAAGGAAGGAAGGAAGGAAGGAAGGAGAGGAGGAGGTCTTAAGTCTCTGAGAGGAAGAAAAGGAGGACAGGAATGTGAGATGCTTACAGCAAAGGTGAAAGGATTTGTTTGGCTCCATACTGCATCCCTTCCTGATGTAGACATCTCAGACCAGAGATGTGCCAACGTATGAACTGGTCCCTGAACCCACCTGGGAATGGAGTCTGCAGGGACCCAGCCCCTGTGCTGCTTTACACAGACTCATCCCCTCACCTCACACCAACCCTATCCCAGCCTCCTGCCTCACTGTGCACCACTCTGCCTGCAGTCTTCCACCACCCTCCCCTGCACAGGTGGGACATTCCCCTGCCCTGGAAGTTCCCTGTGCTTGGAAGGTGCCACTTTACCAAAGGGGTGGGAAGAAGAGGGTGAAGGGGAGGGCAGAAGGAAAATGGTGATATGGATATCAGCTGTCCAGGTAAAGTGTGTCCCACACAGGCCCACAGCCCAGGTGCTCAGCATGAGGTAGAACAATGCCCATCACCAGAACCCAAAACATCAAATGTTATTTCCCATGCATTGGGGAAAGAGACCTGGAAACATCCAAGGGCAGAGACAGGCATGGCCATGCCAGGCCGGCCTGCTGCCCACTTTGGAGACAGCCTGAGGCATCTGTCCCCATCCCCCACATCTTCAGCCCAACCCAAGTTTAAGCATTCACATCGTCCTGGCCTGGCCCCAAGGAGAGCCCAGCTCTTCCCTGTCCCCAGGCCACCTCCAGCCCACCAGGTCTCTCTTCCCCAGCACAGTTTGCCCCTCTTCCCAGGCTCTTGGCAGGGATCCTAGGAAAGTCTGAGTCCAAAAGATGCCCTGAATGTCAGGCACTGAGGGTCCCTGTGCAGCTCCAACCTCACCCCCAATCCTGGAAAGTCTCTTTTCAATCACCCCTATTAAAGCAAGTATCTCCTCACCCCACTGCCCTCAGGTGTCTTGCCGATAAACAAGCTGAAGGGAAAGTTATTAGCTTTTATTCATGGTGTCTAAACTAAAGTAAAACATCAACAGGGTGACTGTACATAATAATAGACTAGATAAAGTCCATTTTTCTTGGGCCCTCTGAAAGCGATCCCCCGGCATTAAAACGGGTCTCTTAATAAATATCTTATCTCCCCGCCACAGAGCCCTGGCTGCAGATAACCAGACAGTCATTACTGTACCTCTGAAATAACCCCATTTCCATCAGGGCCACTTCAAACAGGCTCCTCTTTACAGATCCCCCCCTCCTCCCCGAGGGGAGACAGGAGGAAAGCTTGAACTTCCCTGGACGGGGGGTGAGCCATCAAGGGGCAGAGTATTTCATCCCAATCCCCAAGCAGAGTGGGGCTTTACTGCATCGCAATGCATTCCCTTCCATAAGTAACTATGGGGTAAAACATTCCCCCTGTGAGACAAAAGCCTGAATCTACCCACCCCACCCACCCCCATGCCCTGCGCTGGGGTGAGTGGTGCTGGGCTCCTGCAGTCTGGCTCCTCTGGGCCTGCTCTGCAAGCAGAGAGAAAGTTGGGCAGGAGAGTGGGGACAGAGCAGGCAGCTGCCACCTCCTCGAGGGAAAAGGCCTTCCCAGTGTGTGCATCCCAGGCTGCAAGGTGATGCCGTACAGGTTGCACTGGACTCCTTTATTAATAAAGCATACAGGTGATAGTGGATTTATTAAGTATATTGCTGTGATTTCACATTTAATTTACTAAGAATACAATGGTTTGGGCTAGAGGACCCAAGGGAAATCTAGGCAACAGTGAGCAAAAATCCATGAAATTCAATGTAGCACACTAATCATGGAGGCATTATAGTATTAATTGCTATAATGATATACTTCTAATCCTATCTTACACCACGCCACATAATTTCATTGGGTAAGAGAGGAAAGGAATTAAATTTAGTTCAATACAAGGCAAGCGTGTAACTTAATAGCGTAGTTTGCCTCCTGCACACTCACAGGTTTAGGGCTAATGTCATGCAATGCGGTCCACAGCGGGGAAGAAGGACGGCACAGGACTTTTGACAGCCTCGCTGAAATCTGGAAGCAATATGGAAAAGTGTTAGATTTCCGTTTTCGAGAGGCAACCCAGCCATATAAAGGATAATTAGAATTCGTTGTAAAGATGATTTATCATGTCTATCATTGTGCTTGAAAAGGCTAGGTCACCCATGAATGCTGATGAAATTTCAAAGATCTACTCCCCAAGGACTTTCTACATCTGCTGCCCTCTGAGATGGGGAAATAGCCCAGGGCAAGCTACTCATTAATACCGCAGGAAAATATAAGCATTTTGTCCGACATAACATTTTTCTTCAATATTATACCTGACACAATCAGACCTTTAAATAACGTGGTAATAGGTCTCACTTTAAAGTTCATGTACTTGGTATCGTGTGTGTGTGTGTGTGTCGTCGTCGTCCCCCCCCGTCCCGTCCCCCCGTCCCCCCCCCAGGTTTCAGCTAGGTCGTAGCTCTCTCTAACAAGGCAGCGTTTCGACCCGAAACACACTTTCTCCCGTAACAAATATTGCGTGAGGTGGGCGGAGGTGGTAAAGGCAGCTTTTGATCTTGTTTGTATAATATGCAAAAGGACATCAAAGCGAGGGAATAGGGGGAGGGAGAGAAAGGAAAGCAGATCAGGGATAGCCCTAGACACTGGAACACCAAATAGCTCATGAATAGCTAAATAAAAGATAATTAGGAAAACACGATAAATCAGTGGTTCTTTAAAGGGATAGATGGCGGAGCGGGCTGGGAGCGCGGCCAGGGGAGGCGGGCACGTCCCTTTCAAAGCCGGACCCGAGGGCGCCCCAAGCCCAAACCTCGGAGCGGGGGGACGGGAAAGCCCCACGGGCACCGCTCGGCAGGACCCGGCGGAGACACCCCCCCGCCCCCCGCCCCGGGCGGCGGCTTCCTCCGGCCCCGGCCCCGACCCGCCCGGGAGCCCCCGGGGGCCGCGGGGCAGTGCGCAGCGGCGATGGGAAGGCGGGGGGGGCGGGGGAAGGTGTCTCCGGGGGGGCCCGGGCCCGCTCCCTGGGGCGGGGTAAAGGGGAGCTGGTTGCCCCGCGGGGCGCTGAAGGTTTCGGGGCGTTCCCGGGCGCTCCCCACCCCGGGCTGCTCGGGAGAGGAGGGGGGAGCGGGGGGCGCCCTGGGAGCCGCGGGGGCGCCTGTTTGTTTGGGGTTTGCTTGTTTGTTTGTTTGCTGTGTGGCCTCTCCTTTATTTTGATCAGGCCCGGTTGCCGGCGCTGGGTTTAATTGATTTGCGGGGCGGGCAGTTGAGACCATCAAGGGAAACTTCAGCCCTTGCAGACTGTGGAGAAAATAACGATCGTATCAGCGAAACTGGCGTGAAAAGCAAACACCGCCTCCCCCCCGCGCATGTTCACACAAAGATGGGGATGAGGACACCCCAGAGACCTGGGGGTGCCCGGGGGAAGCTGCAGGGACGGACCTGCTGCCTGGGACATCCCTGGGGTCCGAGGGGGTGCCCAGGGAAGCCCCCAGCCCTCTCCTGGTCACCAGCTGCCTCCTGAGGGCTGTGAGAAGATGCCAGCTCCTTGGCGGCTCTGCAACCGGGATGTGCCTGCACCAGAAGGGCCGGAGAGGACACATGGAGGAAAGGGGCTAAATTCGCCCCCCCCTGCGAGGCAGATTTCTCCTCTGTTCCCGAGGTGAGTCAGGCTGGCCAACTCTGTCCTGCCTCCGGGCACCTCCCCCCAGCTCTGTGCTTGGGTGCCTCTTCTCCACAACACTGGGGCTCTGCCCTCTGCTCACTTCACCAGTGCTTCCTTGCCACCCCTGTGGTCCTGGGAGTCCAGCCCAGCCTGCAGAACCCCTTTTCAGTTTCCACCACAGTAATGGGGCTCCCTGTCACACCAAGACCATGTCCAACCTGCACTTGGGGCAATTCAGGGCACAGAGTGAATCTCACAAGTCTGGAGCAAAGCAGAGGCTTAAGCAAGCCTCAGGTCATGACCTGGCTTGGAGGGGAGGCCTGAGTAAAACAATTTGGTGTAAGGGCTCCCCTGTCACTGCCTGGGCTTGGTGGCTCAGAGCAGATCTTGGGCTTGCTCTCGCTCAGTCCCTTGCCTCTTTGTGACCCTGCTCTCCAAGGGGAGATGGAAAGTCCTCTTGTAAACAACTGGTGAAGGTCAGGGGAAGGAAAGCCTGACACCACTTAATGAAAGACAGTTGCAGACAATCTTTTGCTCAGTTGTCCGTGTCTGGGAGGCGTGGGGATCTCTGTGTTGAAGCTTTTTAATTTCCATTCTAATTTGCAAGTCATAAAGAGAGACAGTATGCAGTCCATGGTCTCCCATTTAATTTCTTGTCACCCTAATCATGCCAGTTTAACCCTCACTTGCTTGCTTATGCGTCTCTTATGCTCAGCCCTAGCTACTGTCATCTCCTCTGAGAAACAGCCTACCTAGATACCTCAGTGTCCTGCTTGCACGATAGACCTGTGGTCTTAACACTGTTTCAGTAACCTCTGCCCAGATAGATTTAAGCAGCAGCAGCCCGTAGGAAAAGAGCAAAAAAAACCCCACCAACACAACAAAACAAACCTCTGCCTCCTTTTTAATGTCTGGTTAGATGGTTTTGAAATCAGGTGGTAGGAGTGAGGAGTACTTTTTCCAAGTTATGCCTGCCTGGTTAGAACCACCTTTTCCCTCGGTGCGGGGACACGCACCCGGGGAGTCCCTCTCCAGGCTGTGCGGGGCGGGGGGGCACAAAGCCTGGTCCCCTTTCTGTGCTGCGGGGACGGGGACCCCGGGGGCGGCGGTTCAGCACCGCGGACAGCGTTTCAGCACCACGGACAGCGGCCCCGGCGCGGCCCTCCCAGCCGCCGCCTCCCGCCGCCCCGCGGCCGCTGCTCCTGCGGGGAAACGGGACCCGGGAGAAGATGTCGGAGGACTCTGCCTCGGTGGCGTGTGGGCACACGTTAAAATTAAAAAAAAAAAAAAAAAAAAAAAAAGCTTCTGGCAGCGGCTGAGGGGATGGGGGGATGTGTTTTAATCTCCTTGTGGCTTTGGCAGAGGGATCCTACGGGCTGGAAGGTGACCGATGCTCCCGCAGAAGCAGGTGCTCTAGAGACTGAGACAGGTTGGTGTCACCGAGCCCACGCAAACTGCGTGAGAAGCAATAAAAATCACCTGTGCCTCAAACAAGACAGCAGCCCCACCCTCCCCACAGCTGCCACAGTCCACGAAGCGCCACGAGCCTTTGTTGCAGGTGCGCAAGCTAGCATTAACCAAGTGTCCTCCTCTTCCTCCTCCTCACGTTAGCGGAGTGACTCAGGATGATGGGAGGGGTTTGCAGCCCCTCTCCTGGGGTTGCAAGCGCCCTGGGCATCAACCAGGGCCTAGGAGAGACTTTGTGTATGGGGGAGGGCAGAGAGGGAACAAACCTGCTCTGGCTTCTAGCCTTCATCAAACAGTTCCCCTGTCTCCCCCGTACGGCTCACATGGAGGCACTCCCAGGAACAATCTGCTTTGTGACAAATGACTCGTTGAAAAAGCAAATACCAAGTTCTACCCAACCACATTTTCAAAGGTAAAACAGCATCACAACACACATGACAATATCCAAGAAGTTGCAGCAGGAAGAATCAGTTCCACTGGCCACACACAGCAGAAGCATTTACAGCCTTTGTGACTTGAGAACATATCAAGTACAGCCCTGGAAATAAGCCTCCTCTCCTCCCCCATCCACCACTACAGAATGAAGATTATATTGTAAGAACAAAGTCAGAAAATGTGCTTAAGTGAGCTTGGTATAGCCTCTCCTTGTATCTGCTCTCAGCTCATCCAATGTCTTGTCTTACTGGAGAAGTTACTGTTTTATTTTCTTCACTATGTTGGATCTTGAGTGCATTTTTCTTGCTGCCCCAGCCAAAGCCGAGTGCCTTATTAGCATACAATCATAGAATGGCTTGCATTGGAAGGGACCTTAAAGACCATCCAGTTCCAACCCCCTGCCATGGACAGGGACACCTTCCACTAGACCAGGTTGTTCAAAGCCCCATCCAACCTGGCTCTGAACACTGCCAAGGAGGGGAAGTCTTTATTAATCCTTTAACCATACAGAAAAATGCCATTTTATACATTAAAATTTTGGATTTATTTGATTAGATATAGAAAACTGTGTATCTCAACTAAAATAGGGCTGCTTTGACAGTAAGACAAAGAACAGAGCAGGTGATTATTTTTCAAAGTCTAGTGGCTCCTCTGAGCAGATTTCACTCGCAGCAACAGGCAGGAACTTTTTGACTGAAAAATACTGGTAATCCTGAGAACTACACCAGAAGAGCTTGAGTCCCACACCTCAAGTAATCACAAAACAAAGAGTATTTATCAGCCTCGAAGCAGCAGCACTTCCAGAACTGCCTGGAGTCCCGTCATAGCGCAGCAGTTCCCGGTCCGTCCTTCCCGCTCTCGGCAGATGGCACTGCTCCGCCAGCAACCGCCCTGGACACCCGGCACCCTTCTGCATTCCACTCCTGCAAAAATGCCTCTCAAAGCCTGAACTCGAAGAGTTGAGAGCCACCAAAGAAAAGACAGTTGCTGAGAAGGACTGAAGTCGAGTGGACTTGGGAATACCTGCACGGCAACTGCTGGAATTAAGCCATGCCTTCTGCACATTAGAAAAAGCCCCAGTAAACACACATCACAATAAAGAAATGCATAAGCAGACCATTGATGATTCCCCCCCTCCCCCCCCGAGGGTGCCTTATAAAGGAAGTTTTAAAATCAAGTCGCTAGACCAACCAATTCATCAATTGGTGGTCTTCAGAGAACCTTCTTTTTCAAGTTATTCAACTGTTGCACTGAAGTGTGGCTGTATATTTCTGTCCTAGGATAGAAAGGATGAAGAGCTGAATCAGTATCAGGGTGCTGACAGCCTGAGAAGGCCAAGGAGAATGAATGCAGTTTTCTGTGAAACAAGGCAGAAAAGGGGGTGTGAGAGCATCAGTCTTCCACATGGAAAACATTGCTGGAGAGCCTGTGACACAAACAGTGATGACAGGTTCTTGCATAATGACTTAAAACTACAAATGGTTCACTAAACTGGAAAAGCACTCCCTCTGTACCCACTCAGACCTAGACATTTTCAAGCTACAAATACTTTACTGGTACACAAGACTCCTCTGGGCTTACCAATGTCCTTACATTTGTATCTGTGGGCCATCCTGAACCAAACATGCAATAAACATGGAGGCAATGAAGAGGAGGACCAGCTCCAGCTCCAGGCAAAGCAAGCAGTTGTCCAGAGCAGCAGTCAACAAAAGATGGCAAAATGACCACGAGCTCCAGTGCCTCTATCCCTGTTGCCAGAGCTCTAGAAAGCCAGGATGGAAGTTGCAGGCCCTACTGCGGAAAAACAGAAGATCTCTTCGGCTCTCTCATCCAGGCACATCTCCCCCACAGCAGTAGGGACACTAAGCCAGAATCTCTATCCCAATATTTTTCCTTCTAATTGCAGAAGACATCTGGCCCATGCCCTTATTTACAGGGCAACGTATCAAATTTTGGCTGCTTTGCCTGCATAGCTGAGAAGCCTTCAGCCAGCACTGCTGAACACATCAAGCCAAAACAGTCCATCACATACCAGATGCAAACTGATCGTTCAAACAAAGGAAAAGTTTGTTTCCAGTGGGGGAGGAAAGAAATCAGAAACATCTTCTTCAGAAGACTAAAACAATAACTGGGAGAGGCAATCTCCCTGATTCTGCTAACTAAATCTTAACAGAGACTTACCTGAAAAAAACTAACAACAGTTTTGAGCAACAAAGGTTACTTTCTCCTCTGACGATCCTTCTGGCAGGTGGGACTGGAGGAAGAGGTCAGGGCAGAATAGGATTTTGGAAATGCAGTCAGGAAGAAGATGCATGAGGATGAAAGGAGACGAGAGGGAAAAAGAGGGAAACAGAGAGGGTAAGGGAACGCTAAAAAAAAAAACGCTAAAAAAAAAGTAGCATTCCCACACAGAGGCAGATGTCCCACTGGGAGATAAGGAGTCAAAACTTCATTGAAAAAGACCCCAAAGAAAATTAATACCCAAGACACTCTCTTTTCTCCCCTTTTCCTAACACATTCATCCTAATCTACCTCCTTCCCCCACCAGGGCATCCATCTCCTTCTTGCCTTCATTTCAACTTCTATGAAACCCACCCAGAAGCACGCTCTTAGTACAGCACAGTGAACACACTGGCTGGCTGCTTTCCTAGGCCAGTGCCCCACCACGCTGATCCTGCAGCGAGATACCCCACCTGCCCACCGCCAATCCACTGTTTCTCTACTTCATGAGCAGCAAGAGCTCCCAGCTCCTCTGGCAACACAGCAGCTCTTCTGGCCCCACAATAGCCTAGTATTTTCAGCTCCTTAATAGATCTTGTTCAGTTTACAGTACACAGTCAGGAATAACCCCAGTACATACAAGGTTGCACATGCTCACCCCAGATTCCCAAGCACTCAGAAGTCAAATTCACAGCTATAGGAATAGTGACAACAGTAAAAAAGTCTTCAGCTGTACTGTTTGAAGCTATCCTTGCAAAGATGATGGTCTCCATTTTGTCAACACCAGTGACCTAAAAGTCATGACTGAAAGCACCCAAATGAAAGAGCTATGCCACCAGGCTTACAGCCTAAGCCACCAGGACTTCAGCAGTTCTGTATTCTCTACAGCTTGGACTCATAGGATGACATGGCACATGCTGCCACCAAACAAATGGCCCTTTGCCTCTTTTTTTTTTTTTTTTTTAAACTAACAACCCACACATAAGGGGCACAGGAGTGGATGGTTTGCTGTTACAATCATGTCAGCTCATAGTATTATTTTTTATTAACTGCCACAGTTATATTAACACTGGTATAGCTAAATGCTGCAGAACAACAGGAATGAAGGTCCCAGTGGCGTCTCCTCATATCTCTGAATGATCTTCTGTCCCAGGACAGAGCAGTCACTACCAGCAATAAAGGATATATCTTATACAATGCTTAGCTGTGCTGAAAAGTCAGCTCTTAAGGGAAAATGGGCAACAACTTTTTTATTATTACTATTATATTCAGAAAAATTCTCAAGAGACATTATGTAAGAAGCCAACTATAATGTTAATTATGCTCTTTCTGGAATTCATGGTACATGAAAAACTATTGATAATCACTCTCAGTAGGAAGCCACCTGAAGCCAGGTTAGTTATCTGTCTCAAAAAAAATAGTTTTATGCAAACATATTCTATCTTTATTTTTATTGACCAATAAATAAAAAGTAGTAATAATTCACAGCTTCATGGAGCCATATCCACAGGCTGAAACTTCCGTGATAGAAAAACCGTTCACTGATCACTATAGTATCACTAAATTGCATCTGAAGTCAGCTGGAGGGGTTCAGACTGACACCAGCCCGAATGTTATAAGACAGCAAGCGAGTACCTGCAATGCCCATGTTCTTGGATGCTGACAGGCTGAAAGATGCAATAACTTACATGTTGACTTTCTAGACCACTTACAATTAAGTCTAAATATGGATTTTGGAGCTAAGTTTAGGCTCTGGGGCTGGAAAGGCATGACTTTGCAAGATGCTGGCCTCTTCTGGGATATTAGATGTTTAATACACAGTCTGCACAAACAGAAAAATCCAGTGCCTGTTTTTAAAGTAGTGTGGTCACTCTGTTTTTTCTTCAAACCCCTATTACAAAATAGAATGCACAAGAAGAGCCAGAAAAAATATGTTTGTATTTACTAGGGAAAGAAAAATAGGAAGGGAAGACGTGAACAACATTATTATATGTGATGAATCTCCTGTTTATTTTAGAGAGTCTGGAAATTGCCTTATTTTTTCAGTTGGATCACGTCTTTGTGAAAGATGTGTCCCCCTCCAAACCATAAATATTCCAGGGACATCCTATTAGCAGTGTTATGCAAGAGAGGGAACTAGTTTATCCACGGAAGGCATTCACACTGCCTTCTGACATGCATTTGATTTAAACCTGTCTTCTAGGTTCCCTCTATAGCAAAGGGGATTCTGTCCAGGACCCTCACAGCAGTCCTCTGTCCTCCCTTTGGAGATGTCTGAGAAGATTAGCCTCTCACACATGCCACCTAAAATTAGTGTCATGTGAATATCCTATTCTGGCCTTATAAACTTTGAATCTGTGAAAACAATAAAACACTATTCTTTAATTTGACATGAGCACAAAACTGCCTTTTACAATTTTCCATTTGAATCTGGTTAGAGGGAGCCTGGGATGCCACCACTTTGAGCTTTACTATTTGGCAACATGCTGTTGAGGTATGAAGCCAACAGTGGTCCCCAAATAAACCTGCACAACTCTGCTGAGTGAATGTGGCAGAGTAAGCATGGCCTGATAAGGCAAGTTTTAACACAGGCTGCAATGAGAGTGGAAGGATCAAGTTGGAATAAAAATCCTGTCAGACTTTCTCCTTCTAATTCTAAATCACCTTTTAGATCCCATTCATTCATGGGGGGGATTAAGGTGCCCAGGAACATGATCCACAAAAGTCAACATGCTCTACAGGAAGGTGCTTATTCTGAGAAGAAAAAATCAGGAGGAAGCACAAGACACTGCAAAGAGAAAGGCTATGGTGCAAAGAGCCACTTCTTCATACTCCAGATCCTCCCTTGCCTGGAGCAACGTGCTTATGAATTCTGCCCCACCAGGCAACAGAAGCATCAAGGGAACCTTCTCAACAGCCCACCAAAAGTAAATTTTTCCATGCACCAATTGAGCTTCACAAGTCTTCTGACCTGGTAATAAGAAGAGCAAAACACCGGTTGGGCCAGACAGCATCTGGGATCGGGAATCACTGGTTTTACCTGAAATGACAAGTGCACAGATCACTGCAGCAGTTTTAGTATTTTCTGTTTGTTTATTCTGTTCCATCAGTGTACACAAAAACCTGGTGTTTTCCTGGTTTTAAGTCCATGTGAAAGAGAAAAGATTTGGCTTTCTGTTTGGATGTCATAATATTAATAGAGAACATCTTTAGAGGCTTATTGCAATGCAATATTGTCAATTACAAGCATTATGAAAATGAAGAAAAAAATGAGGACATAATGAATCATTCATCCCCACCCTACAACAAAAATCACGAGAGTAAAAATGGCTTTGATTCCATTTGTTTACCAGTTTCTGAGCATTTCTGTGTCGTCAGATTACTATTTCAAACCCTTCTGCCACAATGAGAGCTAAGAACTGTCTTAAATAAAGATTCTCAGTTATCCTTAAATCACAGGAATCCTGAAGCTGGAGCCTTTGGCGCACAAAATATCTAACAAAACAAGCCAACAAGGAACAAAATCAGCTAACAGGTACTCTGGATGAAAATTCCAGAGCAATTAATGAATTATCAACACCAAACAGGTTCATAAAGTTGGCTATGCTGCAAGACCCAGAAAAGATGACATTCGCTAGAACAGATTAAAACTGCCTAAATGAAAAAAGGGCCAGTATACTACTTAAGGTATTAATCCTGATCAACTATGCACGATGTTCCAAGGAAAAAAAATAACCAAACAAAACCCCACACCCAAAAAAACAGTTTGGGCTTTTGGTTTGAGGCCAGTTCTCCCAGTTGGTTTCTTAAGGAGTCAGGAAAAAAGCTACCAGCAAAAATAGCTCAGTGTAACACTCACGAAATGTGGTAACTAAACATTATTTTAAATTTATTTCATCTTGACACCAAAAACAGCTCTACAGCTGTTTTATGATACTGTGAAGGTTAAACTACTACGGAACAAGTACTCCTGCATGCGGCTACTATAAAAGTGTCACTGAGTTATTTCTAATTTTAGTGCTCGTTGTTCTAAAAATTGCTTCCTGCTGCACTTCAGGAAGCAAGAAAAAAGGTGATTCACATAAACCTAGCAGCTGAGGAACAACACAGATCTAAGCAACGGAGCACAGCAGCTATGTATAACTAGAGGGTTTGTATTGGACTAAGACTGCAGGAAGACTCACAAGGGAGTTCAAGTCACCATAGTCCACAATGTGTCTCGTGGCTGATTTAGTGACACTGCCCTACTTTCTAGCAAACTAAGAGAAATAGGTACTTTTAAGATAGAATGGGTCTCACTTACTTGAGCCATCCAGTTTAAGATCATGAGATGAATCACACCTGAAAATGGCCATTTGTCTGCACTAACTATAAAGTTAGTTTGGGCAACTAGGTATTTACGGTTTTTCAGGACAATCATATCCAACAGCCCAATAAAAAGTAAATTGGCAGAACACTACTCCAGCTTCAAATACTGCTACACCCCCACCCCTGGGACCCAAATTTGTCACTAAAAAGGAGGGAAAGAAACAAGCTCAAACAGTAGATACAATAAATTTGCCAGCTATGCTTGTAGGAATTAATGCCTTCAGAAGGCTTTCCCTATTTCCCAGATACCAGTAAAAACCATTACCAGAGAGCTGGGTCTGCTAAGAACATCAAAAAGATTACATGAAGCCACGTAAGATAAAGGCAGATGTAAATCACTGGTCTCTGTATCAGACAGACAGAACAAAAACTATTTAGCGGGATGATCGCCAGTACTCGTCAGCTACCACTATAAGTTGCCAGATACTATGAACACCTTGAAATTGAAAGTCATGCAAATTCTAAAATCACAGGTTGTCAGATAAATTTTTGTCAAAGAAGGGAACTAGAACCAAATCAGCTAGCAAAAATATCATGCCTTCATTGTAATCAAGCACAGACTTTGTCACCCCGTTTATCTCAAAGGGATGCCATCACTGCTGATATGAACAACTAACTGTATTTGGATAATACATTTTTCAAAATTTATCTGCATTCTCCAACCCCGGTTTTGAGCACAAAATCACTTTCAGGGAGAAATAATTTCAAGGCTTGTGTTTCATTTGGAGCCAACTGGTATAGTTACGCAGAAATGGAAGACAATATGCCAATTTACACGGGCTGAAAGTACGGCCATTAATGCATGTCTGTGGGATTGGAAACGACCAGCAGTGGGTGAGCCTCTTCTCCCCCTTAAGTCAATAAAGCAAATGGTTAGATCAGGCCTAAGAATTTCCAGTGCTTGAAGTGGTGGACGTCTGTTCTCTCGGCAAGTAAATTATTCTGTGAGAAACATTGCAAGTACCATCCCAGAAGCTAAGCATAAACCCTCTGTGAATGTTGACTACTGATGCCTAGAAATAATTTTACTTTTTTTTTTTTTAGTATTAGCTTTTCATAAAACAGCTTTTTACTGTTATTTTTAAGGACTTCTAGAGATGCAACTACCTCTTCTTCAAGAGCCTAAGTATGATGTCTAAGTAGGATGTCTAGGATGCCCTGATTACAGCATTACTCAATAGCTGAGAAGCACCAATATCTAGACTGCTCCTACGCAGAGGGGTGTTATTCAGTAGATGACAAAGAGCAACCCAAAACACACCTTTCTTAATTCAAATGTGAATTTGATTTGAATGCATATTTTACTAGGTGTTGCCACCTGAATCTCTGACCAATCAGCATCCCACCCAACGTATTCATGTGTATACTGAAACTACGAGATGCTGCCAAAGCATTAAGCAGCCTACAGAAAAGGGCAGGGAGGGAGGAATGTGCTTCTACTTCCTGTTCTTGGGCAGAGCAGACAAGGAGAAACGCCTCCTTAGGCCAAAGGTTAGTCCAGAACCAGGTTTAATCCACCTATGCTTCCAGTCTAGCCATAATACCTTTGCTATTCATTTAAAAAGGGAGTAAGAAAAATTAAATTATCCAAAGGCCAAGATTCTAGTGATAAGAAACTGGAATACTGTCTGAGATGTTAATAGTAAGAGCTAAAGACATGCTCTGCAACTGCAGGGCAACATTTTACTAAGCTTGGCAGAAGAGTCTCCTCCCTTCATCCCCTCAGGCTTTTGCTTAGCTTAGACAATATCACAAGGAAGGGCTCTTTGCCCAGAGGTTTTCACTGCGTATTTGTTGGGGATTTTTGTTTGTTTGTTTGTTCAATCACATGGCTTACTACCAGCTTATGAAAACTAGAAGCCTGTCATCAGGAGTTCACCCAGTCTGAGAGAAGAAAAACAATGGTGAGAAGTCAACCTGATTCCATACCTTTAAATGTCACAGAATAAAACACACAAAAAAGACATTCCCATAACATTGCAATACTCCCCAATTTCAGCCATAGGTTATAATGAAACATCAGTTTCTATAAGAAATCAGTACCAGAGATTTGTCTTGACACAGACAACCCAGTATAAGAACATCAAGGTCTTTGTGTAAGCAGAACCTCCCCACAGGTTTGCTCTTCCAGAATGACAGACACTATCCTTAAAAAAACAAAACTCTTTTCTTACCCCTGTCAGACAGGTTTCTTTCCAACTTTTTCAGGGCACACTGTACTTAAAACACAGGAAAAAACCCAACACTTACATCATCTTGAGCTGTATTAAGAAGAGCAAAGAGGATTCCCTAGAAACAGGAAACCCCACTTCGTACAGTTCATATTCCCACCGAAACCAACAGACAGCTTGGATACAGCCAGCTGAGAGGATCAGACTTATCAACTGGAGGTGGGGCAGGAGGGAAAAATCCTGGGTGAAATCCCAGCTGGTGTAAATCAGTGTAACTCCACTCAAGTTAATAGGGTTGTGCCGATTCAAGCCAGCTGTGGATCTAACCAACAGTGTGTTTTGCAAGTCTATTTTCAACTCTTCAGGGCTCTGCTCTGCTGTGTTTAAACATTCACAACACCCACTGAAATTAATGAGAACTGTGTGTGCAGAACACTAGTGTTATTTCTTTTTAAATATTTGGGAGGTGCTCAGAGACTGTGATAATGAGTGCCATATATTAGAACCCAGACAGAATGGTATTGAATCATCAGACCCTTAAGTGGGACAGGTCGTTAATCTTTTCCTTGGGAGAGCATTTCAATTTTTGCCTTGGCAAATGAGGAATCATCATTAATAGATGTGGGGGTTCTACCTTTGCCAAGTCCCAGACAAAGTCTGTTTTTCCATTTGCCTTGGGCTTGTGTAAGCTTGCCTAAGGAGGCCAGCCTCACAGTTTGAGAAACACTGCTAGCAGCCACCATACCCTCATTCCCAGCTAAATTAAACCCTATTATGCTGTAATTAACCTTGCCTAACTTGTTCTGAGTTACAGCAGTAGGTAAAAATCATGCTTTTCCTAGGCTGTCCCCAAGAAGCATTTTTACATATCAGGTCTGCCTACTCTTCAAATATTTGCAGCTTCTCCTGGAAGCTCTTCTTCTGAAGATCACAGTTCAACTGCAGGCAATGTCAGAACTCTTCTTGACTTCAGTGAGGCCAGAATCACCTGCAAATATACTTGTGCACCTTGTGTTCATGCCAGATGGCATTTTTTGAAGCAAACACAATACCACAGAAGTGATGGTGAAAATACAGATATACATCTTGTTGTTTTTTAAAAGTTTAAAACATACACATAGACAGGCTTACCAAGTTTCCTTGGTCAAATTTAAAGCAGTAAAATTCAATTTTATGAATCAGTCTGTTGCCTGTTTTATTTAGAGGTAACTTTAAAAAAAAAAAAAAAGAAAAAGAAACATAACACATTTTAGTTCCTTTTGATATTTGGAGTAAGGGTGAGAAGAATGAGCATGAGGTAGGAAGAACTTCTCATTTACAAAGAGCTACCCTTTTAGGAGAAAAGTAAGTTGTTGGCAGAATTTCTGGTTCCAGATTTTTTATTCCTCCTCTTTTTAAAAACTCAAAATTCTGCAGCTGTATTTTGAAAGATCCAGCGTTTTAGCTAAGGTCCATCCAAACTGATTAAGTCCACGGACCTTCAAACCAGGCCATCAATGCAAGTCTTAAAAACAGACACCCACTAAAGTAATTCTGATGAAGGTAGGACACAAAGTCCAGAGAATCCTTTAACTGCCTGCAATAAGTATATCCATGGACAATAGAGTATAAAACACCACAGCATAGAGGCTACACTGTCCTAAATAAAGGTGCACTCACAGGAAAAAAAAAGTGCTCTCACTGAATACATGTTACATATATTACCAGTGGAGAGGTGGGAAGCCTCTGAAGAATGCAGCTTGGAGAACCAAATACAGTCTTGATTTTGTTTTGGTTTTGTTTTGTTTTTTTTTTTTTAAATCTGTGCATCTTAATGTATGAAGGGAATAAAAGAGAGAATAATTGGTTACTCAGTAAGTGCCAACAGCCTGCCTCTAACAGAGCCAGCTGACCACAGCGGAGCAGCAGGAGGATTTATCCTACCTGTTCCTTTTAAGATATTAACTCAGCTCCCACAGCACATGCAAAACTTTTTTTTTTTTTTCCCTAAAGTACTTGCACTGACACTACTCCTGCCACCCCCAGAGCGGGAACCTCGGCAAGCACCGGGTCTTGCGGCGCGGCCCGGCCCGCTCCTCCCGCCACACCGGCCCCCCACCCGCCTCCCCCCCTCCGCTCGCCGCCTGCCCCAGGTGCTCCGGGCCGGGCAGGGCCCCCCCGGCCCACCGTGCACCCCACCGTACACCCCACCGTGCGGCCCCACCGCTCCCCGCGCCCGGCCCCTGCCCCGCTGCGGCGGGTGGCTGCGGCCGGGGGCCGGGCCCGTCCCCGCCGCTGCAGGTCTCCGGCGGCGCCAGGGGGGCTCGCTCGTCCGCCGCTGCCGGCCCGATGCCCGGGCCTCGCTGGTCAAGTGGTCCTAAACATTTCACAATTATGATAGAGAACTGTTGAACTGTTAAGAACCACTGCACCAAGGAGGCTGAGGAGCCGCGGTCCGCGGGGGGAGCGGGGCGGGGCACACGCTTCCCGCTCGCTCCTGGGCCCGGGCTTGGCTCTTCCTTTCGCCACGGCGGACCTGGGGACGAGAAAAAAAAAAAACAAAAAACAACACACGGGACTGGCGGGCGGCTCCGGCGCCGCGGGGAGAGCGCCCGGCCCGGCCCGACGCCCCCCGCCCGCCCTCCCGCCCTCCTTCCCCGCACGCTCCTCACTCAGCGCCAACACTTACTCCTGGCCACCGACCCGCGAACGTCCCCCTGGCCTTGTGCTGGGGCTCTGAAAGCTTGACAGCAACAAGCTTTCTTTAAAAGGGAAAAAAAACCAAAACAACACAACAAAAAAACAACCAACAAAGAAAGAAAGAAAAAAAAAAAAAGTCTTAAAAAGAATACTAATAAAAAAAAGCCATTCTCCTCAGGAGACCCAGCTCGGAGACGGCCCGGGCCGGTCCCCCGCCGCGGCCGCCCCTCTGCCGCCGCTCGCCGTGCGGGGCCCTTTTATACCCGCGCGGGTACCTCGCGGTGGATGAGCCGTCCCCTGCCGCGGCAGCCAGGAATGCAGCCCTCGCCCCTGACACGACCAGTTTTTCCAGGCTGCCTTCGCACTGACGGGGCGGTTTTGTTTCCAGCCATCATCTGGGGCGGCCAAACGTCAGCAGGTAGAAAAGGACAAACCTGTTCCGAGGCGGCGCGTTTCCTCCCGCCCGCCCTCCTGCCCTCCGCCCTGCCACCGGGGGGAAACTGCTCGACAGGTTTCGCCGAAGCTGGAGGTGGCTCCGGGAGGTGAGTAAGAGACTCCACCCTGCGCCCTCCTGACAGGAGCTGCCGCGGACGGGCCGCCTGCCCTTGGCACCCTCCCGGCTCCCTTCGCCTGGCTGCCAGCCGTAAAAAACAAAACAAAACAAAAAAGCCTCAAACCGGCCCGTCACGTTCTCCGGGGGATTTCGTCGCCGCGGTGTGAACGCCCGCCCCGGCCCGGGCGTCGTGCTTGTGGTGGCGTCGCGCCTGGCGAGGGAGGCCGCTTCCCGCCCAGCCTGCCCCCGGGCCGGCCGCGGGTGGAGGGGCCCGGGCTCTGCCTGCTGCCCTCCCCGGTGCTGGGTCTCTCCTCCCTCCCCACCAGCCCATCCTCTCTGAGAGGCGGCGGGGCGGGGGTTGCCTGCAGAAGTCAGGAAGAGCCCCCCGACACCCCTGTGTGGGCTGGCAGCGCTGCCACGCGCCGCCCTGCCCTCCGCAAGGGTAGCACGGCGTACCCCTCCCCAGCCTGGAAGTGTTCACTGCTGGCTTTACTCTCCTGACCGTTGGGTTTTTTTGCTCAGAAATGGCGTGAGAAACCACTGGCTGTGTGAGAAGGGGCTGCCTTTGCCCCGTTCTCCCCCACCTCTCCCCACAGCCCCACTGCTGGTTCCCCAGGTGCGGCATCGGAGGCGTCGGGGAGCACCGAGCCTTTTCAGAGCTGGCTTTCTGCTGCGGAACGTTCCTGACCTTGAGAAGATCACGCCGTTTGGTTTCAGAGAGGCAGGACTAAGAAACCGGGACTGAGAAATGTGAGGAAGGGCCTGATTTTCAGAGGTGTTGGGCAACCACTGGGGAGGACGCCCTGAACTCCACAAAATCAGGCCACTTGCTCATTGTCACACCCTTAGCCGTGACTGAGAGAGCAACCATCTCTGAGTTTGGGCTGCTTCAATTAATTCCTCTCAATTTTACTCTCTTTATTGACAGAATAGCAATGAAACATAATTCACCGAGGCTTCCAAGCCGTGGCGTTGGGGTGAGGTGAAAGGCCTTCGTGGCCTGCCACCTCAGGCCAGGATTTATGGCAACCCAACAGCAGGCTTCCCTGTGGTGGCAGCGGGGATGCTGGTCGGTGGTGGTGCTGGGCTGCCTGGGTTGCTCTTGCCAGCCAGCCCAGGAGACACCATTTCAAAAAGATGTGGATGGTAAACGCTGCTCTGCCAGTGACTCAGCCTACGGCCTCAGCCAAGTCACTTCACCACACCTTGAGAGGGAGAGATAATGCTTACCTACCTCATCTTATGAGGCTTCACTAATGTTTATATAGTGCTTTGAATGTTTAAAGAACCGTCTAAGTGCTGTGTATGAATTTTGGTGCTCCAGATCCTGTGATCTTTGGCCCTTTAAAAATATATAGGAGACTCAAGGCGGTCCCGGAGGAAATGCCCGTACAGGCGTCCCAGAGCAGCAGGGGAGGGAGCAGCCCTCGTGGCTGTGCCGCAGCTGTTCCAGCATGGCCCGTGTGAACGTGGTGCTCGCACCAGGAGCAGACAGGTTGCTCTAGGAGCCTATGCAAACCTCATGCTGAGGAAGCTCCCCGGATCTAGGCTGGAGGCATTTCAGTCCACTTCGGTTAAACCAGCTCCTGCTCTTCTGCTCTGCCCTCTCAGATCAAACACAGAAGTTAATTTTGTGCCTTCTTCCAGATAGCCCAATCCGTAGGGGTTTTCAGGACCTTTTCGCTGTCACAAAAGGGTATTCTCTTGCCGTAGATAGAGGAGGGTACACAAATTGTGTTAATTCAAAGGAGACCCCTGTCCTTGCCATCAGTGGAAATCTGTGGAAGCAAGGCTGCTCTTTATTCCCTGTAAGAGTTGCCATTTCTTTATGACACAGTGTCCTAGGTCTCCCACTCCTGCCAGTGATGTACACAGCATGATTACATGAGCTGTATTTTATATGTAATCCCTCACTAACTATACTGCCAGCTCTTGCCTGCTCCTGACAGACACAAACGCACACCCACACCCATGGCTCCACGAGACCCATCAGCTAAATAATAACCCGACTGTCCACACTAACTGGGTGCAAAAGCCCTTTCCAGCCAAACCAGTCAGAAGCCACTACTGTGCTGGTGAGATATATAATCCCCAGGGATCCCACTGCTGTTCTGGTCCAGGTTCAGACACGTGGCTGATGGCCGCTAAGGAAAGACTCTGAGCCCTAAGTGGGGAATTTTCTGGGGCAGCCAGGGGGAACTGATGTACAAGAACCTGTATAGGGTTTAGGCAGGATGAATCATCTTCTGCTTTGGGTTTGGGGTGGGTTTTTTTGTGAGTGTTGGTGGCTTTACTGATTGAATGTTTTAAGTTTTGGGGGTTTTTTGGGGGGAAGAATATAATAAAAGAGAGTACAGGTCTCTTGTGTTTTCTTCATAAGGGGTGTGTAACGGGTGGCTAGAATGAACTTTATTATAGGCTTAAAGAGATCCACCTAGTCAATATATAAATTCCCTTAGATCAATAATATGAAATATGGGGGGGGGGGGGGGGGGTAGTAACTAACATGTTAGAGAACAGTGGGCCAATGTACATTAATTTATTCATGCAATTATTTAATAAGTTCTGTTTCTTACCTGAATACCCCCAGTTATAAAAGTAAGAAAGCTAACATCCTGCTACCTCCCTTAACCAGGTGGAGAATAGGCCGAAGGCTTTAAAAGGTGGAAGAGTAGAGGTGCCTAACAGTAGAAGTGGACAGATAGCACTATGCAAGGGAGTTTTCCTCTGTGACAGTATGAAAGGTGATTGAAGCATTAAAATAATAGAATTTGTTCTAAAATGGTACATAGAGAAAAATGTAGTTGTATTAGAAGGAATAGTAATCAGTCCTTAATTTTTATTGATGGTTAAACTGGGTATTGTTTATATCCTACTTTTTTCATCTGCATATCTGTGACTACAGTAGTTCTGTGCTTGGATTTTAAGAGATCACAGTGCAATAAATGGTCCTGTTAAGCAAGCAGCAGGTATGTCTCCCATGTGTTTGCAGCCCAGGGGCACAAACCCAATGAAAAGGACGATGCTACTGACCAGCATGGATTCATTGCGCTGGGCGTTGAGAGCTCTCTGACTGCACTGACACTCCAGAAGCCTGAGCAGCACGCTGTAACTTGGTACGTGGTGGCTTGAGCACCTTAAACAGCAGGCAGAGTTTTCTTGGAAGGGGGAGGTGAATACTAATCAGCTGATAGTGTCAAACAAAGCGGGCAGCACAAAAGGAGACATAATGCCAGGGGTGATTGAAAGAAACAAAGAGCTGGCCTGGGAGGAAGCAAAGATGGAGGGGTAAGCTTGTGGGGGGACATAAAAAGGCATGCTGCTCGCATGGCAGAGTGTGGTAGGTCATGAATGCTCTGGTAACAAGAAGAAGGTTATATTTCAAGGAGGTTCTACTTTGAAAAGATGATGTGTAAAATGATTGGGAGGTGCTATCGTTATTTTCCATCAATATCCCCGCACTCCTCTAGCAAAAGGTGCTAATACTTTTCTTGCCAATACCTCACTCCACAAGTAATACTGTGGAAGGGCATGGGACCACCCAAAGTACTGTTCCTTGTACTACAACATGTTTTACCTGACAATTCTAAACTTAAAGTAAATCCAGCGTGTGAACTAAGGCCAGATGTGTCGCTTACTGTTTCCCATCTTACCATTTTACCTTCCTCATCATTTCTCTACTGATATGCTATTCTTGCTCATTATTGCTCACCTAAAATCAGGTTGGAAGTTTCTTAAGTTACAACCCGGAGTCTCACATGTCCTGTAAAGTGCCTGTCATATTCTTGGGCCTGGTAAACAAAAAACCCTGTGCAAGTGGATTTTCTCCCACCTCAGGAAATCAGCCTTCCATATGTTCATAGCAAACACTGATGGGGCAACTTCTTGTTTACTTTAGTTGGTTCAAACTAATTTGTCAATATAGCAGCCCACTACGTGTCACATGTGAGCATAATAATAGCTTGATAGTAACTTCTTTTGCAGTAATAAACACCTTGAGAGATGGCCTAATGCCTCCTCATAAATAGGAGGCCTTTTGAGATTATTGCCTAAATAACATCAAGTGATTTATCAAGAAATAAAATGGGGTGGGATGTTTTTCCTACCAAGAACTTTTAGAAAGATTGGGGGGTTTGCCATTCAGTAGCTAAATTAATAAAGACATGCTAGAAATTAAAATATGGATAACAGCTGCATGTGAAGCTATTCACATTTTATTGGAAGATGCCACCATGTATGCACAAAATTTCAATTAAATCCAAAATTATCAATTTAGCAGGAGAGGGGTTTGTATCTCGTGCTCATCTAAACAGACAGTTCATTGTCCCTGGGCACTGCAGAGGTTACATACCAATTTAGTGTGTAATACCGCTTTCCTTGTTCTGATTTAACATCTTGTTCATTCCAGAAGTTAACTGTGTAAATAACACTATACAAATTAATGTACTTTTTTCCTTTTGGGGAGAATTTTCTAGTCAAGCTTTGTCTGTATACAGTTGCACAATAGCTAGCAGTAAGTAACAGTATAAATTTTCTGTTTTCTACTTCAAATTTTTGATTTAAATGTTAAATATGTCAGTTCTTTTAATAACTAGTCTAGAATAAGGAGACCTGAGGGCTTTGCACACTCGATGCTGGATCAGTGGGCACAATTACCTGTGCATCAGCAGTTGTAAAAAAAAAAAAAAAAAAAAAGTGAAAAAACAATCCTTGTGCTGTAAAGACAGCACATGAGCTGTCAAGTGGATGTGTCCTAGGAGAACTGTCAGCCTCTACATCAAGAGCTTGATATTAAGAAGGTTCAACTCCAGCTGTAGGAGCCCTAAAAAACATTATGTAAAGTGTATTGCAAACAATGAGGCACGTCTGTGGTCTGGTGTGGATTATACTGCCATGACTTTCCACTGGAAGCTTAGGAGCCACAGCAGCACCATTGAGATGCCAGCTGGAGATGTGTGTATGAGAAATGGAATCCACTGAGTCTGTTTTGCAATCAACTCTGGATAAACAATCTCTAGTATTTTTACCAAATTTCAGTAAAGTTTAGTCTCATGGTTACTTTTTAATCTCCTCGCAATCAATTCTCCTTTCCTCTCTTTTTAATGTTGCATTGTTTTGGGATTTTTTAATTTTAAATAAAAATACAAATTAAGTAGCCAGTGAACAAGATTTTGACATGACCAGTAATATTGAATGGCTCACTTCCCAGGTGCCTGACTCTATATAAGAGGTGCTGACTTTCAAAAAATGCCACCTACCTTTTATTTTACTGTTAACGTTCAGGTTAGACCCTGGAAGTTGACACCTGAAATCACGAGCTTGTTCTGAACATTTCATCCAGACAATTAATATTTAAGATGAGCTGCTGTGCACTAAGTGTGCTTTAATAATTTAATAATCACAAACTTTGTACCAACTTTATTTTCCATGTTCACCAACCAGCTCGTTTTTCAGGGTTAGCAGCATTATGTGCCCTGTCCCATAAAGCCATCTGAAAAGAAGTCTTTACTAATGGTTTGACCATCTATTGAGATTTCCTAAGTATTTTCTGGTTCAAGCCACTGAAAACAGAGTCAGAGTGTGACTTTGCAGTGAAGTAGCATGGTCATTTTTAGCAACATCTCATATTTCTGGTTTTATGTCCTTGAATGTAGAACTTTCCAAACAACGGTGGTGAATGGTGACATAGCTGTGGGCAGAGTGCTTGGTCAAAGTGGTCCAAGTAAATAAACTGACATTTCACATCACACTCTGTCCATCAGCAGAGATAACAGGCAGTCAGCTTTGTCCTGAAGCCCTGGACCTCTGCAGGATTCCGCAGAGATCTCTGCTGGTTGTCTTGCCTCAAGGGTGCTGGGAATCATGTCACCCAGAACTGACCCTTCAGCGGGAAATGGAAATTCAGATGTGCCACAGAAAGAATCTGATGCATCGAAATCCCACTTTTACTGGGCCCTGGTCACAAAGATCCACAGCAAAACATATCCAGGAAGGAAGTCACACACCCTGAAAGATCAAGTGTAATTATTCATGCACAGGCATCACTTTCAGAGAATCTCCCCAGCGCAGCAGCTTCTTGCATATGACAGGATTAATTTACAACTCTCTGTTCTAATTGTGATAGCTCCTTATCTCTCAGCAAAAGATTGCCATTAAGATTCCTTTTTCTTTACCCTGAAATTCTTTTCTTTGCTATACATGACCATTGCTACTGAATTGCCAGACTGTCATTCCCCTTCTATGCTAATAGTTAATCATTTAATGTTAAATAATTGGAAATCAAGGTGTAGAAATAACCAGCTGACATAAACAAAGATTATTGTAATTCGCCTGCCTCTTTCTTACCACCTTTCACTGCGTGGAGGCTCATCTAATTTCACTTATATACTCTTAAAACCAGGGTCTGTGACTGTTGAACACCAAGCACAAGAACCTAATAGGACCTACAACAGTGGCACTGCAGAAGAAACACATTTGTTGTGCACATAAACATGTAATTAACAGGGCTCATCTGTACTCAGAAATGCTGCCTGCGCTACTAAGCTGGCAGTTCTGGCCAGGTAATATCTCCCCTGGTCACCATTCTGGTCCCATTTTGAAGCTGAGAAGGTGTGAAGGAATACGGTGGCTTGAGAGAGTGCTTATTTACTGTTGTGATCCTTCTTGCTGCCGCAAGACAGAGGATGATCTCTCAGCCTTGTCCCGTCTCGTTGTGCAATGTGCCGTGCATCAGGTCACGCATTGCTGAAGCTTGGCAGTGCCTGCCTACGGGGGAGGCTGCAGAGCGAAGCGGCACCGTGTTGTTGGTTGGCACCTTCCCGTGGATTTGGCTGACGTCTCCTTCTGATGTGCAGCATCCTGGGGCAGGAGGGAGGCACCGATGTGGAGCTCAAAACACCAGTGGGAGTGGGCAAGATATGCAGCAGCTGAGTGTGGCCGAGCAGGCGAGCCTTGGCAGCGCTGGGTGAGGGGGAAAGGGGCACTGCCTCTTCCCTGCACCAGAGCCTGCGAGGAGTAGTGGTCCCCATTTGTTACATCCTCCTGTTATGTCAGCGGCAATTTTGGTCAGATGTCAATGTAGATTTGGACTTCAGTGACCAAATCCTTTGACCATGAGATTTATATCAGCTCTTCCAAATAGAGCCACATTAAGTAGTGCTATTTTTTGTGCGGTTTACACCAGACATTTCATTTTGTTGCTGTGATTCAGGATACTTGTCTCAGCTACACTTCTGAGATGCAGGCTTCTGCCTCTTCCCATTCAGCTGATCACAGGTAAACAAATGTATGTCTAATGAAGTTTCTAAACTAATTTTCAGGTAGACACTTTGCACAAATAATAGATCTGGTAGTACCAGATTTTATTCTGACTCATGGACTATCTAAAATGGCAACATTTGAGTCCCACAGGTTCATTTGTATGGTTCAGTAGAGTATTTTACATATCTTATAAGCTTTCTACATTAGTAGCTTTTCTAAAAGAGTCACTAAAATGGACGTGTTGTGACAACCATGCAATCAAGCACCATGGTGTCATAAAACATTGTTAAAGAATCATGGAAAGACTAGTCTTACTGGTCTAGAAGATGATTATACTGCTGATAGAGTCCACTTGGAAGAGACACAAACATATAAGCAACGCTTGTGATGACATATGCCACGCACACTTGATGGGTTCTTTATAATTTCTTGTTTTCACCCATCATACAATTACTTCAGGTTTATCTCAGTGACCTAACAAATTGTGATGCTGGAAACTAAAAGCATTTTATTTCTTACACTGCTATGGTAGGTCCTATGGAGGGATCTGCAGAGATACCTGGCGAAGATACTGTGGCAGAATTTGATCACACTATGGGTCCATTAATGTTTTGTGTGTAAGTGGAACTGAGTGCACTTTGTCTTCTATGTACAAGGGATATATTTCCCTCCTTAGTCATTTCACTACTTGAACCCGCCTTGAAAATAGAGGAATCTTCTAACTAGATGACAATCTTTTTGGAAGAATCCTAGTAGATCTCACCATTCAGAAGACAGCAAATAAAGAAACTCTGATTCAAGAAGCATAAAGGGGTTTACTTCCAGATGAGAGATTTCATTATCACTCATTGATGAACACCTGAATCATTGTATGAAACAACTGAGGTGTGCTATAGCGTAGCAATGCTAAGTTGTGCAGAACTGGAGTTATTTAGCAATTTAAGAAGAACGAGCAGATACTGAAGCCTTGTTGAACAGCTGATTTAATTCAGCAAGTACTGATCAGACACAGTCAATCTGTCAGTGGGTCAGCCAGCCTTGACAGATGATAACAGTTTACCAAGATGACATGCAATAAGAGAGCAAGCACATGCTGATTTTTCAAATAATAAAGAATGCCCTTCCATCACAGAAGTTTTATAAGAGAATCTCCAAACAGAAATTTAATGTTTTCAGACATCAGTAGAAAAGAAAGTAGTTGCATTCAGGAAGGGAAAGCTGTAACTCAAATTAGACAGGAACTTGGATATGTTAGTTGTGCAAATCTCTGCTTTCTGCAGTGTTAGAGAAGTGCTGACATAGGCCAAGTAGTCCTCATCCCTTGGCAGTATTTACTAGATCATTAGGAAAAAGAAACAAAGTGGAAGCTGGGTGTTGTCTTTCAAGTGAAGGAAGCTGTAGAATTGAAGTAATGTTTGACTTTTACAGGAGACATTCATAGCATCTCCTCTGTGGAGAGGCAGCAGAGGTTCCAGCACCAGCATACATTCCCAAAACATCACTGTAACTTAGAAGATTCAACACTGGAAACAAATCCAACATTTGTGCAGCACTACAGCCTCACATCGTTGATTATGCCTTTATGATGTTCTGCAGTCACTGCTGAAATTGCGTACAACAGGATGCTCACAGACCCGCGGCACCCCCTCTGACACTGTCTCAGGAGCTTGGGCACTTTCCTGGCGTGGCATTTCACCAGCTGGTGATTTTGCAGGGCAAGGAAAGCTCCAACCCGAACACTTCCATTATTAGACTGAGGTTGGAAAAGAATGGGAGCCACTGCCATTTTCTAACAGAAACTGAAATGTCATCGTTATGTTAAAATAAGCATTAAAAACTGATACTAAAAAAAATCACAAGCTCTTCTGCACCAAAACCCACAAATCTAACTTTATCTAGCTTCTACTGTGCTATTCCAATGTGTACTGTGTATAAAATACCAAGCACCGATCTGCAGATGAACCTCACAGTATGTGCTAGGTCTATCAAACTATAATTGTATGTAGATATGAAAGGGTGCATGGACATGATGGGTGACTGGAGTTAAAGCTGGTATAGACATTATGAAATGGACCTGCAGCTAGCCCAGCAATCGAGTGAGTGTGTTTGCAATAGTCACGGCACTGTACGGTTGCTTACTCTGCAAACCTTTACCAAGAAGATTGCTGGATAAAAAGAGTGTATTTGTTCTTTTCAGAATGATCTGAAGGAGAACAATTAGGATGTTTAAAATAAATGAAGCTGCCCCTGGAATGTCTAGCATACTATAACTAATGAAAGACACTCAGCTGCTTACAGTAACTGAAACAAATAGGCAACAAATAAGTACAATTTTCATTCCTTACTCATATTAAGATTTTGCTTTTGACCATTAACTATGTAAAGTTTAGGGGTTACTACAGACAAATAGATTAATCATAAGACTGGGAGTTATCACAGGGAGTATAATTACAATTATTAAATCCACTGCATGGAGCAAAGGGTGTAATGGATGAACAAGACAAACACAGGATCTTGAAAGCGTTATTGAAGTTCATCCCTGACACCAAATCCAGAGCTGACATTTCTGGCCTTGTCTGGGTGGTTCTTCCCACTTTTTAAATCATAGCTACTCATACACAGTTTCTCTTAATGCTTGTAGACTATTAAGTTATTGAATGGAATTTTGATGTATATAAAAGAGATCCAGTTCTTTCTCATATAAATGTTAAATTTGCATTCATGTGTTTGCCATTAAAACATTTGTTAGATATTGGCCTATTTGTAAGGCAAATTGCAAATTTTCTAGAAAGTTGCAGGAACACTATCTTATGCAAGATAACATATTAACACGTATTTCTGTAAAGGTTTGTCAGAAAGAGCTAATTCTGCTTTATTCTCACAGTAAACATGACCCGAACAATTTCGTTTTAGTATTATGAGCTTCTAGCTAAAAGTCTTCTTACTGGATCACATTTCTAAATGTTGCCCTTTGTGTCTTTACCTGGCTTATATGCAGGAAAAAGAATCGTTGTCTGTTTTCTTCCCTCTCCTTCAGTTTTACTGTTGAGACCTATTATTTCATTAATTCACACCAGAATACCATTCTTTGTTCAAAGGAAAGTATGTTTTGTACTTTAGATGGATATTGTATTTTAGAAATATAGGAGTGTTATTGTTTAGGAAGTATTATGTAGATCAGCCTTTATTGAAAAGTATAAGGAAAATATTGATGCTTTTGTGTATGTTGCAGTACATAATTCTGGTACAGAATAAAGAATGAAAGCTACTATGGACAAATTATTGCATTTGAGAAGCATTTTTAAAAAATAAAAATATTCCAATCCCAAGACAGACACTTGCAGAGTAGTTTATCAACGGATTTCCTAGCATCAACTTTTAGACTATCGACTAGGCAAGAGTTAAGATAGTAGGTCTAAATACCACAGGAAGGAGTCTGTGCATGGTTCTTCTCCTGATTGTAAAAATATTCACATTACTTTGTTACATATGTCACCTTTATGTATTTATAGGAAAGACACAAAAACCGTGATGAATTTCAGCCTGATTTTTGATATTAAATCTCATTTACTTAATTCTGTCTTAATTTTATTCAACCTAAACCATGTCTGTTGCTATGTAACATCAATTATTTAATGAGACAGCGTAGTTGTAATTTTTCTGACCAGAGTGAAGAGGTGCACTACTCTTTGCATTAAAAATTAAGGCATTTTTATGTTTTTGTTTTGTTTTTAACTGGAGCATATACAGCATTTCCTCAGACTACATGCACAATTACCTTATTTTAGGGGGATCTGATATGCAACATACCTTGGGAATCTTTTAATACTAGCAGGCTCAGCAAGTAGTCCATGCAGCTGTGGGAAGGTTGAAGAGTATAAAGAGGAAAAAGAAAAAACTATCTGCACTTCAAAGATTCCCTTCAGATGAAGCAGATAGAAAATCCACATAGATTATTGCAGAAGCTGTAGGTGAAATTAAAAGTTGCCATCTCCAATATATGCATTTGCCTGAAGTATTCTCTACGTTTACATATTCTAGGGCGGACACAGCTGTAAAGGTATATATTGCCTTTTTTTTTTTAGTTTGAAAGTGTTGGGACTTCAAGCTTGGGGTCTGTTAATACTGAGATCACATTTACAGTCCTAAGAATTATGTGTCCAGCATGTAGCAATCTTGATTATATTCCGGTCAGGATGTGGGAAAGATGCTATTAGAAACAAAACAATCAATTCACTCAGACAGTCCCACAAACATGCTTTATGGCATCTGCCTCCTACTCATTTTAAGTGAGGTTTTATAGTGACACGTTGGTGAAGATTAGTACACAACTGCAGGCAGATGCCCATGACTGATTCAATTGTTTGCACTGACACTCACAATTGCTGTAATTGCAACTGAAGTGATACAAGTCATTGCAAAAAATAGACAAAGTGAAACCAACATTGTTCCTCAGAGATTTTATTAGTTGAAACCCCGAAATGCACAATCCACTGTTTTTTCTTGGTATGAAATCACCACAACATTTCCGTTTGCTATGCCTGCAATACTGTCCTCACTGATTTAATATAAGAAGATTCAAAAGGCCTCTTTAAAAACAGAACTTGTACAGTAAATGCAATACATTGCAGCCTTGTTTGCTTAAAAATATTTCTTTTCCAAAAAAGTGATTAAAAGATAAAATAGCAAATCATTTTTAGAAAATCAGTAAGAACTTAATGTGATCCTAAATAAAGAATATTTCTAAGCTCTAGCTTTACCATATGCTCCAAGCACAGCTACCACTGTTCCTTTAGTTTTCTCCTCCCGTAACTGCGTTAACACCATTAATGTTCTAAAATGGTATTTCTGAAGAGGAGTGACCATCTTCTACAGCCTCTGGAGAAAGAGAAAATGGATGTTTAGAACTAGGTGGTATCCAAAACCTTCCCCAGAAGAGATTACCTTGTAGCCTGTCAAGCCAGTTCTCATGCAGTACTGCAGACTTCCTTCAGACTGCCTACACCACTGATGGCTCAGTCCAAAGGAATTAAGAAATGATCCATGAAGGAGTTGAGGATTTAATACATTCACTCCTCACTTACAAAAGAAAAGGGACTTTTGCAGACCTGTTTCACTGAAAATGGAAATCCCTTTGCAACATAACTCATATTCTGAAGGTATTTTTAGCATCTTCATCCTGAACACTGGAAAACTTCCATTTAAATGCTCGAGACTGTGATTACATCTAGTTCTTCTGTATCAGCTAAAACCAAAGAAAACCCTACAACTTTACAGGAAAGCAAAAACTGCCTGATTCTGTCCTATGTTCTTTTAGACCAGTACACAGTGATTCAAAAATATCGTTGTTCCAGTTGCAGTTCCCCACTTATATACACATTAATTCACTCACATTGATCAAATAGAACACACAAGTAGCAAGGTAGCCATGGATGTAACAAAACCTTTAACTAAATTTTGTGTTAATTTTATTAAAAAAAGGAGATCCTCTCCTCCCAATATTTAAAATGGAATTAGACTTGCCAATATGTTGGAGAAGAGACACCTAAATCAACAACGTATTGCATCAGAAAGGAGTTCTGAGAAATGAAAGAGAAGTGTTTTAAATGTCTCCAGTTACGGCACAGCACTGGAGAAGGTCAAACGCCCAGACAAGTTTCCTACAGACAGACTTGTCAGATCTGATGCTTTGAACACGAGGCTCACACCTGCCTCACATGCACACAGCGAGGGAAACACACCTTCTGTGTTAGCAGCACAAAAGAGATTTCGTGCTGGGAGTCTGTGTCAGAGAGAACCAGGCAGCTACAGCTGAGTAAGGTCTGAGTAAGAGAGAGGCTGTGGCACTGCCCTGTCCCGCACCCCGTGTGGGAGCAAGCCCTCAGCAGAGCAAGCACTCTGCTGAAAGGGAGCCTTCCGCAGCCTGGGTGTGTAGTACAACTAACTGCCGTCTGTTAAGAATCTGCCCCACGTTCCCCGTGGTGGTTGACTACGTTACACTAGAAGATGGGCTGGTGCAAGGCGTTCCATTAAAAGCCAGAGGGAGAGCACAGGTGGAAATGCTGCAGGTACCACAGCAGCGCCTCCGGAGCGGGAGGCTGTGCAGCCCAACGGCTGTGATCGCCTCGCAGCTCTACGGCTGTGCTGGGGCATGGCACCCTCAAAACCAGGCCTGGCGAAGTGCCCAATAAAAGGCATCTCCTCTCCAGTGCAGACAAGACAGAGGAACAATTTATTGTAATGGGCCAACAGAACAAGATACTGCTGCCCTCAGTGGTTTTATTTTGGTAGCATTTAGATTTCCAACCAAGTTCAGAACCACGCTGTGGAACACACCGTAACAAAAGCACTTCCAGGCTCAGGCAGAAAGAAGAATAAACATCAGCCCTGCTCTACAAAGAAGGATTAGAGTACTCACCAGCTGAACCCAGATGCCCTAGTGTGAACTAGGGCTTAAATATTATACAAAATTCCCCTTCATATGTGTATATGCTGATCCATACATTTCAGAAGTCCAGCACTCAAAACCAAGATCTTACCTTCTTTACTGCTTTTGTCTAAAGAAATCAAGAATCTCCTTATGCCCTGTAGCCTCTGCCTGTAAGTAGAAACATGAATAAATCCTGCCATCCTGTGCACCAGGACATGCAAATACTTACTTGTGGGAAGTAAAAATATGTTACCACAAAATAATTAAAATCCAATTTAAATTTTAATTCCTCTGACATAGATGAGAAAAGTCTGGCTCCAACAATTTATTACTTCGGAACAACACCAGACTTGAGTTTGTAACAAACTCTAATCCGGTTTACAGTCCCCAAAGCACCACTTACTTTTCCCAAACTAATATTATCCAACAGAGTGCATTATTACTCACACAGCTAGCACACCATACGGACTACAGCCGTATGCACACTTACTACTTGTAGGGGATTCCTGCCATCATAACCAGTTTTCTTCAGGTCTGCCCCAGCTAGGTACCAGGCATGCAGCCCATCCACATCGCCTTCAGCTGTAAGGCTGGAAAAAGAGTAATTAATACTGGTTCTAAATCTTTCAGTTCATTTCAATGTGCTCCTGGGTCCTGTCAATTGGCTCAGCAGGCAAACGCTGAACCAGAACAGGCTCAACATGGCTGCCAGGGTAGAGAGGTAAGTAAAGGAACACTATTACAACAGCTTTGAATAGCTGAGCAAGCAACACAGCTTGATGAATCAGTTCCTTAAATTAATAGGGCTGTGCTATAAGTACTTACAACAGACTAGTTTCACATAGTGGGTGTGACTATGACCAAAGGGGAAAAAAGTCATGCAGTTTCATATTTCACAACACAATATTTATCTCATGAAGTGAGTTAGGGGGAAGGCAATGGCTAAATCAAGATGCAGCCGTGTAAGTGACAGCACAAGCAGATGTGCTAGGGATCAGCGTGTCTTATTTAAAACCATTAAGAAACCCCCTTCACAAGTTTGCATAACTATGTTTGCTACCAGAAGTTATGACAGCATATTTATGTGATATCATCTGGATGGTAACACAACTATAGTTTTATAAGATATTTGGTAAATATAATGATAAATGGGCAGCAAGCAAAAAAAAAAAAAAAAAAAGGCTTTTTAAAGATGACCTCTATCTGCCATGTATAACAAGCCATAGAAAGGATCAAACAAGTGAGTTAAAGTTTTCAGAGGAATGTACACCAGACTGTTTCTTCTGACATCTGCTGGTGGTCTCATCCATAATACTTAAGGTTCATTTTCAACTTTGGTAAAAGAAGGGCTAACAGCCTGTACATATGCAAAAGCACGGCCATCTGTACCAAGCCTGTGGACAGGCTGAACTGAGAGCAAAGCTGAGAGGACTACCTTCAGTTTTCTCAAGATACCAACATCTGTCAGGCTTCAGACCTGAGCTTGCTGTGTGTTTGCAGATTGTTTCAGCAGAACCACACTGATAATCATCAAGTGAGGTTGAATCTCATTAAGAGAGGGGGAACCCTCCCCAAACATATTAAATTCAGAGTTTGCTGCCTTAAACAGTGCTCGCTGTGAGGGAACAGCACACTGCTGGCAGCAGGGATGGAGGACTGTGACGGGCTCCTGGGTGTGACAACCAAGCCAGGCAGACCTTGTGGAGAGTGGAGAAGGCTGGAAGAAGCAAGGGGCAGACAGTCAGGTAAGCTTATGGAAGAAACCCGGAAAGCAAGGCTTCAGCATTCACTTCTCTGCTAGGCTGAAATCACTTCTGTTGTTGATTAAATCTCTTTAAGTACCTGAAAAAATGTTTTCAGGGGAGTGGAAGCCTCTAATTGCAGCAGACTGAGGAGAAAGTCAGAGAGAGGCTTTTGCTTGCAGCAGTCCCAGAGGTTGGGCAGGAAAAGGGAAAGCAAATAGTCTCTGTATTCCTCCATGCAACCCCACTGACCCTGAGACAGGGCAGAAGACCTACAGCTGGGGTATTTAGGGGACAGGGAAGTGGCAGTGGGGTGCCATGAGGTTTAACAGTGCTTCAGTCCAACATGAAGAAAAGGATCAATAAATCATTAATGAAAACTGCCATCACAAAAAAAGGCCCCTCAGAAGCTGTAAAGAAACAGAGGAAGGCAAAGGAGGTCTAACAGGAAGCTCAGTGGGAAGTCCTTAAGGAAGCTGCACAGAAAAGTAAGCATTAATAAAGAAAACGTGTAAGCATTAGTAAAGCAGAGAAGAAATTGCTTAGCAGCCACGTCTGGAACACAAGAGTTATCTTCATTTACAAAGACAAGTCTCTTGCCATTGACACTGGAGGGTTCCAGAATTAAGGAACAAACAAACAAACAAAAAGCAAGTGACAGTTACAAGCGTCTCCAACACTGGACAGGAAAGCACTGTATTTGCCAAACAGAATCTTATCGTTCAGCCACATGCAAAGTGGAAACCACTTTGGGCAAAGACCAGCACATTTAGAAACATTACCAACCTATACATCCAGGGCAATTTCGCTAGCATCACTGTAAGCAACTACTGTAAGGACTACTGCACCTACTTAAAAATTAACTGCCTAATAGCAGCTGTTCGGAAAGAGCAATTTAACCCACACTGCTAGAGGCCAAACCTGTGAAGTGGTCTCCTTCCATGACATTAGAGCAATCTAAATACACAGGAGTATCTTCGGTTCTGCAGCAGCCATTTACTGATCAAGTGAGAAATGCATTCTATGGGGACTGTGATCCAGAGAACAAAAAGTGATGTAGCTTGCGAGAAAATTTAAATACCAGTCTAAACAGAAGATATCTGCTATTCACTAAATCGATAATCAAAGACATCTTCTCCAATTCCAGATCTCCGTAGTCAAGCCATACACATCTGTATATTCTTTATGCACTGTAAGTGTACTTCACATAGACAAATACTTAGGACTTCTCAACGTACACTATCAGGACATTTGTTCTGTATTTTTCTGAAGGATATCTACGCCAGCAATTCCAACTACAAGCATATCCTCTAAGCAGCAATTCCATCATTTTTACATCGTGAAATGGAATAAAAATAACTTCAATATACACTTATCAGGATGTTTAAAACCTGCTTTGTTGACAAAGAACTACTTAGCACATTTTACTAAACTGATTGATACCTTTTACAGCAGATAATCCCAGGTGTGCTGCCTATCAATATTCTTGCATTTAAAAAAATTATGTACCCACTTCACAGTTTCAGCATGGCTAACGTAGCCATGATGATGACAGAGCTAAGATATCAAGAACAGTGATAATGCAATTACGCTCTCTAATTTTGTGCCTCCTGTCGCACTACCATCAAGCAAACTCAGTTACAGGAGCTGCTTTATTAAGGGGTGCTCTGTTACTCTCAAGGTACCAGGAGTGAAGCTGTTCAATCTCAGAGGGTTTAGAAGGACAGTACTAGATCTGGGAAGTAATGAGTACAGTGAAACGACACCTTGGGGTTCCCTCCTACCTCCTCAGGTGGTCAGGGAAGACATTCTTTTTTTAGGTGTATCATCACCCTGACAGAAGAGAAAATATATATATTTTTTTTTTTAAAGGAAAATCCTCAAAAAGCAAGTTAAAGTACAGCACAAAGCATGCTTTGTTCTATCCTGAACACATCTGGGAGTGCTACTCTTAGCTAGTATCTCCATGTCTCTCTCAGTTGAGAGAGATAGACTTCTTTGAAAGACAGCAGGCATTAGAAGCCTGGTCCTAATTCCTGCAGAGGCATATTTATCCCTCTTCCCCCAGCCTTACCCCCCAAGTTTATGTTAAATTGAAGAGGCATCTTATTCTGAAAGTTGCTGATTTTGAAAGGCTGGATCTTTGTATATTATATCATATCATTTTATGAAATCTAAGAATATGAAAGAGAAACTGGTTTGGCTTTATGCCCCTATTTAATTTTGTGAAGTACAGACTTGAACAGAGTATCTCAATTCTAGACAAGCTTTTTTCCTTTAAAAAACAAACACAAAGCAACAGTTTACCAACTCCAGAACGTGAAAAGCCTTCAGAATAAGTCTGAGTGTCCCAATTTATCTTGTCATGGTTTGATTTTGCAGATAGATGATAATACTACTGCAATATGAGAAGAGACTCTGACATTTTTAATGGATTACTAACATTAAGATCGCTTTCTCATTTCAAAACAAAGCCATGAACCAGATACCAAACATCAAGAAAGTGATTCTAAAAATCAGACTAACACCTCTCACTTAAAAAAAGTAAACAGCAAATTAAACCATGAAAGATTTGATAACTAGATCATCCTGGCTGCATCTATGTGCATCACCACTTCCTACACAAGAATTCCCGCTGATAGTGTCCAACTCTCAGGTCTGGTTGGTATTCTTTTCCCTCTCAAACATCACCAGTGCCAAAGGAGCACATTTATTTTTATTTTATCTCCAAAATATTCCAACTGAACTATTTTATTCTGTTCTAAAATCATGAGTCTAAACAGACGGAAGCTGAGGAGACAGAATTGGAACACAAAAATCACTGTTCATGGTCTTTTATGAAAGTCAGTTTGTTTGAGGATAGGTAGTAGCAAGGGGGGAAACGTGATTATAGCTTCTGATTCAGAGATAACTGTATGGGAGAAGAAAGTTAGCTAAGTGCAGGAATACAAAGCTTATCAGAAAGCAAGCAGCTTTGTCCTTCTAAACCCCAAGAAGTTGACATATTGCCTTGGTGACAAATTCAGATGGGTACAAGTTGCAGCTTAAGGCACATGACAAGATAGAAGAGATGTAGGAAAACAGTGCAAATTGGACAGAGGGAAGACGTTATAAACAACTTGTTCTATAAGCAGCTTGACCATGTGAAGACATTGACTGCTATAAAGGTGCCAGTGCCTGCAAAGTGAAGACTTAAAAGGGGGAGGTAAGAGGTAGGACAGAGAAGTGAGCCCAAGCATGCTGGAAAAATGAGTTTATCAGTCAGGTTATCTGAGGATACTCCAGAACTATCTGAGACATTTTGGCAGGAGGACAAACATTAGTACCTCAGATTGAATAACTTTTAGGCATCTGAATAACGTTCTGTGGAAAAAGTCCACTTTGGTGCAAAAGCCTATGCGAGGCCCTCTAAAACACAAGAGGAAAGAAAATCCTTCAGCTCTACCAGAGCCGAGTATGGAAGAGCCACCATTCACAGACACTTCAGCGCTGTCTTGAAGCCTGACCGTTGTGTCAGGCTGGCTGTGCTCCTGGTACAGGCCCTGCAGTGATGTCTGTCTGTGGGCATGCCTCTGGCTGTGGCTGCCGCTCCAGCTGCTGGCCTGGAGAGAGCCACGGCCCTGGCTCCTGACCCGCACCGAGGTGGGAAAGCCTCTTCCCCTCTCACCCCGACTATGCCACTCCGCACCGAGTGCTCATTCAGCCTCTGCACGCACATGCACTCCCACCCTATGTTTGGAAGATTTACCTTGTTTTCATACTAAACTTATTACCATCAATACAAGTTCAAAATATCTTAAATGTTTATTATCAGAATATCAGCTTTGAACAATAGGAGATCGTGCGATACAGATGCAGGGTGTATGATCTTCCTTAAAATGCTGTAACAAAATGCATCAGAACCACTCTTTGTTTAAAGGACACTTGTTCTCTTCTTTTTTTTTTTTTTGGACATATTACTGCTAGGTCAGCTAGCCAAACTGGTTCTGCATGTGGCACCAGGACTAACTAAGGGGCCAATTTATTTGCAGATGAATGTCATTCCCTAAGCCACTCCTCTCACCTTCTTGGCAGATGGAAACTATGCAGACTGAGGGTTTAGTTCTGTTCTATCATTTGCAATACCCTGGGAAGCACATACTTTAACTTCATGGTAAAAGTCTTATTACCCAGTTTCCTCTAAGCATGTTACAACAGAAACACTCCAGATAGTATTTCTTGATTCCAGAACTACTCAAGGGACAGAGTCTAGTATCTATACAGAACACACATAAGATTTACCTTGACCATATAGCTTTGTAGACAATATACATCACTGGCTGTTCCCTACAAGTCTCATGATTTCTTGCCAAGTCATGATATAAAGGCCAGTAGTCAGGGGGGTTTTGTTTGTTTTTGCGAAGAAGAAAAGAAGAAGAAATGAAGTAACAACTAGAAGTAATTTCAGGAAATACAGGAAATCTTCTTACAACTTTCAGAGTAATTTGTAATTTGGGACCAGCACTGAAAAAAATAAAATCCAAGCATCTATGGAAAACCAGCTTTAACAGAGGATTATATCCTCTTAAAATCAAATATAAGAACAGTGAGCAGTTGTTCAAAAGTTTGGGGGTTAAACTTCTTTGTCTATTTGATGTAGTTATTTTTAAGAATGATGTTATGTGCTAGTTAGAGTAGAAGCCATTCCCCTATAAGTGAAAAGTGGATTTTAAGAAAATAAAAATGATGCACTATGTGCAGTTTTATTCTCAGAGATGCTACTAAATCACACTTTGCACAGCTTCCTCCTCAGCCTTTCTAAGTGAAAATGCTTGAAAAAAATGGGGCATATTTGCTTCCAGTTCATTTATCCCCACAATACTCCCTACTTTGGAGCTCTCTTGAGTTACTTGTGCTTCAGCAGAGTTGACTCTTAATCATTTCACTTGTTTCCTCATTATTAGTTTAGCACAGAAACAGCCATGTCATGGGCCAGGGACCCAGATGTTCCTTGGAAGCTCTTTACACACTGTTTGCCATTCTGAGAGTCTCTCCTGAAAAACCATCCCCCTCCATCACAGTTTTAGGGCCACCTCACCTTTTATTACATTTACCTGCAGAGTATTGTTCCAATGTTCTTCAAGTCATGGCTTGAAAGGTGTGCTCCCGTTTCTCGTAACAATTTAATCACTTGTATGTGCCTTTATGAAAGGAATAGAAAATACAGAGAAAGTGTCGTGACCAGTATATTTTTGTTCCCCTAAATCCACCATTATTCACATACACAGTCAGTGAAAGTTCTTACATGATATTTGCCACCATCACAGAACTAGTGAATCTTCTCCAAGGTGACAGATAGAGTAAACAGATCTATCCTCCCTATCAAAAAATCACTCACATCCTAAGCTCATGGAAGTGTTAAGTTCAGGTCTGAAAATGAAAGGAATATATCCCTTTCTCCTCAAAGAATTTTTATTTTCTTTACCTTAGTGTTAGCTTAATTTAACACTTGAAATATCAGTGATTGAAATACATGCAAACAGTGAGGACATTTATTACATAGCATCATTCCTGTATTTTACAGAATACATGCCCATATATATGAGTTTTAAATAAAACATGTCTTGCATATAAGCAATGACTCTTTAAGTTAATGTAGAAGCTAATCAGGTTTTTACTGCTTCAAAACTGTAGTAAGTGTTCTTTCAAACCTCCCACAAAAGCACACCTTTTCCTAACTCCCTCCTCCCAATACCTTTATTATTCATTTCCACCTGGAGTCTTTAGGTTTTCCTTGTTCTTTCCTTTGAGATTAAGGGGGAAATTGATATTTAAGCACTACCAGCTAACTCCTATACCTTAGTCAAAATACTTGAGAAATCCTATGGAGAACATTGATCTCTAAAGGTACTGTCATGAGTAGAAAATAACATGACAGATGAAAAATATCCAAAAAACGTTTTTCACAAGTGACCTAGTGAAAGGTTTAGAGCTAGGTTTGAAAACAAAGTGACAGCGTGATTCTCTGCTAAACAAATGATCTAAGTTTACAAATCCAAACACTGTTTTTTTTTCTGGAAAGAGCATCATGACACCAGTAGATCAGGAATAGTTTCACAGTTCCTCTTTCAAGTAAATTGCTATACCATAACACTTCAAAATAAAGAGTCAGGCATATCGCTGTAATAGGAAATACATGGGCTTTCCCAACCCATTACCTAAAAACACATCAGTATTAATTAAAAATAAAAAATAAGCTCACATACACATTCTGCTTAATTACTCGCATTCTCTTGGAGGTAGCCCTGGGTCTTTCCATTTTAGAACTGAACTAAACTGCTTATCTAATCCCTCTGCTTCTTTTTAGGAAATTCCATCTTAAATGAGAAGTTACTACAGTTATCCATATTAAAGCTTATGTAAGTCTATATGATTCATGTAAGATCTTAATTTATAAGCTAAACAAAAAATTGTACAGATGCTATAGGAATCATATTGCTTTTCTAAACATAGGTTATTTAACATACCAGACAGATTTTTAAAAATTGTACTTTGTTTCAAATGACAGCCAAAAAAAATTAAAAATCTTTCTTTGTTTCATGGCAAAGCATTGCTGGAACAGCAAATGCTGCAAGTTTGTTCAGTTATCTAAAATATTTTCTCAGGTGGGTCCCTTAACTGCATGGCTAGTCATCCACAAGCATCTCCTTGAGCCAGTAAATAATGTCACAGCTTCCTATTTTTCAATCTGTGGTGACGAATGAATTCTACATGTATGAAATTTTTAGTTCAGTCTTAAGCAGAACAGTAATTAGCTGAAATTTGACCTAAAATAGATTAAAGTAGAACACGTCTGTTCACTCAGGTTCACACTGAACATGCTTACTCTGCAACGACTGCCCTGGAATATTCCTTGTTTGCCACCTTATATTTGAATCACAGCATGAAACTAGTGCTTTTTAAAATAAAACCTATACTATGGGACAGCACTATAAGATAAAAGGCAGTAAAGCATGTAATGTGTGCTATCTTCCCTCAATGTGCTCCCCCTGTGAAGTCGGTATCTCTGGATGCCAGCAAAGAGTCAGGCTTTCCTTTTCCCCTATTGTAACTATTTACTCCTCGCTGGTAGGGAAATTCTCTCCAGAAAGCACTTCATGTCCCACCTATGCCACAAAGCCATTACTACTCTGAGTGGAGCTCTACAAATCTGATACAGGCATATCTGGGGGCATTTACCCCACATGCTTAATACAGCAAATTTAAATGAGGAAAAAAAGTGGTTTGAAATAAAATAAATCTTTAAGCATTGAAATCAACTGTGTTTACAATAAATGCCTTCAATAAAACATTTCTAAATAGCAGTACAATGTCCCAATGACTGGGAATCATTCAAAATTGTGTTTCATGGTATGGTGGGAAGAAGAGGAAGTGTTCTTTATCACTGGTTGTTAAAGGAGTGGAGGAACAGGGACAAAGAAGTAATGCCCAAATTAAAAGTGTTAAATTTAGTACTGTGACTATGAAAAGCAGATCTATCTAAGAAAGCAAACAGACCACCTCTCATATTCCCATCACTCAACATGAAAACTATGTGGGAGGTAAGTCGCACTAAAGCTTGTTCTTACTTGCACCCAAACAGTATCTACATTCTGCAGAATCTTAAGCCCTATCCAGAGTACCACTTCTGCTGCCTTGTACCTACTGCAAGAGCATTATTCATATTTCAAGAGGCTGGCTGTGAATTTTCTGATACTGTTATGTCTTAGGGACATGAGAGGTATTTGTCTTTAGAAGCTGTTTCTCTAAGTGCTGCTCTCCTGTGGCTTCACAAAAGCCTCACAAGGGTCACAGTTTAGCTGATCTGAAGTTCAGCTGATGTCATGAGCTTCTTGGGAAGGGTTCAGATGCAATTCCTGTTCTAAGGTGGCAGCACAAAGCCAAGAACAGAGCAACTGTTGGACAATAAATGTTGAAGGTATAGATGAAAGGCCAACATCCCCATGTTAGCCTGAGGTGCCCAGCTGCTTGCCCAGTCTAGCCCCACCTGATGATAAGCAAAGCCATGAGGAGCTATTGTCACCTGTGAACTGTTGCTGACTCTCCCTTTTCTTAGTGAGCTCTGTTACCAAACTGTGGCTCTTGGTCAGACACAGGCTATAGAAAGAATGCTATTTTGCATGCTACTTAAGTTAGCCTTTTCATACTACCACTGTCATTCATCTGCTCTCTGAAGGAAAAAACAAATAGATAAAAGCGTGTCTAGTGCCTCCTCCCTGCTAGATTCCATTATTGATAACACTGGAGATAAAAACCCCAATGTATACTAATATTTTAATGGATTAATAAAAAAATAAATAATTCAGTGTAGTCTTCAACATTCACTGTTGTAAGGGAAGTCTGAGTTCCAGATAAAGACATCCAAACTCTTACCAGTTCACGAGGGCTCTGGATTCACAGCAGTCGGGGTGCCATACAGTATGTATCATCCTAGGCCTTGACTTGGCAGACACTTATTAAAAGTGAATCAACTTCAAAAGGGATGAATCACACATGTGAAATTAACACGCATGTAAGAGTTTGTAGGATAGGGGCCTTAGGGTGCACACCTTCCACCAACTCTTTAAAGAAATGCAGGTGCAATGTATATCCAAACTTGACTGGCTTCATTCTTTTTAATGATTGCTCCCCTAGCAACTGGAATGGTTATGGCAGGATCAGCTTAGTTTCATCTGTTCGGTTTTCTGCACGGTATCAGTGGGAATTTTATGCTGAAATACTGTAAGGACAGGCTTCAGTGCACTTCTGGAGTCAGTGGTGGTTAGATTTTCACTCTGCCTTAGATTTCCTGAAATAATGTAAATGTAACCTTGCAAAATATCAAGTATTTAAATTCATATTTATGTGGGAGGTAATTTTACTGCCTCTAATCTGATGTTCTCACAGCACTGTATGAGCAACTCCCCATTTTCAACCTTTTACCACTGCTCTACAAGTAAATGGAAGTGCTTTTACTACATAAAATATACTCAATTTTTATTCAAGACATCTTCCTGCTTAGAGAGTTTCTGTTATTAAAAAAATATTATTCTATTGTTTTGAAAATGAATTATCCCTTGAGGGTATTCTAAGAAATTAAAGGAATGCTACTAATTTTGATCAAGCAACTGGCCTAAATTAACAGTGGTCTGTTTAGCTTCATGCATAAAGTGAATGAGACTACACGCAAACTGCAGAATTACAAATGAAAAAGCGGAAATGCAGGAGTTTATTTCTTATTTAGAAAGTGACTCCACATTTTACCATCTAAAGAAACAAAGAGTCATATAAAATAAAAAAATTTAAGAGACTATTATTGATATAGATCGATTTGCTGGTCTACCAACTGACAGTGCTATGTTAATAAGCTTTTAAGAAGAGACATAACTCCTGATCATCTTTACAAATTATTAAACGGAAAAGAGAAATCAGTCATCATTATATAGGTTAGCATGCTAGGTTAAAAGGCAAGCCACTGAGAAATGGGACATAAAAAACCAGCAAAAAAGCTATTTTTAAGATGAGTGGGTACTGTACTGCAGTTAAATGCCAATTAAACAAATATTAATTCTCAGAAAATGGGATTAAACTGATGCAATATTTAGTAAAATTGAGAAAGTTACAATATTAAACAGTTTAAGGCATTGACTGCTCATTAAGATCAGTTTTCCCCCTTCCCTCTCTGCCACTTTGTACACTGCATCAGGATAATCTCTTCACTTTCAGCACGCAACTGTTTAATAAATAGAATTTAAATATTTCTGTAGCAGAAATCTTTTTGGTGGGTATCTAATTACGCACATATACAGCTGTCTGATCTTTACCATTCTCCTTTATATGCTTATCAGTGTGAAATACAGTGTGAGTACAGAGCAGATCATAAATACACATTTATGAGATTAGTTTTAAGTCAACTCTTCCTCTCATTCTAACAGTAGAAACAAAAAGAGAAACTGAAAATGGTTATGGTGCAGCTTCCTTTTACAATTCCCTACATCAAAATGGGTGTGCAGTTTTAAAGACCTTAAGAGTCATAGTAGGAGTCTTAATATAGGAGTGGCAATGCTAAGGAATCCAAACAACAAGCTCATGTGAAATTCCTCAGGCAGTAAATGGGTGCGGTAAAAAAAGTAGGTGCCTGATTTGCAGGAACATCTAATGGTATCTAATGCTTTAGCATTTTCTCACATTGGATCAGAGCCACCTCTGTTTAACTGCGAGGTTATTTGTTTGATTTGCTGTTGGGCTTGTTTTTGCTTTAAGACTTTAAGGGTTTGCCACTGAAGGGCTTACATATTCATAAGAGAAAGCAACAACTACAAAGCCATAAAGGACCATGCAGTAGGTACAGCAATAGCACAGTGTGGCCACACAGCACTTCAAGTCTCAAGTTAATAGAGCCAGTTGAGCTTTCTACATCTGGCCTTTGAGGCAGAAAAGCTCTTCTTATTCCTGCAGTGAATGCAAAACCAGGACTGTCAGACCTCCCAGGGAGCTAACTCGCGCCTGACAGACCAGGTGAACTTGTCAACGTTAGAAAGCTGTAGGAATATCTGGGGACAGACATCCATGGAGACCATGAAAACTCTATCCCTCCAAGCTCCTTTACAGAAAAAAGCTTCTCTCCTGCCATCATACAGACTAAATATGAGATAAGGAACTGAAAGTGGATCAAAGAAACAAGAAAAGATTAGGGCATGCAGCTTCTAACACGTTAGAAGACCAATGGCTCTATGAAGCCCCAGGCTATATAAACTGAGCGTTTTAAAATTAAATTTTGATAACTGATAATTTTTATACTCTGTGCTACGGCCATTCCTCAGGACTATACAACAAAGAGACCAGTAAATCGAATGTCCATGACTAATATTCAAGAACTGTTGACACCTAGAACAACAGGAAAAGGAAATCCACAATGCAGGCAGAGCCATGCAGCCATCCCATATAATTATGAGTGGGTGGAAGGGAAAAATCAAAAAAACAGTCACCCAGTGAGAGACTCAGGAAAGCACCAGTGGAAGGGAAAGATTAAAACATGTCAACCTACCAGTATATTTTGTGCCAATTGAAACGGTCTGGTCTTGATGAGAAAGGGGAGGGCAGAAAGAAAACAGGCAGCCCTTGGTCCTGCACTCTCACTTCTGACAGTCAAAAGGAGTGATCAGTTTGGCTGTTTTATAAGGAAGCCTCATAACAAAGAGTGGAGTCCTGAAATTACGGACAAAGTCTTGGCAGGAAGCCAGCAATAAATTACTTCATGCTAAAATTCTGCATGCATACCAAGTTGTTTGCTTTCATTTCATATTATTTTAAGAAATCTTTTAATTTAGGCTAGTCACATCCTTTGAAATGAAGCTGGTTTGCGTTATTTTAACTGCTGTCATTTACACATGACTGATGAGAAAAAACAAGACCAAAACACAGGGATGGACTGTAAATCCAAAATGATAGAAGGTTTATAAAACTTTACATAGAGTGGTGTATAAATTATTTTGTTACCTGAACTCGATCGCATTCATCAGTGGGGTAGATCCGTATCTGTCTCTAGCATAAACAGTTGCGCCAGATGTCAACAAATACTCAACTAATGGTAAATGCCCTTCAGAGGCTGCAATATGAAGTGGAGTTCGGCCGTCATAGTCTCCACAGCTCAAGTTTCCACCCTACAAAAGGACAGATCCTTCGCATACTAAAAAGATAATGGCTGCACATTAAGTTGTTGGTACAAGAGTAGATGCATACACCACATTTTAATTCTGCCACCAAAATGTTAAGCTTGTCAAACTTAAAGTTTATCTTGTAGAGTTGGTTTAGCACCAGGATGATATTTATTCCACCTTCTGCATATTCCCCCCTCTACACGTATTTTCATTACATTCAGATTTTATTTGCTCTTTATTGCAGTATGCCATACAGCAACTTTGTGCCTATAGTCTGCTAATTTTACTTGTGTTAGTTTATTGGTATTTTCAGTATACATTTATCCTTTCTTGAGGTCCATTAGCAAAATCCCAAGAGTAGGGTAAACCAAGGCATAAAGGAAAAAAAAGAGGTGTAGATGATCCAAAGAAACGCTTGTTTCTTTTTTCAGGTATAACCCAAGCCAGAGCTATAGGGAGAGCCACAAATCCTGAATTAGCACTGCACTGTGTTTTGCTTAAATACAATTTTCAAATCCTTTTTTTTTTTAATCATGACAGATTTACATCCAAAAGCTGGATACTATGAATATGCATAAAGAAAGCTAAGTGAAAGAAAGCAGCACAAACCATTTTAAAGTGTTCCAAAGTTAGCAGATAAGAACTTGCATTTTAATCTACCTGTATTTTCACACTTCAAAAGAAAATGTAAACAGCTGAGAACCAGATAGGGGAAAGAACACATCAGTTTTAAAAGACAAAGACTGAGGAGCCTAGAAACCAACTGTACTAGTCAAAGCACCTTGATTCTAAGACTTGGATAGTTGCTTCCCAGTGAGCACAGCTTCCTCCTGTCATTTACAACTTTATTTTAAAAATTTAGGTTTTGTGCAAACTGTTAACTTTACATTACCATTTCTGCTATGGCTCTTAGTGCATCTATGTCGCCCAGTTTAGCTGCAGCACAAGCCAAAGGTGGAATTAATGCATCTCTTACAGCTTCTAACTCCTGAGAAACAAATAAAATTAAACATTTAATATCAGCCTCGCCTCTAATAGGATTGATGTCCAAGTCATAAAACCACTGCCCTTGCTTTCATGTAAAGTTTCCAAATTAGTCATTTGGATATTTTTAAATGGTAGCGTTTAGTTCTTGGAAGGAAAGAAGTCTCATGTTTATTTTACATTTTGTCAGTCTCACATCCATAAGATTTATATTCCATCCTGGCAACACTACAATTACCTGGTATCTATATATACACCACTTAAGGTGCACACACTAATTACCACCTCTGTACCGCCACAGTTACGTGTCAGTACAGTAAGAGGAACAGCAATGGTAGGAGTTGAAAAGACCATACAGTCCAGTCTCCTCAAGACTGGATCAACTTTACTCATATGATTCCTCAGATATTTGTGTAACCTGTACTTCCAAAACTCCACTGACAAGCCCCACAGACCCCTAAATATCCTCCCACTTCTCAGGCATACTAAAGAAGAACCATACATTCAGTATTTATTAGTTACTAAAAATCCAATCTTGCCTGAAACCAGGCCAAGAGAAAAGCAAGTACTTGTATCTTACAAGCAATACTATATTTTCTGACTTTCCAGTTGGGAGGGACTAATACTAAACACCACAAATTACACTTGTGTAGTGCCTCCTTAGTATCAGCCTTCTATGACTGCATGTACAATTAAGCTGGTTTACCCATTATTATTTGGATTGCTCCAAACTGTCAATACATTTGACCACAAAAATACAAAGCACTTTTTCATATCATTGATACCCTGAATTACAGCAACTGTCTGAGGCTTGTTATTGCAACCAGCCAGCCAAGAAAACAAACTCAAGATGGGGCTACAAAGAGGAAAAAAAAAAAGATAATATGTTTTTAATTAAAAACATTTTAATGTTATGCTTGTCATTGTGTGCTTTCTCCCTAACCCAACTGGTTAGCGGGGACACTCAGTACTAAAAAAATAATATAATAGCTCCAATGTTCCATTTTTCTTTCAGCTTTGCTGTTCATCTTTAAACTAGGTTCATTTAACTGAGTTTACAGCTTTACATGAGCTCAATTTTAAATATTTAAGTATATACCTCCTTGCTGCTGATACTCAGAGATTTGGCAATCACTTGAATAAACTTGCTATCTCTCAGAGAGATCTTGGCTCCTGTGGGTACAACAGTCATTTCTCCTCTTAGATTCTCACTCAGCATCTGAAAAGCAAGCAATCAAATCCTTTGTTAGCAGAGGAAAAATATGGTAGTAGTCTAATAAAAAACCTTAGGATCAAGTTAGAAAATTCTTTGGAGGAATTATGGAAACTAATTGAACGCAGACAAACGATTAAAGAAATAGTTACTGTCCCATGAAGATTGCAAGTTTAAAAAGACAAAGTGGTGGTGGGGGGAAGAGACAGGCAAATAAAACTCTCTTCCAAAGCAAAGAAACCAAAATAAGCACGTAACAAAAACACCCCAATTTTTAGAGTATGCAGACAGAAGTTTCCTAGTGGGGCAAGCTGCAGCCTACTTAAAAACACAAAGATAGTGAGTAATCAGCAGAGTGAGGCTGAAGACCAGAATATTCTGAAATGCTGCATTTTGCCAGCATACCCAAACCTCAGTACTCCTACACAGACTGTGTACATAGGCCTCAAAACAAAGCCCAGTGCTGCTTGTGGACAGTCACATTATTTCAATGGATTTTCAAACAGCTCCATTAGCCCTGATGTTGTTAAAACTGGCCATAGAGCCAGTTTTGAATGCAGAGGGTCTATAGTAGTAATAGTCATTCAGTATTAAAGCAGGCATGTAACCATTTGCAGGATGGGTGAATCCAATATAACCAGGGAAAAAAAAAACCCAAACTGAAAAAAACAATTCATGTGTAGAAGGTGCTTGAATATGGCAATAAAGAAATGAAAATGCTCCAGAAGGCAGGCTCTGGAAAACCTGAAGAACAGAGAGAGAAGCCAGTCATTAAGAAAAAGCAACTGGTTTCCTCAATTCTGACAATTTTACATACTGGCACTCTTTCACGAAAGGTTGCTGATGCAGCTATAAAGCATGTAGTTATTTCAATTAGAATTTTAAAAAGCAGGATTGTGAAAGTTTGCAAGAAACAGATGTGATGTTGGAAGGAGGAATGCCCCAGGTTTTCTTATGTCTAGGCATGCCCTTTATTACAAAAAAAACTCCAAGCGCTGACAACACAAGTAGCTGTCTGCTGGAAGAGTCCCATACACATCTAACTCAGAGCATACCAACTGCTCTGGCGCACTTTTAGAGTTTGACAGGTTGAGATCATTGCTTTGCACAGGTAACCTTAGCAATTGGCACCTGTGCTAAATGCATCCAGTGCAAAGCCCTACGTGCCTTACTCAGTCCTACCAGCTCTGCAGCCATTTGCATGTGTCTGGGGGCACATTCCTTGCTTCTTCGTGTTGAAAGAGAATCCTAAAATAACCAGCTTCAGGAGAGCTTCTGTCTCTTGGGAGACTATTGTTCGGTGATATGTTTAGCTGAAGATATTGCCACAGACAACATATTTCCAGGCTTTCTTCTTCTCCTGGTCTCTACCACTCATTCCTGCCCAGGCAATGCAGTATGCTGCTCCCTTAGTTGTGCCAACACAATTGTTTGTGGGTCTGTACAATGAGTCAAATAAGGAAACTGATCCCACTTAACCGAAAAAAATTGCAGAAGTTATTTTGTTTTTCAGACCATATAAAGGAGGTCCCAGCAGCACCACCCAAAACCGGTGTAGCACATTCCAAAGGGCAGCACATGAAGATGCAGGAGTACCTTGTGCCAGTGGTACCTAAAAAAGTGTATCACCAAGTCCTCACCCGAGAAAGTCAGCTACCTCACTCAGCAAACTGGATCTCAAGTTAAGTTTTAACTCACACACCTAGTCAGGAAGCCAGCTGGGAAAGCTTCTCCTGTCCCAGGTCAAATAATCCTCTGTACAAGAAGATTAAAGTCTGCATTAAAAAAATGAGCTAGTATTCATATGTTCCAGGGTCACTGAGTGTACCAAACGGACATCAGTGAAGAGCCTGGGTTTCTAAAGTGTATGTACACAAACACATGCAATACCACTACTCTGCACACAGCATTATGTCGCCAGTCAAGCACATTCTTGCACAGAGTATGTTCTTGCCATCCTCACCAAAGATACACATAGCTCCTCCTCCTCTCATTTTCCAGAGCCAGGGCTTTAGCATGCAACTGCAAGCTCAGAGTCTGAAACTGTTTCTAAGCACAGGAAGCAGTACTTCCTGACACCCCACTTATGATGACAGGTATCCAAATACGTTTGTCTCAAGAGCTGCTACTGGTTGGAAGATATTGAGCATGAAATAATGATAAAATTTGTTTCAGTTTTAATAAAAACAAAACACCATCATAAGATACACATGTGCATGCAGTGCTGAAGTCTAGAGAGTGACTCATCGTGATGTCATTTCCCAAAGCGTCAGGATTATGAATTCACTGCATACAAGCATAGAACCACATGCATTCCTGCAGACTACTGCTCCCTTAAGTCAGAGCTCTATGTTCCTTGTATAAAAGGAACATGATATATAACTAGATAATTTGAAGAAGAAAGCCTTGATTAAGGACCAATGAACAATAAGAACATTCTTAAAGAGGCTATAATTTTAAAATCAGTTACAATTGGTTCTTAGAATAATCATCTATTTTTTAGATATTTATAAAGTGTATCTTCTCTTAGAGAAATTAAATCCAACACTGTCATGAGTAATGTTGCAAAAAAAGAGGCTGTAGGCAATATTTATTTCCAGAATTAGCTTTGTGTGAATGAGTCTTGGAGAAACCTTTAGCATACTAAGATCAATAACAAGACCTTTGTTGACTTCAGTAGGGTTGGAATTCTGTCTCCCACATGCATTCCTACATTTGGGTTTACAGTACAGAAATGTCTAAGGTAGACTACTACCATTTAAAGATGGCATTTTCATGGCTTGGTCATGGTCTTCACCTGACTTACGCAGATAATTCTCTTCCAATCTACATACGTTCATTTGCCGAACAGTGTTTTCCTCAAGGAAAAAAACACGTGATGTTCACATTATGGCTCTGGAACCAATTGCTTTTAAATGCAAGGGAGAAGCTCAAGGCATTCAGCTGAGCAGAAGTTATCACAACAGATGAGAAAGTTAAAGCCTTTCAAGGTCACACTGAAATATTTACCTGCCTCTTCTCCTCCCAGCTAAGCTTACTCTTGCTGAGCGTGTATGACAGTTTAGTTAGGGCTGCCTCTGGTGTCATATCACCTCCAGGAATTACTCCAACATCAGCAAGAGTCTGAATAAAAAGGAATAATGATTCCAATTAGCATAGCATTCAGAAATACCTGCGTGAACAGAAAATGTATATGAATGATGAGTAGCTACACAGAATACAGTATGCAGCTGTGCCTCCACTCTCTTGCTCCTCCTACTGCCACTGTAATTTTTGTAATTTTAGTTATCAGATACCAAGCAAACACTAGAGCCAGCTGAGTAACGATGACTTTTACTTAAAATTCCTTTTCATGCAATAACATTGAAGAATTCACCCAAACACTTGCCGCGGTCACTTACTATGCTAAAAGGGAAAGGTTACAGGTCCGTATCAGCTATCTGCAGAGTTGTCAGATCCCCTTTATTGAAAAGCTGCCGTTACTCTGTTTTAACCCAGTGGCATTTTGAACATTGCCAAGTAGGCTGTTCTCACAGAGACATATTTACCACTCTTTTATGGGGCATTGCTTTGGATGAATTCTAGGACTACAGTGTGCTCACAGCAGGAGTGTTTTCAGATCCTTTCAGGCTGCACTAGCAGCGTATGATTTAGAACATACAACTAAAACATGTAATTTACACAGTGCTGACAAGAACAACTGAAAAATATCACATTTTAAACTTATGTTTCTGATAGTTAAAAAAAATAAACTATCTGAACCAAAGCAAAAAGTAGAAAGATCTTTGCTATGGTCAGCAAGCCCTGTAAGTGTACAGTGAGCAAGACAGCAAAGACATAGGAGATTTCAGTTCTCTTGTCACTAAACTGTACCTGGGCATCTCCAAACCACAGATCATCACCTTTGCCATAATATGATGCCTCACAGTTAAGCATCTTACAGTAGGTTCTTTATACTGCATTTTACTTTTAAATATCTTGTATATAAACTTTAGCTTTAAACTTGTTGTGACTTAACTAATATTTTTAGCAAGATACAGAGCTTTAATCAGCTCATTAACCACCTCTGACATTTTTTCAAGTCCCATGTGAAAACAAATACAGAGAAAGTGAGAAATACTTTCTGGATTGCAGAGCTAGCAAAAGAACAGTTAGGGCTTTTTCAGTGGTTTGAGAAAGAGGAGGAGGAAGGGATTTCCCAGCTTCCTTCCTATACCTAAAGCCCCCTCAATTATAGGTTTCTACAGTGCAGATGGATCAGAGGCCAGACATTCAGTTAACTAAAACAAACACTTCAAGGAAAACCAGGGACTCAGCTGACCCACTTGGCTAATCTGAATAAGTAAAAAATGGCCTAGCCATATGCAAAGACCTGTGAAAGATTTTATTTAAAGAAAAATCAAAATTAACATTACAGCAACTTTCCAGCATTCACACATGATACTTCCTCCATCGAGCAGTTCCTTATGAAAAGGAGAAGGCAATGAAAGACCAAGCATGAAGTAATTTTGTAGGACTTGGCTCTGTCAGTGTTTTACTCAAAAGATGCCTGGAAACAGAACAGACACCATCAATGGATGCTGAAGCAACATAATACATGCTCCATATAAAAAGTGGAAGCCAGAAGTGAACATATTTCCACAAAGCCTTACAGTAGTTCCATAAGAAGTGAGCAGAATCTTTCAGTTTAGCATATCAACAGTCTGGAGCAGAGTGCAAAAAGCCATTTAGAGCTGTCTACTTGGAGAATCTTTTATTCAGAGCATAGAACAGGGTTTTTTTTCTTCCTTCCATAAATTTTAGCAGTTCATTTCAAGGAGAAGATCACAGAAAAGCTAGGCTTCATTTTCATGTTGTTTTTCAAATACATTTGGTGTCTTTTATTGACTTAACTGCTTTTTTCCTTCCATGTGAACTGTTCTGTATAATCCATGTATCCCTATCATATTTGCTACACAGCACGGGATCTTTGCAAATGTTATACTTCTCAATCATTTCCATTAAGTTATGCAAAAGTTTTTGCTCACTCAAATGACTGCCCATATCAGAAAATACTGAGTTTGGATACCAAGGACATGGAAAGAAACTCTTACAATCTCCTTTTCTTTCTCCTCAAAGCAGACTGTGTTCTTGAAGCAAATATAATCTAAAGTTGTGTCAAAACCAGTGTTAAGAGAGGCAGGTTTCAGCACCAGACTAGAGTATCCAGGTTTGCCTTCCAGTCAATGAAGAGGTTGACTCTGCCAGACGGGTGGTTGCTCTCAACAAAACCAGGTGTCTAAAACAGGGGGATGAGTCACCCTCTGGCAGTGCTTCTTGGCTCTTTAGTGGCTAGCCTTTTTATAAAGGCCAGTTAAACCAGCTTCCTTCACACTACCACATGCAACACATACTCTTATATGGCTTTGAGCTCTTATTAGACCCAGTGATGTCATGTCTTAATAAACAATTGAGAAACTCACTATAAAATGCCCTGAATATTAACAGTATCTACAGTGAGCTCTGTGGTGCTGTCGACATGCTGGAGGAAAGGGATGTGCCATCCAGAGGGACCTGGACAGGCTGGAGAGGTGGGCCCTAGCAGACCTCATGAAGTTCAACAAGGCCAAGTGTAAGGTCCTGCACATGGGTCGGGGCAATCCCAAGCACAAATATAGACTGGGGGATGAGGGGAGCAGCCCTCAGGAGAAGGACTTGGGCGTAGTAATGGATGGAAAACTATGAGCTAGCAATGTACACTTACAGCCCAGAAATCCAACCATATCCTGGGCTGCATCAAAAGAATCATGACAAGCAGGTCAAGGGAGGGGATTCTCCCCCTCTACTCCACTCTCATGAGACCCCACCTGCAGTGCTGTGTCCAGCTCTGGGGTCCCCAACATAAGGACATGGACCTGCTCATGTGGGTCCAGAGGAGGCCATGAAGATGATCAGGGGGCTGGAGCACCTCCCTTATGACAGGCTGAGAGTTGAGGTTGTTCAGCCTGAGAAGAGAAGGCTCCGGGGAGACCTTATAGGGGCTTTCCAGTACCTAAAGTGGGCCTACAGAAAAGCTGGGGAGGGGCTCTATCAGGGAATTCAGTGATAGGATGAGGGGTAACGGTTTTAAACTGAAAGATGGTAGATTTAGATTAGATAAAAGGAAGAAATTCTTTACTGTGAGGGTGGTGAGACACTGAAACAGGTTGCCCAGAGAGGTTGTGGATGCCCCCTCTCTGGAAGTGTTCAAGGACAGGTTGGACGGGGCTTTGAGCAACCTGGGCTAGTGGAAGGTGTCCCTGCCCTTGGCAGGGGGGTTGGAACTGGATGGTCTTTAAGGTCCCTTCCAACCCAAACCATTCTGTGATGCTCTGAAAGCCTGATTTAAGCTAGCCTTCATGGGTTAAACACAACAGATTTCCATGCTGCAAGACAGATGCTTCCTTACATACTGTTCTCCAATCTCTCACTGAATTCAGTTGTACTTCCAGTCAAATATAAAACTGGGATTCGGAATATTGCTTGGATTTGTAGGCTTTCTTGATGTTCTTACATTGTAACTAAGTAACTGGTAGCTTATCAAATACTACTTTATTTGATCATCTGACCCCTAAGCTAGCCTCTAGCTCAGTGGAATCCCTTTGGGCGATAACACCAGCAATCTAATGCAAGGTATCCTGGAGCGCTGCACATGACAGGAGCAAGCAATCACTAATGTGGGATTTGAGCTGACTGTTTAAACCATTCAGACTAGAAGTAACAGGACCTTGTTTGCAGATACATATTTTAATGCTTCCAGCCTAAGATTTTTCAGATATAGTTATTTTATGGGCAATATCTTTACAGTCAGTAAATCTGGTTTTATACACTGGGACTACAATTAGTATACAATGAAGTTGTATCAGTGGGATGTTTCTTTTGCAGAGCAGAAGGGTCTGAAATCATTGCACAACCCTTACCTGCCCAGTTGCATAGACCGTTTTAACAGACCCCCGTAAGCACTGGGTACAGTTTAAAATCACTACATTTCGTTCAGCTGCTTTCTTCAGTTCCTCCAGTAAGTCTTCCCTGTTGTTTGGGGCATTGCCACTTCCGTAAGTTTCAAGTACAATGCCCTCAATTGGAGGCTGAAGAAACGCTTTTACCTGTGTAAAAACAAGAAACAGAAGAGCGACAAAAGATGTGTTTAAGTCACATTAAGATTTTCATGTATGGCACAGGGTTTTTTAAAATGGTCTATTTCTGTTCTAGTCTTACAGGCTCTCATGCCTTGCAGTCTTCTCATGCCATTCTGTGCTCCCCATTTGCAGTAACTGGGACTTTAGAATAAACTTTACAAAAATGAGAATTTCACTCTCTAGCTTTCTTTAAAATTCCTAGAGGGTTACATTTTAAAATAAACTATTTTCTACAGTCATGACCTCAGGGAGAAAAAGGATGCTATTGTTCAAGTGCCATTAACAGGCTATACTGTTGCAGCACGGTGGAACAAAAGAGTAGATTTACACTTATGAAATAAATGTAGAATTATTAATTGAGATTAGAACTCCCACCCCTGCCCAGATTTGTTACTTCAGCAAAGAGTTTTGTTAAAAAATGTCTGCCTGAGAGAGTGTCTCACCTTTCAGGAGAGAACATTCTAACAAAGCCTGGAGTTTTAAACTCAAAACCCAATTGATTTAACTCAAGGAAATAAAAAAAAAAAAAAAAAAAGAAAGAGGCACTAATATATTCTGGGCCAGTTGTTAATGAGGTAGCTATTGTGCCTCACTGTGAGAGAATGCCTAGCGAAGTCCTCCTCCTAGAAAGATGCATTTTAAACAACCTAAATGTTTCCTTGCTGATCACATATGCTAAATGCAATACACTGTAAACCCCCATGAGGCTAACTATGCAGTTGGAGTTTTATTGCAAATATACCACCCCTCTGCCTTTCCATCTGTTCATATTCACTGAAAAGGAATGGTAATATAATTGAGGAGTGCTGCTTAAACTACTGGATTCAATTTAAGATGGCAACAGCCACAAAAGACCTGTCAATTTAATGGAACTAGTACTAGACAAAAATTTAAAGACAAATCTACCTAAACCCACAGTTCTGCAAAATAATTTCTAAAGGCAAAAAAATCCCACTTCTCTTTTGCAGCAGCAAAATCCCACTTCTCATTTTCAGCTCTGTATGAATGCTGAGGGTCATGTTAATGATCAGTGTGAGAGAAAATGAACATTAAAAAAGAAACATGAGTTGTAGAAATAGTCACACTCCCCTCCACTTATCATATTGTGCATTCTTTGACAAGATATCTATTAATATGCCTCAATATGCAGCTAGAGAGCATTTCCATGGTCACTGTAGCCTGCACCTGTCTAGAAAAGCACATCTGACCTATTTATGAGCCCTGATAAGAAACAAGATTTTAAGTTTCAGAGCCCAGGCAGTTTAGACAAAATATATTTGAAAAGCTTATATCAATACTTTATGGCATAAGAAAATAGTTTTTGAATGCTCTGACACTCCAAAAAACATTTATCAGAAGAAGACAGATTCTTCCCCTTCTTTCCAAAACCCCAAGCACTGCTAGAAAAACACAGCCTTCCTTCTTCAGCTAACTAATCAAGTATTTGAGCATCACTTCACTCACTTCGTAGTGACACTTACAGCAGCAGCAGTGATTCCTGGGAAGATTCGCAGAAGACCAACATTCCTGTTCATATTGGTGTGAACTCTGAATTTCTTTTTGGTATTGGCTCTCCACACTGTTTCCCAGTTTACTGTTAAGAGAAATGGCCTTTCTAATTTAATACTAAGACATAGTATTAAGTACACTTGTAGCACTTCATATTTACAACATTGTCTTTAAAAGTGTTTCTTATGTAGGAGATTTTTGAAAAGAGGAAATGAAGACCCATTTAAGACAGCAGCCATAGCACCTGATGTATCACACCTGATTTATTAGGTGCCACAAAACATGTCTTTGAGGCCACATCCAGGTCAGGCTCAACTGTGTTATATTTTAGCTTTAATTCCAAAATAGTCTAGATTCCAAGATATACCAGTATTACTTGTCAATATTTCTAAGTTAGTGTCCTTCAAGGAGATATTTAAGACGTATGCTTTCTTCAATTTAATAGCATTTTATAGCAAAGACTTCCAAAATGGATATTTTAGTTCAATGACCATTAGCAAACAGGGTGATCTATCACACACAAAGCTGTATACCTCTACTACATGCTCTTCAAAAGAGAAGTCCGATAGCTGTGAAAAGCATCCAAGTACTAGACCTGATGGATTCACGATGTTGACCTGTTAGTGCCAACTCTCTCAGCTCTGAGTGCTCAGAAAGCCTCAACCAACAGAGCATTGTGCAAGTCTAGCATAGGTGAGATATCTACTCGTCATGCACTGACCTGAACTTCACTGCTATGTAGTTGGCGTGATACCAACCTGGGTTCATGTTTAGAAAACAGACCTTCATCTTCCCAGACATAAGAGATGACAAATGCAGTTACTGTTGCCGCTAATCACCTCCAGAGTTTATTAGGTAGTTACTAACGATTAAATAAAATAGCAAGGATTCAATTAACTCTGATTATACATTTAGAGCCAGAAGCCAGCTGTTTAACTAATAGTTTGTTTGTGTTGCATTATTAGAAGCCAAGTCATGCATTATTGATTTCAAAATTTTACTACTTCAGCATAGGAGCACAGCATTGGTAGCACTGACAGCTCCTACAAGGCAGTGGAAGAGGTTTAACAAGCAGCAGCCAACACTTCAGATTGCCATGCTTCTCTTGAAGTAGACCATGCCGTAAAGCTTCCTCATCATGATTTAAGCTTTTTAGATTTTGGAGAAACTCCCAAGCAGCAAGACAGATAAAAGATCTGCGTGCATAATACTGACTTGCTCTCAGCCGTGCGGAGAGTTACTCACACCAATTACTGTTGCAATCTCTTGCAATCAGCAGACAGCCATTTGCAAAAAAAAAAATCAGAGTTACATTTAAAAGCTTCTGTTGTAGCCTACTCTATTACCCCATTACAAGAGATACTAAAAACTACACAACCCATTAAGTCAGGACAGAAAATAGCAGTCACCTATAAGGCTTTATGAACTCCCCCTTCCTGTCGTGGTGCCCTGTCAGCCATCAGAGCTTGTGTATGTTCTTTCTTTAAAAATACCATACATCATTAAACAGGTCACAAGCAGTTGGCTTGGCATCACATTTGTCCAACCAGCCACACTACAGCATGTGGATTCCTAATGCCCTGGGAATGGGAGAATAGAAATACAGACTGTTTCTACAGTTTATTTCTTTGTGCTAAGCTGGCCAGCACGGTTCTGAAACCACCTGGTTGGATTTAGTAGTTGGTCAAGTAGCTCTCAAAGGACTCTGTGAGCTTTCCAGAGCAAGTTAGAGACCTGCAGGAGGTACATGGGTGAGTGCAGAAAGACATAATTTGTTCTGCTTGAGGTTCACAGGCCTGGCTAACCACATTCACTCACAAGCACTGTGCTTTAAAGAAGCAGCAGTGTTTAGCAATAAATCCTTTCAACCTTCTAACATACAGATTAATTCTTTAAAAGCAGACTCCTCTATAAAAGGGGATGGCAATAAAATGGTACCAGAGCTTTCTTTCCTTTTTCCTCCATAAGCTAGGAGTCCCTGCCAAAACTTCACAAATGCATACTACTAAGTTTGGCAACTATTAGCATCCCTCATGTCTGTAACGAACTTGAAGAATGAACTGAAGAAACCTGCCTTGGCATGGATCACTAAGATACTGCCAAAAGTGGAAGACCAAGGAGAGAGATCAGAGGATAGTTTCAGAAGTCAGACCTATACCAGGCCTATACCTGTACTCTTGGAGTACACTCTACCAAATAACATATCATCTTCAAGATAAATGTAATGCAGGCAGACATAGTACAGTGATGTAATTCCAAACTATATTAAAAAAAGAACTAAAGATTTTCCCTCAGTTAACATTCTCTTGGTCATGAACCTTGTCAGCCTACATAATGTGCTTGGTACTGCAGACTCCACAGATGTCAGTTTTCCATTAGACAAATGAGTCTAAAAGGCAGAACAAAAGGCAAGTGTGATGCAAGAGCAAAAGACAAACAAATATACATAAAAGCCCAACTTCATCTCAGATTTATTCAGAACTGTTGTGAGACAGAGCGCCATGCAGGAGAAAAAAAAATTAGAACACACCCTTTGTATCCTCCATCTCAAACACTACTTCCCCCAAAGGAAGAATATTTATATTGCCTAGCCGAGTTCAAGCATCTTCATTGTACTGAATAAACCAGCTGTCTTGCAGCCTATAGTTATACCACACAGCAATCTTCTTTTTGTTAAATTAAAAAAAAATAATAATCTTAGGAACCACTAACAGTTCTTAAGTAAGAAACTCATATACAAGCAGGTGAAGTACAAAAAGCTGTATATATTGGTGTTCATAACAGTTTTTCATCCTATGGATAAGAGTGACTAATTAGGGAGATTCCGTTTTGGCACAACACAAAACAGTAACCTGTTCTTACTTGGATGGGCTGTGTTTGTAAAGAGTGTAACTGATATAGTGTACTGCATTATGTAAATGTGGATACAAAGCTGAGGAACAAACATAAGCTAGCTACTGGTGCTGCACAGCAGAAAGTTTTTTAAGCAATGTAGTAATGGATATTTATGTACTCTATCCAAAATGGCTGGAAAAGAAAATAGAAAAGATTGCATGATTCAAGGAGACTGCATTCAAGATATTGAGGCCTTTTGCTTATTCTTCCAAACAAAACCATCATATAAACAATAGTCTGCTCTTTCAAATCTCCGCCTCCCTACCAAACACTTCAGCTTTTAAAATTACAGCTCAAAAAATATATCCTTATCTTATTCAGCTTTATTCTCAAACACACACAGAGAACTATGGTGATAAGGTTAGTGCAGAAAAAATACCAACCTGATTTTAAAACAAAATAAGAAAGAGAAGCAGCTCTACACAGTCTAGAAAGCAGCAAACCCCCCCTGTTGTTAAACAGCACCTATGGCACAATGCAGGTTTCAACTTATAATGGGAGAGCAGCAACTAAGAGCGACACCTCCCTTAGGAGTGGTGACTGAACTCCGAGTTATGAAATCAAACAAGAAATACAGCTTTTTGTGATTGCAGAGCTCCAGACAAACAGCAATGCTTTCTTCTCATCCTTCTCTGCAGGACTACAGGTGAGTCCTACCATTATATAAGCTGCCCCGGTGTTCATTACAATTCATAGCAGCAGTCAAGGGGTGGGGAGCACAGGCCAACCTATGGGTGCAAATTCCTGAAGGAGGCAAACAAACATAGACCCCCTTTTTTGGTAGTCTGTTACAAAATAACCAATACACATCTTTTGAAATGAATATTTAAATAGAATGGTGTAATTGCAAGAATCAACATGCCTACTTATAAGGGGGGACAGGACCAAAAGCACTTCAGTGAAGAGAGCTGGCATTTGCCTTCATATATAAATGACCTGAGCTTTTTACTATAAATAACCAGAACTGCCAACCAAGACACGAACTTGGCCAGTGATGAATAGCTTCTCTCTAATGAGACTGGTGGGTAGACAAGCCCAAAAGGGCTTTCTAACCTTCTGCTGCTGCTGTAGCATGTCTGCATGCAGAGTCACATGGGCTCTGTTCGTCCCCTGCACACAGACCTGTACATGTGTACCACTCCCAGAAGTTACATGCATTTGTGATGAAGAAAGTCCAGCCATGGTAACAAAGCAAGTTTCATATTTGCTTCATTAGGACAATAAAGAACAGAGAAGAGTAATCAGTTATGAAATACACTGAGACTCTTTACACATTTCAAGTGAAATACGCTGCCTTGTCTCTCCTGATTTCAAAATACGGGAAAAATAAAGCAAGGTCTTTTATTTGATAAGCTTTAAGATTTTAGAAATATTTTTGGTTGTTTCTGTATTGTCCACTTCATACAGAGATTTCTGATCCTGCTGCAATAGTATTTCCCATCAGCATTGGGTTTCTTACTCATCTCAAGAGTGGGCTAAAATTTTTCACTTCTTACAGGAGTTTTTCTTGTGCTAAATTGAAAGTCCTGAGCAAACTGACACATTTGCTTGTCTAAAACTGGGTAACGGGACTCTTAGGTGTTGCTAACGCAGCTACACATCTGGCCAAGAACACAACCAGTTGATGGGATCAGAACTCCACTGGGAGCCTTACCTGTAGCGGGATCAGGGTGAAAAATAGATATCAAAAATGAAGATAAGAGCTGCAGCTAGGGTAAGGAAGAGGACTAAGCTTCTCCTCCTTCTCTCTGGCTCTGAAGTAGATCATTGCTTTTACATGGTATGCCTAGACTTGAACAGCATGTCCTCTCCTCATTCCTGCGTACCAAAATCCATGATCCCATTATGCTTCCCACTCCCTCCATCCTGTCACCTCTCCCCCTCTGCTTCTCTGGAATTTTCATTCCCAGCTTTGTGAGAATCGGGAAGCCTGAGGAAGAGTTTCTGCACGTGGCCTACTCCTCTTGGCATCCTCAGGCTGCTCTCCATAATGCTGAAGCAGCAAGATTCAGTTCTATCTACAGGAAGAATAAGACATATTATACAAAGTCATTTGGAAAAAAAATGTTAAAAGATGTTAGATTTATTCGGTTTGTTTTTAAAAGCCCAAGTGGTTCCTTGTCTCCATGAAGCCTCATACGAGGATTGTACAAGAAAACTCAGGGGAGACAGCGATGTTTCAAACAATTACTTTGGACAAAATAAAGCAGCACTAGTAGATTGCCCATGCTATAAACCATGTTTTTTCAAAATGAAACAATCCTTCAATACTGACACTGTCATCTTGGATAAGTGATGCTACCCTAACTGGGTAATCAGCTGAAACAAATGAAAATAGAGCCTATCACACCATCAGTTTTTAAATCAGAAATCCCCACTCATCTCAATGGGGCATTCTACTGAAAAGATAACGAGACCAAATATGGGCCAAGGGAAGTACTTAATAACTTTCTCATTTTTCCACTATAGACAAGGAATCACAAAACAGTTCATTCAAATCCAAGAGAGAAATAGCATGCAATTTGCAGCTTTATTTCACTATTGATCAGTCAGTAAACAGAATTTATTTATACACTATTTGATGAAGTTCATAAAAACTCAAGAAAGAAGATTCTCCCCAATTTACTGCAACAATCAACTGACAGTATTTCTGTTGATTTCAGATACACCATATTTGACAGGGCACAGTAACACAAGAGTGGCAGACTCTCTACCCAAGAGATTTCTTACAGACCACTACAGTATTTTACAGGCTTCCTCAGTTTGTATCTGGCTGCTACAAACACAGCACTTTGATCCTGAAACTTTGTGAAGTAACTCCCATTCATTACTTGGAAGGGATAAATTTATTTTTCCAAATTGCAGAATGTCTCTCTCTAGTAGTAGAAACCATTCAGAATGGCATGCTGCATGGCACAGGGCTGGACTTCCTACTGCCACTAACAGGACCTAGCAAAGAATCCAGAAACCCCCTCCTAATCCTATTCTTTTTGTAATAATGGAGATTGTCACCAAGTCCTACACCTCTCCAATATACCTAGACTATCCAAAAGCAGCTTGCATAACATGTTATATTTTTTAAAACTGTCCTTTAGTATGTTTTCTGGCAACTCCTCATTTGGCTGGATTCCAAAAGTGTGTCTCTTCTCCCCTCTCCAAAGAAAGGGTGCCATTTAACCAAGAACAGACATCCATGTGTTAATGACTTTACAAATGGGTACTGAAATCATCACGTAGTTTTTCCTCTCCTTAAAAAACAGACACACAGAAATTATAGGGAGCCCAAGTAAGACTGGGGGGAAAAAACTTCACAGAGTGCATATTCTAGGTCTGCTGTTCTCAGTGTGCTTGCAGTTTAGACAGGTCCTAAATATCCAGTAAACATCTTACACAATGACATACATCAAACAGAGAATCTGTTGAAGCTGCAAGTACTCTGCAATGACTCCTTTGCCTGTTTTAGGAGCCCAGCATGGTCATTAATGAGACTAAACTCTTCGTTCTTTCACTCCTCACTCCTTCATTTTTATCTTCAGAGCAAGCATTTTCATGACACTGAGGCAACATTCCCTCTGGTTAGTCTGGATTTCTAGTCAAAGTTAATCTAGCCCACATCTATATTCAATAGACAAATACAGCTGAATCACAAATTCTCAGTCTTACTAATATTTAAACAGTTTCAGAGCAGATAAAGTGGAGTCAAGCTACAGGGCTTTCACTTGAGTTTAAAAACAGCATTTCAACTACATAGGCACAGATTCTTTTGAGCTAGAGTTCTATTGCATGTGGCATAAATTACAAGGCTTAAGAGATGATGTTGCTTACTTGTAATATCAACCTCAGCATTTGCAAGTGGAGGCAGGTTAGGTGAGGAAAAGGCATTGAAACTCCCAGCATCCACCTTAGTCACCCTATTTCCCCTGTACAGTTTATTATAAAAATACAGGCACACCTGCAAGACAAGTAAAGAAACAGGTCTATGAATAAGCCAGTAATTAAAAGATTCAGTAGATAAATACTGTAGTCCGTCCTTTATAAAGTGTTTTCTAAATCTTTAAAGCAACTCAGAGGCTAGTAGATGTTTACAACTCTTACCCTTTCAAAAAGAGTTGGCACATCTGTCACACACTGGTTTAAGAATTTCAGAACAAAACAAGTTAAGAGCTAACTGCTTTCGTAATCCTCTCATGAGGCATAGTCTAGGAGACAGCAAATTTGCCTGAGTCCACTTCAGAGATAGAGGAAAGAGTGTGGACTTTTTAGTAAGTTCATCTGTTATATCTAAATTCAGAGTACAAAACATTAACAGCAGAACTGGTGAAAACGAGGATAACTTTCAAAAGAAATACTACACATAAATAATTAGGTTTCTTCAAGTCCCTTAAAGTTTGTCAGTTGGAACTTGAAGGAAAAGAGATACCTCAAAGTTGTTATTAGTTATGAAGATCTTGGCCAGTCAGCTATTGATGTTGTCTTACAAGAACTGGCTTTGGGAGCACGGCAGAAGTGAAGTGAGGTATAACCTGACTAGTTTTCTTTCTGATTTTTGGGGTGCACAGCACCAATATCTTTAAAGGTAGGGTGCTGAGACCATGGAGGTAGTTCTAAGTCCATTAGGTATATCATCCTCGACACTTCAGTCTTCAGGAACTAGAGCTAGAAGACACTCCTACCAGTTCTAGAGCAACTTTAGAACTTCAAAATAACTTTCAGTTAAAAAACTGACTTACAAGTGCTTCAGATCCCACATATTTGCAAGGAAACATCTGATTTAAAGTCAGCTGAAAGCTACATTTCAGACTTGATAGTCTTTATAGATTGTATATGGGCAAAATGGGATATGACTCCTGAGAAAACAGCACGTGCTTCGCCATGCAAGCACCTGTTACCTCAGCAGAATCCATTTATCTTCCTGTTTAAATGCAATTTCTTGCTTCCTACCAGGTATTTTCAGTATGTAAGTATGTGTCCTGGCTAGAGGGAGAAAAGCAGCTTCTGAGATGGTCTTCACAGACAAACAGACCTCAGGAATGACGAACTGCCCAGCAAACAGCAGTGCTCCCAGGAGGTTGGCTCGGCCATCATTCTGCAGCTCATATATGGGCACCTGAAGAGCAGAGACTGAAATTACACCCTGTCCCTCATGTAAAGCCTACACAGCAGAAAAAAGAGTCCAACTTATGCAATACAAATATATGAATAATTTATGTAACAATGATTTATGAAAAATAAAGTTTCCTTCTTCATCCAAACTATTTTAGACTGCAGCAGATGGCAGGATTTCCCTCTGTGCTTAACAGACTTTTATAATTTAAGTGCTTAAAAGCTATTATAGCAATGATTCTAGTGTGATTAAGCAGATTAAAAGACTGATTCAGGAAAAACATAAAAAGTAGAAAGCATGCATAGTTAAAGTGACTGAGTATGGGAGATGTGATTGTACAGAGAAAAAGCAACAGCCTCAGATCATAGAGAACTGCCACTATGGGCTTCACAACAGCTCTCTTGCACCATCCTTCCTCATAGTATAGAAAAACTAAGCCAGCAGGTTATTACTAACCGAAAAGTACAAGATTAAAAACAGGTATTTGGTCTGCTGAGTGATGACTTCCATGCCTTTTCAGATTGCCTATTTATTAGCTGAGTGTCAGAGCTCCTTTCAGCAGTGAAAAAAACCCAAACACATGCTCCATTGCTAGATCATATGTCAGGCAGATCTCCAAGCAATAAAGCCAAAAAGAAAGTAAAACCTTGAAAAAGATGTATCACAAGTAGACTGCCCCATGTCAAGAAGGCAAGTGGAGCCTACTCCTTCCTAGACTTTAGTATTTTGACTTCAAATAGACCACATGTGAAAGGAAAGTTATGAGATGGGTGAGGGGAATTGTACAGTGTGACGTTTCATCTCTCCTTTGTGATTAGAGCTGTATTTTACACTCAAGCAAGCTATTCTAGTAAGACAACCCCTCCCCCTCAGACAATATGCAAAGGGCTGATCTCCAGCTAAGAGAATGAAAATTAATAAACGTAGTCTTTAGAGGAAAGGAAGCAGACCATGTTAGATGCTTTGTGGAACAGAAATGATGAAAAATGCATCTAATGCTTAGAGATTATTAAAAAAGTGATAAAGAATGCAATAATGAGTAACATAAGACAGGCTAACAACTGATGAAGTAAAAAGTAATAAGCTTCAGGGCTTTAAAAGAAGAAAAGACAGCTAACAACCAGGAGCCACCTGAGGCTGGGAAGATGCTTCTCTCATAAACCGATTAATACACAATGGCCAATGACAGGCTCTTATATATTTCTCTGAAGCATCTGGCCCCGGCCATAATGAACTACTGGTCTGATTTCGTACAGAGTTGGAAGTCATTAATGATAAAATTATGGGGCAGATCCTCAGCTGGTGACCCTGTCAATTCTCACTAATTTCTATCAGCATGGTGACCATTCACCCTGTCCAGAGGCCTGCCCTGCACTACTAAACTATACATTGAAAACCAGGATACCACCTAGTTTTGCATATAAGAAACAAAAACGAGGCTTCCGACTTCAAATTATATCCATTACCTGAGATCCTGTCAGAACAACAGTTTTACCCAGGTTCTCACACATGAAGGATAAGGCTGAAGCTGTATAGGCCATGGTATCAGTGCCGTGAAGGATCACAAAACCATCGTACTTTTCATAGTGCTCCTGGAGATGGAGAGACAATTTTCACATTGTTAGAGCAATGCACTGGCATCAGCAAGTGAGGTACATACTGCATTACTTTCACTGATGCACGCAACAGCATAATACTTTAAAGGGTACTATACACATAATTCCTCTTAAAGTTATCCTGTTTTCAGTTTAAATACTATTAAGGGTTAACAGGACACTAAGCACTAGAGCCAGTAATTCTAATTATGGAACAGTCAAAGAGATTCTTCTATGTATACATATTAATGCAGCATTTTTAAACCAGAAGACTGCTAATTAAGAAAAGCTTAGCAATGGCTTTAAACAGGAATGTTAACATATGCAAATTAGTCGCATAGTCTGATTTCTTGTTGCTGCTTTTACTTTAGGGATTACACCATTTACAAGGAACAGATTAGGCAAACCAAGGCTATCATAACATATAGAAAAAACAGTCCGTTTAATCCGGGTGGCAGACAGGCAAATTGCCAGTGTAAGAGTGCCCTCTTCTGTTGAAAACTCATTCTTTCTGTAGCAGTATGGGACTTGTGCAGCAAACAGGTGAAGAGGCTTCTTGTTTTTTGTTAATTTACATACACTTGCTGGGTTTTGAGAAGTCCCTTAGACTATCAGGCATGTACAGATGCAAAAACGAATTTTATAATAATTTTAATCTACATACAATTCCACACATGATTTTTTTTAATGCAAAGCCATGAACTGTATGGTTTATCTTGTTGGAATAAAGTAATCTGTTGGCTTTTGGAAGAAAAAGGAATTGGTTCCTTTATTTTAAGAGCAATGCAATTAGTAGAAACTGCAGTGAGAGACTGACGTAATTTGGTAACATGGAAAGGATTACATAGAAGTCTAAAGAGATATAAGAAATGCCAGTGTGGGGAAAAAAAGGGGGGTTACCCTAGAAGTAAACAATTTAGATTAAATTTAATTAGGCACACACACTTGGCATGTCCTGATAATAAGGTCACCTCCAAACTCACCTGCAGATTTCTACTTGTCCTTTTGCTATTTCTTCACTGATACTTGTGCCTACGTGTTGTTACCTACTGGAAGTTTCAGGGGATTTCTGCTTATCTCTAACAAGTCAGTCAGCAGAACAACAGCCACTGTTGCAAGAGCTTTCTTCTGTAGGCCATACTATAGCATGATGCAAAAAGCATGCTGTAGTTATTCACTAATGCAGTAACCAGGTAAGTAAGTTTCAAGAAGGGCTAAGATCACAGAAATAGCCACTTGTCCTCTCAAAATCAGTATGCTCACAAGTATTTTCAGCCTTAGGAACCTTATTAGATGCAAAAGAACATAGCTTGGTTTAAGCTTTATAATGTAAAATATCAGGCTGGCAATTAAGAAGATATCCCACAGAAACATCTTAGAACATTTCAGTCTGAAAAGTCACCAGCAGGTTACAGCCGTGCCACGTACATGTCTAAGATAACACAAAGTGGCAGTGTCTATACATAAGCTGGACAGTTGAAGAAGTCTTTTTTCCCTTCTCAGCACTTCTCACTTGGATTACATGAACTATATTTGTATATATACAGAAGCTGCATTCTGTGTATGAGAAAGAAACACCTTTTTTTGGTAACAAAACTAATATGCCATTAAGGTAGAAAGGTAAATTCTTTCCTGTTCATCATGGGATTGCCTACTGCTCTTGGCCCTGGGCTTTTCCCAGCTGCACCCCTGCTCCATTCTAGAGGCTCTCCACCTATACACCAGCTCTGTCCCTTCTCTGCCCTGGCAAGATGCACTCAATAGGAGCAGCATCATCCCTAGTTTGGTGGTTTCAGGATTAGAGGACCTAAAGGTGAAAGCTGTTACCTGCATCTTCAGCATCATTCCCTGCATTATTATACGCTTCACATGCATTGCTACAGCTTGAAGAAGGAAATTTACACTATAAAGCCCTCTATTGCAGAGCAAGCAGGAGTGGAAAAGCATTCTCTTACTAGGCCCACAGTTACTTATTTCTAACAGCTATGTATGAGCTCCTGGTGTTAAGTATTTGAAATGTTTTGCATTTCTATTTTCTTAAAAGCACACAGCTAAGTTCAGACATGAGGACAGGAGCAGAGAAATGCTGATTTAATTCAGAGAAGGATGTAATGAATTTATCTATATATACAGAAATATCTAGGGCTTTACAAATTTCCCAGTGCGGGAAACCTAACCCTGATAGCATTTTTCCTGTGGGCTGCAAAACCAATGCTAGTCAAGGCTGTCTGTGTCCAGAGTAAGAAAGGCATAAAGACATGAAATTACTTTCTATGTCAACAGCCAACTATCAAGCTATTTGAACACTCAAATGATGTGTAACTAAGCAACCTTCAGTTAAGTCACGTACACCTAAAGATTTTATTCAGCATTTATGGACAGTGAATTTAGGTCAATGTTTTATAACACATCAACCTACATATTACATACCTTATTCAATCATAGCTGCAATTTTCCTATTTATTTTCTTGTACAGAATTATGACATAGCTTATCATTGGAAGAACTATGTAACTTTAATGAGCTTGCAACATTTTCAAAAGGAAAAAAAATTCAGCAAGCCTTGCAAGCACAGTACTTGTTGCTTTGCAACTAAGCAAGGTACGTAACATTTACGCTGTAAATGAATATGTACATATAGCACTACTGAATTGTTTTATCTGCTAAGTATACTAGATATACTGCTGGTTTAATTTAAGCAACAAATGATTTCTTATCCTACACCACCACAGTACCTCAAGTTTCTTTGCAATTTTGGCCCAGTCCTCTGGTGTCATGTTGGAAGAATCAAGCAGTGGTGAGAGCTCCAGGATTGTGTAAAAAATTCTTTTGTTTTGCTTAGAGACACTATGAAGAAAGAGAATTGGGAAAAAAAAATCTTAAAGCTAATATCAGCTCATCACTTATGATTTTTTTCTCTAAATCAGTAGTTTTCACCCTTTCCCTCCCCATCCCCTAAGTCTATAAAAAAAAAAAAGTCTTAAATTTGGAATGTTAATTTCCAAGTTTAGAAGTTCATGGCTTGATATGGTTTAAAGCACAAATCCCTAAATTTAATTTAATAATAAATATAATTTGAGAGGCAGAGAGGGGCTGGAAAAACTAAAGACAGAAAAGAACAACCCAGACTTACCTTGTTTAAGTTTGGAACTGAGTTTTTAAAAAAGTGTCAGTAAGAAGCCTTAAGGTTTTAAAATGCTTCATAAACTATTGAGAGGAATCTATAAAGCTCCCAAGCTTTATAGTGGTCAACAGAAGAGTTGTATCAACGTTTTGATCCTTTGACAAATATAAATAGATACATTATAAATAGATCATCTTTCCTGACACAAAGGGTATCTTTTCTTAAGAGTCTTATGACTGGGATTCATTTTTGTGGCCTTTAGAAGATAGATCCACTCTTCTCACTTTCTCTGACTTCAGAAAAAGCTCTCTTGGTTAGTTAAGATCTTCAAGTAAAGTGTTGTCTTCGTTAGCAATAGGCTAACTTTGTAAAACCTCAGTCACAGCCTATTAGGCCTGTTGGCACCTTGTTATGAAAGTTTGCTCTACAGTACCAGCTGTCTCTTGTTATGATGTGGAGTTTAAGAATGTGTTAATAGCAAAAATATTAAAATACTGGCACAGGTTGAAAACAGAGGCCTCAGGACTATAAACAATCAATTACTGCATGCTGAACAAATGCAACCTTGACAGCTGAGAAAAGACTGCTCTAAGTATTATAGAAAAAAGACAAAGCAATGGAAAAAAGTCCAAACCAAATCAAAAACAAACAGTCAAGCAATAGGATAAAGTACCTGTGAGACTGAAGAGTAACACTTTACCATGCAGTGTGTAGCCCAGCAGATGGACACCAAAGATTAAGAAGTGTCTAGGCACTCAAACATCTTACCAAAGTACACGATCCCAAATTTGGAGAGGACTTATCAAAGGCAATGATGGCTATGGAATCACAGTGGGATTGTTCTAGCTCTAAGCATGCTGTCTGCTCTTCCTGCCTTCAAGGACCACAGGTCTCCTTTTCTCCACCTGTCTATCTCAAGAAATCTGACTCTTCAAAGACCTTTAATTTGCCAGCCAAATGGACTGCATACAGAGCATGTGTTTTACCCCACAAAATGTGCTCATTTCTCCACATTAACCTTCCAACCTCTCAGAATAAAGTCAACTACATATAAATTCAATTTGGCAGGTAAGATCTGGGGTAACAGAAGAACCCTACTGCTAATAGTTTCTGTTACATTTCTGCAGCTTGGAAGGGGATAGAATATCCACCATTTTAACCCATTCTTATGGTAACTGGAATATGTTTCTATTTAGCAATGCAGTGAACAACAAGCAGCTAACAAAGAAGAACTTGCTAGTGGGCCAGCTCTGCCCTTCCTACTTGCTCTTCTAGGCAGAGCCATCCAGAGCATGTTTAACAGTATCATCAGTGTTTTGTTCCCACTTGCTATTCTTGTATATATTTATAGCAATATAAAATATGCAAAACCAAGAGTCAATTATCAATTAATCAGCTAATAAAATCTGCAGACCTGATCCCCTTAATGAGGCCTGCAAGACAGTTGTGTACAGGGAAGAGAGAGCATTTAAAAAATGTGTAGTTTTCATTCATAACCAACTGACATACTGTACCTAAGAAGTTAGACTTCATATGAAAAATTGCCTTGTTGGATATCACATTTATACAAGCTAATAGTAACTCTGGAAGTCAGTTGAAAACCTGGGAAAAGAAAGCTCCCCTGAAGAGCTACCAACACAAGAGATCAGCCTAGTCTACAACATCTGATGCCTCTCTCTAAGAAGAGTTCATATCATTCCTCTTACATCAGGGTTATCACACAGGTATACAAAGTTCACAAAATACTCCTATTTTCTCCCTTCAGAAACTCACGATATTTCTCAACTGCCTAGTTAAAATATCAGTTGGCTAGCACAAAAGAGAAAATGGCGAATTGCGAGGACTAACCTCCAGAAATGGAACTCAGCAGTGCCAGAAAAACAAGACAAGATAGTTTTTTAAATCTCAGGTTTTGATATGAGTAATTGTTTCAAGCTTTTCTATTCTTCATGGAAAAAGATGTGCCAGGAGAGGTATACTTAGGACTCAAGTGGCTATATTACTGTAGTTTTGTTGTATTTCATATCCCTTAAGGTATTCAAAAGTTACTCAGTTACAAGCACAATATCGTTAACAGAGCCCCATGTTTCTTAGTATAACCATTGCATTTAACACAAACTGTATGTTCACATCAATACCACTCTACTGGGAGTCCGTTTCTTTTCCCTTTACCCCTTTACCTGCCATTTGCCCTTTAAGTGGTTACTTTTAAAACCTTTACACAGAGACCTCAAAACAAACTAGAAAGAAATGAATAAACCTTACATTTGCTTTGTGTGTTCTGATTTTCTCCTTAAAGATTAAAGAACATCCATTTTTACTCTTATAGCAAAACAACTATAGTCCCCATTTATTTTTGAATGACTGTGTAAAATCATCCTTTCTGCAGAGTTAACACGTTTACAGGGCTACAGTCATTCGTCACAGCTGGGAAATATCTCAAATTAGCATACTGCCCTCCCAATAAAACCTATAAGCTTATTAATCATTGCCCAACAGTTAAGAAGCAGTGCAGATTAATTATAAGCTCATCGCTTACTATCATAATGTTGCATAAATTCGGGAAAGACAATCAGCTTCTAGGGTTTTTTAAAAACAGAAAGCCTGCAGAATTAAAGCATGAGGCCTATTTATAAATGCATTAATTAGATGCTACTTTTTCAGACATATGCTGAAGATAATTCACACAGACCTGTATATGCAGTTTTCTTTGTTTCTATAAAGTATTTTTAAGTTTACACAGCAGCAAATTAATATCCAAAACAAGCTTAGCAGGACTAAGCTGCCCATAACGGTTACGTGTTGCCCAAATTTAAAAGTTATTTCTCAAGCAGTTGTAAGACTTCATTGCAAATATATCAAAACAGTCATTTTCTATTGGACCAGACACGGTAGGATTTTTCCTTGTAAATCAATATAAGCATTTTTGCTAATCTCACAATGGATTCTTCACATTAAACATTTGGAGATGTAATTATCTGAAAATTAATAAGGTACTTCCTAACCCTCCCTCTCCCCAGGGACAATGTACTTACGGGAGCACCAGTGTGTTATCTGGAAATTCACGGAAGTTGTTCAGTTTTGTTTCCTGGGCATATGCCTCATCATGCAGCATTGGCATCGTTTTCAAGCTGCTTACTAATTTATTGGCCTCAGGAGCAAGTCCTTAAAAACAAAGGAAGTAAATAAAAGGGCAGGGATAGAAGGAAATGAGTGGCACAGTAAGGAGGGAAAAAGTCAAGTTACACAAATTAAACTTAAACTGTCTATTGCCAGTTTACGAATCTGAAAATCAAATACAACCAACAAATCTCCATGCAGTTATTCTTTTCTTGACTTGAAATAAATAAATCCTTTATTTAAGAGAAATAATGTTACGAAACTCCTCCATATCAAATATTTATGTTTTACCTATATTTAATTGTTGCTTGTGTGCAAATACCTATCAGCAGTAGGGGTAGGAAGCCAATTTTAGCAACTGTAGCAAAAAAACACCATTCTCTTTTACATTCGCCATAGCTATTCTCTACCTAGAGGCAGAACACTTACAAAACACTATTATTTTGTGCTATACCATTGTGATATTTTTACCTAAGCTTCTTAGCCTATAGCAATATTGGCACAAACAGCAAAGTACTAGTATGACTGTGCTGGAAAATGGCATGTTATGTCTCACTGTCAACAGCAATAGCATTTCCAGAGAGAAAAGATAAACAAAAGAGAAAGCTAAAACAAACCCCACAGTACGTACTGAGCACTGACACATATAGACAAAGATCTAGATAGATACGGAGATAGAGAAACCTCAGCTTCCCAGAAAAGTCACGACTAATTGCTCTAATCACCTCTTGAATAGGTACTTCCCACTAGAAGGTTTAGGACTAAACCTCAGTTGACAAGAGGTAGACAAGCTGCATAAACTGCTGAATAGAAACTAGAAAGCATGGATGCATCTTAAGCTCCATTCGCCCTCTCCCTCACCGTGCTGCTGTCTTTTGCCCTGTAGCAGAGGCCCTAAAACAGCTGGGGCTTAAACTAGTCTAAAAGCATTTAGTGTTTGCTGGATCTGCTGGTGTCTTGGCTGCAACCAGGTATTTCAACGTGAATCTGCATGCCATTGTCTGTTAGCCAGAAAGGCACCTATATTTTTGGTGTTACAATCCTCGGCATTATAGAACTGAATTTGTTTGTGAATCTAACTCGCAAATCATCTCCTAATACCCTGTTTCAGGAATGACAGCAACAGTCCTGGTGTCCAGAGTCAGAAGCCACCCTGTTTTTCTTAGGTCTGAGTTTTTGAGACATTTTTCATTCAAGGAACTTTCATGAGAGGTATTTCCTTTTTGACTTCAAGATTCTATTGTTGTTACTGTCCAGTTCAGTTTAATCTCAGTGAATGTGTTTTATGCCACCTGTACAGATGGCAAACAAACTCTCAAACCTCATTATTCTACTTCTGCTAGTTCTAGTTATTCCTAATTTGAGGCCAGGTAATTCTCTCCTACTTCCTAGTTCTTCTGTTTTTTTAAGCACAATTCTCATCCAAGTTCACATCTGTTGGTTGGTTGTTTTTTTTTTTGCTTCACCTTCAAACAGCAGTTTATTTAAAATATTCCATAACACACAGTGTATTTTCGGTAGCATTTTTATCTTTTTCCATTCACTTTACAAACTGATGGAAAAATCCTTAAGAACTCCCTAATCTCCCTCCTGGCTTGCCTTAAATGAAGCAGCAGGCCTCTTCATAGCCAACTTTCTCACAGGACGGCACCAGCATTTGAGTGGATTTGTTTGGATTCCTGCCGGAATACTTTGTTTTACAAAATATACTTAACACGCTACACGCTTTCAGGCTTTGGATGTGTTGTTCATTCAGCTATAATCCCTGCTTTTCCTATTAAGGATGTTCCTAGCTTAGTCACAAATGGCCACTTCTGCTGCGCTTGGGCATAGAGTAATTTTGGCTCTGAAATGCAGCACAGTTTCAAGTGTTTTCTGAGTGTTTTCTGGTTACTCCTCTGTTTGTCCAATGCTCATCTTGCTCTGAATATCGACAGTGGCTTAGACTCTTTATTTTCTGTATTTGCCCCAGGAACTGGAGAGCTGATGTACATTAATATTCTTAAATCCCTTCCCTATAAAAATGGCAGTTCCTCATCTCTTAATCACAAAACTGTCAGGATTTTTCTGTAATTGCTGGCACTGAACTTAAACCTTTTTTTAAAGACATTCTGCAGATGCATCCAAGATGACCCAGTTACAAACTATGCAGTCCCCTAAATGCATCTATGTTTAGCAGTGTTTGCTGCTTTACAACTTCAAGAAGCAAACACGGGGGAACTCAAGTGCAACAGTTTTAAGAACCCTTCTACTTTATCATTCATGGAAAACATCTTGCATAAGCCAAGCTTGTTAACCAAGCATTTGAAGCAACTTCACCCCTGCAGAGAAGAGGGAGACTGTGCAACTTGTCCAAATAGCTCTCATCAACTTCTGTTCTTTCCCTCTTTAGCTGGCCAACCCCAGCATCACAGAGCAGATGGACAAAGGCAGAACAGCAAAAAAGCAACTGTGGCCAAGGAGAACAAGCATGGTTCTGTCTCATCTACAGTGGAGAACTCTGCCTTTCACTCTGGTACTATAGATAACACAGTTACAGCTACCTGCTAATCAAGATATCCTATAACCTGTGCTGCAGCAGAGAACAGGGAGCTGAAAAAGTCTGACGCAGCTGCGTCAATGGCACTCTGCACCCAAGAAACCAGAGGTGTTGGGGAGGAGGAGCATACGGTACATCAGCATGCCAAAGTCATCATCCCCAATCCTAACAAACTCTCCATGCTGAGGAATACAAAAGACTTCACTGAACAGTGAAGAAATATCAACACAAATAGCACATACATCTACAGTGCCAGATCCCAAAAGTAATGACTACATTTCACAAAAGCAGAGAAACAGAAAGTGTTCTCCAGAATATTAATTGCTGCAGCTGTAGTAGTCGGAGCTTTTGGAAGTGAGGTGCATAGGTTTCAAACAGAAGGAGGTTTGGACTACAGCAGCCAGTCCTTTGGCAGTCTAGTATGTCTAGAAAGGACATAAACTAAGTTACCCAGGCAGACTCTATTTCAAGATAAGTAATCTTTCTAAGGGGATTTAGCTTAGTTCTACTTGTATTTGTTGGGTGGTTTTTTTCCTTAATATTTCAGGTAAAGGCTGGAAAGAGATCCAGCCTATGAGCTCAAGGAAAAGATCTCCCTGAAGGCACCAGCCAGGGCAAACATGAGCACAAAGTTGATGCAAAGATTAGTATCACAGTAACCTCACTGAGGTTTGCAGTAAGATTCTCTTTCTGAAACGAACTACTGATAAGCCAAAAAAGGTGTAGTAGGAGGAAATAAGCAGGAAGAAGTAGAAGGGAAAAATTTTAAAAATGCACTGAAATGGTTGACAGCAAAAACATGAATACTGAGACAGTTTGCAACCAAGTCTGGTCTGACTATCACCCAGCTCACACAAAGACTATCCATCCTTTGAAAATGATTCCTGCCGAGGTAACTTGTAAGTGTGCAGAAAGTCAAACAGGTCCAAGACATGCTGGCATTGCCACACACACACAGGTCAACTGCAGAACCTCTGCAGGAGGTTTACAATCAGATGTCATGATGATAAATAATCACTCCATACTTGCCCAGGGAATATGATTGTATCAGTCTTGTACATGGGGGGCAAGTTCTGCACAGGAACATATTCCTTGCAGAACACATTAGGCCTATCAAAACCATCTGACTTTTAAATTGAAACCATCTTCTTCCAGCAACTGGAAAGGCCATAGGAAAGTTTGCAAGCCTAGACAGAAATTAGATAGAAACCTGGCTTCAGCCCTTCACTTTGAGCAGTTGCTACTATGAAAGGCTTCGTGCAGCTCAAGGAAGCCACTTCACGTTGTTCGAAAGACAATATTTGTAGTTCTAATTATGGTTGTAAATAGGATCTTTATATCCATCAATTAATAAAAGAAATGACCATCTAGTGTTTTTTTCCTTTGAAGCATGCTGCCTTTCCCATGCCCTTTCACCAGCTTCTGTCTGAACACTGAAGACTGCCAAATATTCTGAAAGAGATACTCTGGCTGCTCTGTGGCTAGATCTGTGTATGAAAAGCAGGTTGAAACCCTCACCAGGACGTAGCAAGTCAGAATCATTGGATTGTAACTGTTAGATTGTTTGCACATGCTTTAATGATTGACACTTGTTAAGCAAAAGGAGGATGAAAAGGCATATACAAGATAAGAAGATCTTATAGAGTTCATTCATAAAAGAATGAGACATGTAATTTTCATTTATTTGCTTAAAAAAAGGTGTTTAGGAAACTGAGACAATAGGAGTAGGAAATTATTTTAGAACAATGCAGAGGAAGGAAAGTCAAAAGGTCATTTAAAATACAGACTTTTTTTTTTTTTTACAACTTTCATAGAACAAACAAAAAGATGACAGCCATAAAAAAACCAAAGTGGAACAACCCCTTGAAGCACCTTCCTTACAATAATAATGATCAGCCAGCCACCATCTTTTGAGGAGGAGAGATATATATTAGAAAAAAAAAAAATCTAGTCTAGGAAGCTCTGAGATGAAGCCCTAAGTGTTTCAATCCTACAGATGAGTAGCTGAGATGGTATTTCAGGCAGGGGCTTGAAATTCTTCAGAAGGGAACAGGAGTACCCACGCTTCTGAACCTAGACAGACACATGCTCTGGAAACCCCAGGATGCTCCACTGCCTCCCAAGTGAAGAAGGAAGTAAACTGAATAGAGGTTCACGAAAATTGGACTGCTTCCCTCTCCCCACCAGCCCATACCTTATCATCTTTCCCTTTATACCAACATTGGTAAGCGCACAGCCCTGCAGCAAGTCACACCTGACCAAAATCCATTCTCTTCCCTGGACACATCAGATGGCTCTTGTTTCTGGCATCCCTTGAGATCTGTGCCTACTGAGTGAGGGTCTAGTTGGTGCTCAGGTGCCACCCCAACCAGGTTCTGCATTGGGGACCTGGCAGGGGAGTTAGGTGAGTTTAGGCACCAACCTGCTGACATTTAGGGGCACCTGAAAACACATAGCCTATACCTGTAGGTACTAAAGAAGCTTTCAGGTAAAATGCAGGCAGTATACTGAGACATCTGAGAGTTCAGTTTTGGTTTTAAACATTTTTTAGCTGGTGTGAGGGGGTCTGGTACACTTAGTCTTTTCATCAACACAAGTCTCACCCTCTCTTGGCAAGGTAAAGCAGAACTCTTCAGTGATTTCCTGAAGGAAGGCAAGAGCTGGTAGTAGCGTAGCGGAAGCCTGCCCAGAGGCAGGCGAGCACAGATGCTGCATCTGATCTTGCTTGTTATGACATTTGGCAGCACGTATGCTGCCACACTTGCATCACCTGCGTCTGCCAGGTCACCACTTGAAAATCCTTGACTTGGCCACCACATCCAACAGCCCACGCTCTTCTCAGTGGAAGTGTGAGGCACGTGCTCTCCAGGTAGCCCGGGACAGTGGCTCTTTTGGGGCTAAAAATAAAAGACTGCATGACTGGTACGATTAAGCTTGCTTTCGGTTTCACTGCACAAAGGAGGGGAGAAAGGACTCATACTTCAGGAAACACGCTGTCCTCTGCCTAAGCCTGCTCTAACTAGCTGTGAGGCTCACTTGTCAGAGGGATGCCTATCAGCTAAGCTACCGAAACGACCAGCTGGTAGGACCAGAGGACGGAGGGGAAGGCGCACACCCTTCTGGCGTTGCTCGTACCAGTTACGAGAAACCCGGGGATGCTGAACCATAAGCTGCGCAGGGCGAGTGGTCACAAAGCGAGGCTGTTCATCAGGGTAGCGGCCGCCCCAGCCTCCGCCCGCCAAGCGGTGCCTCCCGCGGCCCCGCCAGCGCCCCGCGGCAGCCCGCCCCCCGCGCCCCCTCACCCTTGACGTCCTGCACCATGCCGATGGTGCCGCCCGTATTGATGACCAGCACCCGCGCCTCGGCCTTCGAGCCGCCGGCGGAGGCCGGGGGGCAGCCGGGGCGCTCCTGGGGGTGGGCGCCGGCCAGGGCTCTGCCCAGAGAGCGCCCCCCCGCAGGGCGCTGCCCCGCCGCTACTGCTGCCGCCTCCATCCCGCTCCCGGGAAACCGCTACCTCCCGCCCAGCCCGGCGAAAGGGGAGTTATAGGGCAGCGGCGGGGCCGCCCCTTCCCGCCCCGCCGGCCGGACAGGCAGCGGGGTGGGGCCTTGCCGGCCCGCCCGGGCCGCGGCGCGGCCCCCGGGGGCGGGGAGAGCCGCCGTGCCGCGGCGGGCTGCGAGGAGGCGGCGGCTGGAGCTCGAGGGCAGCGGGCCGCCCTCAGGTACCGCCGGGGGCGGCGGGGCCCCGCGCCCCGGCGGGAGGTGAAAGATTGGGGGGGCCGGGGCGAGCCCCGGGACCGCCGCCAGCGCGCGGCACCACCCCTTGTACTTTGTGCCTCCCCGGCTGAACGGCAAGGTCCTTCATGCCTGAAGGAGAAGCAAAGAGCAGCGGTGCTTTTTAGGCCCGGAAAGGAGAAGGGGTAAACACGGCTCGGGGTCGCCCCCGGCGGAGAGAGCTGCGTTGTCCCGTCGTTTTTTCCAGAAGGCTCTTGGGGAAGAAGGTGGGAACTTCGTCTGCTTACCTGGCCGCTGAGGCCACTGGTTCCTACCAGGCGGCTCCAAACGGCGGCGTGGTGTGGGCCACCACCCCTGCCCACCATTTCAGCTTCCTCGCCTGGACTCTCAGTTTTCATCCCAAGTTTTCTTGTGAGAGAGGAAAGAGCTTCCACCTTCAGCTGCACATCGAGCCCTGGGCCAGACGGGGACGCTGGTATGATACTGCCCGTTAATAGCGGTAATACTGAAAATTGGGGTTGTGCTGGAAAGGTCTCCTTGGGCAAAGATGAGAGCTTTGGAATAAATAACAGCAGCCTGCAAAACCACAAGCTATCCAGACTGATCTTTCAGTTAAATCCAACATCCATATATAGTTCTCTTGTGTAAACTGTACGGTAGTGTTAGCCCACAAACTCCTCTATTTGAGCTCTTCTGTCACTTTGAGGACAGTCACCCTCAACTATTGATATTTCCTGGAAACCCGTGACAACAGAATGGTTCTCGATACAGCACCATCTGTACAACAGGCTATTGTGAAAGATGGCTTCTGTTTCTCAGTCTTGCCAAAAGCATTCAGGGGAAAACAAGCTAATTGTTGAAAAACAAGACAGAGATGCCTAGCTGTGCATATGATGATACCATATCTATCCCAGCAGCTGGGACCTCTGAAAAAGACATAAAGAGAATAAAGAGGAGGGGGAAGCTAAATACTTAAACCTCAGAAGCTCTGTATATTTGGCTGTTTTATCCAGATAATCATCTCTGCTGTCATTGGCCATATCTGCAGAAAGCTAGTTATCACCAGGAGCTGAATTCCATGATCCTGAAATGGACTTTGTCCATGCAGTAGGGATACTTTAGAGTCTCTGCTGATGTGGAGAAGAAAATGTTCATTAAGGAAACAAGTTTAGGAAGCAGTAAAAAGGTTTACACGTCTACCTCATTTCCGTGCTACATGAGAAAGGGCAGCAGTATTGTTGCCCATAGTCCTGGTGATGATGGTGCTGTAGTAGAATTGCTAGTGTCATCAAAGTAGATGGAATAATGCTGAAATTAATATGACTATGGAAAACTGTGATGTCTTTTGGTCTTACCAGCGGCTCCTCCGGTCCTTAGTACCTACAAAGCTGAACTGGTGAGAAAAGAGCTGCTATTTGTAGTAAGTATCATAACAGAAAGAGTGGTGAATTACCAGTTTAGGGTTCAGAAGACTCTTCATCCTACTGTAGATAGTAGGCCTGTAGCTCCAGTTTAATTTTCACTGTTACCAATGATGTGCTTGTCTTTTCTCAAATTTTCCTCCATCTTCCTATGTCTTCCTGAGCTTTCAGACATACAAGCCCTTCTTCAAAATAGAATCATTAGGCTTCAAAACTAAATACAAATTTAGGATTTAGTGTCTAGGTAAAGATAGTCGATATATCTGGATTAGAGGGCAGTTTTGGAGGTAAAGTGGGGACATGTGATGAAAAGGTGATGTTATAGGTATTTTACAGAAAAAGCTAGAGACGTGTACCTTATAGACACTGGAACTCGAAGATGTTAATTGTGGGAAGGGGGTCAGATTAAGCTCTGGCATAAAACAAGAGTATCTGTATTAAGCCCTGGATTGGTGTATAGCTCAGATACTGGTATTACTTCTAAGAGTCATGTTTGAAAGGTATGTGGTAGTTTCTTTTGAAGATCAGGTGTGAGATCAAGTATAAGGAGGCTGAAGTTGGTTTCAAGGAAATCTGGTAAGTCTTGAGGTCTGTTATGATATTTGTTGTTACTGGCAAACTATAAAGCAAAATTAGCAAAGTAACTGGCTAAAAAACAATGAGCCAGTTACTGAGGACAGTAACTTCTGAGAAGCACAGTCTGCATGAGCTGAGAATGAGCTGCTGCACAAGTACCTTGAGGCAAAACATGTAGCTTAAGTGCGTGAGTTACTTAGTAAGCCAAAGGAAGAACATGCTTCCTGTATGAAAGTGGTGGCGATTTTTGGTTCCAGGTCATATGAACTTAATTTGTACCCTGTGCTGCAACTTTTAAATAAAATTTAACTCAATTTCAAGGTAAAAATATATATTATGGGATGGTCCAAGCAATTTCTTCTGCTGCCAGTTTCTATGACTTACTGTTCCAACAGAAATAAAGTTTATGCACTCCCTCCAAGCTGTCAATCTCTCTCTTATACAGGGTGGTCCAAAACTTGGCACAGAATTCCAGATATGGCCTGACAAGTGCCAAGTAGAGGGGAGTAATCATTCCCCTTGACCTGCTGGCTGTGTCTTGCTAATGCAGCCCAGCCTATTGGCTTTCTGTAAGCTTTCATCCCTGAAAGGGCCCTCTGCTAATGCATACTTTACTTGTCCATAGGACCCCCAAGCCCTTTTGCACAGCTGCTACTTGATTTTTCAGGGTCTGGAACACATGTCCTATGAGGAGCGGCTGAGGGAACTGGGGGCGTTTAGTCTGGAGAAGAGGAGGCTGAGGGGAGACCTTATCACCCTCTACAACTACCTGAAAGGAAGCTGCAGAGAGCTGGGTTTGAGCCTCTTTAGCCTAGTAGAAAGCGACAGGACAAGAGGGAATGGCCTCAAGTTGCGCCAGGGAAAGTTCAGACGAGATATTAGGAAGGATTTCTTTACAGAACGGGTTGTTAGGCGTTGGAATGGGCTGCCCAGGGAGGTGGTGGAGTCCCCATCCCTGGAGGTGTTTAAGAGTAGGGTCGATTTAGAGCTTAAGGATATGCTGTAAGTGGGAACTGTGCTAGGCGAACGGTTGGACTAGATGATCTCCAGGGTCCTTTCCAACCTAGATGATTCTGTGATTCTGTACTGATTTATGCAGTTATTCCGTCTCAGGTGCAGGGTTGTGCATTTGGCTTTGCTGAATTTTATGAGGTTCCTGTCAGCCTGTTCCTCCAGCCTGTTGAGGTCCCACCTTGCGTTTCAGGTTGAACCATTATTCTGCTTTTAGTTTTTCTCTAAAGATCAGCCATCTCTCCTGGGCTCCTTTGCACTCAGGACGGCCTCCCAAGATATCTTGCCTACTAGATTGCTGAAGAAGCCAATGTCTGTTCCCCTGAAGTCAGAACCTTTAGTCTATTATGTCTCTTCCTCACTTCTGTAATATGAAGGCCTGTTTGTGAAACACGTCCTGTTTGCCTTGCGTCCAGATATATCACAGAACTGCTTGGTTGAAAATAGGAAATATTCTTAAATAGTTTTTGCTTTCCTTAGTTGCAAGAAGACTAAGAACTAAAGATAGCAGCGATTGTAGCCAACAACTCAGCATCAGACTCATGGTATCGTGTACCTAATGAGGCTTGACTAATGTTTGATTAATGGTTAATTTTTAGTTAGTAACAGATGGATTACTTCGTAGCTGCAGCATAAATCAATGCTTGTTTATTTCAGACTCACCTGCTGTCTCAGAAAAATCCCCATCATGGTAGTCCCTGCTTGCCCAGTAGCAACAGCTGCACCTTTTCCTTGAGGATTCTGAGTGCTGCTGTCTCAAACACTGCAGCCAAGGCTGCCCTTGACTGTCATTCCCTGACCAGCTCCTGTTTGTGAGTAGCAGATCCAGGAGAACATCTCCTCTATTCAGCCCATCCAGCACCTTGGTAAAAGAAATTGTACCTGATGGCCATAAAATCTCTTGTATTGCTTGTCCCTCCTCCATATTGTGCTCTCAGATGCTGAGGTTATAGAGTCCCCTTTGTGAGGCGGGACCTGTGATCAAGAGACAACTTCTCCCTAGTTGAAGGGGGCTTCACCCACCTCCTGTCCTTGATGGGGTGGCCTAGAGTAGGCACTGATCATGACATTGCCATTGAAGCCCTCATTGTGTTCCTGACTAGAAAGCTGTCAAAAAACCTGTAAACATTAGTCCACAGCACTCCAAGCATCCCTTTACATAGAACACAAAACCAGCCCCAGCCCTCACCTTCCGTCACTTTGAGAAAGAGCACCTGTATCTATGCATTGCTATACTTCCTTCACATGAACTCTGCCATCATCTCTCTTAATTCCCGTATCATCACAACTCTTCAACCTCACACAGACATCTAGTTTCTCCTATTGGTTTCCCAAGCTGCATACGTACGCAGTACAGGCACCTGAGATGGGCCCTTGGTTGTCCAACTTCCTTGGATGGGAGAGAACCTCCCCTGTTGCCCTGGTCGGTGTATGCTCTCCCTCAATAATTTTGCAAGCCCACTGATAAAGATGTTGCTGCCTCTCTGTCATGTGGAATCCATATCTGGAAGTCCTCGTTCCCCAAAGATGGCTTTTTAGCTGTAGAAGCCTGACTCCTGCTGACACCACCTGCCACACTGCTTGGTGTTAATCTGCAGACTGTATTTGCCCCAGCCCGGGTCTTTTCTCTTTGCTCAGGAGGAACAAGGGAAATGTCATTTGGGCTCCTATCCCTGTTGCTGCTCCTAAGAAACAGAAAGTAATTTGAGATTATTGTTTTACTAAGACAATAAACAAAAAGGCTTAATGCAATGCACAGCATAAAACATGTCTGTAAGTGCAAACTAGGGGCTCAGTTTCCCCTGAGTGTCACTACAATCATACTGAAACTGAATTTTTGGAAGTGATAAATCAGTGTAGATTAACACAATTGTAAATAGATGGCTTTATGACAGTATATTTGCAATTAATTTCAGTTTACAGAGCTCTTTAGAAACCAGTTCACGTGAAACATATATTTCCCAGATGTTGTATGTATTTAAATGAGTACATTTCACCAATACATTCCAAGTCACGTCTCTCATAGGGCTCTCAGTGGGCATGAACAATTTACATGGCCATAATTAAGAGTATTATCAGGATATCTGAAATTTAGCTTGTGCTCAAGTGACAAGAAGTAGTGCTATCATAAGATAATTGCCTTTCTCACTGGATAGGGATCCACAGAATTCCTAATAATTCAGAAAAACAGTCTTGCAAAAGGGGTTGACAGCATCTATCCCATGAAAAAGACAAGTCATTTATCTGGATTGGTTTAGGTGAAACAAGTACCTGGTAGTTGTAGTCACTGCTGGTTCTCTCTCTCTCTCCCTCTTCTTCATTTTACAGCTGAACTTTCCCCTCAGCTCTGCTTCCCTAGTTATTCACATTTTGTCCCTTAAGTCATGGTTCCCTTTGGATCAGTGCTTGATTAAGCAACTTTTGGACCTCCCACTTTACCCCAGTTTCTTCATTCACATCCTACATCATGTGCAGCTGTCCAGATGGTCAAACACTGAACAGTAATCAAAATCAGTGGGGGTTAAAAAATAATTCTGGGGAAAAGGATTGAAGTGCAGAGTGTTTTCAACCTGTGCTAGTTTTCTGATCCAGCTTAGTGCAAAGGCCCACTAATTGTTATATTGGAAAATCAGAAGTGGCAAGAATAGAGATGGAAACAAAAGGGTGAGGGTAGGAAGGTCTTAAATCAACTCCTGTGTTGAGTGTGATGCCCAGAGAACTGTGGCCTCGATCCCAAATCCTGGGAGGAACCTGACTAGGGAAAAGGAAGGTATTTCTGGAAGGCAGATCCTTTCTGTCCTCCTCCCTAGTACAGTATAACAGAATGTAGCTGTCTCCCCTCACCTTGATATAGACATTTCTCAAGACACAAAATCTTGCAATTTTTCAATATTCACTCACCTGTCTCAGTGCAGAAAAGAAACTGCCCAGCTAGCAGTTTTCTGACGAGTTTTATCTGAACTGTAGACTATTGAACAAAACCCAGCAATGTCTGAAGGCAGAAAAGAACTATGTAGTAACACAACCTGCTGTTGTTTAACTGCGTGTATGGACACATCCAATGCAAATCTTCCTAAATAAACATTTCGGTCTGCTGCGTGAAACCATTTATTCAAAAGAATGAAAAACGTGCAGCTAATTCTTGTTATGTATCATAGTCACAAAGAAACACATTCCATTTCAGTCATTTATTTCTAACACAGATCTCAACGCATTTTTAATTGTTGTATTTTCTCCCTTTGCAGTGCTGCTCAGAGTATTAAAAATCATGAAAATTACATGAAAAGAAACGTTAGTTTTAAACTCTATGGAAAGACCATTTTAGGTCTGCAGGACTCCTTCCAGAAAGAACTTGCGCTTTCTGGTGACTGTGCTTTTGCCTGTCCAGCAGACAATTGGATCTAAACCAGAAGGAACCATAAACTGTCAATAGTAAGTTGTATATGTCTCGCAGTATTTTCTTTCACATCTCTGATCAAAGAGACCCAATTCAAAAGCTTTAAAGCTCTGACTTAGAAGGCAAGAAGACAGCATATCTTCATTTTATCAAAACTGAAGTTCAATTTGAGTACGATTACTAGAGTTGGTCAGAATTTCAAAACTTTGTTTTACAGAATTACCAGCTGTTGAAAATGTTTCTGGCAAAAGCCCCAAAACATTCAGCGTTGTTAATTTACAGTTGTCTTTTCTTTTTCCATACAAAAATATATTTTATTTAAAGAAAATCAAAACTCTATGCTATTAGCTGCATACACCTGGTAATCACCTCATATGTTGGAATATAGAATTCTGAGTGACACTGGTGGATTAACAAACTGATCTGAAGTACATTGCAAAATGGTACATAGGAATGACTTACTGCACAAACAGATGGGTGGAGGACAGAAGACCAAGAGGTACCAGTTCTAGAGAACTATCTAGAGAGTACATGGGAATAGCACTTAAAATAAGAGATGCTGTCACATGAAAAAGAAGCATAACAGGGACACTCAGAGTTGCAACACATGTATTTCCCCAAAATGATGCTACAGGCAACAGAGTATTACCTAAGAGGGTAGAGAGCTCAAGCGTAGAACTTTTATGTCCCAGAAGAACTCAAGCTCATCAAAAGGCTCGGGTGTGTTTCTCAGAATGTGAGTCTGGAGAATTAAAAGTATCTCTGAAAACTTAATTGGCAAGGCTACATCTAAATTAGTGATTTCCGTGCAAGCAGAGAAGAATGATGGCCTTGGATGACCTGATGGACACGAATTTCAGATTTGTTACAAGTTCGAAGCAGGGAGTTTTGGAATCAGAATAGCAAAGTGGTATTTAATGTTCAGTACTAACAGCATCCCGTGTGTGAGAAGGAATCCAATGACGCTCACTAGTTGGAAGGAGTTTCTGCTATCCCAGCCAGCTTCTGCCATCACAGCAATTACTTCTTGACCTATCCATCAGTACAGATCAAATCATACTTTTAAGTGTTGTAAAGAGTAACACTGTGTCTTTGACTATGCTTGACTGACAGTGCCCATTTACTTTATATAAGCCCATGACCAGCCATGAGATATTAATGACTTTTCATTAATGTTTTGAAGCTGACAAACTAGAAATATGTCCTCATATTATCATTTTCCTGAACTATCCTGACTCCTGAAGTCTTTACTGGTGTGCTATTCCTATGTTTTTCCTTAATTGATAGAGTGTCTTTGTGTAAATAAGCTGTAATAAGCTGAGTTGTCAAGACTAAGACGACAGAACTCATCTTAATGATGCATTTTGTGAAGGAAATTTAAAGCTAGTCAAGTATGGAGCAACATTTTATGTTGAAGACAGCTATGGTGCTACCCCTCTGAGGAATGCAGTCCAGCTAACTTCTAAAAAAGCAAAATTATGGTTACTTTGTTTGTTTCGTCCCTTACAAGACTTCAGAAGAAAGAATAAATTGACAAGATAGAGGTTTCAGTTTAAGCTTGTCATAGGTCACTGTAGTTTATAAAAACCAAAGAAGGTGGTGGGTCAGTGGTACTCCCAACTTCAAGTACAGTAGTGTCATGTACAGTGTATATGTTCTTTGGCCAAATGCCACTTGGCTATTAGTTTTGCCTTTGTAGACAGGAGAGACCTTTAATTGTAGGACATCGATCCAGCTATGTATACCTCAGTTTCTTCAACTATAAAATGCAGATAATACTAACAAATGTCACAGGACATCACAAAAAGAAATACTTTTATAGATGTTTCAGCAGTGAGAAGTAATGTGTGAGAATATTCAAGTATTTTCAGTGTAAGGCAGTATAATAAATATGATTCCTGTGCTAGATATGTTAAAGACATTGAAAAATATTTTTTAAGTTTAAAAAGGTGTAAAACAGAAAAAAAAAGTGTAAGCTGCATACAAATCAATGTGCTGTATATTGCTTATGAGAAAAAGTTAATGCAAATGCATGAAAATCCCTCAGTTACAATCTATTTCTAGAGAGAAAACTGCCCTTAAATTATTTTTTCATGAATTTGCAGATACATTCTAAAAAAGCCTTGTGTCATTCTCTTAAGTATGCCAATTTAGTAATATTCTTTGACTGTCTGTTCAGGGTTTGGAGGGCTTGGTTTATTTGTTTCTTTAACCAGTTCCCACTTATACTCACTTTGCAGTCTTTCTAACCTTGCTTGATTCACACTTCAGAATGACTGTAAGAATATTAACCAGCAGAAAATTCAGTCATTAAACTTTTTCTTTCTTCCCAACCTTGCAGCTAAAGGGCACATTGACAGATTGTATGGCTGGTACCTGGCTGTTGGAGACCTGGAACAAACTGGCTGGGATAGCAGAAACTCCTTCCAACTAGTGAGCGTCATTGGATTCCTTCTCACACACGGGATGCTGTTAGGTACTGAACATTAAATACCACTTTCCTATATTAAATACCACTTTGCTATTCTGATTCCAAAACTCCCTGCTTCGAACTTGTAACAAATCTGAAATTCGTGTCCATCAGGTCATCCAAGGCCATCATTCTTCTCTGCTTGCACGGAAATCACTAATTTAGATGTAGCCTTGCCAATTAAGTTTTCAGAGATACTTTTAATTCTCCAGACTCACATTCTGAGAAACACACCCGAGCCTTTTGATGAGCTTGAGTTCTTCTGGGACATAAAAGTTCTACGCTTGAGCTCTCTACCCTCTTAGGTAATACTCTGTTGCCTGTAGCATCATTTTGGGGAAATACATGTGTTGCAACTCTGAGTGTCCCTGTTATGCTTCTTTTTCATGTGACAGCATCTCTTATTTTAAGTGCTATTCCCATGTACTCTCTAGATAGTTCTCTAGAACTGGTACCTCTTGGTCTTCTGTCCTCCACCCATCTGTTTGTGCAGTAAGTCATTCCTATGTACCATTTTGCAATGTACTTCAGATCAGTTTGTTAATCCACCAGTGTCACTCAGAATTCTATATTCCAACATATGAGGTGATTACCAGGTGTATGCAGCTAATAGCATAGAGTTTTGATTTTCTTTAAATAAAATATATTTTTGTATGGAAAAAGAAAAGACAACTGTAAATTAACAACGCTGAATGTTTTGGGGCTTTTGCCAGAAACATTTTCAACAGCTGGTAATTCTGTAAAACAAAGTTTTGAAATTCTGACCAACTCTAGTAATCGTACTCAAATTGAACTTCAGTTTTGATAAAATGAAGATATGCTGTCTTCTTGCCTTCTAAGTCAGAGCTTTAAAGCTTTTGAATTGGGTCTCTTTGATCAGAGATGTGAAAGAAAATACTGCGAGACATATACAACTTATTATTGACAGTTTATGGTTCCTTCTGGTTTAGATCCAATTGTCTGCTGGACAGGCAAAAGCACAGTCACCAGAAAGCGTAAGTTCTTTCTGGAAGGAGTCCTGCAGACCTAAAATGGTCTTTCCATAGAGTTTAAAACTAACGTTTCTTTTCATGTAATTTTCATGATTTTTAATACTCTGAGCAGCACTGCAAAGGGAGAAAATACAACAATTAAAAATGCGTTGAGATCTGTGTTAGAAATAAATGACTGAAATGGAATGTGTTTCTTTGTGACTATGATACATAACAAGAATTAGCTGCACGTTTTTCATTCTTTTGAATAAATGGTTTCCTGGTGGTGCCGAGTGGAAGGGCAAGAGGGAACGGGCACAAAGTGAAACACAGGAGGTGCCATCTGAACATCGGGAAACCCTCCTTCACTGTGAGGCTGACCGCGCGCTGGCCCAGGCTGCCCAGAGAGCCTGTGGAGGCTCCATCCCTGGAGCTGCTCAGAAGCCATCTGGACAGGGTCCTGGGCGGCGAGGGGGTTGGAGAAGATGGCCTCCAGAGAGCCTTCCAACCTCAGCCTTGCGGTGATGCTGTGATAAAGAGACTTTTCCAGAAGCATATGTGGACAAGGCTGAAGCCGCCTGTTACCCGTTCCCTGAGAACTGAGTGCCTAGAAGGACGGAAATTGGACTTTAAAAATGTGAAGTGTTAATGCCTTCAGTAGGTAAATGCCAGTCAAGGACTGGGATAGCTTAGTGGACCAAAAGATCTCAAGATGTCCCTCTGGATTTATTTTACGTAAATTTGTGTGGGCCTGTCCATAATGAACAGGGGAACGCTGGTCCCGTCTCTGTGCTGTGTGCTTGAGACTGACTGTCAGTACGGTCCCCAGTTTGTGGCACACAGTTCACTCAGTAGTGTCGTAACCACCTTCTCTTCTCTTAAAATTCGGATTGATTCCACTGGTATTTAGGGAGGTGATGGACTCTTCATACGTGCTGCGTGATCTCAGGCCTGCTTTAAAGAATTCACAGTGTAGTTGTGTGTAACGCTGAGGAGGGCAAGCAGGCACAGAGGCAAGCTGGAAGAGTTCATGTTTTCTCTTTTCCTGCGCATGCTGCTGGTAGGGTACTTTTACTTGAGGCAAGATACTTGATACCTGCATATCAAGATGGGAGGGAATCTCAGATACCTGGGAGGGGATTTCTGGAGGTGGAGTGGTTTTGATGGCACGGGGGGTAGATGAAGGCGGAAGATAATGTTTTTGAAGACAGAAGAGTGCTGAAGACAGGGAAAATGATGCAACACGAAGAAAGGGGCAAGAATGTGTAACTTTCCTCCTGAGCTGGTGGTTGAAGGAGGTGAACGGCCGGGGAAGGGGAAGGATTGGTCAGGGAGTCACCACAGAGCTGAGCTTCGAGTTTGGCTTGGGGGGGTCTGTATCTTTAAGGGCCACCCATCAAGCGTTTTGGCCGAGGCTGATGGGGGAGCTGGGGAACAGGGAAGAATCTGCTGTGGGTCTTGGGGTGGAGAGGCTGTTGCTAGTCGGATGGTGCCTGGGGTGCTCAGACTTCAGCCGAGTCCATTTTTCTTCCCGCCTCCATTTTCACTTCTTTTCAAAGTGCAGTTGACCTGAAATCTGTCTCTGAAATCTTTCTATATCTGAAACATGTCTATTAGCTATGCCAGCTGCTACCCCGAGTACACAGAGGTTGCCAAAAGATCAGGGAAACGTTATCTCTGGTTCCTAAATTGATTCTTCATAGCACTTAAGAGCACTTGCTCGACAGTTATTTCAGCAGGAGCATATGGTTGGGATGAACACCTTTACACAGTGAAAGAGAAAAGGATATAGTTACCTAAAATAAGTAACAAAGCTGGACATTTTAGTCACTCTGGTTTGCCGTAGGGAATCAAGGGCAGGAGTTACACGAGCCTTTAACATACCTGCAGTTGCGAAATCAAGGAGTTTGTAATGAGCTTGGCCTTCCTTGCGGAAACACGGCACCGATCACAAAGCAAGATTAAGAGTTTCACATTTCCTTCTCCAAAAAGTGTGTCGGTAGGGTTGTGCGTGGTTTGAACAAACCCCACAGATCTCCTGCTGACGCTGTGGACACTTGCAAAATGGCAGTCTGTGCATCCTGCAGCGAGTGTGCGTGTAGAAAGTGAGTATGGGTGTCCATTTGAAGTGATTTATTTCTGAAGAACACAGGACTGTCCTTTTCTAGCTGTACGTGATTTTAGGAGGCCCAGGCGAGTGCACATATTTACTTTAAAAACGCTGATCTTTTCTAGCGCGCTTGTGCTGTTGTAGGCGTCCGGGCTACCTGTTTCTAAAGCTCGCTCGTGGATTCTACAAGAGCTTTTGTTTATGATGCAGAGAGAGAGTTGACAGTTAACAGGAAAAGGAAGGCAGGAGATGGAATTTGAATAATGAAGGGATGGAGAGTTTATCCTAGGGTGACTTTATCGAGCACAATGAGTGCAGTCACAACAGGCTCTGCCTTGCTTAACCCATGGTCAGATGTCTCAGGTTTATTTACACTAACCACCTCACTTCTGCATAACTCTGACGTGCCCAGAATGAGAACTTAGTGAGACAAAGGACTGTTCAAACAGTCGCACAGATGATGGTCCAAGTGAAAAGAATTGCCTTGGAGAAACTACAGAAATGCTGCAGCTTGCTAACCGAAGGTGAGACTCTCCTCTAAAACTGAGATTTGTGGAGAATTTGTATAATCTTGGGAAAGAAAAACACCATTGTCTGCTATCAATAGTGAGATGTAAGTACGTGACAGCTAAGCACTGTTACAAAAACAAGTCCAGCAAATACTCTTCCTGCAGTTATTGTGGAAGCTCTTATGAACCATTACGTTGGTTCACGGTGGTTGAGGTGACAGTCTAGCCATGTCATCCATCAAAAATATTCAAATTCTTAAAAAAATCTCCATACATTTTGGATCCATTTTCAAGGATCACCTCCTCTGAGCTCAAGAACGATCCATTCCAATGAGCAGGAAACCAAACAAATGTAGAAGGAGGACTACGTGGATGAACAAGGAACTCCAGGCAAAAATAAAGCATACAAAGGAAGTGTGCAAGAGGTGGAAGAATGGATAGGTGACCCAGGAGGAATACAGAGATACTGTCAGAGATTGTAGGGATGTTGTTATGAAAGCCAAGGCCCATCTGCAATTGAATTTAGAGAGGCATTTGAAGGGCAACAAGAAAGGCTTCTACAGGTAAATCAGTGGCTAAAGGATGACTAGGGAAAACGTGGGCCTACTGCTGGACAGAGGACATGGAAAAAACTGACAATGCCACCTTTGTCTCAGTCTTTGCTGGTAATATTTGCCTTCAGGAATCCCAGGCACCTGAGGCCCATGGGAAGGTGCAGGCCAAGGAAGATTTACTCTCACTGAAGAAGGATCAGGTTAGGGAACACATTTAAATAAACCAGACACTGACAACTCTCAAGGCCTATGACTAGATGCCTGGCTCAGTGGTGTGGGGAGAGCAGTGGATGTTGTTTACTTTACTATGACTTTTAACACTGCCCCCCGTAACATCCTCGTGGACAAACTGACAATATATGGGCTAGGTAAGTGAACATGAGGTGGCTGAAAACTGGCTGAACTGCCCAGGTCAAAGGGTTGTAATCAGCAGCACAATATCCAGCTGGAGTCTAGTCCCTAGTTACGTACACCAGGGGTCAATAACAGCACCAACATCTTCATTAATGAGCTGGATGACAGGACAGAGTGCACCCTCAGCAAACTGGCAGACAACATAGAACTGGGAGGAGGGGCCAAATGGTTGGGCCACCATTCAGAGGGATCAGGACAAGCTCAGGCAATGAGTCAACAGAAATCTTTTGGAGTTCAACACAAGGAATTAAATTTTAAACCAGACTAGTTGCTCCTTAAAGTAACTGTAATTGATCAGAAGAAAAGGTATTAAAATAATAATCAGAATAGCTAATTTTATTCAACGTGTAATTTCACATGTAATGCTGTCCCAGTTTAATGCTTCAAACTCTCAGCCCTTACTTGAGCTTAAAGCAGGTAAATTATGTCTCTGACAGGTCCTAGCTGAATCCTATTTCCTATTACACATCCTAATGCACTTCATAGTCTGAACAAAATCCGGACGAGATGTCTTATTAAAATTTTCTAATCCAGACATTAGGTCGTTGGCCTGGAAAAAAACCAGCACGCTACTTGAAATACTCAACTAAATGATGAATTTGTGATTTTAGTATTTTTTTTTCCTGTGGACAGTCATGTGTCAATTAATATACCTCAGAGGTAGGATTCCTCATCTTGAATTCAGCTAAGACAAGCATCTAGTCTCAACTAATTAGTAGTTAATAAGTTGATAATTTAACAGTAACCAGAATTTTCTGAGAGGCATAGTATAATGTCCGTAGCATAATGTCCAGCATTCACAATGGCTGACCATGTGTTATTAAGGTTTTCTTTGTGTTTTGTTTTTTTAAGTTCTGCTGTGTTTGGTCTGCAGACAGAATACCTAGGTCAGAGTACACGCTGTGCCGTCAGTTCCTCTCAGCCTGCAGCCCCACGAGTCACGGATTACACTGACAAGGGACACGAGGATGGGAAGCAGATGCTGTTAGCTGCGTACACATTCTGCAATGCTTACCAGGCTGCAGAAACTTGCACGCTGGGCTGCACATGTTTAACTCCCCTTTCTTTGAGGGGTTAGTGGGACCAAAACTTTTTTTGTCAGAGCAGAGAGCCCACTGAGATGACAATGGCACTGAGGTATTTTCAGGTTGAAAGGTGGTGGTGGTGAATCCACAGGGAATGCGTGTTTGCCACAGAAACAGTCATGCTAAAAGCACCAGTGCAAATGCTAAGAAAAAATCCTGATATGGTATGAAATACCAGCAGAACTAGTAGCTGGACTACTCCACAAGAGAGGCTGCTCACCTCTGGGTTTTTTCAGGCTTCAGGTTGTTAATCCTTGCCTTTTTTAGTTCTGCCAGAAAGCTGAAGGGTTAGGCTCTGTGCGTTGCTGATCACCATTTTGAGAGCAGGGAAATTGTGTCTCAAACCTGGCTGTTTTGACTAAGGTACCCAGTAGGTCTGTGTGCATTTAGCCAAGAAACTATCCTGACTCAGCCTTGGAAGCATAGTTCTAGAAAATCCATTGATGACACAAAAAATGCCACTCCAGACATGGCAGGCCTAGAGCAGCACTCAAATGACTCGGTAAAGAAAAGTTTCTGCAGTTACCTCTCCTTCAGCTGTGGGGTGTGAGTTGCCAACAGATCCTGCACTTGGTACTCAGGAGTACAGTCTGGCACCAGGCTATAGGCACGGGCAAGGATGCAGGCTTGAGGCAAAGTAAAGTAAGTAGTTTGGCCTCAAGAACTAAAATGCAATTGGAAGGTGGCAGCCAGGGTATCTGAGCACTAAAGCACAGCATGAGCCCCAGACCTCACAGAGACTGCAGGCAAGATAAACTACTGATGTTTTTTAAGGGCTTTAGAAAATGAAACAAAATTAATAATAAAAATCATCGTGACATACAAATGCCAGGATGAGCTGATGAAGCACGTGCACGTGATCAGCCCCACTGAGGACATGGAGTGTGCTGTAACCAGTATACCAGCTCATGGGCAGGAGGTGAAGGCCAGGGACAGAGTGCTGTGTACTGATGAAGTAAAAATAGTTCTCCATTCTTGAGTACCTGTGGCACAAGAAGAAAGTCTGAAGTGATATACAGACTATCAGTCAGAGAGAAAAAACATCTGTCAAACACAACATAGCTTTTGAATAGCAAGTCAGAAATATCTTTCTTAGATTTTTTTTTGCCTGTCCTGTGGCCCAAGCTGCATTACCAAACCTACCTGCATTGAGGTGGTTTGGAGAAGATGCTGCCCTCCAAAGGAGTTGGTTTTCATCCACTGAGGTCTGTAACAGTGGTCCTCTTCTGCTGATCCCACCATGGTGATTTTTGGGGCTGTCTTTTATCCCCCTCCCAAGTGCTATAGCCTGCCCAGCCCATGTTTCACTGAGTCTCATCCACTCCAAAGAGCCCTGGCTGCTGCCCTCAGGCATGGTGATCTCAACTTGCTAACGGTTTTCTTCCCTGCTCTGGGGAAAGCACTTCCAAGGAACTGAAGTCAACTGAGAGGTCTTGTTCCTCTTCTTCTATTCATAGTTGTCTTAATCACACCATTATTGCTTTATTTTTTCCTGTGTGATGTTCATTATGCTGCCCCAGTAGTTCATTAGTTCATCACTTCTGCATTCTGTTCAAACACAGTCAAAATGCCAACATAAATAACTCAATTTACTGGCTGAGTTTAAGTTATAATAACAAGTATTAGACCAAAACAACAGTCATCACACCAAGGTGTTATAACAATGTGGGGAGGGGGAAGTGAGGAAATGCATCTTTCTGCAGGGTTTAAGATCAGCTCAGTTTCACCTCAGTTTTCCCTTATTGTTGCTTTAAGATCTTCTTGTTTGTTTAGCTAGTAATTTTTCAACCTTACCTTATCTTAGAAATTCTTTGGAACCTCACTATTTCTAATGTTCATGCACAGATAAAGACCACATTTCACTATTTGTTATTACCCTTTCTACAGGTAACAAAATGAGGAAGTGGTGGATTGTCAAATGTGGTGTTATCCTTTCTCTTGCATGGCCTTCCTGAGCAAGGCTTCTTTGCTGTATTGAAGGAAAGAAGATCCTTCCTAAGAACTGCAATAAAAGCAATGCTGTTAAATTCAAGTTCCCTTCTACTTTTCTGAGAAGACCTACTTGAATGTGTAGTAAGGAAGATAGAAATCATGCAAGAGTTGCATGCACACCCTGCATGCTTAGCAGCTTACAATGTCCAACAGCATCAGAGCCTTACAGAGCATCACAGAGGGCTTTAATGTGCACCCAGGTAGTCTGGGGAAGTTCATGATTCCTTGCTTTGCCAAGGATTAGAAAGAACCATCCTAACCTTCACAGGGGCCCTTAAAGTACGATACTTTAAAAACTAGCTGGGTTCTAGATTGGCTGGAGCTCTTAAAAATTATGTTTAATTACAACTGTTAGGTGCTTGCTATAGTCTTCAATATTGGGTGTGTCCAGTTGGAATGCAATATTTTTTCTTATTAGCTGGTCTTTTACTAGCCACTGACACAATTCAGAGTTGCATAAATAAAAGACCAGAGCCCTTATTGGTGGATCCCCATATTCTTCTATCAAATAACACAGGAACCATGACCACATGGTCCAGATTCCCGTACGCTGCCCCACTCCTGCTTGAAACATGAAAATTCCTGCCTCGCATCTCTTTTTCCTGACACTAAAAGGTAGAAAGCCACACTGCAGCCACCCCTTTATAGTGTAGGCCTATACAAATTTCCCTTAGCCTCTAACTTCCTTTATAATAACTACAAGAGAACAAGACAACGTCAAAGGTCATTTTTCTGTAAATGCCTGTTAGAGCTAACAGCCTCTCCAGCCCAAAAGTTCTCTTTTATTCCAATCCCATAAATCACTAATCTATGAAAAGATAAAATATACAACACATCCCCTATTCACCCCCAGGATTAAATAAAAGAGAATAAGATAACTTAAGACTGTGTCCAGTACCTCAGGATACTTAGTTATTTTGGCCAAGTCTTCTACTGTCATGTTACATGAATCAAGCAGTGGTGCATATTCTGGGATAGCCTGAAGGAGAAAAATACACCGAAAAAAAAATTAAAGACTGTTTCAGTTGAAATAAATTGAAAAACTATAACTTGAAATCTGGCAGCAATAAAAATAAGTCCAAAACTTGTATTTTAATATGAAAATAATAATCATATCATCAATTAATGCTTTCAGAAGCATGACACAAAGTTCTGAGTTGAACTTGCCATCTTCAATGTATGCACAGAGGAGGTATGTAATAAGTCCTTTCTATTCTGATTTTAGTCATGAGGATTTACCACCTAGTATTAAAAACATCAATCTCTAGAAATGTTTTGCAGCAATTCATATACTTCAGCTGAAAGCATCCATTTAGCAAGTGTGAAATCTTACTTCCAGAAGCACTCATGTGTTCTGTGGAAGCTCACAAGTATCACAGACTGTGTTTCCTTGTGTAAATTCCTCATCCTGTAGCACTGGCATCCTAGGGAGGTCTCTACTAATGTATTAGCTCCAGTAACTGTTCTGATTTTAGGACTTGCTATTAGAAGCAATTACTTTGTTTTTTCCCAGTATATTTTCTACTTCCTTATTTTCTGTTTGATAAATAAATTCAAGAAATTTCTATTCGTTAGAGAACATGTAAAATAGTCAGATTTAAAGTGTGCCTGTTCAATTCCCAATTTAACTGGTGATTGGGCAGGAGGAGTCTGTTTGCACATGACTGCTATCCAGACTGAGTAAAACTAGTTCAAGAGAGAGCTAGTATTTTAAAACAGAGAAAGCAGAGGAACTCCCTATAGCTATTTTCTGTGATGTCTTGAAATATGTGCTGTGGAAGATACTGTTCATATCAAGAACTCTAATCAAATCTTATCTACTTCCCTGTCTTCTAAAGGTAGGCTTTCTGTCCTTATTAAAAAGATATACCAAATAAGCCCAGAGATATATATGCATCCTTTGTGCTGTTCATTTACTGATTATGTCATCTAGATTTTCACTACTAACAGGCTCCAAAAAAGTTTTGTAAATGTTGAAATATTGCTGACAGCTGTACCTTTCCTTTTTTAAACACAAGTACCCAGGGAGAAAGTTACCCCTGAGTGTTTTACTCTCTGTTTAGGAAGAAAAAATGAGAGAAGTGAAAGATTTAAAACCCCTTCATGGAGTGCATGAAGACCAAATATAGGAGAGAAAAAGAAAACCATCACAGTGGTGTGTTTGTGGAACACCTGGGGCTTATCACTCTGACCAACAAGGAGAGAGGAGAAAAGATTCATAAGCATTGCATGAAAAGGGCGTGAACCCATCCAACCATGAGACAAGAAGTTTTGATTGCAGTTTTTTGGAGGAGAAAGGAGTCTCTGCACTTTTTGGAGGGTAAGAGGAAACGGACATCTGCGTTTGGAGCATATTGTTTACCTCCCTCCTTCCCCTGAACCAAATGGCAACCCCACTTCTCTCTGTCCCCAGATGACTCACTGGGAGAAGGATATGCTTAGAGGAGGAGTGAAGGTCATAACCCTTTAGGAAGGCATGTGGTGTGTATGCAGTTAACTCCTGACCCCTTGAAAAAGGCCTCGGGGTGCCCCAGTGGCTCAAGAAAGAGACAAGAGATCATCCCTATGCCAAGGAACAGTTACCAAGACCTCCCCATCATGGGGATATGAAGTCACCAAAGGGGTGACTCCCCTCCCTTGAAGAGGGGACATCTGGGAGGGTCCTGTTCCTGTCCTGCAAGAGGGAAGAGCTCCCTCAGCAGAGGGAGTGACCACCGTACCCTCTACTTCCCCAGGGAATTTAAGTCATAGCATCTACCAGACTAGACATTTCTGGAGCTCAAGTAAAAGCTTAATATAGGAGCATCAGATGGAGATGAGAGAAACACCTACATATCTGGCTGTGCTTAGTGCCTAAGGAAGGAGCAATTTATCTTTCTACAGATTCACCAGATAATCTCAGAGGTTGCCTCTTCCCTCAACAGTCTTTTGGAGGATTAATGTATACCTTTCTCATTCCTGAGATATATCCTCCTTGCCTCAGTTTTCTTTCATTTATTAGCCACTTGGGAGTTTCATTTGCTTTTCTCCACGTTCTTTCACAGAAAGGAAATGCCAAATCAAAATATACATTGATGGTGGGGTTTTTTGTTGTTTTTCTATTCCGTTCTAGCCCTTTCTAAATGCTAAGGTAGACAAAAAGCCCCTTGTTACTATGCCCCTTGAAAATGTTCTATTTTTCAAAATCAGTATGACTGCTGTCACAGTATACGCCAACATCATATCCTGGTTTAAAATGTGATTCTATTATTTATCCAAAATTGCATGGCCTTCTTCTGAGATTTGTATGTAGAATGGCATCTCAATTTAATCTCTTTTAAGGAGTGTGGCAGAGGTACACAATCCTCAGCATGGCATGCTGTTTCTGTTTGAGAGATATACAGGGAAAAAGAGCCATAACAATAGGCTGTCTCATTTGAGAATGGAATAGTTAAGCAGATCCAAGAAGCAACCCAGGTATCACCAGTGTTAAAGTTCAAATTGATCCAGAGAGGGTCCCCCTTCCCCATCTGCAATGCACCACGAAAATCTCACTACTGATAGCAGAAAATGGTGTTTTTCTTTCCCAAGATTATACAAATTCTCCACAAATCTCAGTTTTAGAGGAGAGTCACACCTTCGGTTAGCAAGCTGCAGCATTTCTGTAGTTTCTCCAAGGCAATTCTTTTCACTTGGACCATCATCTGTGCGACTGTTTGAACAGTCCTTTGTCTCACTAAGTTCTCATTCTGGGCACGTCAGAGTTATGCAGAAGTGAGGTGGTTAGTGTAAATAAACCTGAGACATCTGACCATGGGTTAAGCAAGGCAGAGCCTGTTGTGACTGCACTCATTGTGCTCGATAAAGTCACCCTAGGATAAACTCTCCATCCCTTCATTATTCAAATTCCATCTCCTGCCTTCCTTTTCCTGTTAACTGTCAACTCTCTCTCTGCATCATAAACAAAAGCTCTTGTAGAATCCACGAGCGAGCTTTAGAAACAGGTAGCCCGGACGCCTACAACAGCACAAGCGCGCTAGAAAAGATCAGCGTTTTTAAAGTAAATATGTGCACTCGCCTGGGCCTCCTAAAATCACGTACAGCTAGAAAAGGACAGTCCTGTGTTCTTCAGAAATAAATCACTTCAAATGGACACCCATACTCACTTTCTACACGCACACTCGCTGCAGGATGCACAGACTGCCATTTTGCAAGTGTCCACAGCGTCAGCAGGAGATCTGTGGGGTTTGTTCAAACCACGCACAACCCTACCGACACACTTTTTGGAGAAGGAAATGTGAAACTCTTAATCTTGCTTTGTGATCGGTGCCGTGTTTCCGCAAGGAAGGCCAAGCTCATTACAAACTCCTTGATTTCGCAACTGCAGGTATGTTAAAGGCTCGTGTAACTCCTGCCCTTGATTCCCTACGGCAAACCAGAGTGACTAAAATGTCCAGCTTTGTTACTTATTTTAGGTAACTATATCCTTTTCTCTTTCACTGTGTAAAGGTGTTCATCCCAACCATATGCTCCTGCTGAAATAACTGTCGAGCAAGTGCTCTTAAGTGCTATGAAGAATCAATTTAGGAACCAGAGATAACGTTTCCCTGATCTTTTGGCAACCTCTGTGTACTCGGGGTAGCAGCTGGCATAGCTAATAGACATGTTTCAGATATAGAAAGATTTCAGAGACAGATTTCAGGTCAACTGCACTTTGAAAAGAAGTGAAAATGGAGGCGGGAAGAAAAATGGACTCGGCTGAAGTCTGAGCACCCCAGGCACCATCCGACTAGCAACAGCCTCTCCACCCCAAGACCCACAGCAGATTCTTCCCTGTTCCCCAGCTCCCCCATCAGCCTCGGCCAAAACGCTTGATGGGTGGCCCTTAAAGATACAGACCCCCCCAAGCCAAACTCGAAGCTCAGCTCTGTGGTGACTCCCTGACCAATCCTTCCCCTTCCCCGGCCGTTCACCTCCTTCAACCACCAGCTCAGGAGGAAAGTTACACATTCTTGCCCCTTTCTTCGTGTTGCATCATTTTCCCTGTCTTCAGCACTCTTCTGTCTTCAAAAACATTATCTTCCGCCTTCATCTACCCCCCGTGCCATCAAAACCACTCCACCTCCAGAAATCCCCTCCCAGGTATCTGAGATTCCCTCCCATCTTGATATGCAGGTATCAAGTATCTTGCCTCAAGTAAAAGTACCCTACCAGCAGCATGCGCAGGAAAAGAGAAAACATGAACTCTTCCAGCTTGCCTCTGTGCCTGCTTGCCCTCCTCAGCGTTACACACAACTACACTGTGAATTCTTTAAAGCAGGCCTGAGATCACGCAGCACGTATGAAGAGTCCATCACCTCCCTAAATACCAGTGGAATCAATCCGAATTTTAAGAGAAGAGAAGGTGGTTACGACACTACTGAGTGAACTGTGTGCCACAAACTGGGGACCGTACTGACAGTCAGTCTCAAGCACACAGCACAGAGACGGGACCAGCGTTCCCCTGTTCATTATGGACAGGCCCACACAAATTTACGTAAAATAAATCCAGAGGGACATCTTGAGATCTTTTGGTCCACTAAGCTATCCCAGTCCTTGACTGGCATTTACCTACTGAAGGCATTAACACTTCACATTTTTAAAGTCCAATTTCCGTCCTTCTAGGCACTCAGTTCTCAGGGAACGGGTAACAGGCGGCTTCAGCCTTGTCCACATATGCTTCTGGAAAAGTCTCTTTATCACAGCATCACCGCAAGGCTGAGGTTGGAAGGCTCTCTGGAGGCCATCTTCTCCAACCCCCTCGCCGCCCAGGACCCTGTCCAGATGGCTTCTGAGCAGCTCCAGGGATGGAGCCTCCACAGGCTCTCTGGGCAGCCTGGGCCAGCGCGCGGTCAGCCTCACAGTGAAGGAGGGTTTCCCGATGTTCAGATGGCACCTCCTGTGTTTCACTTTGTGCCCGTTCCCTCTTGCCCTTCCACTCGGCAATGCTGAACAGAACCTGACCCCATCTTCTTTCTATACTTGATTGACATTTATAAGATCCCCCTGAGCCTTCTCTAGGCTGAACAGTCCCAAGGCTCTCAGCCTTTCGTCATAGGAACAATGCTTCAAGACCCTCAATCATCTTAGCGGCCCTTTGCCAGACTCTCTTCAGTAGTTCCATCTCTCCCTCATACTTTTTCATAGTCTGTAGCTGAGTATTAGTGAAACAGATGATGTTCTGCTAAACACCCTCTAAGTCTGTTCAGCACATGTCTAGATGAGACTGAAATCTGTGCTTTCCGAACACACTGGTACTCCCGCCATTGTTCCCACTGTCTCAATGATACACTGGTTGTTTTTAACAGAAAAGCTTTCCTGAAAAATACCCATAGATATTTGGAAATTTGTTGTGTTGTTTTTTGTTTTTTTTTTTTTTTTTTCTGGTACATAACCCATAACAGTGAGATCAGGAAAGATCTTACTTTGGTGTTCTCCCAGCCCTCTTATCCCAAAACCTTTCTAGAAGCTACCTTACTCTGCAGCATTTAGGGATACAGGAAAAATAGAGAAAATCTGAGTGACAAGAATGTACTTCTTTGAAGAAAGAAGTGTATTGATGCTGAATGTAATCAGCTGGCTTGGGCTGACCCAAAACTGTGGGTTCATAATAGCTTAAAAGAACTCAAGATATTATGAACATGTTTGCTTGTCATTGAGGGATAGTAACATTATCATTCTCTTGGGGCAAGAACAATAGACTTCAAACTAAGGTTAAAATTGTTCCAGCCCAAATAATCCCACATCACTGTCTGTTGTGACACCCTCACAAAGATAAACTGATAAACCCTCAGATACAGCACATTTATCACTCCACTTTAGGCTTTTCAAATTTCCTTCAGAGTCACAGGTCTTACATAGTGCATCTATTGAACTGTAGTTCCAAAAGGTAGCGCATTGCACATGTTCTATCATTTTTTAACACTATGCTTTTTGATTTATTTAATGATCTGAAGACTAAATGGTTAGACTGGCAGGCAGAAGTCTTTGTGAATTTTATTTGTTCTAATTCAGATGTATCCAGTGTAAACAGCAATCTAGGAAAAAATGCAAGATTTCAGTGTAAACCAAAATTTTATCTGGGCTATTTACCAAATCTATTCTAATCTCAAATTATTCCTAATTAACTGGTTCTTTTCAGATACTAATTTACAGAAGAAATGAGAAGTCATTGATCACAGAGCAACTAGAGGGTTTTTTAGGATGTATTTGTCCATATTCACATGCAGCTACTGAGGTGCATACACCTTATGTTCTAGTTGGGATCCTTTTGGCCAGGTACACCTGTATTTGCATGGTACACCTGAACCCTGGAGGTCCTGCACCTCCTACAGAAGACCTGAGGGCAGAGGACACCAGCTGTGCCCCCAACTCCTTTCAACTGCAGGATCCTGTATAAGCAGAGTTATGAGGCAGCAGCAGAAGAGAGTAAGACAAGAAACACAGACCCCATACCCTGAACACTCTCTAGTGCAGACTCGGTTAAATGACATCTCATTCTTTTAGTCATCATCCATGCTATGTAATTCTGCTATTGCTGATTCTAGAACATTTCAAGCACAGATAGGGTTGTTAGTCTAATCTGTTACAGCATCTTTAAAAGGATATGTAAACAATATACTTCACCCTTGCATCTGCCAAAAGGAAACACTTTGGCAAGGATAAAAATAGACATTCTCTCAGTATATTTTTCTCAGGTTCTGGAATTCAGTAGGGTAGGAATTTGAGTTCAGTTTTAACAGCTATTGAAGGATCTGCCTTCCCTGAGTTCCAGTTCCTTTTTGTATTTGTTTATACATTTGGTTTCTACACAGTCTACTGCAGTAAATTCCAAAATGAAATACTTGCAAAGGCAAAAAAAATCCTTTTGACTTAAAAATGCTGCTTTCATTAGGAATAACAGTGAATGCACATGTTTTCAGACTTGAGAAGCACCTATTGATACAATCACTTTATCATTACTAGTGGAAGCATTCAAGAGGGTTAATCTGACCCTTTATAGATTCAAAAATTTTCACTTTGACTCAGTGATGGAAGAAATATGTAAATGCAGATGATCACTAATAGACTGTGGCAACTGAAATCTCATTCTACTAGATGTTGGTGAGCACCTGGAGATAAAAGGAGTCTTGACAAGCAGTCATGGCCCTTTTTTTTTTTTTTTTTTTTTTTTTTGAAAGTAACCCCTGAAAAGGAAAGGCTGACTGGGAGTAGATCTACAGCCAAAGACACGGACAGTTATTTTACAGTACTTCTTTTTTCAGTGTTACATACTATTAACCCTGAAGGGAGAAATCCTGAAGCTGTTTACCTTAAACTTGTTTAAGCAACTTTGAAATGCTGTTAAAACCTAAATCAAACAATAAAACACAACTGCAGCTTTTAAAATTTTAGTACTACATTTTCATTTGGCAATAAATAACATTTCCCAGCAAAGCTAAATTGTAAAATGGTCTGTTTCCTTCAGGGCAACATATCACTTATGTCTGCAGGTGTATTATGTACCCTGGAGCTCTTAAGAGTTAATACAAAATTCTCAGTTCTCAACTTACCCACGGCAGGTGATGGGTTACTGGACTGGGGAGATATTAGCTTTACATACTCCTCTTGTAAGTGTGAGAGCAGAAACCTTTCAATTTTATTATGATGTGAGCCATTAGAGAGCACCTCTTTACTGAAAGCATTACAACACGCAGTAGACCTTCAAAGGGGAAGCAGCAGCACACCAGTAACCCTCACCAGATGGCAGCACACGCACAGGAACAGACCAGGACACCTTATCCACATAATTTAATTAAAAAAAACCAAAAAACCAACCCCCCCCCAAAAAAAACCCGGAAAATATATTCTGTTCCTCTCAACTCTCAATTTCAGCGTTGCATATGAGGAATCACTATATATTACGTTATTTATATCATGTCTTTTGGTATTATCAAGTTAGATTTTCCTGCAGAAATTCCCATCATTAATAGGCAAAGATTTGACATTCTGCCTATTTCATCTGCCCCAAAGGTGCTTAACTGCAACACTCAATTTGCATACAACACTCAGCTGAAACATACTTCTAAGCCACTTGTGATGCAATTTTTCTGTTAAAACTTTCTCACTATATGAAGTATAATGTTTTATAATTCATGAGGATTGATAAAATGTGTCTAAGGAAGTAATGCTTATAAGCTACTGAAATTGCCTATTATACAGCTGTCCCTCTGTTTAAGTACCATTTAAAATAATTTATTAGTTTAAGCATCCCTTTATTTTGCCCAAATCTGCCACCTTCTTTTTATGGTGATCATTGATTCTGTGTCTGTTCTTCAGAGGATGACAGGACATTACATAACCTTCAAATCATTGAGTGAACAGCAAAAAGATTAATACTTTCCCATATACTGTCTTTGTATTCATGTATTTCATGAATGCAATCACATACCCTTAATAACTAAATTTAGCTTTTATTAAGCATGACTGCACAACAGAAGAGACAAATACATTTTATTTCAATGCTGCATTTTATTCTGAAACCACTGACCTCATTTTTAGGACTAAAGATCTCGCAGGTAAAAGTAAGAGGAAAGGATGAAACAAAGGTGCCATGAATCAGTAATTCAAAAGCATTCTTCTGTTATACAGGAAAAGAATACATTTTGCTGTATGAAAAATTAATGAAAAAATTGTATCCAGTATATGAAAGTATAGTTTGGATCAGAACATAGTCTAGAACATCAGTTTCCTTTGACTTCTAGTTTTTAGTTAAGAAAAACCCCAAACACCTTTCTTGTATGGCTTTTTGAAAAGCTAATGACAAAGAAAATAGGAAAACAGTTGCAGTTAAAGACCCAAAAAAAAAAAAAAAAAAAAAAAAAAATCATACCTCATGGCTTATGAGCTTTTAGACAGAAAATGAAAAACTAAACCTAGATTTGCTTTGTCTTTTATGTACCTTGTGATAAACCTGTTCAGAAGTATTATTAAAATGAAAACTAGATCCTGCTTTATGTCAGTTTGTTTTTATGAATAAACTTGTCTGCTCTAGGTCAGCAAACCCTGACTTTTTAGAGAAATATGAACATGTTCCAAACTGAATTTTAGTACACTTACACTAATCTTAAGGAACAGTCTTGCAAAACAAGCATCTAAGGGTTATACAGAAGACAGAAGTAACTTTTAGACTAGTTGTAATACCTCATCCTCCAAAAAAACTTTTCCCAGAAATACTTAAACATTCAACACAACAAGCTTATGCAGCTGATAAAGACCATTTCCTCCTTCAGGCTGATTTTCAGATGAGTCAATGATATGCTGAGAATCCACCTAATCAAAAGAAGCAGATGACAGTCAGAATGCATTCTTAAGTTTTCCTATATAACATAGTTTTCCTATATAACATAGTTAAGGAAAAGAGTCTTGAAGAGTTTTCACAGTTTCACATCATACAGGAATTTCAGTGCCATGCCACAGACTTCAACATAAGAGCAAAAACTATAAAATGCTGTATCTCTTGGTCTGCCTGAGACAGAATCTACTCCACAATCAATTCCAAAGCATTACAGGTAGTATTTGATGTGATGATGTAAGAAAGATGTCATGAGGTTCTTCAGACTTCAGATGCAGTGGGGAAAATCGTGATCCAAGACCTATACATTAAATTGTTATAAAAGCTAAACACCAGTATAACTGAATAGGAGATTACTGTCATAATAACAAGGATAACTGAATTTGAAATATGAAATTAGGAACACTTTAGGTTCCACACACATTCCAACCCCTCAGCAAATGCCTGCTAGAAATATATGCTCTCGGTGCTGGTTCACTGTTATCAATCTTTTCAAGAAGAGAGCGCTAAACTCCTCATTTATATGCCGCAGGGTGTGTGTGTGTAGAAATCTTAGTCTGTACTCAGTAATTCCTCACCCCCTTGTAATTAAGAAAATGCACCTGTTTGTCAGGAAATCTAGTGGCATGCAGAGGCCCTTACAGAAAGAAAGGCAAGATTTCTAACAGAGTAGGAAGCTAGACTTTTCAGCTTTAAGAAACCCTTCTGGGTTTCAAGAAAACAGCCCTCTTATCTATCCCACCAAATTCATTCTAAAGCAAGCCACACTTCTGTTTGCTTAAAAGGGAAAAGCCACCTGAAAGCACAGCAACCTGAAACAAAAGTTCACTGCATTCAGATAAATCCTGAACAAGGAAAATGTTATTAACCTTTTTCTTTCAGGCCATGGCTGCTTAATACAAAGAAGAATATAAAATTTTAACTTCCAACAAATGTAAAGTTGCCTTTACAATCTCTCTCAACTTAAAAAAAATCATGAAGTGTTCTGTATGAAAAGGCTAAATATTTGCATACACAAAATTAAAAACCACCCAACAAACTAAATAGACTCTACAAAAATAGGGTATCAATAGAGACTGATGTACACACAACAGTTCTTATTTCTTCAACTCAGCTCTACAGTGCTTTCAGTATTTTTAAATTTGATACTCAAAGACATTCTTCCAAAGGAAATTCTCCCTTTGACCACTTAACTAACTGTACTGGGGTACTCTTAACTGCTCTTGCGGGGGGAGGAGGAGAATTATCTTTATACCCTTACCTGATTCCATGCATATGGCTTCTCATAGCATGTAGGAACAATTGCATCTCGAGGTTTTGATTTGCAGATTAAACTGAAATTACATAAAAATAGTCTTAGCAAATACACTTGTATTTGATGAATTATGAATACAAAGGAATTTTTACATTAGATACAACTCGGCATTTATGAGGTGTCTGTACTGAAGGGAATCTCAGATTTCCTCGTTAATATAGTCTGATTTGTTCACTTCTCTCTACTTTTCCCCTCTAGAGTAAGGAGTCAAAATACAGATTTTCATAGGGACGTTAAGTGTATCAGAGTGTATTTTCTTTTAAAGAAAATAATATTCTTTTCAATTTACAAAGCACTAGAATTTTCAGCTGTCATTTACTTCTTAAGTTTCATGCATGCTTATTCACTAGAATGTATAATACAGCTATTTTTAGAGTATTTTGTTTTGCCTGACAACTCAATTACTGTATGTCTGTCTGCTCCAGTTATTTCCTCAGGCTGTGCAAAGTACAACAGTAGTAGGCTTTAATTAATTCTGTCTAGATGTGTTTTTCAAACACTGATTTTAGTCTTAAGTAGTGGTGACATGTTGTAAATACAATTAGCTTTTGAAAAATGGAAAAAGTTATGAAAGACTGTTCAGGCTAGATTTTTACATATCTACTCTTACTAATAAAAGGTTGGTTTATGTCTTGGAAAAAAACTAAAGTCCAATCAGAAAAAAACATTTAAAGCAAAGAAAGATTTTACACAAAGGAAAAGATGACATCATGACAATAAATAGATTGTCTCTTCCTTTAAAAATGCAAACATTAAAATTAGAAAAATCGGCTGTAGAATCACTGGTACAGAATCAGTAAGAGCACAAAGATTTTAAGAGAGAAAATGCTACCACAGAAATGTATAAATCCTCAAGCAAAAAATAAAAGCCTAGAAGGCTGACGAGAATGACCAAGTCGGGCAGTCAGCACTGACTGAACTGGGGAACGTGTCAACGCTGAGTAACTGCACAGGCTGCTCTTTCCTCTCCCAACTGGCTGGAGGTGTCTGAACAATTAGCTCAGAAAAGGTGCCAAAACAGTAGTAAGTATTCACATATCTAAAGAAATAACAGTGGCATTTTTGTGCCTTGAATTTAGCATCTAAGTGTCGATGTCCAAGCATGAGCTCCTGTTACTGTCACAGTCACCTCCAGAAGGGTTTTGTGGTTTTGCTTCTTTCTGCCTATCCACTTTCCTTGACTTCTCCCTACGCTTGTTACCACATGAATCATGCAATCAAACTTCATTCAGCTTTGAAGTCTAAACATGGTACCACACGGCAGTGTCCAAAGGCAATGCAGCCACCAACTGCTCTGAGGTACTTGGACACAAAGAGGACATTAAACATTGCATCAGCAGTATGCTTGACACCTGTTATTTTACTAAGAATTTTGCAGATGTGAAATGTGAAGAGTTTGCTGTCAGCCTTGTACTGGTGCTCCTGAAGTTTCCAAGCGCAAGCAGCACCAGCCCTGAGGTATGTATGGCCTTTGTGAAGCTGTCCCACCACTTTCTGGAGGCTCACACAACCCACTGCAGCAGCTGGCTGGAAACTACCACGTCGCAGAGAGAAGAGCATCTGACCCACTGGTGGCATGCACAGTGTAGTGCCCAAGCCAACAATAGTCACCTTGTTCCCCTGTCATATCCAACATGTCTGCTGGTCAGCTAACATATAACAGGTATCTCCACAACTTCTGGCAATTGTTTATGCTCTTATAATTTACAGTACCTCAAAAGGTAAGGATGATTCCCACACACTTGTTAATTTATTATAAAATGCATCACACAGAATCTTCTTTCAAGTTTTGGAAATAAGAAGTATGGGTACTTGCTTTCAACTAAAGGTAATGTAATAGGGTTTTTTTACAGATGGGAAGAATAAAACAATCAACAGTTCAGGTACATTTGAAAACAAGAAACACCTGAAAGCTCAGCATAAACAGCTGCTCTGATAATCATTTTGATAACCTAGGGTAAGGGCAGCTAAGCTTACAAGCTTCTGATCTTTATCAGCATGAGGAACTGCCTCACTTTGGCATATGGTTACTTTAGAAAAGCTCTATTTGTAAAAAAGGTCACACTTCCTAGAGATGAGGCTAATACTAGAGAGCATAACGTAACTCTTAACTCAAGGCTGAGCCAGAGGTCTTTTAAAAATCTGTTCAGTACAGAGACAGGTAAAAGGATGAGAAAAATCTACTGATGATATAGACAGGACTAGAACGTGCATGGCATTTACAAACAGGGGAAGATTTTTTCACAGCATGCTCAGCAGCAGCAGACATTAGAAACTGTTACAGGGACACTTCACTGAACTCATTCCTCTGAACACTTCCCACACACCACAAGCCGAAAAACTTCTTAGACTGACTGCACTGACTCACAACCATCTTTTCAGAATCACTCCTTCAGTTACGAGAAGCAGAGAGGCCTGCTGGAAAAAAAGGCAGGTGGCCTTATTTCAATTCATAAATTATCCTGGGACTTCCAGCCAACACCTAACCTACACAAGTCTGTTGAAGGAGGAAGAGCAGCACACACAATTCAAACTTGATGTATAGGGAGAAAGAATTCTAAATCCTTCTGCATTCTTATGCCATAGGACCTTATTAGCTTTGTCCCGGGTGCACAAAGCAAAGACACATCAGAACTGGTATCCTGTAGAACAGGTTTTACAGTCTAGGTTTTATGACTCTTAAGCGATCAGGCTTCCCTGAAGAACCAGTGCTTCCACAAGAAGTCTAAAGTTGTTGAGCATACTGCTTTATAAATAAACAAAGTAAATGAAATGCATCATTAAATGAGAACATATATTATTTCCCGAAAGCCTAATCTGAGCTATGCTTCAAGCAATCATTTATTTTGTTTTTGCTGAGACTGTGAAACAGAAGATCTTATTTCTACAAAATTATTACCATAGAAGTTTCTGACGAATGTCTTCCTGCAGCTGTGTCATTCTCTCTTGTCCAGAATACACTGCACATTCACAGAGCAACTTATTAATGGCTGTCCTTAGGATGTTTATCTGCAAAAATACCAGTGACAGAATGTAAAGCTCTCTAAACCAGCACTACTTCTGTATTATACTATATAAAGGTGGTCATAGCACCCATAGCACCAAACCTCAACTGGAAGATTATTAACATAAGCAAAAACTTCTGAAGCTTTAGAATCACTTCTTCCTCCAGATGCACCGCTGCTGGTCTAAGACATTAACGTTCAGTCACTTGATATCACAATCTTCAAGGTTACTCAGATTATACCATAAAACACACAGGCAATTACTTGCCTGGATTCTTTCTGTAAAAGTTTTAAGGCTTTTCTCTATCTGCCCATAATTTTGCCATGCACAACAGCTTGGTGTCACCATTCTGGCTAAGGTGTCGTGAATGCAGACACCACACATGCCAAGTGCTTTCAGGAAACAACAGCTCACAGATATGCGCACCAGCATGTCCACTGTGTCCTTAAAAAGCCTCTAGAAATGACTGATTATCACCTAATGTACCTGCCCTGTACACAGAATTAATCAGTGCACGTGAGGTCCTTCACTGTCTAAAGCACATGTCAAGTCTGAAGCACAAGTCAAATATACTCCCTGTCCTGCATGAGTGTATATACACATGCTTCCCTCTGACAGATCTCTGTCTACAAGCAGAAAGGCTGTAATGAGGAATACAAGGCTTTTTACTGTTTGATTGATTGATCTGCTCTGAGAGAAGTAGCTTGATACAGATGACTTATAAGAGCTGTAAAATCAAACTGAAGATTGCAAAGCAGTAATGCTAGGCTGATAGTAAAAATCACAATAATCCTAAGAATGTAACTAACAAGTACTGACATCTGATTAGTTCAAAACAGATGCTTGTTTTGAAAAGTGTACAATGTATTGTTCTATAATATTTTATTCAAAATGTATGGAGGGGGTAACTTTTTTCTGGTAAGAATCCAAGGTTATAAACAGGTAGTACACTAAAATAAATCCCAAACACCACAGCTTAAAACAAGTTTCCTTAGTAACTCTAGGAGTTAACAAGCTCTGATGCACTGCATTCTACTTAATTCCTACTATAGTGAAAATTCTTATGCAGGTTTTACCTCTGTTATGTCTTCCACTCCAAAACGCACATCAAACGTCAGCTCCATGTCATTTTCTGGAAGCAGTGGAGCCTCACAAGTCTGACTCCAACCCAAACCACACAGAACACCAGTAAAATACTTCCCACTTTTATGAACCCTATATGAAAAGGAAAGAAAATGGTCTTGCCTAGAAATGAAGAAACTGAACTTGTATGAAGACAGATGTAAATGAATTTGTCTAAACCATGCCAAGTAAGATACAGGTGTTTTAAAGAAGCTAGAACAATTGAGAGGCATTCACAACTAGTCATACTGGTTTTTTAAATATAGTGATGAAACAAAACTAAAGTTCTGGTTATGAAAACTTAAAAAGAAAATCATACATATACAAAATGAAACTTCAATTAAGGAAAGCTAGCTTCACTATTTTGAAATGACAGGCTACAGATACAAGATTTTAAACAAAACACAACAGTAACGCAACTGCTGGAACTCAGCTTTTCACAAAATTCCCGCAAGTTCCTTTCCTCACACAGATCTGAAACTTGCCCCATTCTACAGTTCACCTTCCTAGGCTTCCAGCACAACTGTCAGGAACTGTTGTTTTGTATTGCCTTATCATGAAGGTAGAGCCTGCAGCACCATTTCAGAAGTACATGAAACAAGTTATCTTAGCTCCATACTATACTAAAATGATAAAAGATACAAGAATTACATAAACAGGAAGATAATTGTTCTGCTTTCAGCATTTAGTATAAAAAAATAAATCTGTCACCAATTAGTGAGGGTCCTAAAAATAAAAGAACCAGCGCTTTTTAAAACATGTGAATACCTGAGTTCTATAGCAGGAGCAAACAGCATGCTGAGGAGTGCAAGCAGGCCAGGAATAGGAGGCATTAAAGATGTTTCATCTAAAATCACAGTAGATCCTGTCATTAAAAAAAAAAAAAAAAAAAAAAAAAAATCTAAAGGAGCATCTAATGAAGACTCAAAAAGATGTAACATAGAACTACAGTGACATATTTACTTGTAGACTCTATTCATGTAAAAATAAGTCTCAAGAAACTGTCGCAACATTTTTATTAAGCATTACCAGTTTCATTTGTTGATAAAGAAGCAGCGACCAACAACTGCTGAAAGGGATCTTCTGGAGTATCATTAACAACAACAGAGTTTATGCTTTCCTTTGGTATTAAAGTACCTCTGCAGAGGAAATATGGAATATTTTCAACATTAAAAAACAAAAACCATACGAACATGTAAAAAAAGAATTATTATAAATTCACAATGCAACCTCAATGGACAGCAATTACTGCCTGAAGATTACCTGAATACCATTTAGCAGATGTATATGATGGTTAGTAAATAATCTCTGTGTAAGTCATCAAAGCACCTTTAATAAAACTATTCTTGAAATTTTACATAGCAATAGCATGCATATTAATGCAATTCAGGCCTGACTACTTCAGTCTTTTCAATGAAGAAAAGTTCTGTAAAAATCTGTAAGAGTTAACTAGGGTATTTTTTGCCCATTTATCAAAAATAACAGCTGAGAATGTGCCTATATTTCACAGTAAAAGTCTTCTCATACCTGAACCGGGATACTCTAGTCATACTGTAGCATTTCACCTCATAAGGACTGAATGGGCCCAAAACTTTTACCTTCAATAAGAGAGAACAGATTATATTCTAGTTAGCAAGCACCTCGATCTCCAAATCAAAATCCTTTATAAACGAAAACCAAAATACATTTCAGCATGTACAGAGCAACATTGAATTGATAAATTCATAAACAGCATTTTCATTTCACCATCTAAAGCAAGCTTGCTTGTTGAGGGACCTAAACAAAAATAATGTATTTTCACAGGTGCTGGGGATTCACAACTTTCCTCTGGCTTAAAAAACACAAGTTGAGACTTCATAGAGCATGTAACAAAATAAGGGATATTTTTGTTTACATGAGCAAGTCACAAAATAAGGGATATTTTTGTTTACATGAGCAAGTCTTTAATCTTGAAAATATCTCACTTCATGAAAGCGAGTACCTAAACAGGATTGCTCCTGTGGGTAAACAGAGCATGATGAGGTGCTTTAAACCCTGAAATTCTGTCAGGTCTGAAATGTGAAACAAACTATAATGTAAACCAGGCTTAACTTGTAATCAGAATGCTGAACAGGACACACATTATCATGTTTTATATTCCAACTTAGTAGTGACTTGGTATCTCAAAATACATAAGAATCTTCCACTGCCAGTTCCAAACTCAGAATTAAACACCTAGTGTTTAATTATTAGTTACGGGAGTGTTCACTGCATCACCTTTCCTAGCTGCTTACCTATCACTAGCTGAGAATGAATGAAACACTACATAGTAAAAACCGTATTTAAATTTTCTAAAAAAATGATAGGGTTGTAAATCTTGCTTTTTGCTGTAGCTTACATAATGAAGACTACTATGTGTAGAAACATTGTGTGCAGTTTTTCAATTTTATCTTCATTCTTTAGTGGTTCGAAGTGCTGCCTTAGAACGTGTTAGAAGAGTTGGTTTGCTGAGCTCTTAGGCTATACTTCAAAACTCTGTTAAAAGCTGCAGTAGACTAGTCTGCAATGCTGGTCACATTACAGCCTTCTACCACCAGAAAGTAGAATGCACTATGGAAGGCATCAAGTATGCTCTGATTACTAAAGGTACTTTCAGTCTTCATCTCCATTCTAATAATGTGAGAAGCGGGGTCATGTAATGATATACCAAAATCACCACTGAAGTTACCTTATGGGTTGGTGTATCAGATTTATTGTCAGAAAGCCAGTTTAACAATTTTTCAATGAGATACTTTTCTTCCTTTCTTGAAGATACAGGCACTTCCTCTTTATTTCCTTGGTCCAAAAATAATCCATTGAGCAAATCATGGCTTTGCTATGTAGTAATGGAAGAATGTTAAAACCATGAAACAGCTATGTTTTTCAGAAATTTTTTTTAAAAAGGCCATACTCAAAGAACATGCATACTCACATACAAATACAGAAGACAATGTTCTTAGCTTTCAGATTATATAAAACATAAAAATGGAAGACAGGTAAAACTATGAAACAGTTACATTTTTTCAAAGTTTAAAAAACAGTGCAGTTCAACTGATGCAATTATCTCCTGGAAAGCACCTCTTTCAAAAAGCATTTCAAAGCAGCAATTCTTTTGGCCAACAGATCAATATGAATTATGCACACACATAAAAATATACTGTCCCATTCAAGTACTGATCTTGCCTAATCCCATGGCATTAGTCAAGACTTCATCTCAACTTCTCAGGACTTCAGACAAATTGAGATGAAATAAATGAGTATAAGAAAAGTAGAAGCAGATTACTCAATACATACTCGTGATTCGTATGATTCTTCTGCTAGTTCAGCGTAACATTCTTCAATAAGCACATCTCGAATATTCACAAGCTCTTTGCACTCCAAGTAATGGAAAACATCCACATGGAGAACACTACACACAACTGAATACACCTTCACAAGAATTGGGTAGCCATTTACTAGTGAGGCAAATCTCTGGTTAGCACTGTAACTCCACCGTTCCCCACATACAAGAGATTTTGCAGATGGACGCATCTTGGACATCTTGAATTCTAAAGCCTAGAGCAAAAACAATGAAAACAAGGCTTGCCTGAGTAGACAATCAACATGAAAATCTTTCATTTTCTCAACAAACTGTTTTAATTAATGGCTATAAATGACTTGGTAATTATTGCAGTGGCTTATGTTAATTTTTAGGACTTCTGTGAAGCTAATGGCTTCATTCCTATTCCGTCATTGCCAGTGCAGCTACACATTGCATCTCACGTCACTTCAATATTGTACATAGCTGCTAATGAATCAGAGAAAACAAGCACGAAAAAAATCTAATTCACTATTACTTCATCATCCATATTAAAATCTTCTGAGTGCAGAGATGTCTTCTCTGGAAAAAACTTTACACTCCACAGTTCTTTTCAACAAGGGTAACAGAAAACTTGGCAAGACCACCACAGCTATTCTGTTCCTGGCAGGCACGAGTAATTAAGTTCTGATTTAACCCCTTTCCACAATCACTATCTGTAATTATGTCTTCGAATGAGTTTACAACAGAAACCCTATTTTTTTTCTAGCTGGGTCATTAAAAGATTAGGCCTGAAGAAGAAATACATTTCCCTTTAATACATCTGAAGAAAACCCAAAAAAAGGGTGCTTCTTGACAAAATTAATTCTACTTATTTTTTAAAAATCAATTATAAAAGAAAACCAAATAAAATGAACCCTATCAAGATCTAATACTATGAAGAGATGAATAAAATAAAATCATACTTCTGCTCGTTCAGTTCTCATTTTCATCATTAAAGAGTTCAGAGAATAAAGATGGTATGATACAACTGCTTCAGTTAGCTTAAAAATATCCAAATGAGGACGGAAAAGATGAATTTCACTTGAAGTCTAGTTATTTTATTTGTAAATACAGCTCATGAGAATTATTTTTCTGAAGAACTAGCTATAAAGTCCCTCAGATTTGTGTTACAGAACATTTAATTATCAAGAGTTCTGTCTGAAAAGATCCAAGTAAAGTCAGTAGTTCAAAGAATAGAAAAGCAGCTCAAAGCAAAACCAGAGACCTCTAGCTTTGTAAAATTTAGATCGGGTATCTCTTATGTATTTGTCCTGTAAGAAATAGCAGACCTGCAGCTTTGATGGAGCAAAAATACTCTGTGCAGTAACTACACATGATACATGCCAATGCAGACTTGTGTCTTGCAGACAAGAGATCCTATGCTACCGCTGATCTGTAGTAGGAGCAGCTAGATTTAAGTAAAGAACAATAGATTAAACTAGTCACTGATAGCTTCTCCTCTTCGGACTGTTTTCTAGGCTGTATAAACCTCTGTCATTTTATCAGAGGTTCTGCGCATTGAAGCAGAGCTGATCTACTACTGCTCAGCCTGTTACTTCTGATTTTTGTATATAAACAGGCAATAGAGGAACCACAACAACATTCTTCTCCTAGTGAGAAGTTCTGTTTCTCACAGAACTGATGGACAGCAAAGAAACTGATAACCAAAAGCAAGGAGCCGCAACAGGCAGCTGTTAGAGCAATTTCCTCTCCACTTCCCCTGGGGGAGACAGATCCCACTATGTTGCCTCACAGAAACAGAACTAGTTCAAACATTCAGTTAAAGAAAAATGAATACAAAAAATGTTTTTAATATCCAGTCAGGCAGCAAGTTCAGGCGTTTGTTTTTTTTTTTTTTTTCCCTCTCCTCTCTAGCAAAAACAAAAGGCTGGATGAGATTTCTCTACAATTAAATACAATGCAATTCACTTACAAACAAGAATTACTGCTCTACACATACACATCTGTGGAAAACATTTACCCACCTATTAGTGAAGGTGATTTATAGTTACTCCCATTAGCAAAATACATGTTACTTCATTATTATTAAGAAAAGCATTATGATTTGAAGTACACCTCTTTGCCAGACCAGACATGAAAATAATCTATTAAGCAGAAGCAAACAGCATCACCCCTACCTGGAAAGGAAGCTCTTGAAGACAGCTTGGAATGTCTTTTAATTTCTTTAAAGGCACTTTTGATCTATTGCCATAATCCACAAAAAAGACCTAGAAAAAGAATCAAGAGCATCTGCAGAGATTCCACAACATTAGAAGTGCTACTTTTAGTTGCAAGGAAAGAAACAACCTAAGTTTAATAATTACAGTACAACACAATTTTATCAAGCGAAATAGAAGCAAATTCACAGTCTGGAAAACAGGCAAATGAAGTCCTATCAAAGACAACAGGTCAAATTTTACCACATCTATTATTTAATTCCTTGATTTAAAACATCCACTAGTATCACAAATAATCTGATATATCTAGAAAAGATAAATTTATCCAAAAGGCTCTAATTCTCTCCCCACAATTAAATCTGTATAACCTTACTTCTTAACGGTGATACTACCTAGTAACTGCTTTTAAACAAGCAAATGTTAACATTGATTCAGTGGCTGTTTAAAAATACAGAAGAGAAAACAATTAAATTACCACTGTAATTCATTAGTCTTCCATGACTTTAAACAGATGACAATGCTCAGTATTTACCCAATAGAGGTGACACCCAGCTATGTTTAAAAAAAAAAAAAAAAAAAAAATCAAGACAGGCAAAAGAGGAGGGGACTGTGCAAAGGCCAATCTTAAGAAAAAATAAAAAAAAAAAAATCTGTCCTTAACTACTGAAAAGTATTGGCTTGAAAAATGAATACCAGTCCTGAACTGCGGCACTAATTTCCATTACTGATCCCGGCACAAAAAAGCCAAAATGTTCTGATGAATTGGCTGATGATAGAGAACTCAGTAACATAAACATTGATACAAAAAAACCCCTAACAACAAAAACAAACAAACAAAAAAAAAAAATCACACTGAATGGACCTGAGAACTCCACAGGCATTGGGAAAACCAAATGGTTTGAAGTAAAAGCTCCTTTGAAATTTTAACAATTTCTGCTCCAATATTATTTATAAATTCTACTTTGTTGGAAATTACCAAGAAGACAGAGCTGAGTATAAAATGACAAGAGGTGACCCATGCAAAAAAGCTATGAAAAGGCAAATGTGGCATCTGCTTCATGAAGTGGTTTTGAATGCAGAGGAGAAACTGCGTTGGAAGAGGAATAGTAGTAGTATCATTGAATAAGCAAAGGCAGAACTGTAAATATAGGAGCATGCATAATTCTGCTTCAGGAAACAGAGGTCAAAGCAAACCAGAGGAGCGAGATGGAGACCAGATGAACACAGAGTCAATGACAGTATGTGAGGTGAGAAAGCATGCAGCTTGCTTCAATTAGCAAAACAGAGTCCAGGAAGAAGACTGACAAGAAACTGGAGGGGAGGAGAAAGAGGAGGAAAGGAAGAAAAACTATGTAAACCAGGGGAAGAAACACAGGCAAGAAGAACGAGCTTAGACGAACTGGCCATGAATGACTGAAAACTGTCAGTACAGTGGGGGCAAGAAACTTAATTTTCAAATGGACCCCAGTGTATCTGTGAAGAAGAAGTGACGGGGCTGCTGCCAGCAATACAGCACTAGACTCTGATCCAGGCATTTCTCACCATGTTTTCAAAGTTACTGGAGGTTTTAGTCTTTATTTTGCTTCGCTCTCCTTCAGCATACAAGGCACTACTGTATCAACAATAGACTTGATATGAAAAAACTCCTGTGTTCTGGAAAAAAACTAATTCTCATCTATTCTGGCAACATTCTATTAAGGTTTTATTTCAGTTCTAGTTCTACAGGTTTCTTTACTGGAATATTTGTAAGTATCATGAACACAGAGCTTTGTTTAAAAAAAAAAGTTTATTAACCCAATTATATCTTACCAACTCAATATGACAAATTACTGTACCTCAGCAAAATCTCCACAAACATACAGAATACGAGCTCTACCATATCCTCTGCCTTCCAAGTGAGTGAGTGGTGCCAGACAAACCAACCCTGGACATGGAGACATTAGCTCATCCACCAGGTTGTAGTGGTCAATTTCAGCAGCTAGAGCCTGCAGTGCAGTCATATTTTCTTCTTCTATTCTATAACCCCAGAAGTGTCCAACTTCTACTATCTGAAAGCATCAAAATTAGACAATATCATATTTCATATTATTCTTCTACATCAAAAACACATCTGAGCAGTATACATGAAATCACTTCTACTGACACTGAAATGTTCTCATGCTGCCATAATGCAGTGAAGCATTTCTCTCTCCATAATTAGATGTAATTTTAAAGTGTTGATTTGCTGTGCAACTGCAATACACTTTCCATCTAAATAGACCCTGATATAAGCATTACTAAAATACAGAAAATTAAGAAAAGAGTGCTTCCATTTTTCTAAGCCAAATCAACATACAGAAAATATACAGTTGATTAGACTGCTACATACAGATACGGTGCACTTTTCTTATTAGTGAAAGAATACCAGTTAGCTCCATTGCAAACCAGCATTGTTACTGTTATGACTAGCCATACTCTAGGAAACTGAAAAGAACACACCACTCTTTAAATCAAATTGAATAAGTCATCTTTTCAAATGGCTTACTGAACTCATGTAACATTTCTGATCTTATGTTGAATGCTTGCAATAAAAAAAAAATCTTTATTTAAAACACATACGATCATTAAAACTGATGTACTAAACAGAAGTAGCACAGATAACTAAATGATTGAAATGTGTCTGATCAAAAACATGAACATTCTTAATCCAAGAGACTCAGCTGAATTAAACGAAGCAAATACTCTTTTCTGCACTTGCAAAACATGTCATTACTATCAAGAGCTGTTTTAATACTTCAGCCTATAATTTCCACTAGCTCAGTGGTTATGGTATTTTTTATTATTATTTTTAATTCAGCACCATATATATATGTATATTGCTTGCTATTAAGCAATTTGATGAGATAGTTAAACCCATGATAAAAAACTCTCAGCTTCAGAATTCAGAAATATTTATATATACACAGTAAATAGCTCAAACACAATTCTTATTTCTATAGTGTACACAAGTGTTTTATCTCTCCCATTAGTCCTGTTCCCATCTATGCCTACTTCCAGCTAACATTTACTGCCAGTGAATCCCACAATTTTTCTCAAGTGCAAGTACTGTTTTACTAAGAACTACTAATATACAGACCAAGAATATTCTCTGTATCTCTTAGGATACCTCTGTGCTGAAAATATTATTTTAATTTAAGCCTGTCAGATATTAATCTCTTCAAAGTTATCTAGGTAATGATTATGAGATATGACTTACTTCAGATGTAGAACATTCCTACCTCTGTTATCTTGATGGACAGAAGATGATCTGGGAACATCTTTGATTGTTGTGGAGTACCAAATGAGATTTCCACAGGCTCCACTGTCTGGTTCTGACAGTCCACATTTACTCTGAAAAGTTTACATGATAAAGATGCTGAATACTTTACTCAGAAGCAGAAAGAGTTCAATTTTTTTGCTTTCATTTGCTTCCCAAAGTGTCCCTAGGGCACATTTATGTACTCAATGACTTCTATTTAGAAACATATGAATTCAATTAGAAAGTAAAATGACCACGCAGAACCAAAATACTACAGAGAAACTGTTTGAATTCCATTATGACCAAACACAGGAAGATACATATCAAGATGCAACTGTGCCATCAATTTTTTTAGAAATTCAAATAATTAAGGTGAAATAGTGAGGCTTTTTGCTATGGCATGCCTTCTAAACAGTTTTTTTTTTTTAATAAATTGAGTACACTGCAGTGCAAAGATAAATTCAGCACATCTTTTTTTAAAAATATTATATAATATTTCTTTTACCTGACAAAAGTTAAGAACTTTAATATTAGTCTTTCAGCCTAGGAGACTTCTTTCTTGAGTCCCTCCAGAATTAATTTTCACAAAGATTTGAAGTGCTGTTATGGGCAGTGAAACTGCTAAAATGTTTTATTAAAATCTAAGTACAATCAACCGGAAGCGTTCACCTGCACCTCAACCTTTCCAGTTCATTCCTGCCTTCCTATTTTAGATTTCTTATTTTAAAATATTAAAATGGCTGCAGACCAATCAGGAGCTAGGCAGATTACCCTTTCAGAAAGTTGCTGGTATGACCTGAAGGTGAGAATCACAGACAGCATATAGTAACAATGAAACCCACATGCCAGATTTTTCTAGCAAAAGCAGGGGCAGACCAAAGAGACTCACTACATTGGTTTCCTCATCAACACTTTCTATTATGCCTTCCAACCTTATGTTGTTATATTCACCCCAGTTTCTGTGTTACACTTGTCCTCTCTCCCTTCATGTCCCCAAATGCCACTCCTTATTTATTTTGGTTCTAGCAATCCCCACATTGTCTCTAGCATGAACAGAAATTAGCGTATATATCCACATGTCCATATGCCGAAGGCAAATGCACTAGAACCTTAAAAAAAAAAAAAAGACAGTAAATATATATACTTAAGCAGTATAACACCTTTAACTATAAAGAAATATCGAAGACAATCATGTTATTTCTAGTCCTGCAAAAACATTCTGCTTATACAAAGCTTACACATCTGTTTTCTGAACATAACCTGTCTTCCTTGGTGACACTTCCAAGGAGATACCCATTGAGTCCAGCAAACTTCATTTCACTTCAAAGAAATCTATTTTCCATATGCAGTACAATTACCTTGGAGATTTCACACTTGCAACTCTAACATCTTGCAATTGCCTTTCGATATCATCCGGATAATGAATGTTCAGTTCAAGAGGAATTTTCAGCTGTGACATCTTGACTGACAGGTACACTGCAGGAAGAATCTTAAAGCCCTCCATTGGGTTACGGAAGAACTCCACAAACGCCCTGTACAAAAATCCCCACCAAATAAAATTGCAATAAATACTTGATGAGTAATCAAAACCCAACAAAAAAACCCACAAAAGCCATAATTTCTTCTCCCTGTCTTTATCTTAGCAGGCCAGCAAACAGTAAAAAGTAAATTCCTCATGGGCTTTGCTTACTGTTCTTATGCAACTTCAAGCTTTAATTATTGTGATGGTTATAAGAAAACTTTCTAACATTCTCACAAGCACATACCAAATTTACTGAGCATATTTAATACAAAGCATGTGAAAATAAATATGAATAAGAAAATAATTTAAAATTGGAAAAGGCACAAAAGAGCTACATGAATTCAACTTTGGGCAGTCCAAAGTTAGCCAGATGATTTGCTAAACCAGCCAGTCACATGTATTTTGTGCAAAGTCACCTGACTGTACAAGTGAGCTACATTCAGTATACAAGTTAGAAATAAACCAGATCGTTGCAGTTAAGGTCCACTGTTAAGACAACAGAAGAGACAAAACAGAGGGCAGTCTCTAACACAGCTAGTTTATCTAATGTTATTCCAGCCAATGTGTATCAAACTTCAGAACCACTTTTCTTACTCTGGCCAAGACATTAAAAATAAATTGCTGATTTTCAAAGAGATGAGAAGAAAAACTTCATTTTGTCAGTGCACCCTTGCCAAAGAAAGAAATTGATTACTAGATTCATGACTGAGAACATGAGAAAGTCAGAATAATTAGAAGTATTTTTTACTTACTTTGATCCATCATAGGCAATAGATTTTACCTGCCCACACTGTCTAAATAGTGACTGCAGCTCTTTATGGTATAGATATCCATAGGGAGGAATATTCTTCAGCTGTTAAGAAGTTAAATTTTGATACATTCAGTTATTTTAATGTATTAAGTTCACCTAAATAAGTCAGCTTCCTCCTTCACTTGAGCTGCAAGTGATACACAATCTAAATCTCAACAAATTCCAAAACCATTATATACTGTATTCAGAAATCTCAAAAGACAGTAAAATCAGGCTGCCCTGCTGCCTCAAACCAGTAGATAAATGTTCTCTTTTTCTTAACTATAAATGAAGCTTTATTTATAATTATATATATTTCTTTGATAATTGTTCCCAGAAGCTGTCTATCATCCCTCTTTTTGCTCGTAACAGAAAAGCAACAGATTGCTATGCTTCCCAGCCCACCACTGGGAACCAGGCAGTGTGCACAGCCTGGGAAACAGGAGCCACAGCCCTGCACGTCCTGGCAGAACCACCCTGTACTGAATTACTGAGGTATGGCGGGACAGCTCGCACAACTGGCGACCACTTATGGATGAATACACGCTTCTTAGGGATGACAAAGACCAACCTCCTGGTCTTCCCTGTGTGTAGTAGTAGCTCAAATGTGAGGTGCTCTTACACGGAGCAGACAATGGGACAACCCAGCTCTTGTGGGTCAGGGTAAGAGAAGAGGTCAGTAAGGGTAACACTGAGGTAGGAATTTGTAACAGAGCATCAGTCAGGAATGAAGCAGATTATCTTTAGACAACTTGCAGAGGTCTCGCAGACCATGAATTTTGGAGGGAGGCAATAAGCTCCCTGATAAACTGCTAGGAGGGCAGGACACAAGCTCCTACATTTCTGAAAGGTGTTGAAAGTAAATTCTTAACACAAGTCATGAGCCAAACTGGGCTCTTCTGGATCTGCTATTTAGCAAACAACGTAGAACTTGTTATGGAAGTGATAATCAACAGCAACCTGGGCCAGAGCAACCAGAAACAGGGGAGCTCAAGATTTTGAGAAGAACGAGGAAGACAAGTAGCAGAATACACATCCTGAAGTTTACGACAGCACAGTTTTGATTTATTCTGGGACCTGGTAGGTGGGATCCCAGGGGAAGTTGCAGACTCTCCATCCTCAGACCTTTCTCCAAACCTAAGTGGATGAAGACCTAAGCAACATGGTCTGAATTCATTGTTAATCCTGCTTTTGACCATATCACCAGACTAGATGACATCATGAGGTCTCTTCCAATTTGAATAACTAAACGTTTTGTTATTCTTCTTGGATTTTAATCCTAAAACCACTACAAAGTGATGAATTTACTGGAGTTTGCAACACCTGTTCAAAGGCATTGTTAAGAATAACACTCTAGTTAAATATATTGGATTGTATAATGTTAAGTATAGTTGATTCTATAGATGTATATAGTTAAGTATAACGGATTATGACTTTAACATGTCTGACCAAGCTAACAAGACAAAACATCATGCAATTCACAAATTCCAAGATAAACTAGTTCGAAAATTAACTCTACAAAGCAAGAGAATAGCTTTCTCCTACTTTTATCACCTGACTCAGGAGGCAGATGAGATCCAACATAAAAAAAGGGCATATGCAGTCAAAAGCAAAGCAAGTCTCCAGCAGCATTAATTTGTGTTAGTTTAAGGCTGTAGTTTCATAACTATTAATATACATTTCTCTAGCTTTTCTTACTCAATCATCTCTCACAGGAGATCTTGCTTTAATACAGAATCACGGAACTCCTAACTAGCAAGTTCAAACTTCTGGACTTTGTTTTTCAGGAGCTACACAACTGTCTATTTTCTCATTGGTTCTTACAGTCTTAAGACAGGAAAGAACAGATTATTTTCAGAAAATCTTAATATGCCTTGAAGTTACAGTATTAAGATCTGGTCAAAACCATGGTCTAAATCAGATTGCAGAAACTGCCTCAAGGCAAGATGATTTAGAGAGACCAGAGAGTGGGAGGAATAATTGCCTTTTATATCTTTGGCAAATATCATTAGGAACATCATATGGCTATAAAGAAGAGTCTCTCAAATTGAGAGCTTGAGGAACTTGCAGCACTTGTGCCCAAGAAGGTCATTTACACTAATTAAGACACAGCAGCTACTTCTTCCTTCTTCAAGATAACAAGCGGTTGATAAATGAGTAGATCAAGAGTTACATACATTAAAAGTAAACAGCTCCTCAAATCTAACAGTTTAACCTTAACCAATGTTGCTGTGGCAAGACTAATCTTGTCTTTATTCCATAAAATTGAGTCTGGTCTGATATTTTGCTTCCATATCCTTAAATAATATCTTAAAAAATACAAAAACATGCATAAATATGTTTGTGTACACATACTGCCATGCCAACATCTCCTTCAGTATAGGACTAGCTTCTTGGGTAAGCAGTACAACACAATAAAATTGCTTGTCAGTGAGCTTTTATGAGTTTCCCACCTTATCATCTATTTTCTGTTGTGCCAACACACACATTCTCTGAGGCTCACTAGTTTGTAGGTTTGTTTTCTTTAAGCACAGGTCATGGCTATTTTACAGTTTACCTTGTTCAGATACACCAAACATCTTCCTAGCTTAGATTTTGTCCCATTTTGCAAAATCAACATAGCCATTTCAAACTTGCACTTATTCAGTCAGATAAAAAAATATTTCTAAAAGAAGATAAAAAGCAAAGGGCAATACCTGAATAACCTTAAAGCAACAAGCATGTACACCATGCATTATCAAGTAGGAGATTACAAAAAAAGTAACATTAAAGTTGCAACAAGACACCTCATAAACACTCGTTAAAAAGTACCCTTGATAGTTCTATTTTTCAAATCTTTTATTAGTTTCATGAAAGTTGTTTGCCTGTGCAAGACTAGGAATCGAATGCATAGAGGCAACTCTCATTCTTCTAAAACTGCCCACCCACACAGTGATTGAAATAAAAGATATTGAAAGAAAAGGAGATGAGAGAGAAGACAGCTTACCAAGTGAGGATCAGAGTAGATAATTATTTGTGTCCTTGCCCAGGACAGAACAAAACTTGAAAATACCACCCAAACACTACACATTTTTACTACCTGATTCTTTACTAAGCCATTCACCTTCTTAACATACCATTACAGTGGTTTTTGGATCCTTGCCAGCAAGGCACCTCACAGCAATCTCTTCATCATATTTTGCAAAAGTAAAGTAGTTTGGATAGAAAGCACCAGCTATTGCAACCTGAAATCAAGAAAATATTTAAAACACAGCAGATATTAGTTTTCTTGAAAAGAGATACACTAGCAACATAGAGAGATACCAACAAATCTTCACACGAAGATATTTTTCCTGTCTCTTTCCAGAAATTACTGTAATTATGGACTAAAAATTAACTCAAGCAAATCCTTAAAAACATATTTTCATGAGAAGAGTTCAACTTCTGGAACAACTTTATAACATTTTAATATTTTTGTATGCAGACTTGCTCTATGAAAACTAATTATTAGCCCTCACTTCAAGAAGAGAGTCAAGTTAAAATAAATTCACATAAAATAGCTATATGAAAATTGTTCAGTTTTCATGTTACACCTTACAGTACTTAACAATTCAGCTTTGAAAAGTTCACTGCTTACACAGTTAAATCAGCTGCCACTGAAACGATAAATAGGTCTGTTAAAATAAGATCACTACTTATCAGTCCAAATAAAACAAGAAATTTAACTGGAAGTTTGATACAGTTAAAATAGCTGAAAGACATCTAATTTCCTGCCCCTCTGCCTCCAGTAACTAACCAAGATAGTGGTGGTCCAAATAGAGCACTCAAAACAAGTGAAAACATCATTTTCAAACTGTTAGTTCTTAGCCTTCCAACAAAGACCATCCTTCTTCAGAGTATTTTTATGACTTTAACAAAGATTAGTCTAGATATGCAGTTTAATTCATCTCAGTATGACTTTGTTTTATTTCGATGAACTGTCAGAAGTGAAGGGACAAGTCCAAGGACCAATGTAGTGTGAATTCTGAACCATTAAAAGTAACATTAGTTATCCTTCTAAGTTGTCAAAAATAATTACTTTTTTCTTCACCTGCAATCTCAAAATGTACAGAGAATTTTGAGACACAGGTGTAATACTACTTCATCGGTACTAGCATATGAAAATTCAGTAACAAATTTCGTAAAAAGTGACTCATCCCTGAAGAGTCAATGAAGCATTACCTGCAAAAAGAAGCGTTGTTTGTATACACGTTCTTGATCTATAGCAGATGGTTCAGTTTCAACATACATGTTAAATGCGCTGACTCGCTTTTTCAAGTTGTAATATAACTCTGCCACCTGAAATTGGAATGCTACATTACCTATTAAACAGATCAAAACTGCCCACAAATTACAATAAAATCTGTTAGTGAAAGTCTAAATAAGTGGGCAAACTCTTTCCTTTTTAGGTATGCATTTCACCTAATGTACTGCTTAGCATCTCTACTTCAGAGAATTATTTCAGTACTGTGACTCAAGCAGTTTTCCTGACATCTCTTTATAAAGCAGAATTTTGTAGTCACAAAGCATATTATGAATATACGATACAAAACAAAATCAGAACTACTGAAATAACCTTTTACAAGACAATATACTGGTTCTCCATTTAAATCATTTTGGGTTTGTATCTTAAAAGGTAAAAAACATGTTAACAACCATCATCCTCTGCATCTAACTGCGGCAGTGACCAACATGCTGCACACTCAGTTCAGCAGACAACAATGATGACTTTCAGTGAAATCAAAATTATGCCCTGCAGCAGAACATGCTCTGTTAAAGCTTTCATTCCTAAGCACTTATGAGAAGCTTCCATAGGCAGCCACTGGTCCTCCAGCCACACAGTGGATGCCATCATTGTCCCAACTAATTGTGAAGCAAATGCAGGAAAGCACATTCTGCTCAACTGCTTCACATCCACATTTTCCTTTCTGCTGCTGGTGTACTAAAACTCCTGTTATTTTCCTCATAGGACAACTACCATAATCAGAAACCAGTCTGTGTGGCTGCCTCAGTTCAGCAACTCTACTTCCACACAAGGAATTATAAAATTAGTATCTGAAAGTGTGACAAATAACACCCCCTCCCTAGACCTTCTTAGTGTTAGTGTAGATATCCAGTCTAAACTCCTTAACTATTATGTCATGCACAACTTCTTGCATTATCTGGAACTGGGCCAAGAGAACACCAACTACCTAGGAGGCTATCACGTAAGACTGATCCTTCAGGTCTTCAGTTTTACACAGTTTGCCTTTTTCTCGTCTTTTTTTCCTTGACATCAGACACACAAGCTAATGAACTATTGGTGTTTCTTTGGTGTTTCTTATTCAGATGGCTGTGGCTGCTTACTATGAAAAGTCTTTCTTTTTTTTTTTTCTTTTTTTTTTTTTTTTTTGTCCCTGTGCTTTTTGAACACAGGCTCTACATGGCTCATGCCAAAGGTAGGACCTGCTGGAGTAACAGCCAAGGCCATACTCTGCCAGTCACAGTTATTCAGGAGTGTTACTTATTTCCCCTCTCAACATATCATATTAAGCTTGAAGCCCTTTGTGACGCAGAGTGTTCATTAATTGCTGCAGTAATGTTAGCAACAGAGCCCCACACATTTTCAAGTCCAGTCCCCATTATATAACTGTATTTGCTTAAAATTATCCTAGCTACAAGACAAAAGTGACATAACAACAGGCAGCAGTCACATGACAACCAGTGTAGTTGAGGGACCTACAGAATTAGCAAGTGATACTGGAGGTCTCTTAAAAAAAAAAGTTTAAAATATGTTAAAAAGGTAGTAATTTAACACCACTTTGTTCATCCTAACAAAAGGAAAATTCCTTTCCTCTAAAAGCTGGAAGTCTGACTGCTTCCAACCCCCACTTCTGAGGTAAGATAATACACTGGAGTGCCACTCCTACAGACACCCCCCCAAGAGCCATCTCCTCATAGTGTCAACTGTGGCATAACAAGCTACTCAAAGAGTATCCCCCTTCCCAGGCATGGGTACTTGGCTTTATTAACATGTAAACGATGACCTGATAAGTCCATTGTTCACAAGAATGCACACCTGGCTTTGCTAACATTAGAATGATTTTGCTGGCTTCTTTCCTTTCTTTGAAACTCTATATAAATGAGGTCTCTGCAACCACTTGAGAGATAAAGGGAGGGGAGCAGAGGGGGAAATGCTGCCCAAATGTTTGCTCACTATGACCATAGGTAATAAAACGTCTGTGTGATCAGTCTTAAATTTAAATTGTACTTGGGAGCCCTGACACTCTTCAACAACTTTAAATAGAACCATCTCTCCTCCCCCAAAGAAACAAAACCTAAGAATTAATTTTTAAAAAATAAAATATACATCTATGTATATAGATACATAATAATACAGTAGGCTTATCCAAGATCTTAATATTTGTAGAAAATAAAAAAAGTTAAGTCTTTCTGCTTATAAACATGATTACCCATTTCATCTTACCTCCCTGATCCTCCTGATATGAATACAATTTGATTGACCCCATGCAAGCTCTTCCTGCAAACGCGAGAGAAAAAAATGCAAAGACAAAAATTGTTAGGAGCTAGTTTCTTCTAATGGTAATAAGCTTTCTCTCATTCTTCTGTGTAGTCACAAATAACAGTTATATAGAGCAATGGAAGAATTTGATCTAATTTAAACAGCTTTCCTTGCAGTCATATCAATCAAGTATCATGACATGTATGAAAATATAGGACAATTATATATATATGACTAATAAGCTATACTTCAGTTACCACCAGTGCACCTGTGGGTCATCTAGATTTTTCATATAAGCCCACAAGTCCAACTCCTCTGTGTTGCTAGTACAGAATCCACCTTAAGATGGATGCTTCTTCCAAAAAAACCAGAACTTCTTTATCTGGATGCATAACTTTGTCAGACAGATTCTGGCCATCTTGGCTACTCATTATAACTCAGTGTATGTTATACACTGGTGTTCATAAAGCATACTATGCTCTGAAAGAAGCAGAGAAATATTATACACACATAAGAACGGCTAAAGGCAGTTATGTGTATTCTACTGTGGTTTTGTGACTTGATGTACACAAAGATCTTCCATCTTTCATGGATTTTTTTGGCAGGGATGGGATGGGGGGGGAGGGAGGGAGATTTGCGTGTTTCTTTAAAAAAAAAATTTAAAAGACACCTATGGATATTAAAAATACTTCTTTCCATTACAGCTCAATTTCCGTTTTCAGCTTGGATTTCAAACCCTCTGGCCACTGTTGATCCATCTGTGAGAGGGACCGCATAAGGTACTGCCTTCAAATAGCCCTGTATTCAAAGGCTCATGTTCTCTCAAAGCCTATACTTCTGTTTACTTATGAAAAATCGTAACTATTGTAAAGAAGGATTACTAGCAAAAATTCCTTACTAAGGATATAAAATACTCCATCACTGAAGTCACCAACCTTGAATAGAAAAGAAGAAATAAAGTTTAACTAACCTTGGGATGTCTCAGCTTCCCTTTTTGTCTGCAGGCCTGCCATGCCTTAGAAAGAAGTGGTACAGTATTCAGGCATAAACTATAGTGCTTTACTAATAATTATTACAGATATTAATGTGACATTTAAAACTGTGAAGGTTTTTCCATACCTATACTTGAAGATAACTTTTAACACCAGTTTAAAACCAGATATGCACTTGGGCTAACAGAGACTACAACTATTTAAGCACAGAAGAATACAGGAAATCTGAATCACAGTAATTCAGGTTGGAGGGTACTTCTTCAGATCAGATGTTCCAGCATCCCCACAGAAGGGCCAACTTAGATAAGGTTTTTGAGGATCTTGTCTACAAAACCCTGAGTAACCTTGACTGACCTCATGGCTGAACTTGGTCTGAGCAGGGGACCAGACTACAGTCCTCCTGAAGCCTCTTCCAACCTTAACTATTTAATGATTCTAGTCTAATAAGATGCTTGCCTGGTTGGTTCCTAAGTAAATATAAATACTTCTCACTCCTATGAACAGTCTTACTCTATTTTGTTGAGGGTGGGCAAGAACTCTGAGTCTTCCTTTGCTCATATATGAGCACACAAAATGGTGCGACTGCAAAAGATAGTTCTAAGACTGCGTTACTGAAGGGGTGAAAGTGTGGCAGGGTTAAAAATGTGAAAACAAGAATTGCTATAGGAAGAAAAATGCAAAGCATCTGACACTGTCCCACACAACACCCTTGTCTCTAAACTGGAGAGACATGGATTTGATGGATGGACCACTCAGGGGATAAGGAGCTGGCTGGACGGCCACACTCAAAGAGCTGCAGTCAAAGACTCAATGTCCAAGTGGAGAGCAGGGACGAGTGGCGTTCCTCAGGGGTCAGTGTTGGGACTGGCACTGTTTAACAGCTTTCTTGGAGATGTAGACAGCGAGATCGAGTGCACCGTCAGCAAGTTTGCCAATGACACTAAGCTGTGTGGTGAAGTTGACACACTGGACCAAAGGGATGTGCTGACCAGAGGGACCTGGACAGGCTGGAGAGGTGGCCTGTGAAAACCTCATCAAGTTCAACAAGGCCAAGTGCAAGGTCCTGCACATGGGTCGGGGCAATCCCAAGCACAAATACAGGCTGGGCAATGACTGGATTGAGAGCAGCCCTCAGGAGAAGGACTTGGGATGCATGGAAAACTGGCTATGAGCCAGCAACGTGCGCTCACAGCCTAGAAAGCCAATCACATCCCGGGCTGCATCAAGAGAATCGCGAACAGCGGGTTGAGGGAGGTGATTCTCCCCCTCTACTCTGCCCTCATGAGACGCCACCTGGAGTACTGTGTCCAGCTCTGGGGCCTCCAGCATAAGAAACACATAGACCTGATCAAGCAGGTCCAGAGGAGGCCACGAAGATCATCAGGGGGCTGGAGCACCTCCCTTCTGAGGATAGCCTGACAGAGTTGGGGTTGTTCAGCCTAGGAAAGAGAAGGCTCACCTTATAGGGGCCTTAAAAGGGGGTACAGGAAAGGTGGGGAGGGACTCTTAACAGGGGGTACAGTCATAGGACGAGGGGTAATGGTTTTAAACTGAAAGAGTGTAGATTTAGATTAAAGGAATAAATTATTCACTGTGAGGATGGTGAGGCACTGAAACAGGTTGCCCAGAGAGGTTGTGGATGCCCCTTCCCTGCAAGTTCAAAGCCAGGGGCATGTTGGGACTAGATGATCTTTAAGGTCCCTTCCAACCCAAACCATTCTATGGTACGATTCTAATGATGTAACTATTCTGCCTTCAAGTCAGCTTAGAGGTTATGGCATGCAATGCCACATCTATAGACTGAAAAGGAGTTAAGCATTACTGGATGAACTATAATTACATACCCTGCCTCAAACCTGTCATCAGCTCCTGCAAATAGATGTGAAACACAGTATTTAGGTCACTGAATTTCTGCACATAGCTTAAAGATTCCAGATCATTCCAGCACATTCCAAAAGCAGACCAAGCATGTTATGTTCCAAGGCCATAAAGGAGGAAGTCCTGATTTGTGTCAGGAGAGGTACAACAGCCACCTGATAATAGAGCAACACAGAACAGACTATCCACACAATTTTCTGAGAGGAGAAGGACCGAGCATTAAAGCACACACAAACATTCATAAATAAATAGAACAACGTAGATCCTTTGATTTGATGCTGTAATAAAGCAGGCTACTTTCAGAACCTTTATTTTCTTCTTGCTTTGGTGCAAAAGTAAGGGAACTGACTGATTCAGATACCGTTCTGATGCAGATGCATTTCAGAAAACAGGGGTAGAAAAGAAATGAACATACCCAAAATATTAATGAAAATAATCTCATTATTAAGAGCAAATCTATGGCAGATGCCTGCAGAATCCACTTCTTCTAGTTTGACAGCAAGTCATCTCGTAATACAATTTTCCGGCTTACTGTGGACACTGACTGTTAGTACAGCTGAATAGCCAGACTGCGTTTCCCTACCTTGATTGAGGCTACCTGATGTACTGATTTTAAATAATGCTTTTGACATCCACCACTTCCATATCCAGGCCTTATATAACGTGTCAGAAAAATAAACTCTACTTATTTGACATTATTTTTTCTTTTAAAAACTCTTTTTAAAATCTTATCAATTAAACCAGGCTGATTAACCTTTACTTCCCTGGATCCTCCTCTTCCTACTACCGAAGCTTTTGATCTTTTGTAACTCACTGAAACCTTTTCATAAGAAAGAGCTTAAAGATGTGCTAATGATTCACAGAACTTCAGTCTACCCTGGAAGAAATCTAATCTGAACCAGGGAGTTTAAACCAAGTTATTTCTCTTATTTCTTTTCTGATAGTCAGTCATTCAAACCATCAAACTTTCACATCACTCACACAAAGATACTGCACAGGAAGCTCTATCTGAATGTTTGTGTTTATCCTCCAGGTCAACATACTGGTTTATAGAAATACCACCTTCAGATTAACAGGACAGGAAGGAAATATAGTACACAAAAGGATAAAGGGAATTCAGAATAGATGATGCTTGAGCCTCAGGATCAGTGGGTACGTGTGGCATATGTGCCCATGTGTGCTTCATGAAACACTGACACCAGAGTACAGAAAAACAAGTTAGCTTTCACCAAAGTGCTGAAGATTTGGGAGTCTCCAGAAAATTACAGAACATGTCAGGCCATCCATAATGTAAAACCCTGGATTCTGAACAGTAAGGTCCTCTAGCAGAAACCTTTCCTGTGCTGTACCAGCGCCCCTTGCAACCTCTGTCCATGGTACCAGGCTACTGAACAGCCAAGCATACCCCAAAATCCCATTTGGACAGAATATATATACAGACTTTATAAAGTCAAAGCTATGAGGTCTGATGAAAGGGATACCAAACTCATACTGTACTAGAATTTACCAGTCCAGACTGCCCTCGGTTAAAAGGAAGCTACCAATATTACCTATCTCTTGCATTTTATTTTTGGTTATTACAATAGAAACAACTGGAACTAGTAGTGCTATATAGCAGGATACAGCCTTCAAAAAGTGTCACTAAGTAGTTAGGAGCAATGTGAAGTTTTTAACAACTTCAAAGCACAAAATGATACACTGTTCCTACAAAAGTGAGAAGATCACTCTTCTGGCTTATCTTCCAGTGAAATCTGACAGACCCAAGAGAGACTTACCTTAAATGCATTCACAATTGCAATACAGTCACTCTTACTATTCTCAGAAAAAAACAGTTTGTTCCTGGCAATACAAACAAAAAGAATTATAAACAATATTTTTTTCAAATGTTGAATGTATTATACAGCTCAGAACACTACACTGTTAACACCTTCCAGGACCTTACAATAAATGTATTGACCTTGTTTATTAATTTGTTCTTATTCACAACTCCTTGCTGAAGGTAAACTGTGTAGGCAGAATAATAATAATAAAAAATCCTTTCTATTTTAAAAACACAATTTAATAGACACTGCGACATGTTCACATCAGAAAGGAAAAGCTGAAGAATCAGATCTTGTACTTACAAAAGGATGAATTAGCTCTGTGATACTGATTAGTTCATAACAAAATAGATTTCAGTACCTCAGCTGGCCTGGAAAGTCTTCTTTTTGCATTGCTTGTCACTTTGACAGAAAATTAAGATGCATGACATGGAAAATAATATTTATTGGTCAACTTAGCCATCTGCCCCCAAATGTTACAGTCAGAAAGTTGCAAAACATCTAGGGTAATACCTGTATCCACTGACATACTGTTTGAAAGGTAGCACAAAAAAATTCCGCAAAGAGAGTGCCGCAGCTACAAAAAAAAAAAAAAAAAAAAAAAACCAAATCAAAATGAAAACCTGCAAATAGTTTTTTAGATAAATGTTCTCACATGTTCTTATTTCAGTTACCTATAATAAGGCATTCTTCTAAGCACCCGAAGACATGTCCAAGGACTATCAGCTTTCCAAGATGCAGATCCACTGGCAACTGTGCCAGTACCCTTCCTAAGAAAGTCAACTCACCATCATGTGGATCTTCTGCTTGCACACAAGTTTTAAGTGCTCCCAGCTAGAAAAATTAAAATTTATTCACTTGTAAAAGTTGACAAAGTAAATATGAGACCAGTTCGTAAGAAAACGAGACAAGAAGCAAGCAGTTATCTTGAAGCAACATCATTTAGTATCAAAACTGTAATTAAATTTTAAGTTCATTTTAAAAGCCTAGTATTTTGAAATCAAAGTAGACTACAGTATACTACATATATTGGACATAAAGGCAAGCTACAAATGATATAAATATAATTTCTTATGCACCTTGGAAAAGAAGTTTAATGCAATGTATGTTCCACCCCGTATCAACTTTCAAATTGAAAAGCAAAAGGTAACTTCCTTGTACAGGTCAGAAGGGAATCTTCAGGCTGACATGTATACACTGTAAGGTGTAAGAGTGTGATTCTGCTACTTTATTAATAAACAACTGCACTTACAGAGTTCAAGTTCTCTTACTCGTTTTCTACTTTTTCTCACCACAGATGCTAGTTCACAAGTAGTATGATTACTCTCTAGTGAAATTATAATCCTGTTTTAATGAAGTAACTGCAGAAATTACGCTGAAGAGGATGGTAACCAAACAAGAGTCAAAAGTGAGAAAAGATTCTCTAGACAGTTCCTATTTCAGGGTCCAATTAAGATTACTACAACCTTAAATACCAAGAAAAACACTTTTACAGTCCATTTTTATTACCTTGATATTAACAACATTAGAAGAATACCTACCTCTTTCAGGTCAAGTACGGTACGTTCAATGTCACCCATACTGGGTGGAGAAAGAGCTGTTGCCAGCAATGCTTTTGGTCCTCCCATATCAAGCTTTTTTATTTTTAAGACAGTAGTCCCCAATGGACAACGCTGAAGGGAAGACAATGTTATTGTTACTTTCACCCCATGAGAAGTGTGACTAAGTATTTTATATGAAAAATAAGTTAACGTTAACAATTCATTAAAGCCAGCAATTACTTTTGTATAGCTAAGGGTATTTTTCTTTTGAACAAATTGCTTATTTCTAATTCACATCCATTTTACTGCTATAATGAATCTCCTTCTATGAAGAAAGTTAAGTAATTGACAAAGACCATTCCACATATCAACTTGAATTCTATTCAGTGTTTCAGTTATTACTAACTATTCAAATCGTACACTGTCTTCAGGAGAAGTAAAGCAAAACTACTTTGTATTGTCTCTATGACCACATGCATTAAAAAAAATTCTTAATGTTCTCCAAAAGTCTTACCAGTATCTCAGGTATTAAGTTCTCCGGCATAAAGTCTGTCCAGAAGTTCTTGTGTACAAGCCTGTAACAGTACCCTTTGGAAACACGTCCAGCACGACCTTCACATAAAAGAACAAATCACCAATTCATAAACTGCTCAAGATTCAGGCTGTTATAAATCCATCCATCTACAAGTCTTCTGGGCACCTGAGCAGCATGTGACAGCTGATGCTGCAGGCTGACCAGTATTTTGCTCTTCTGCAGCACACAGGCCCAGTGGAGACACTGTCTCTATCCTTTCCTACATGAGGATCAGATTAAATCATTTTGCTTTCATAGCAGCAGTAATTAAAGAGTTACTTAAGTATTTCACTCAAATACCTTTCACATAACTGCCCTCAAATCAGCATTCACCTTTCTCAGCTGAAAAGACATGACAAATCCTGTGCTAAAATGCACTTCCTCAAACCAGAAAAAGACAAGTCCTACCAATCTACATTTAATATAGACAAATACGTCAATGCAAGTTTTAGCATACCCCCAAACGGAAGAGTCTATATGCATGGTAAATGCTTTGCATTTGTATTTCTTTACACAATGAACATACTCAGATTTCCTATTTGACTCTATAGCTAACACAAATCTTCTATATAAATAACTTTTAAGATACCATGATGAACAGCAAAACCATCTTTATGATCTATCCATTATAGGAAACACACTGATTCAGAAAGTCTTTCTCAAATCTAAACACCATTTACTTGACCAAACTAAAAGGTACTCTACTCAGTGGGAATACTCCACTGGAGAATTGGTCCATATTTTTAAGTCATATGTATAACAAGTCCAAGTCTGCTATACAAAATGCTGCTTTCACTGGTTGTATATTGGCTGCTTGTCCTAACCTACACGAACCCAAAACCAAATGGAAATAAATCTGTGTATTGGGTTTCCATGGCAAGGTTCTGGTAGCAGGGGAGCTACAGGGGTGGCTTCCGTGAGAAGCTGCTAGAAGCTTCCCCCATGTCCGATAAAGCCAATGAGAGACCCAGCTCTGCAGACAACAAGGTCAGTGCAGGAGGGGCAGGAGGTGCTCCAGGGGCCAGAGCAGAGATTCCCCTGCAGCCCGCGGTGCGGCCCACGGTGAGGCAGCTGTGCCCTGCAGCCCGTGGAGGTTCACGGTGGGGCAGATCTCCACCTGCAGCCCGGGAGGACCCCACACGGGATCAGGTGGATGTGCCCGAAGGAGGCTGTGACCCCGTGGGAAGCCACGCGGGAGCGGGTTTGCTGGCAGGGCTTGTGACCCTCTGTGGGATTCACGCTGGAGCAGGCTGTGCCTGAAGGGCTGCACCCCAGGGAAGGGACCCACGCTGGGGCAGTTCATTGAGAACTGTCTCCTGTGGGAGGGATCCCACGCTGGAACAGGTGAAGATTGTAAGGAGGAAGAAGCAGCAGAGACAACGTTTGATGAATTTGACTGCAACCTCCATTCCCCATCCCTCTGTGCCACTTGGGGGAAGGAGGTAGAGAAATCAGGAGTGGAGCTAAGCCTGGGAATAAGGGAAGGGTGGGGGGAAGGTGTTTTAAGATTTGGTTTTATTTCTCATTACATTACTCTGATTTGATTGGTAATAAATTAATTTCCCCAAGTCAAGTCTGTTTTCCCCTTGATAAGTGCTGAGTGATCTCCCTGTCCTTATCTCAATGCATGAGCCCTTTGCCATCATTTCTCTACCCCTGTCCAGCTGAGGACGGGGGAGTAATAGAGTGGCTTGGTAGGCACCTGGTGCCCAGCCAAGGTCAACCCACCATAAGCTGTAATTGTGAAGTCCTCATAGTATTTAAAAATGGAGATATTTTTGTATCTGAAGATGTCACTGTTATTCACTTAATTAGTACTCTTTCTCATTGAAACAAAAAGATTGGGTATTTAAGAGTACTGTCTTACTAGAAGAGTTGATATGAAATCTTATTTAAACTTGTGCTACAAACACTGGTCTACACTAGAGACACTGCTGTGGATATTTCAGCTGATTTAAGAGTGACAAATAGACATGAAATCCTTTATTGCTGAAACTCACAAGTAGTCAATAAATACCTAGCAGGACCTATCTCCCCTTTTTAAAAATGACCCATGATAAAAAAATTACTATTAAATAACAAAGAATCCTCCGAAGTTTTATGATCCATGCATTCTAATATTTTCCACAGAGTCACAGAATTTGTTTCAGCACAGCTGCAGTGGGCCTATTTCAATAGAAGACAAAATATTCCTCTGGAAAAATATTTGAGCAAAACAAAATATTCAGGTATAGTTGTTTAATCTCATTTTACTATCCTGACATGGTAAGGAATTATGTTTTTGTATATAGTATTCATGGCAGAAATTATCTGTGGTTTTTTTACTGTTAATAAAATGAAAAGCAATGTAAAATTCTCCATGAAGATTAGCTTCTAAAATTCCATTTCATTACCTATTGTGATCTTACCTTTTCTTTGATTACAGTTTGCTTTAGATGCCCAGCAAAGTCTCAAACTTTGATAATTAGTTTCCTTATCACAAACCAAAGTTCTAGTTAAGCAGAAATCTATCACTGTAATTAAGAAAAAAAAAAATCTAGTATTATTACGGAACAATTTATCCTCATGACAGTGGAAAAAAATACTGGTTGATTTTGTGTTTTCAGAAAAGTTTCAAATTATTTCAAAATCAGTAAGGAGAACACTAGATTTATAAAACCACCAGACCCAGGATACTCTGAATACTAGCAGAACTGCAAATAGATTTTAACATAAATATAATAAACAGTTAGTGCAGATGACAAGCATAAAAACACCACCATTTCTGCATTTAGACATTCTGTATCAGAAATTGCTTAATGTCATGCAATTACTTCAAAATACAGTCAGAATGTGAGTAAAAAGCGTAAGGTACATGTGACATGAGATCTAATTCTGCTTGCTACTGCATTTAAAATTATTTTTTTCCCCCCTCCAGTAAAGATTAAAACCAACACCCCACTCAGTAGCTCTATTATTTGTTCACATATTCTGATTTAAAACTGTTCTCTGTTGTGAAAGAAAGAATTCAACAGCTGACAAAATTAAACAACAGGAGTGCTTTGTAAAATGGTGACATTCTAGAGATTTAGGCTAGCACAAGTACAGAACAACATTACAAATACAGTGTATACACAATTACAAGATTTAGATGACTTACCATACTTAACATCAGGAATTGTTACAGAGCTCTCAGCTATGTTTGTAGCTAGAATAATCTGAGTTTTGAAGCAAAAAAAGAGCAATAAATGCATAAAGAAAGTAACATTAATGTTTCTACATGAAAAGACCAACATGCTATGAAGAATTATAAATGTAATGACAACATAGTTTTTCTGCTCTGCATATAAAAAGCAATACAACACAAGAAAACTTGTATTTTCTTGTCCTAAGATCAGAAAGGCATAATAATGTAGTATAGCATATGACAATACAGAGGAAGCAGGGAAATACTTCCTTATGCCTTGGTCATAACAAAACATCACACCATTAGCAGTGATCCAGAAAAGCAAGACACTTCTAGCCAAAATGTGTGGTACAAGACACCCCCATAGTGGGGGGCTACTTTGCTATGCAATGCCACCAGCAGCATACTACTGTCATGCAGCTGCAAAAATTGACATGCACAAACTATTCTGAAGTATAAAACCAGCATCACACAATAATTCGAGGATAAACTCCTATTACTGCACTTCTCTTGAGGTCTAAACACCAGTTAAAGCAACAGCTTAGTAAGAAAGGCAATCAGTTTACACCTTGAAAAAACAAAACTGCTTTGCCTTCACACAATGGTTTGAGTTGGCACAGCTAATATTAATTTATATACTTCTATTATTTGCTATTATTACTCTAGCAAAAGGTTTCACACACTTAAAAGTAATGATTCAACAATATTTACTTTTCTGTAGCCAGGAACTGTAGCCAAAAATATACCACTTTGTTCTTCTAATGTCACACATGAGTGAAGTGTGTACACTTGCCACCTAAAGAAAATATATTAGTGAAGTACTTACTGATGTAACAGCATAAAAATTAATTACACCTCTGTGTATTATTGTATATTATGTACTTTGAACTTATACAGCTGATGGATTCATGTTCAAGTATAATTGAAACGAAACAAATGTGGTCTAACTTACCTTTTGTGAAAGATATTTGAGAGACATGAATACATGTAGTTTATTTCACTCAAACCTAGGGAAAAGTAATCAATAGTTTGTTTTCTATTTAGTGATCACTATCAATTATAAAACCAATTCTCACACATCTACTTGAATTCTTAATTGACTTTCCTTATTAACTCCTTTTCACTGTGTAATAAAACAGCAGAAGAGTTAAACAGTAAATGTAATAATGAGTCACTGAAACACTGTGAGTCAATTTTTCAAGAGCCATTTTGCATAATTTTACACTTACTACAGTGGCAATATCAGACATAAAGGCCATCTGCCAGTGTCCCATAATTAGACCCTGTGTTAGTTCCTAACAACTGACAATTCTCACCTCATGCTGAATATCTGGTTTAGGACAAATTTGAGTATTTCAACCAAAAGAAGCTGTTTCCATGAGCAGGGCCAAGGAAATAAACTTTTTTTTTTTTTTAAATAGTTGTTTCTGCCTTAGCCATCTTACCGTTGGCAGTCCAGTGCCCATTCTCCAGGGCAAGGATTTACATGTGCCAGGGGAAATCTTATGATTAAAGGATTTTTGCTGTCTTCCTGAATACCTCCACAGGCATAAACCTCTATGAGAAGCCTAGTTTACTTCTTATTGAGACTTCAATTCCAAAAGACCCATTTCAAAAATCTGTCCAACACTGGGTTTCCCCAGTTGAATATTAAAAATGAAATTGTTCTGTAAGTGCAGCACAAGATTGCTGCAATTTTCAGTAAGGCTAAATGCAGCTTTGATCACCTGGATATGAAAATTCATGCACTCTTTAGATGACTGTTATTTGACTTCAGAAGTGAGAAGGAAGGAAGGAAGACAATCGCAAGTGGAGGAAGAGAGGTATTTTCAGGAAAGATAACAGACAAGAATAACTTAGAACAAGAGGAAAGAAGGATAAGTGATGGGCTGGACATCATGGCTGAGTTAAGCTGAGCAAGGAAAAAATGCCAGAAAGCAAGGAAGTGGGGCAAGAACAGGATAAACATACTCAACAAGAAACCAGCATGGTGATAATACAAGGTTGGCTGGGAAAAGAAACTGAAGAACATGGAGATTAATCAACTACTGGAGTCAGAAAGATTGAAACTGGAAAATGAGGGCAAGGTAAGGGACTATAGGTAAGGAAGATAAAAGAAGTCAGGGCTGAGAGATGAGTTGGAGGAAGGAAAAAACCCCACAGTGGTGGTAGGGCAATCAGAGGGAAATTTGGAAGTCTCAGAGATGTCCTTTGTGCGAGGCTGCTACAGAGGAAATCAACATCATTAGAATCTAAAAAAGACATTCAGGAAGCTTAAGTTACATCACAGCTGAAATGAAGAGTACTTGAGAATGCAAATACCTGGCCAAGTAACAAATTAATGACTAGCACAATAATGAAACAATTAACAAAAGTCTAAGCAAAACACCTTCAGCACTCTAGGGAAAAAACATGCAAACTAGGAAATATAAAACCAGTACCAGTTTTTAAGAATATTGTAATATAGAAAAATATGTATCTGTTCATGAACTAGAGCACGTAATTAAAGATACAGAGAAAATATAACACCCCCATGCTAAGGTCTGTTTGGACATAGCCTGCCAGACCTACCTGATCCCAGGTGACTGCTCCACTGTCTAGCTAGCTAATGCTTCCTCCTTGCCGTACTGCCTAGTTACATATCTGAGTAAGACACCAATGCTTGAATCCAATTTATGTTTAAAAATAATTAAAAGAAGCTTGATCCGTGATTGGTAGAAGCAGACCCTGCATAGCTAATATTAATAGTAATTATTTATCAGTCTAGTAATTACTGACTGGACACAGCAGGTAGTATCTTCTGCCCAGTTCTGGAAGAGACAAGAGTTGATCATGACACCTACAGAACAAAGGGCTACTACCAGGAGAGATGGATCTTGGAATGAAACAGTAACTAGTAAAAATATCTGTTTGGCAAACATACCAAGACGATAAGGAGAGTTGGGCATGGAGAAGTGCAAAAAGTACAAAACAGACAAAAACACTGACACAAGTAGAACAGATAAAAGCTTAGGACACTAACAGCAGAATCCCTCTGAAAGAAAACCCTAAAGCTTTAAGCTATGCAATTCCTGCCATCAGCAAGTGCATGCAAAGCACTGAGAAATCAGGCTGCCCCCATCTTCTGCAAGCTGCTGAAGAGGATGACAATCTACTGTTGCTTTCATTTAGCCCATCAGAAGCATGTTAGACACTTGAAGGTGTAGCTCAGTGATGATTCAGTCGGTACAGTCTGATCTCTTTTTCCAGTCTGTTCTTTAAAGAGTCTAAAAAACTCTATGTCAAAATATATGCTCAGGAAACATTAGGGTTGCCATGTCAAGCACTTCAAAAATTGTCAGAACTAAGATTGATTGTACAAACTTAATGCAGCTCACTAGGAACATATTTATGCATATATTTAAAAAGAAAAATCACTGTACAGTTTAACATGACATTTTATCACCTTGCACCTAGGGACAGACTAGCTCTGGAATCAGAGAGCTGAGCACTGAAGGATATTTATCTATAAAGAATCAGACTCAGGAACATAAAAAAAAATAACTACTGAACAAGACAGGCAATTACAACAGGAAGAGAAAAGATGGTATCCTACTCAAAGACAGCTGCAGCTGCTCTATGGAAGCAGATTCTGCCCCATCACCGAGTTCCACAAAGACAGTGGGCAAAAATTACTTAGCAGTACTGCTCAGCATGGCACTACACTTTCTGACTGCTGATGCCTACTCAGCTTGAAATGTCAATGGGAGTGTTATTTTGAATGTACAAAATTCTATGTAATTGTAAGCACTCAAAAAATCTAGGCATCTCAAATCAACGTCCTAAATGTGGAGGTTATTTTTACCCAAATCTCTGTCTCAGCTGCCCTCTTCTGAACTGAGGGGTCTCCTCCCCTCTTCTCCAGTTCTGTATAAAGGCTATTTGTGAAGAAAATTTCAAGATGTATTTGCTAATCCCACATTCAAGATCAGTCTTGAGTATTCAGTTATAAAACAGGCCAAGGTTAAACACTGAACAACAATACAAACCAAAACTGAGCACCAGCTCATTCAGCAAGCACTATCTACACAGGTTTTCATGAATATACCAAATGTATTTGAACAAAAAGTTTAATTTTATCAGTTGCAGTTATAAGCCATCAGGGATAGCAACACAGTAAAAAACACCTCAAAGTGAAAGATAAAAAGGACTTGGGAACTGAAAGTGCTCAAGAGTAATTTCAGCCGGAAATGAAGACGCAGAGAGCCTGAGGAAGCCTGAAAGCACACCAGACCAACACCAATATGAGAAGCCAGAGGCAATGGAGATGGTCTCCCTACTTTATTAATGGCAAACTGGAATGGGTCCTACACTGACACAATTAAGTAATTCCTTCTACCCACTGATTCTATAAAGAGGGTAACTCCCAGAAAGGCAGCTCAAACGCCTTCTAGCTGCCAGGGAGCACCCTCCACTGAAAGCTACTCAGCAAGTACAGTATATTTTTGTGCTGGTGTGCTGTGTTTCCAGTCCTAGCACTAGCACATCTGTTGCAAAGCTCAACACAGCAGGGAAGTGACATTCATAAAGATTTTACAGAGAGTTAGAAAGTCCTGGTAGGGATAGACCTCACCATGCCCAAGGAATCAGCTGCTCCTGACTCTGAGGCAACTCTCCACTAGAACATAAAATACCTGAAACCACCACGTAACAGGTTTGTGATACTCAGGAAACCTAGTACAGCCTAGTTACACAAAAAATATTGCATGCTTTTGTTTTAGCTGTCATCCTTACTTGAACCTCTTAGTTAGAATTTAGTGGCGCTGTAAGATAACTTAGGTTGACTGTTTAAAGACAACTAAAACTATATATAATTGCTTCTGTGATCATTAATTGCTATGTTATCATGCAGTTACCACTCCTACTACACCAACCAATGTACATGGAAAGAAAAAAGTGAATTTTGACTTCTTCAGTAAGAATCTAAATAAAACCTACACTATATGAAGATAAGAAAATGCCTCAAAGAATCCTAGGAACTTCATACAATATTTAATAATTAATATAAAAAATTGAGCACCTGAATTTCTGTGAATCAATTGTAGAATTAATTTTATTCCTGCAACTTCATTTTTCAAACATACAAAGTCCTAAAATTTTTGACTCACACCTCTTCCTATTATTGCCATATTTAAACAAGTCCGCAAGAAAAATATCCAGATAGACCAATCAAGCCCAGTTAAATACGTGTTTCATAAATCTCTGGAAGAAGTGCCAGAAGAAAGCTCGTTAAATGCAAGTAAGGAAAAATAAATTTATTAAGATGTATACTCACCTGGTAAAAATACTAGCACACTTCCCTGCTTTGATGTAACACTCATGGGTTTTTCCTCCCTAACAAGAATACACAGTTTGATTAGTTTTACAGCCTCAGACTATTTTATTACCCCAAGTTATTTCACTCTGAAAGAATAAGCAGAACTGCACACTCTTCATAACATGTATTATTTAAACTTCCTGAAAAAATGGAATTCAAAACACTGTTTGCAAGTATGCTTTCTGAAAAACATGGTATATAAACATGGGAACTACAGCATTAGGTTTAGTTTTCTCTTCAAAATTATGTCAAAAGAGAAAAATTCTTATTTAGCAATGAAAGCATTCAAAATTAGGTTACCAAAGATCTTAAAATGAAAACATAGTATACTACTACAGAATTCTACGGAAGCTTATTCAATAGTTTTACAAGTTTATGTAATCCTCTTGCGTTCTAAAAATATCACCAGACACCTTTAACAAAAGCCTAGCATGTAAAGAAGCTCACCATTATCAAGAGTTATAGGTCATGACATAAACTTTAAGGGAGACATCTTCAATCAATCTGTTACAAGTTAAGAAGCTAAAATCACATTAACATAATATAGAACTCATATTTTTTGTTGCAATCATTCCTGACGTAAAATTTTTTCAGGCATCTTGAAAGTCTCTCAAGCTATATAATGAATGGCAAGTATAGTTTTTAATGGAAGATACGTAACAATGGATGTTCATGGATCAAACACAAAAAGGAAGCCTACAGAGGGTGAAGCAAGGACAGGTAGCCTGGGAGGAATACAGAAAAATTGTCCAAGCAAACATGGATCAGGTTCGGAAAGGCAAAGCCCTGACGGAATTCAATCTGGCCAGGAAGAAAAGCTTCTATGTTGGCATGTTGGTGATGAAAGACTACGGAAACTGTAAGCCCTCTCCAGAAGAAAACAGGGGATGTGGTTATCAAGGACATGGAGAAGGCTGAGGTACTCAATGACTTTTTTGTCTTAGTTTTCACTGCAACTGCTCCAGTCACACCGTTGAAGTTGCAGAAGGCAAAGGCAGGGACTGGGAGAATGAAGAACAGCTCACTGTTGGAAAAGATCAGGTCTGAGACCATCTAAGGAACCTGATGGTGCCTAAGTCCATGGGACTGATGAGATGCATCTGTAGGTCCTGAGGGAACTAGCGGATGAAGTGGCTACACCACTCTCCATCATATGTGAGGAGTTGTGGCAGTTTGGTGGAGTTCCCACTGACTGGAAAAGGGGAAACATAACCTCCCTTTTTTAAAAGGGTAAAAAAGAAGACCCAGGGAATTACAGGCCAGTCAGTATCACCTCTGTGCCCATCAAGATCATGGAGGGGATCTTCCTGGAAATTATGCTAGGGCACATGGAAAATAAGGAGGTGGTTGGCAACAGCCAACATGGCTTCCACGAAGGGCAAAAAGATAGTTTAATTTGGCTATTCTAAACTACAGTAAAACAGCTTAATTGAAAAGATAAAAGAAATCATCCCAAAAAAGCTCAGAAGTCACTACATATTGTAAAAAAGTTAGTGCCAAATTTTTATGTACCTTCATCAACACTTTTACTTCAGTGTTTCACTTGATAGCTGCTCAAGTCAACTTAAGTAATGCTTTCTTAAAATTTCAAAATTAACTTAATACTAAATTTGAAATAAAATTAAGCTTATAAGACAAAATTATTTCTTCACCATACTTTTATAAATGATTAGAATATACGGGAACAAAAAACATTCCTAAACTAAATACAGACTCAGTGTAAGACCAAAATTGTAGAAGCAACTTTACTACATTTTTAAATACTAAACATCAATTTATATAACAGAGAGTAACAAATTAATTTTACTTATTTCAAAAGACAGTAAGGCATTAGTAAAACAGCCAGCAAAAATTAATGCATTCTTTGCATTCTTTTTTTCATGGCATAACGTATGTTTTAGTTTGTAACACAAAATAGTAGTTCTGGTTTTATTCTTCATATAAATAATATTCAGCTCTGGTCTGCAGCAAGTATGCTAGTTTCCATGTAACATGGCTGGCTTGAATGATCACTTACACTCCTGGGCATGAAGTGTATTTCAAGAACACAGTGCATTCATTAAGACATACAAGCAGTCTTTGTATGACTACCCTGAGCAGAAATCACAGCAATATATAAAAGCAGAGATGCACAGAAAATTAACTTACCACTAATAACTCTAATACACGGGCTGCTGCTGTGCCTTAATTAAGTGTCATTTCCCCAAAGAACCACTGATTCCAGATCTTGAACTGTATCTTACCTATTGTTCTTCATCTCCAACTCATCAAATGACTGAATCAAAGACACTGCTACTTCATACATTTCCATTACTATCACTGGTTCCTCAATGCTTTGATAAGGAAGCTGTGTGGAGAAGAAAATATTGAGAATAACACAGTATAACAGGCAAAAGACTATAGATCCCATATGTGTGTCAATCTGTCAAGTGCCTTTTGATTAAAACTGATCTACCACAGAAGCTGTGCAAGGAAGTACTTTAATCTAGAGCATTCATTACCTTCTAAATAGACATCTTCCTTCAAACATCCTACCATTCTAATGCTAAAAAAATACTTTTGATATTTACTGAAGATAAGCACTAGCCACACTCCATTCCCTAACCTTTACAGGGCATACTCCTTATCCAAAAATGTTAACCACAACCCATGGGAACAGGATGATAAGAAAGAGAGAAATTTGTGTAACACTGGTACAATCCTTCTCACAGGTGCTATAATGCAGGTCTCTACCTGATTGCCAAATAAATCGTGTATCTTTCTCATTTAAACTGTCTTTGCATATAATGGATCTTGTGTTTTAGGTCATACCCTGTCAAAGACCTACGGTTGTGTTGTACACAATGTACCTGCTGGGAGCACTTTAAACTAGATTTGAAGGGGGAAGGGGGCAAAATATCAGCCCATCTGAAGTGCATGTACACCAATGCACACAGCATGGGTAACAAACAGGAGGAGCTTGAAGCCATGATGAAACAGGAAAATTATGATGTAGTGGCTATTACAGAAACATGGTGGGATGTCTCCCATGACTAGAGCATGCCAACTGATGGCTACAAGCTCTTCAGGAGGGACAGACAAGGAAGGAGAGGTGGTGGGGTGGCTCTGTATGTTAGGGACTGTTATGATTGCTCTGTGTACAAGTGTAGTGAAAATACGGTGGAGTGTCTTTGCATTAAAATCAGGGTGAAGACCAACAGGGCAGATGTTATAGTAGGAGTCTACTGTAGTCCAGCCAACCAGGACAAAGAGGTGGATGAAATATTCTATAGGCACTTAAGAAAAATCTCACTATCACTTGCCCTTGTTCTTGTAGGAGACTTTAACTTCACAGACATCTGCTGGAAATACAACACAGCAGAGCGGGACCAGTCCCAGAGATTCCTGGAATGTGTGGCAGATAACTCCTGACACAGCTGATGAGTGAACCAACCAGCAAAGGTGTCCTGCTGGACCTTCTCTTTGTGAACAGAGAAGGACTGGTGGATGACGTGGTGGTTGGAGGCTGACTAGGGCACAGCGATCACAAAATGAGTTCTCTGTTTTTAGAGAGGCCAGGAGAGGGGGCAGCAGAACTGACATCCTGGACTTCAGAGGGCTGACTTTGTCTTGTTTAGGCACCTGCTTGACAGGATCTCTTGGGAGTTGGTCTTGAAGGGTACAGGGGTCCAGGAAGGCTGGGCACTCTTTAAGAAGAAAGTCTTAATGGCACAGGAGCAGGTTGTCCCCAGGTGCTGTAAGAGAAGCTGGTGGCAGAGAAGACCACCCTGGCTGAACAGGGAGCTTTGGCTGCAACGCAGGGAGAAAAGGAGAGTTTCCAGCTTTTGGAACAAGGGTCTAGAGACTCACAATCATTACAAAGATGCTGTGAGGCTATGCAGGGCAGAAATCAGGAGGTCTAAACCCCAGCTAGAAATTAATCTGGCTTCAGGAATGAAGGAAAACAATAAATTTTTCTATGTCAATAGCGAAAAAAGACCCGGCAGAGCCTCAATCCCCTGCTAGATGCAGGAGGAAACATGGTAACAAGTGATGAGGAAAAGGCTGAGGTGCCTGATGCCTTCTTTGCCTCAGTCAAGACTAGTTGCACTGAGGGAATTCAGCCTCCTCAGTCAGAAGACAGAGACTGGGAGAACAACCCCCCCACAATCCAGGAGGAGACAGTCAGTGACCTACTGCACCACGCAGACATACTCAGGTCTATGGAACCAGATGGGATACACCCGAGGGTGCTGAAGGAGCTGGCTGGGGTGCTTGCCAAGCCGCTTTCCATCATTTCCCAGCAGTCCTGGCTGACCAGGGAGGTCCCGACTGACTGAAAATTGGCCAATGTGACGCCCATATATAAGAAGGGTTAGAAGGATGATCTGGGAAATTACAGGCCTGTCAGCTTGACTTTGGTGCCTGGGAATCTGATGAAGCAGCTCATCCTGAGTACCATCACACAACACACATGGGACAACCAGATGATCAGGCCCAGTTAGCATGGGTTTATGAAAGGCAGGTTCTGCCTGATGAACCTGATCTACGACAGGGAGACCCATTTATTGGATGAGCGAAAGGCTGTGTATGTTGTCTACCTTGACTTTAGCAAGGCCTTTGACACTGTTTCCCACAGCATTCTCCTGGAGAAGCTTGTGGCTTTGATGGGCACATGCTTTGCTGGGTAAAAAACTGGCTGGAGGGCCAGGCCCAAAGAGTTGTGGTGAATGGAGTTAAATCCGGTTGGCAGATGGTCACAAGTGGTGTCCCGCAGGGCTCACTTTTGGGGCAACTCCCATCCTTATTGATGATCTGGACGAGGGGATCAAGTGCATCCTCAGTCAATTTGCAGATGACACCCAGTTGGGTGGGAGTGTTGATCTGCTCGAGGGTAGGGAGGCTCTGCAGAGAGACCTGGACAGGCTGGAGCCATGGGCTGAGGCCAACTGGAGGAGTTTCAATAAGGCCAAATGCCGGGGGCTGCCCTTGGGCCACAACAACCCCCAGCAGCGCTACAGGCTTGGGGAGGAGTGGCTGGAGAGCTGCCAGTCAGAGAGGGACCTGGGGGTGTTGACTGACAGTCAACTGAACAGGAGCCAGCAGTGTGCCCAGGTGGCCAAGAAGGCCAATGGCATCCTGGCTTGTGTCAGCAATGGCGTGGCCAGCAGGGACAGGGAAGGGATCTGACCCCTGTACTCAGCACTGGTGAGGCCGCACCTCGATTCCTGTGTTCAGTTTTGGGCCCCTCACTACAAAAAGGACATTGAATGACTCGAGCGTGTCCAGAGAAGGGCAACGGAGCTGGTGCAGGATCTGGAGCACAGGTCGTAGGAGGAGCGCTGAGGGAACTGGGGGTGTTTAGTCTGGAGAAGAGGAGGCTGAGGGGAGACCTCATCGCCCTCTACAGCTACCTGAAAGGAGGTTGCAGAGAGCTGGGGATGAGCCTCTTTAACCAAGTAATAAGCGATAGGACAAGAGGTAATGGCCTCAAGTTGCACCAGGGAAGGTTTAGACTACATATTAGGAAGCATTTCTTTACAGAACAAGCTGTTCGGCGTTGGAATGGGCTGCCCAGGGCAGTGGTGGAGTCCCCATCCCTGGAGGTGTTTAAGAGTCGGGTTGACACAGTGCTGAGAGATATGGTGTAGTTGGGAACTGTCAATGTTCGGTTAATGATGGGACTAGGTGATCTTCAAGGTCTTTTGCAACCTAGACAGTTCTGAGATTCTATGATGATTGTCTATATTGTTTTCTAGCATTCTGTGACAAACTCACAGCTTTACTATTTAAGAACAGAAACCATCAAGTCTTCAGAACAAAGACAGTAATTAAATCTCATTTCAGTTTAAAAAAAAAGTTTAATGAACTAAACATGCTCTGGGAATGGTCTATCATATCACACGTCTTCCCCTTGTATGGAAAACAGCTTTTGATCACTGCTCACCTTTCATTCTCAGGGTTTCTCCTCATTCTAGTGGAAACTCTTTACTGGATTAATTGCTAGCTGTAACTTTTCTAGACTTGTATTACTGCGTAATCTGCCTTCCACATACTGCACATGATTAGAAATCCTACAGACAAATTGCATTTCTCTCCCTCCTATTATGTCGTTGAAGTTCTTTCCTTTTCCCTCCCTCTACTCTCAAGTGAAATATTTTATTTACTTCTATGCTGAAATCTAACAGTTTAAGTAATCCAACATTTTCCCAACAGGTTCAAGTGATTGTGTGTCTGTGTATGCTTTAAGAAATCATGTATTTTTGCACTAGCTAGCAAACCTCCATTTTTACATTTATGCTTAAGCAAATACTTCTCCTAGCCTACCAGTCACCTTCACCTGTTGCTTGATACCCTACAATAGTATTTTATTATTCAAATACAGCTTTATTTAGGCTTGGACTTCTAATTTTCATTTTAAAGAATGGTACTATAACTGAAGCAACAGTGAAAACCAAGCATTTGTGCTTTAAGCATAACATTCTGTAAGAACTGGACTGCATGATAACAGTAAAAATGTAATAGTCAGTAGTAACTGGTAAATACATACAGATAAATACCAACATAAGGTAAGACACAAGTGCAGCTGGGGACTTTTAACAATGATATAGAGTGTATGGAAAGAGCCACCCCTGGAAAGAAATTCAAAATGTAAGCTGAATGGTCAAGAGTAATACTTAATGTTTCTACACACAGGACTAAGATATTGCAGGCTTCCCTGTGAAAGAAGCAGAAGGTATTTGTCAACTGTCCACATTTTAGAGATTTGTTTTTATTTTAATCAAGCATAAAATTAGGATTACACACTTACTCCAATTCAGTTAGAAGATTCTGCCAAAGTTTTCAATGAGCAAAAAAGAACTGAGAAATATATACTGATAACATTGGAATGCATCATATGTGTACTGGTAAGAGTATCATTCATATAATGCATCCTTCCATTGTCTGGAGTGAGATGACATCCAGTAAGACAATGTGTAAACACATGCATCTGAGGATTGCAAATTCTGAATACAAGCAGATAGTGTATTGGTTGAAAATAAAGAAGCCCCTGGACCTGCTACTTTGATCATAAGAAAATAGCTCTTTTCCAGTGTAATGCTACTGAAAGCAAACATGACCCTACGTCAGGAAAGGTCACTCTAAGAGTGTGATGTGTTAGTGACAATGTACAGAACTGCCCCTCACTCTAAAGTGACTCAAAGCTTTCAGCCAGCATACTTGCCAGCCTTTGAAGTAGAATAACTATTGAAGCCAACAGATACTCAGTCCCTGATGCTGGGGAAATGGATGAGGACTGACAATACATCTGCAATTCCTACCAGGTTTTAAGGGGATCAGCCAAACTTGAACAGAAGCAAATTATGACTACTTCAATGACCAGAAGAACAAAGAGACTCTCTCATAAAAGAAGAATAGTAATGACTTATCTTATCTAACAGAGCAAAACAAAAACCAGAAAGAGGTATTACTGCTACCTATAAACCTATCCAAGTGTAAATAAGAATGTGGGAAGAAGAATTAATCTAAAAAAAACCAACCAAACAAAAAAAACCAAACCCAACAGGTTTGACTCTAATTTGTCACAGTCTCCCAAGGTGTTCTTGGGAGAAAGGCAGAGAAAACAGAAGTGTCATTTGATTCTTTCCAGCTCCAGCACTGGGACTGCATGTTCAAGGTTCAGTGCCAAAACAGTTTAAACCTGATCCAAAATCTGGTCTGCAGCTGTACACATCTGATCTAGTAGAGAGGTTTCAGAGAGCTAAAACCATAGAAAATGGAACTATCTAAACTATTAAAATGAAGTTAATTATTTTTCTATCGGTTTCCCTTTCTGAAGGGGCTCATGACAGAATCACAAAAGCACTACTGCTACCACCAATTTGGCAACACTGATTTAGATCATGTTTTGCTACTGCAACCTCACTTCCCGGCCTTCAAGCCCTTACCCAGAACAGCCAACTTAGAACACTACATCATGTCAAACCTAGGTCACCTTGATGTCTGCAGAAAGACTCCTTTCTGAAAACCCCGAGAAAATTATCCCAATTATTCTTCTGGTAGAAAAGAGATTGAAAGATCAAAAAAAGCCATCTGTAAGAACTTAACAACATTCTTTCCACTTCTCTGACCCCTTCAAATCAAGCAGCCAGGTAGACTTTTCAGGTGTACAACTCGCCAGAGCTTCTAACTATATTTTACATCCACTACAGTAATACTTTTCCAATGAAGCGTGATTAATCCCTGAGAAACCACAGACAACATTCTAGTAGTTTTGAGAAGTAGTACTTTTGTTTCCCCAGCATGTGCGATAATCCAAGGAATTTATCTTTTCTGGGCTGCTTGGACATAAGATTTTTGATTTTATATTATCCCTGCTTAAATAACTGTCAAGTTTGTCTTTTCAATTTTATTACCAATTGTACCTCTACTATTCTGTAACATGACAAGGCTGCCACAGCACTCCTAATAAAAGGTAGCAACATGACAAGCAGCAAATCCAAAACCCAGAGCTGACTGCAAGAAAACAACATAATCAGAATAGCTTTTGACAGCAGTTCACTACCTTTCATCTGGACTCTGACTTCAGGTCCAGGGACATGAAGGAATTTTTACATTTGCAGGCCAAAACTGGGACTCTCGTTTTTTGCCTTAGGTAAGAAGTATACACAGGATTTCACAGATTTACTGCCACAGACTAACATCTAGACCCCCTAGCTGCTGCATTTTTAAAATCTGGTCACAGAATTAACTATAAAATTAATTTGCATTTGATACCTCCAATAATATACTATAGCAACAAGTAACCATTTAGACAATTACCTTTAAATTTGGCTATAGATACAACCTTCATGCATTTTTCATCAAAACCTTTGTTTCACTGATTCCTTTGGGCTTAGAGGGTGCAAATATGACAAAATAACAATCCAGTTAAATATCCAGAACAATGTGCTTAAAAAGGCCATTATGCCAAAAGAAAAAGAATCTACTTTTTATAAAGCTATACTCAAAAATTAAACAGTTAAATGACCCAATATCTGGGCAAGGGTAAACCAGTGCTACACTGAAGAGTTCCTTCCTTCCTTCCTTCCTATTTTCATTCTTTCCTACAAATGAAGCAATTCAAGTGGAAAGCGTTATCTTTGATTCAACTAGAGCAAAGAATTTACTACAAACAGGCATACGGAAGAAAAAATAATGACTGGCATTTCTATTTATCTTCCAAATCACAACCCGGATCACTGAATTCCCAAATTATCCAAATCAGAACGACTCAAAGAAAATTTTTATTTTCAAGCATGGTTTTAAAACATTATCACCTACAGAAACGAGTGACAAAGCCAGGAGTTCTGCTGCATTCATAAAAGAATTCTACATTTGTACTGCAACATCCAATTATTTTGAGAAGGGAAAAAGGTTCATACCTCACAGCAAACAAGACAGTTACAAAGGACTAAACTGATTTCAATCAAGATACTTTAAAAGGAATGAGTTATGATTTATGTAATCTGATTTTATAGTTATTAATTTTAAAATCAAAAGGAAACTTGACAAAATTCTGTTTATCTAAAAAGCAAAGACTGTTTTTTTCTTTTAGCTTCTGTATTCTTTTATGTGAATTTTACAGGCTTTTACAGACAAAAATAAAATATTAAGAACTAAAGCCTGAAGCCTGTACCTCAGGCAGTCATCTAACTGTTTTTGATTTTTAGCATGATGAAAGATGTGCCCCTGCTTCCATACAGCAACATTAACTCATTAACTGCCTTAACACTCAAGCTCTGCTTTCATTATTATTAGGATGTAACCTAAATCATCTTAGTCCTTCCATTGTTTTATGCATTTTAAAAATAAAACTGCAAGAGCACTTATGTGCTTCTATTGTTGCCCTAAGGTACTCTCCTCCTTCTACTGAACAGGAATGGCTATAAGCTAGGACAATACAACATAAAGAAACAGACAAATACTTTAAAAAAAAAAATTAAAGAAAAAACCTAAATGCTCATGTACACAGAGAAAGTAAAAAAAAAAAAGTATAAAAAGGCACAAGCACAGAAAGCAGTTCCTTTTGTTCGCAATCTCTGAGGTGAAAGTGCTCAAAGTGCAGCTATGACAAATGCAACCTGACTGAAATAAACTTCTTACTGAATTTCTTAGTTATCTTTTTGTTGGCACCTATCACCAAATATCTTTTGCAAAACTCGTATTATATAACCTCCTCCATATTATCTGAGCTGCCATACTAATGTATAAAAAACTGATGGGCCAACTGCTATATGCATTTAGTTTATTTTTTTGACTGCATTAAAACTTCAACAGTTGACAGCCTTTTATTTCAGCTTGCCTGTGTTGAGGCATAACTAATGCCTGTGCTCTGTACAGCATAAGCAAATGTTTTCTTCTGGGTTTCCCATAAACTACATGTTTTACTTCTCTCAGTTAGTTTCTGCTGAATTGAGGGATGAAAGCCAAATAACCGTATGTTCACATACTTCTACTTTTTAAGTGCATCCCCCGTTTTCTTCATTGTATTAACATTATAACAGTGCTCTGAATTATCAAAATTGACCAATAATTACTCCCATGCCCCAGGTTTTTGTAGAGTGATTGTCACTATTAAACCCTGAGTGCATTTGTTCTACTTTGCTTCAACCTGTTTATTTCTTGCCTTGGACCACAATACTGAGTTCAGTATTATGAGTTCATAGTTCAGACACTCAAATTTATACAGAGCTGTTTTTCAATTGCAAAACAAACTCCTAGTGTACAACCACAGATACCAGATTAATTCAAACTCAAATTTACTCCTTCATTATCTGTCGTATAGCATGTAGCTGCATAGACAATAGCATGTCAGAGGCTCTACAAACAAATATATTTTATCAGCTAAAGACTGACACAGCAAATGAACTTTCAGTCATTACTACCTTCCTTAGACTTTAGAGCAGCAACTCTCCAGTGCAGCCATATAGGCTGTAAAGCGGCCACCAGGAATTTGGCAACTATCTATTATTCTAATATATTTTCATTTCTCAAAATTACGTATTTGCCATGGTGGCCTCCATGGCTACAACATAAATATGCTCTGAACTACTGCATAACAGCTGAGAATATTGAAAAAGAAAAGGAAAAAATTGGAAGCGTGTAAGCCTCAGCTGATAAAGAGAAGCCAACTTGATAACGTCACACTTCTATTCATAAACGCTTCTTTTCTGATGACTCTCTTCATTTCCTAGCTCTTTCTGCCTTGGACACATAACAGCAATATGAACCAACACAGGAAATACCCCCTGAGTTCATCAGCTATATTCAAAGAGATCTATAAAACCCCTTGTTACCTTCTGCACAGACTTTGACATTGTTCATCTTGGATGCAAACTACCAAACAAAATGCCATATACTACTTAAAATTCCCAGCCCTTTACATTCCATTTCTGTACATGAAAAAGAACGAAGTACAAAGAAAAACTAGGCTGCTGGTAAGGAAACTCCTGTTTTATCATCATATATTAGTTCTTATCTAGAACTGCAATGTAAAAATATTTATTTGTGGTTTTATCACACAACTTTCAAACTGACTATTCCAAGTTTTTTCTTACTATGTCCAAAGAAATAAAGCTGTATTTACAATACCTTGACATGAACAGTGTGCTTCAAATCATCAAGATAATATTCTTCAATTGCATAAGGTTTGCCTTCCACCTTAAATACACAGGCTGGATTCAGACCATCATGAACTGGAAGTGCAAAGTAATCAGCAAGTTCTTTACAGTTGAGGGAAGCAGACATCAATATTACCTGTTAAAAAAATTGCACAGCATATGTAAAACGTTAACACAAAATGCCGTGCTATGCTGGAATCTCCACTTCTTTCTTGATGCTAAAATGGTCTAATTTTGGTTACTACAGGTATTTAACCTAGGCACGTTTAAGATAATCAAGGCTAAGTGCTTAAGATTCCCCATGTGGAAAAAGGTAAGCACTTCTAAGGGAACAGATGCCTAGGGCAGACAATGTGGAACACTTTTTCCTGTGGTAAAAGTTAATCCTAAAAAGTGTAAGGAAGAGTACCATATGTTATGATCTCTACATGGTCCTCAAAAGAAAAAAGTATACACTAAGTATTTTTAATTCCTGTTTTACTAAAACACTTAGATTAGATATCAGTGCCTTTAACTCCATCAAAAAAGATGGGCTTACTCCTATAAAAGCAGTAACTGTAATTATAACCCAGCCTTAAAAATGTTACTATAATGATTTTGGAATATGTGACGTTTTCTCTCAATTTCAATTAATTTATGCAACTTTAAACACTCAATCATCACAGTAAGCTCCTTGCTCTGTTTTCTGACTCTGCCAAGATTCTTAACCCATATTCTCCTAAACAGAAGAACAGAAATCACATTTGCTACCTGGTGATACCTTTTCTTTCAATTATTACGAAATTCAGAATTTGCAGCTTTGTTGTTTTCTCCCTGGTTAGACAGCATAGCATGCACAGAATGGGGGAAGGGAGAAGAACAAAGTAACTTAGGGGCTATGGCTATTTACCCTCTAACCCCTTTATTTGGAATGTGCTCTCACTGCTCAGGACAGCCAGCTGCAATAAACTATACAACTTCAAAAAGGACAAAAAGCTAAGGAGTTATAATGAACTGTGTAGTGTTCTTTATCTTCAGGTCTCCTAAGCCACTCTAAGCAGTATTTGTGAACTGGGACCCAGTCAGTCTTCTTTTGCTTTCCTGACACTTTGCATGAATTTAAAAATAGAATGAAATAAAGACATCAACATTCAAAACAAAAATGCAATTAAATACAAGAGCATCCCCCTCATGAAGTGACAGGCAGACAAGCTAATGAATTGGGCATTGTACCACTGTGCTCAGCTCCAAAGCACCTGTAAAAGCAAAAGAAATACATGGAGAGGACAGACTAAATCATTAAGTCATTTAACATGATCCTGAAAGGTGGAGAAATCTGAAAAGACATAATTCTGCAAATACTATATGAAACTAGTCCCACTACAGTATGAACTGTCTCAGATAGTGGCTCACCTATGACAGGAAAATAGGCTAAATGTAACCTTGCCTGAAGCCTATTGAAACAAAACCCAATCTACATTATTCTAACTGCAGTTTCAGGCAAGGAATACTAAATTACTTTCTCTTCTAGACAATCTTTGACATTTGCACTCTGTAATCTGCATGGAATACTACCAAACCAGAAGGAAAACCGTAAGTTCCTACAGAGTGCCTGAAGGATCACATTACTAAACCAAGAGATTGATCTACTCCCAAAGCAGAAAATCAAGAAGCACAGATCACCAACATGGCAGAGGAACACATAGAAATAGAGGGTAATGTAGACAGTTCTTGAAAAATCAAGCCGTCCAAAACCAGTTGTGCAGCATGATTATGTCTAAAGCCCCACCAGATGATACCAAAAATATGCACAGTAACTACTTCTCACTTCAGATTTCCTTGCATGGCAATTTGTTAGAACCTGGAAATAGGACTATCATTACCCTGTTCTTATCTTCCTACCTATGGAGCTGTTATCAGTCACTACTGGGAATTGCACTGTTTGGTTTGACCCAGTAAAGCCATTTTTACAGTCACAGATATTCTTGCAACAACCCCATCCCAACAAGATCAACCTTAGAACCAAATGTCTGCTCTGTGATCTAAAAGCAATGATCTGCACCAGCCACCTGTCAGAAAACTCAGCTATTGGTAGGTGAACCACACCTAGATCTTGTCCTCTGTATGTCAGAATCACTCTTGCCCTTCTGTTAGCTAACACAATGTTGAATTACCCGCTACTTCTGAGGTCTGTACTGTCCAGATTAGGAGACAAACACCTCATATGTATTTCATATCACCTTGAATTATAAATACTTTTTATTCCCCTTAAACAGGCCTCCTTACACCCTTCTGATTCATTAATCCAGGGGGGCTTGGAGGAGAATCTTGCACTTTCTAAAGGAATTTGCCACATGATCAGAGCTCCCTTCTTTCACAGTGTTTCAGAAGCTGAAAAAGGATAAAGTAGGAGACACTGGGCTTAGTGTATAGAATCAAACTGAATTATCTGTTCCACTCTGCTAGAACCCAGTAACGGACATCAGAAGTTCTCCCCTCCCCACCATAAAAAAATTCAACAGGACCCCCCTACCCCTAAATGTAAGACTGTCTCAGATTTATACATGTAACTCATCTGAAGAAACACCTGCAATAAAGGATATAAAGGAGACAGTCACTGGATAACTATTTGGAGAGATTTAATCAGAATTTGGAATGGAGGGAAAAAAGTCTTTCAGGAACCTATTAAAAAAAAAATGTTCTCTAACAGAAAAGATGATAGGATCCTCTATGGATTCCTGCCATTGACACCAACCAGATAATCAGCATCAACGGAAAACTTTTCACAAACCAAGTATGATCAAATTATTTGGTATTCTCGGTAGGCAGAGCCAAGTACTAAGAAAGACTGAATAGCTTCACACTACTGTCTCTGAATTTAAAAGACAAGTGAGTTTTCTTATTGGTAAGAAAAGGGATAAAAGATGTGAAGTGCACAGATATGCCCTATGACAACTTCAGTGAGAGCATGCTTCAAATGTCTAAAGACCAAGTTATCTGAGTTTGAATCAATGTGGTGGATTGTATAGAACACCGATTCCCTTCCAACAGCGTCAAAAACAGCCAGCGTAGTCTCAAGTTATGTCTGCTTTGAACAGAATAGTTCACATTAAGTGAACAATTATCTGAAGCACTTAAGGGACACATAAATGTCCCAGAAAATTTCTGCGTTCCTGAACAGCTGCACAATCAAGTTAGCCTAACTCTATCACTTGTATTTAGTTTCTTACAATTCAAGAGTTCATGACTTTGAGACCACAGAATACATATGTCATGCTAAATCTCTGCAAGCTCTGCTTTAGTACAACGCAGTATTTCCTAATATGAAGAGAAAAAATCTCAGCCACATTTTACTACCAGTTCTGCCTAGAAATTACAATACAGCATTTCTGGGTTTTTTGCTATTTTTCCAAATACGTTGTCCCATTTTAAAGAAAGTTCAGTATTTCAAAGAGCTAATGCTAACATATTTAACCAAGGATAATCACTGCCCTCAATACCCAATACGTAATTCTAGTCAAATACCCATCTTGCATTTTTTAGCCTTAAGCAGTCTTTAGAAACTAATGCATTTCAACATGAGGAAAAGAAGTCTCTTGGAACACATTATAGCAGCCAGGAAAAGAATGCCCTTTAGCTTGCTTGCTTATGAAGAGTGTCAAACCAAATAATAATTTCATAAAAAATAATGACATATTTACGTAAGTTTTTTAAAACATGTCCTTTGTAGATCAAAAACATGTAAAAATTTATTCTTACAAGAAAAAGTAGCAGAATATACTTTGAACATACCTTCACAGACTGTGAATTTGTGCGCAACAGTTTACGGATCACCAAGAGAACAAAATCCATTTCTTCTGTACGCTCATGGACCTGGAAGACATCCACGATTTAATTTTCATTAATTCATGCTCTTTTTTTCAACAATCTCTTCCTTTGTTACTTATGTTTTAATTATGTAACTTGGAACAACAGTACATTTTCACAGAAGAAAACATACCTTTTAAGACTATGCATGTTAATCACCCTTTAAAATCCCAACACAGTTGCTCAGATGACTACAGCACCCTTTGTGAAAATCATATGCCACTATTAAGCCAGGACAATTGTAGAATAATGACCAGAAAACCAATCATGAGCTCTAGCCACTAGTTCTACTAGAGCTGACAATAACAGCTGAAGCGATACTGAAGTTGGGTAAGTCAACTGTACTAGTAAGATCACAAATGATCCAGGCAGGGACTATGCTGGCTTGTCTACAAGCTAAAGCAAATGGAATGGACACCCCTTCTTCTCAATGGCTTCCTAGCTATGATCAAAATACAAAACATTAATTCCTACCCAATTCTTTATATATCCTAGCACCTATCTTTTCTCACTACTCCTTGCAGTTCAATAAGTACTTCTACTTAATGTTGTCATTAAGTCATTAATTATTACATGGAGTGCAGTAGTTTCTTCCGGAGCTCAACCTTCAAAGGTAAACATTTGTTGCCTGTAAGGTAATTAGCATATTCTAACATAATATAAAGATAACTTATTTCAATACTGCTCCATTACAAAAACAATTTAGCTAAGGCAGTTTTCAGGCTGACAGCAAGGTCTTGCTGTGAGATGTCACGATTTTCTGACCTAGGTTTCTTTAGGTATGTTCCTAAGGGCCTGCAGTACTCCAGGAGGGCTGGGACCTGCAGTTAAAAATGCAGTGGAGAACATCTGGTTGTTAAAATGGTTACTGTTGGGTAAAGATCACAATATAGGAGGTAGATGTGGGGAAAAAATGGCATACAGGAAAGAGGAGGGACTAGAATTTCAGCTGGGGAAGCAAAACACACATACACTCTTGAAAGCTAGAAGCTGCTGAAAGAAGTGGTACAAGCTGGTACCATCAGTTCAAATTACAGCACCAAGCAAACAAGGTGAAAAATCCCTGCATAATTCTGTTCTCCTGCATAAGGGGCCAGAAAACTTCACTCATTAATTTTCCTATCTAATTAGTAATTTTTAAAACTAAAGGAACAATGTAACACTTCTCTTATGTATGCATCTTCTATTGTTAAACTTTTGCATCATATCATCTAATCTGCATTTCCTTATGTTTGGCTTAAAAATGCTAAGGTTTGCAAGACTCTGCTAATATATGAGAGTGATCTCAAATATTTCCCATGAAGATAACTAGTACAATTCTTTAGAATTCGGGGTTTTTTGGTTCTTCTGTCCATTTGAATGAAGTCCTAATGTTTCTTCACGCAAAAGCTAACAACTTGTTCAATCTCTTCCAGGTTTTCAATGTGCTATTTCAAGTGTACTCATGACAGCCTTCATTATTACTGTAAGTCTAACGGTATACCAAGTACTATCTCCCTGCTTCTCAAGTACCCAAGAATCAAAGTCAATCTCAGCTAAACTACCATAACAGAATAAAACCAAAAAAAAGCATTAAAAAAAACACCAAAAAAAACCCTGTAAATCCTCTTCTATGTCACTACATCCCAAGATTTAAGTCCTCCATCTTACATGTGATTTACATGGTTTGTGAAAGAATAATTTCACACCTGAGTCTTAAACAGTCAAATACTGCTTACCACAGAAAATAAGCATGAACAAATGCAAAAATATACAAACTACAAAAAACCTACAAGTATATTTTCTTTAGCTTTTTAGTGAATAACAACAATAATAATGAATAATGAGTGGACTGAAAATCCAGTGAGACAGAGAACCTTCAGAGAGCTGTTTTATTCTTCAGAACATCCCTGAAGAGTAAAGACTCTTTCGAAAGGCAGTAATAACCAAGTGAGTAAATACTAGCTGCCCCTTCCTAGTAGGCCTAGCTGACACATTTCTGAAATCCACACAGTGGATCACAGAAAACATTTCAAGGCACTCAAATCACAAGCTAAGCACTCCCAACACTCCTCTCCTCAGTTCTAAACTTTGTTGCTCAAAAGATCACAGAGACAAGCCCATTTCAAGAAGAGTTAGACAATTTACACAAAGCATCTTTATAAATACTTGTCTGCATTTTTCTTTCTCTGGCATGGTAAGAGAGGAGGAGAAGAAGGTTTTTTTAATATGAAATTTAAACTTATTTTCACCAACTTACTTCATCAATGAAAATGTGTGTGAATTCAGCTAGGCTTTTGTCACAAACTATTTTCTCAAGAAGAACTCCAGTTGTCATGTACAGCAACCTTGTCTCCTTTGTTGAAACGTTCTTTAAACTAACCTAACAGTGAAAAAAATAATGCAGAGAAGAACAGGTAATGTATTTACAGGAACATGCAGCTGAAAGAACTCCAAAATGAAATATAGTGTAAACCCATCAAAATTATTCAAACTTGTAAAAGCCTCTGTACAAATGTGTTCTTAAAGCCCAGAACCAGTTAACAGTAAACATTTTCTGTAGGATAAATTAAAAAATATTTTTAAACCCTGAAGTTTATAAAGTAAAGGATCAAAATTCCTTGCTGAGGGCTCTAGCCTGAGAAGAATTCTAGAAAGGCTTTTAAAGGTACATACATGGATCTTCCCACCAATATACAGAGCAAGATTTTGCCAAAATATAGTTTACTCACTGGACAGGAGAAAGAAAAGGAAAGAGGTATAATGTATCACCAAGACCAGGCAACTTATTCCTGAGGAGAAAGTTCTACAATCCAATGTTAAGAAGTGGATTTTCGATTTCTAAAATACTTCTGTAACTTTAGCGATCTCGGGTGCTACTTACCCAGGCAGGCAGAGCCATGACCACCTTTTTACTTTCAGCTTTTACAACAGTTTAGAGCAGACGAGTCTATCATCACCTGTCCTACTTCCATTTCTGCTCAGCTCATACAAGTGCTTGTAAAACAAGCACGGCACACCTACTTATACTGTCCTGAAGACTGTTTGGAAGCACACCACCGTTTTATATCTTTAAGACTCATTAAGCCTAATAGAACAGTTTAGCAATTTTATGACAAATTAATTAAAGGTATCAAATCATATGAAAGACTTTATGCAGAAAGTGCTTGGAAAAAAAACCCAACATACACAACCCACAGAAATTCTAGAAAATGATAACTGGAGGTTATCAATATTGGCTTAGTTAAAATTTGAGATACTGTCAGATCATAATCTTCGTGGAATTATCTAGAGAGTGTTCACCTCAAACTTCAGAGTTATGTAAAAAAATTATTTTTTTTTACTGCGGTATTTGTTATAGATATATAACAAAAAAATCCACTAAGATTTGATACTTAAAGAATGGCATTCAGTAGGTATGACAATAAAGATTCTTTTGATAGGAAAATGAAGCTGATCTATCTGCACAGCCCTGTAATATGGTACTGATATAACTAGAAACAGGCCATAAGCTTTGTACTGAGTTTGCAAGGCCTCAGGACTAAGGCATGTCAGGCCTGCTCTTCGAACTTTTCTTTACCTGCTTTCACCTTCACTTTACTTGGTCTCATTGTGACAACAATTTAATGTTGTATAGAAATACAAAGGCCTTGTACAGTAGCAGAGACCTTGGGAAGTGGAGAATTAGGATGTGGCATAGAAGAAAGCAGACGTGAGATGAGGCAGAAGCTTGGCACTGTAGACCCCACGCTATAAATAACTCTGCAATAGTCAGTTAAAAATAAAAACCTCTTAGACCTGGAACTGGAAAAAACTGGTTTTATGGGTAACAAAGAGAAAACATCTACAATACATAAACAGCACCATATGTTATACCCTTGGAAGTAACCTGGAGCTGCAGACAAATAAAGAAAAAGAAAGCTGTAAATGCATGTTAGAAAGCATATATACACATGACCCTGAGTGGAAGAAAGAAAGGAAGAAACAACGAGAATGAAGAGAAGAAGAAACCAACACGTATTCCTCCCAGCAAAGGACTCCAGAAGCAAACAACCCCCTCTGAACACCCTCCCACCACCACCACCAGCATGAACCCATCAGCCTTAGGACCCAGAGAAGCTAGTCCAGAGACAGCTGTTGTCAAACTACCAGTGAAACAATGATCACAGCGGTTTCTTGTGGTTACTGACAAATTGCTGCTTGCAGCACCAGTATCTGTGTCACAAAATGAAAGCAGCATCAAGTTTATAAATGGGAGATAGAACTGAGTTTGAAGCTGAGTTGGACAAAACGAAGGGAGGAGGTAGATTTAAGAAGAAAAACTAATTCAAGTTTTTTACGTTAGGAAGAAATGACAGTATGTTCATGAAACAAATCTGAAACAAATATAAATGTATGAAAGTACTACATTTACCTGTCAGCTGTGTCAAAAAAGTCAAACAAATCAAGTATGTTAAGGCATTTAAAGGAAAAATGACAAGAATACAGCTCTCCTGCAACAATTTCAGTGACTAGTAATATAGATGTGTCCAATAATCAGAATGTAGACAAATATTTCTGTTGGAGTCTCGCTAGCATTTATAGTTGTTCAACTTTAAAAGCTTAACCATTTAATTATGAAAGTTTAACACAGGGATAGCTAGAAACCTGCAATTCCACTTTAAAAGCAGATTCTCTAACATTTTATCAGTATGCTAGATATGTTTAAAAGTAATCAAGAAAGAAGATACAGTACTTTTAAAATGTATTTTTAAATACAATTTGACATTTTCTTATACCTGGTATCCTACAAATCCTCCTAGTGTCACCGATCGTTCCTTGCTAATCCACCTGGCAATGCTGCTGGCACCAATTTTCCGAGGCTGGGTAACAGCAATCTTGCAGTAGATAGATCGCTGAATGCAATAATCCAAAATATATTGTGGAATCTGTGTGCTCTTACCACTTCCAGTTGCTCCTTGTACAATCACAACTGAATTGCTTTCTATCAGAGACACTATCTGAAACAATTTTTCAAGAAAATTTGTAAGTCTACAAACAACTCAAAAGACATTTCAAACAGATTTGAAATATCAGTAGCTTCCAGGCCACATATCAGATCTTTGTAAAACACTGTGCCGTATTTTCTACCATCTTCTGGGCATCTGTAGATAACTGGACTCCTAAAACACATTAGAAGATCACAGAAAAATACATGGGCATGTACTCGCTGATATATTTTACATAAATACCTACAAACAGAAAGTATAAAAGCAATCAGTGTTTCTTCCTCTAGGAACTTTTATACACTGGTTTTGTACAACAAACAAAGGTTTTGTACAATGGTTAAAACAGAAACAGAAGTTTCCTTCTGGAAAAAAACAAACCAAACCAAAACATTATTTCCAGCTTTATTCTACAATGAAGAAAATACAATGAAATTACCTCTTCCCTGTGTTTGGCTACAGGCATATCCGCATATTTATGATCAGTTTTCGGTATAGAAGTCCAATCACTTGATTCACACTGAGACAATGAAGTATCTAAGCATAAAAATAACCAAGAGTAAGTTATTTCAATAGAGAAAGGGAAAGACCAGCAAGGAATATGATAACAGTATTTGAAAACCTAACTTCTATCAAATTTGAATCACAGACTTTTGAATATAGATAGAATTAATAATTTTTAATATTAGTAGATTGAAGAGATTTTCTGCATTTATGCAACTGCTGTTTTATAGGCAGCAGCTCTGCAAAACAATGCTTCTGTGTATGTCACTGTCAGTGTCAAAGATGTATAGAATTCTATAATTCTATATGCTTTTTGCTTAATTAGAAAACCAGTATTTTTGCAGTTTGCATTACAACTGCCAACTATACCTGTATTCCCAAGAACTTTTTTGATAACACTGAAAAAATGCCTTATTCATGTACCTGTAGGTTGCTTCCCTTAAAGCCTATTGGATCCACAGTACAAAATAACCCATAATTTGATAGGAAGACCAATTAAAACAAGTCTGGTAAGTATCATCATCTGGTCATGGTGACCATTCAATGTGGTACCACATTCTGCAGTCTCTTGGCAGGAGTTAGTCACCATTATCACTGCGTAATACAGGACAAAAAAGTCTTACAGTGCTACCATGAGTTTCTGCTCAGCTGCTTGCTGTCAGTTCAACCATGAAGAACAAAAGAGCAATGAGACAGTTGTGGAGGCAGGTGTAGAATGGGAAAACGAGGACAAGGCTTTGGCATGCAACAATTTTGCAAGTTACAATTAAACAATTTGGCTAAAAGCAGAAATGCTTTCTATTTCAAATGGATTTCACCAGGTATTATGGTGAAATTTATGTATTTGCATACAGATAATAAAAACTTAGACTTTGGGGTTTTTTGTTATTTCTCTAAGAAATACACAGAGTAGTGGGAAAGAAATCTAGTATTCTTTTTACAAAGGTAATATTTACTGTAAAATAAAGTCTATAGCCTAAGTACCTGACTGCACAGTTATAGTAACCTTTCCAAAGAAAGCAAGCTAAGAATCTCACACAGCAGTGAAGCAAAAACAAGTAGAACAACTTCTTTTGTCTCTGTACCATACCTGAATGTGCTCCAACCCACCAAATTGTTTTCAAGTGTCATGGAATACAAAATAGGTTATTCCCACATTAAAACAAACCCCCCAAAGTTGAACAGTTCATTACGACAGTTTCATAAAGGACTAAACCCCAGAGTTCTCCCACCCTCTCCAGCAAGAAAGGTTCTTCCCCTAGATTCTGTGTAATGTCACAGTTATAGTACACACACTGCACAGTGAGTTACTTAGCACTACTAAACACATAGGAAACAGAATTTAATAGCAGCACCCCTTGAAAATACTAACTATCCTCTTTAAAATACTTTTGGTCAAGTTTCTAAATAAATTCCCCAGGAAAATTCATATGAGTGTTCTGTCACTGCAAGGCTGTACAAAGGCTGACTGGCTTCCCTCTGGCACAAACATGCCATTATTGAGACATCAGTAACTCTGCAAGATTTGACCAATGCTGGAAGAAATCTCAAGCTGCTAGGGAAAAGATCCCAATGTCAGCATATTCCTGATAAAGCAACATAGCCTTACCACCTCTATCGGGTTTTCCATGTAACAACTGCAATTTTGAAAAATTTGTCAAAAAAGTATACAACAGATGACAGCAGCAATTCTGTAACAGTGCTTATAAAAAAAATGGAAAGACAAAGAAATTTAAATAGTAAGATTCACATAATCTTCTCTAACTCAGTAAAAACCCAGTGTATTAATAAATCATTAACCTAAAATTCAATTAAGTTACAAACCAGAAACAAATAATTCTTGTACCTACTAAATAACCAAATCAATTTAATCAATTCTGTGTATCTCACTTTTTTCAATTGATAAAATGTAACGGTTTTTTATATTGCTTTTTCTGACAGCTCTAGGACAGCAATATCTACCTTCTCCTAAGCATGTAAGTTCGGAAAAAAATTATACCAAAAGTAAATGGTCATTCAGTGTGCAGAGTCTGAGAACTGGCAGCCATGTAACCATTAGTAGACGCTGCAAGTACTGAAGACTCTATGGTTTGTTTTTTTCTCTTCAAGACATGTACGCTGTGTTTAAACTGAAAGAAACATTACTGAGTTTGCCTGGGGAACTAATACCATGACAACTGTAAGACTTCTGTGTAGAGCAGACAGTAGTTTTGGGCCTCAGAGTAAAATGGAAACCAGATGTATACTGATGCTACCCAAGCAGCCATGAAAAGAAACTGTGGATACAAACTTTTTCTGAAATCCAGTATAATAATTACTGAAAAAACAGAACTGGGGTTGGGAACATGAGTAACCATCTTACAAGACCTTAAACTTTCACCCCCCACTTGGGTTTTTTTTTTTTTTAAAAAAAAAGAAAGGTATTCTGAGAAATAAAGACTCACTGCAGAATAGAAATACTTGAACATAAACCCCCTACGACATTCCAAGGCTGTTCTACTCATTTAAATAACTATTCAACTGTGGACTCTATACCACACAGTGTAATTACCTCCAACTGTTGTTGTATGGTTTTGGGTTTTGATTTGGGTTTTTGTTTGGTTTGGGTTTTTTTTACACCTATATGTAATAAAGCCTCAAAATGAGAACTCATCTTTAGGAAAAACACATCACTTCTGCAAATACAGAGGCATCTACAGATTCAAGGACCTATAGGACTACAGACATCAGCAAAAAAGGAACTAAGTTTCACTTTCAATTGCATATACTTTCTGGAAAACATTACTAAGACTAGGACAACAAACCCAACCCATGCACACCTTTGTAGGACATGTAGAGAATGCAGGACACTTCCAAACTGAAAAAAACATGCGAGTGCCCACCGTGCCGGTTTATGCTAAGCAAAATATTTCTGTGTATAAAAAGTAGTAATGCCAATCCAGAATAACTAATATTAATTTCCCTATTCAGTCAGTGCAAAAACAAACTGAAATCTCAGTTATAGGAAAAATGAATTTGCCTGATCACCTCCTTTTTAATTATTATTAAAGTTCTGTAGAGACATGTTGACTGCCATGACTAAAACAAGTCTACTGCCCACGGAAGGAGCGATTTTCCAATGTATCACTTATTCCAGCCCATATAGCAGATGTATTCCTTCTAGTTCCTGTTTTCTGAAGTTTTTTGAAGAGATCCTTTTATACAAGATAAGATTTTTGTGTTCACCAGTTCTGGGAGGAGAGATTGTACAGCTGAATCCTGGTACCCTTCACTAAGCAAATTAAAATGAGATGCATTAAAAAAAAAAAAAAACAACAAAACTTGAAAGTACTGGTTAGGTGATTGAAATGAGATGCTTACTACATAAAGGAGATCATTCTTATGTTGAGCTACAAACACACAAAGTGATTACTGCTAGCAAACAACCTCATAAGAAAGGAAAGCCACAGGAAACAACTACACTCCTACACTGAGCCACAAAGCATTAGGACTTCACAGTAAGTCAGCCTACTTCAGTCATAATGCAATGTACATCAAGTTGTTGCTGACTGAGCCCTGAAGAGCTTAATCCAGAGCCTGGGCAAAGCAATTATCCTTCCACACTGGGGAAAACAGGCTAACAGTTTTCTGCATCTTGGAGTGCTGGCTGCTGAAGGACACCCCCAGGTAACATTAAAATCCCTAAGAAAATATCACAAATAGTCTTTGCTCCTGAGACTTCTGTTGTCCATGGCAATCCTCCCCAACTTCTGCATATTTTGAATACAAAAGGTTTTGGGGTAAAGATCTGTGCTATGATTAATTTTCCTGACATGAACCTGTTCTGAATACAAAACATTTAAGGAACTCTGTAACTTATGTCAGAAACAATATTTAAATTGCTTCTTCTCTGCAAGCAATTACTTCACCTGGGACACAGAAGATCCCCACAAGAGATCCATTTAATGGTGTAAAAATAATGAAAATAGAAGAGAAACCTGCCACCCACAAAGCTGCATGAAAATAATTATATAGGCAACCTTTAAAAGAGAATTTATTAAGGATTTTAGAAGCTTTCTTAAGAGTAAAACTCTTAATGCATACAGTTTAGAATACACACACACCCCCTCCAGATACTTAAAATAGTCGAGTGTCATACACGTAGCTCTGGAAGGTTTCCCTGTGCACATCCTGTGACCTCGCTCTATCAAAGGTGTGCGTAAGTCTGACTCTGAAACAGCCAGTACCAACTGCAAAACTAGCCCGATGGGTCAGGCAATAAGAACTGCTAATGTTCTACTTGTTTTGGCTAACAGTTCTGACAACTTATTTTCTTCTGCTTTTACTTAATCCCTTCAACTTCCTTTTCACAGCAGTATCATTTCTACCATGTTCCACAGAAGCCAGAACTCTAAATGCAGTTCCCTGACTATCTGTTTTCCTGACACAGAAGCAGATAGGCACTTCTATTTGTCCTCTCAGAATAAAAGCATATGCTCTTTCAAAGAAATTGGAAAGCACAAAATTTAAACTCAACAGAACTCCATAAAACACCAAAGCACAAGCAAACACAACAGTTTCAGTAACACTGCAAGATTTAATAGGCTGTCAATTTGTACAGAAGATATCATCTACAGTAAGAATAGCAATTCAGAAAGAAAGCAGAAACAGAAGGGGTACCAACGCTGAAACCTTCAGGGCAAATCAGTTTCTCATTTCCATGCTGTTCAGCTTATTTCTTGACTACATTTGTACTCAAGACAGCTAGAGTGGTATGGTCTGGTCTAGATAAATCCTTGATTGTAAATGACAATTTTCATATTCTTAAATCAAAAAAATGCACTTCTAGATTGGTATAGCTGGTAGTTACAAACGGGTCTTGGAGCTCTTGAAATCTGCATAATGAACATAATACTCTTAGAAAATAGCAGTCTCATTAACAACAACACATTTATAATCCATAAAATTAACATTACAAATATCATACTCACTCACTGAGCTGCTTTATTATAGTATCCTAACATAATATTCCTGAATCTGTCTGTAAGTCAAAGTTGATAGCAATAAGAACCAGGATTTTCTTAAGTTTTTGTGTTATTCCACATCCAGGTGGGATTTTGCAGCTCAGTCTCAGAATGCTGCAGGAATCTTCCAGTCCATCACTACCCAGTCTGGTGAGAGTCCCCCACTGGATCACACACAGATGGGAGCAGAGCACTGACCGGAGGAGAGAGGCACCAACGCTGCATGGAACAGCTCCTGAATGAAGCAGCTGAGACTCCAGGCCATGACACAGACAAAGAGTAAAAAAAGGAGGGAAAACAAGGACAGAGGAAAACATCTAATACATTAATAACAAGAGAGCATGTATATGTTAGTATTTTAGTAATTTTTTAGTGTTGTTTGCTAACTAGATGCTGTTTAAGTAAGTTACGACTAGAAGACCGAAATAAATATCAGAAATATAAATTTCAAAGACAAACAAACACTTTAGGGTAGACCAAGAGAAAACAGGTACTTATAAAAGTACTGGGATGACTATGCAGAAGTTATTTCCTAAAAAGCCTTACAACCCTGTTTCTTTTACAGGAGGAACATTGCTGGCATCAGCTCAATTCAAAATTAAGCAGGCCACCAGTGCTGCTAGATTAAGTTGCTAACCTACCTTAGGCAGAATGCTGATTTAATAGCTGAAGGACATTAAATGATCTACAATACTTCCTTGAATTAATACCACTATACTTTTAAAGAAACATCTGAGGAACTTAGCTTAGTCAACTTGTTGCTTTCCTTCCTTTGCAGTAAACCACAGGAAAAACTAGGGAACACCGCATTACTGAACTACAACATTCGAAGCTGCTTCCAGTCCCTTTTCACCTTTCCCCATTTTCACTTTTCAAAACCTCTTCCTCTCCCCCAAATTTTATGTAATGTCAAGTGAATAAGAGACAGTATTTTGTGATTAGGACAGATGGTCAGATGCACTGCACATGCTGGACAGTACAACTGCACCTATTACCTCACAGCTGATGAGACCAGGCAGTTTCATCACCTAAGTTCCAGAGGTCATATAATTTGCAGAAGCATTGAAGGATAGTAATTTCTCGACAGTTTCTCAATTTATCCAATTTTGGTATATCAGCAAAAGGATACAAAAAGTGTTACAGAGAATGACACACAGAACAGACAAAACATATAAGTGTCCTTTTCTTGGGAAATCAGCTACATTAACAAATTTGGAAATTAAAGAGGCACAGTAAGAGTTTGAAGCTGAGCTGTCCTGACAAGTGAGTCAGCCTCATACTGCTTTTACCAGAGCTCCTAGGAAAGAAATGCCATCAGATTTCTCTCTAAAGGCAGGTCAAAGCAACAATCAATTATACACAGAAATAACATGGATAGAAAATGGGAAAACAGAATAAAGACATGAAACCAAGGAGTGGCATCTTTTCCTTGCAGATATATTTCAATCATATATTGACATTTATCAATACAATAAACCAGATATATGCACATATATCTATGTAACAGCATTATACACTGTGGTTTCCAGAAAATAAGGTGTTTACTTTTTAATACCATGCCTGATACAAAACAAACAAATGCACATACAGCATTAAACAATACAGAGTAAGGTTTCATAGTTTTGTTTAAGGAAGAAGACAGGAGGAAAGACCACAGGGAGGAAAAGGACAGGTGTATCTGAGCTTATAATAGGAACCAAATTTTTTTTTTCTTTACCTGGTTTACAGACAAGCTGATCATTTCCAACCTCATCTAGCTCTCGTGCCTCTGCTTGTCCGTATTTTTCAGTATATTCAGTTCCAACACTCTCAGTGATAGGCAGCCTGAAGAGCAAAGAAATGACAAATCAAGAAATGCTTCCTAATCTAAGTCATGGATATCTCTGGGAATAACAGCATTATACAGTAAGTTCAGAGTCTCCATGTCATGCAGGAACTACTTCAATGAACAAACTTCAGAAATAAATTTCATCTCTGCAGTTAGATACTAGCTGAAGGAAAATGCCACATTAAATATTTCTGTTTAGATTTCAAAAGACTGAGCTCCCAAAATACCATCCTTTAAGTTTTTAATACCTAGAAATTTCTCTCCTAAAGAAAATCTATAATTTCTTCTGAACAAAGATGAAATATGATAGCTTTGTTTCACAAATTCTTGACACAACACAATTAAGAAAATACATTTAATCCTTGCATGATTCCCTGGAGACAGGTGAAGGAGAGATGAGTAAATACACTCATCTCACTGCTTTAAGGAAAAAACTTAGTTCTTTGAGCCAAGAGATGACGATGGCCATGGGGTGAAGGGGCGTGATGTGGAAATTAACAGTCACGATGGAGGTATCAAAGTCGAGCACTCACTAGTTGAAGATAACATAATTAAGCTTGGCCACACAATCTCAATTTGGCAGCACTATATGCACATACTATACAGATTTTAGTGATATAACCATTTATTTTTCATTTCCATAAGACTGCAACCTCACAAAGTGCACTGAAGACACTTCTTCTGACAAGAAAACCTGGTTATGCAGAAATACAAGCTGTCCTTCAGCCCTCCACAAGAAAAAAAGCCATCTGACTAAGGAAATGCTGTTATGGAGGAGCAAGCACTATTCGAATGTCAAAGCCCTGAGCAATAGCAACCAAATCACTTCAACAAAACACTTCCACTGTGGGGTAGAGGCTAAAGGGTGAGAAAGGTAGGACTGTGTTCATCATTTGCCGTAAAGACCATGCAAAAGCATCAGTATTTAAGGAGTAGCTGAAATCAGCTAAGAAACAGTTTTAAGAAATACCAGATATATTCAATTAAATGTTCCTGGAGATGGGAGTACTAGACATTTCAAAACGGGTTCACAGAAGTATATATGTGCTTCTCACCTTATGCACAGCTCCAGGAAAACAAAGACAGAGCGACCTTGGTGATTTTTGAAAGTACATTCATTTTAATTTTGTTTGGTTATGTGGATAATTTCCTTCAGAAATTAGGTTTTCTGTGTTCAGAACACAGCATGCAGCAAATAAACCTCAGGCTACACAATGAATAAAGAAAATATTTAATAGCCAGTCATTAAGAATGAACATTGTTCACTCGATGCACTGAATCAGGCTACAGTCTTGGGGAAAATCATATGCAACTGGAAAACTGCATATAGGCATACAAAATGAACAACCTTCATGATACCATTTTTCAATGTTTTTATTCTGAACTTTGAAGCTTTAATAAAATTAAAAGCTTACAGAATAATGTTATTTTTAAAATCAAAATGGGGAAAAAAAATCATTACGAAGCCCCCTGGTGCTCTCATAAGTCATCAGAACAATACAATCCTGCCAAGTAACCATTAATAAAGCCATGAGTAGGAGGTATCATCCTATATGTATCTGGACAAACAGAAAGGGATGGAACATTTTTCTAATGACTGTTTCAACAAACTTTTGCTGACAGCAGAGGAATTACAAGATTCAGAAAACTCAAATCCATTCTAGGCTAGGAAAGGACAATACTAATAATGGGATTTTCTGGATTCTACTTATGAAGCATGTGTCTGTCCAATACACCAGCTATCTCTTCCCCATTTTTATTTCCTCTGACACAGTGAAAATCCACATTTCAGTACCCCTGTCCTGTTATAGCATATATTTCTCAGGCTTTCTAGATTGAGCCTTAGCACTCACCCACTTTTAGCCTCCTCCATGCCTTCTGATCCCCCAAATACATTATAACATCAGCAAAGAGCAACTTTTCGGCTGCATATATGAAAGATATTCAGAATTTTATGAAATGAAGAGGCAGTAAAAAGCACTTTTGTGACTCTTAACAGAACTCCTGAAAATTTAAAGTCATCAATTTAAGGGAATGCAGGGAAGTTCAGATGTTCTGTTTTTCCTTCCTTCCTTATCATTTAAAAAAGAAGGTGAGAGTTTGATCTCATCCAAATCAACGGCATGTTTCATCCTCAGAATCGGTCAGATTTCTGTGGCTGAACTTACAGACATATGATATTATGTCCACCTTAAGTGGAAAAAGGCAGACAAAATTATAAAGCACTGAGAACAGGATCAATCAGTAGCATCACTCAACAACAAGTAACTTTTGATATGTCCTAGCATCTGTAAAACATAACACATCAGCTACCTATGAAGGTGTACACATCTCAAGACCTACCTATTTTGGAAAATACTTTCAGAAGTAGCCGACATGGGAAGTTTGACCTGACAAGCAGCAGCCAGCCAGAGGCTTTCTATCCAGGCAAAAAGGTAGTACACAGCATGCCTCTTTTTGAAAGAGAATTACCACTGTTTCTTACAAAGATAACAGGATACTTGCTTTATTCCTCATCATGTGGTTTAACTACCGTAACAGTTCTCTAAAGCGTGACTAATCTTGGTACATATGACTACTTAAACTAATTTTGAGCATATGATTGGGACAAAAATCTTTAAAAATATTTCTTACTTGGATTTAAAGGAAAATTTAGTGTCATAATCATAGATTTAAATATAGCTGCCACTTCAGGGGAATTACTAGAAGGGAAACACAGTTTAACACCAGAAATTGTTGACACATGCAAGTGTAAATGCTTTCAAATACACTGAGGGTGCCTGCCTTTCCTTAAATAAATTCAGCTAAAGGTCTTCCTTTTCTTCAAGCTATAGAATGACCTCTAATAAGTCAACAAGGCCATCATAACAGAGTACGCTTGGTAAAGTTTTATATGTGACCATTTGAAATATTAACCAAAGCATTTTTGCATACACTTAATTATCACAAATAGAATCAATTGCCCAATCTCAACTATAACTGTGACAGATAATTTGTTTGGCTCTTTTCAGTGACATGCACTACAATGCCAATGCATATACCTAACACAGTTAACGTCTTTTAAGCAATGCTTAAAATAAGCCTTACTAAATGAACAGATACGTATGGTCTTATTCCCTGAAAACAGTAACACTGCTTACTCAGACCTGATTGTATAAAGAAAATATTCAAGTATGTAATGAAATTTCAATGGTTAAGATGCTTGCACATCCAATTTCAGATGCATTTCTATTAACTATTTTAGTTTGTGGTAAAAGCTCCTATTCAAGGCTATGTAACTTCAAGAGCATTTCTGTCTTAGAGGCAAACAACTGAAAGATAGAAGTGTTCTAGAGCTGTGTTTTTAAAAATTCTTATAGATGTACTTTTTGCTTATTTATATTCTGCCTCATTTGACACAAAAATCCCTGTTTACATGGTACTGAGTTAAACACAAAACTAGTGTCACTCATTTCACAGATGACAAGAGAAGGACCACCCTAAGTCATGGCTTCTAATCACACACACAAGCTGTCCACCTGCTAGAAATCTTTGGAGGGAGATTCACTTGAAAAAACAGCCTTATAGCACACACAGCAATATTTTGCTGTACAATTTTAGTACGATATATAAAGTAGACTTTCAAAGCATTTTTTCTGAAACTAAAATAATGTGACACTTTACATAACTGAACATTTGCCACGACAGTAAATAACCTTCCACTGCGTTTACTGAAGGACATACTAAAAATTACTTTGCTACTGACTGGCAGTTGGTGTTCCATACTTTTATAAGACTGGTCTTACCTGCAGAAATACACTAACTGTAAAGAAATAATGTACTGTCATCCAAAAACCATAAGGCTTCAGTCACAAAAATAGAAGATTATTAGTAGAATTCAGAATAAGTGAAATCTTATAAATACTAGAGATTTTTAAAAAGTGATTTTCAGATTATTTTAAAAGTCTAAGAATCAATGACATGCATGCTTTTTTCCACTCAAGAGAGCTGTCCTAAAACCCAGTTAAGTAGATTTAATGGTAAAGTCTTCATATACAGGCATCTTGAAAGGCTTGCACTGCTCTTCCTCACAGTAGTTATTCAGAGCTTGTTTTAAACCTTAACCAGCTGGGGAGAGGGAGCACACTAATACAACTTTAGCAAAATCCTTAAAAATTCAAATGCAAACATTTGGATTTAAATAACTATGTAAACTCTACATCTCAGAAATATTTCTTCTATGTGAAAGTAGTAGCCCTGTAAGACCTTCCATCTTCCACCTTATGTACAGTTAAAATTCATGAAAAATAGCAACCACAAATGCCAGGACAAAACAGCCCAGATCCTCAAATTTACACTCTACTGCTCTAGGATTTTTATGCCAGTGGGGGAGACTGGGATGAATTGCTGGACTTCAAAGAAGTGGATTCTTCTTGGAGATGAGCTGTTGTTAAGCTCCTATTTCTGCAGCCATAGCTCAAATAGGGATGTTTGGAAGGCAGCTGGTGACGAGCCACACAGCAACTACCAGAAATTAGATGGGTGTTCATATTTATTCTTAAACCAAAAGCACAGTTTCTCTATCAAGCATTGTTTCTGATCCTTTAGCAACATTCACAAAGCATCTACACTCCTTAAAACTTCAAGATTCATCCCTTCACTCTACCCACAAAGACAAGGAATTTGGTAAAATTAAAAAAAAAAAAAAAAAAAATTAAATCCCCATAACAAGAAAATTAAAACAAAAGTATTTGGTTACCAACTTGACAAAAGCCAGCTTAAATAAATCTCTGAACAAAATACAATGCATGTAAGACTGCACTGAATTTAAAAATGCCCGTGCAACTCCCCTGCCTATTAGTGAAGCATCACCAACACCAGAGACATTAATGCTACAGAGAGTCCAACTGGAAGAATTCAGCTTCAAACGTGTCCTCGTTTTATTCATAACAGCAACAGAAGTACAATGATAGCTTACTCAACTTTCTGTCAGTTAACACTGTTAAAAGAGTATTATTATTGTTGTTATCTGTCACAGCAAAAGACCAAACGAGGAGTCTTACCACGAGGCCACTCATGTAGGCTCATGGTAAGTTTTCTTCATAGTTGTTAAAAAGCAAAACCAGTAGTCAAATGCTGTCTGAAGTGATCAGAGGAGGTAGACTCACCATCTGTCCGCAGCCCAAAACAGCTACAGCAAGTTGTTCTGTCAAATCAAAAGAAAAACACACTCGCACTACAAAGTTGATAATTAAATCCAAAGAGCGAGGCTGCGTTTATAAATGGAAGCAAATCATCCGACCTGCCAGCTATGGATAGCTACAAAAACAAAATCACGCTTTTCTCAGATGACTGGTAGCACTGGTAACCTTTCTAGGTAACTGCTCTAGGGCTGGCTGGGATAGAGTTAATTTTCTTCACAGCAGCTCTACGAGGCTGTGTTTTAGATTTGTGACCAGAAAAACACTCCTAAACCAGGACTGTTTTAGTTAGTGCTGAGCAGTGTTTGCACAGCATCAAGGCCTTCTCCATTTCCCACATTGTGACCCCCAGCCCCAAACAGACTGGGGGGGGTCTGCAATGTCCTGTCTCAACCCCAAGTCTTCTTGCTTTCACTCCTCCATTCCTCTTCCCCATCTCACTGGGGGTGAGTGAGGAGTCAGCAAGGGGCTGCATAGTGCTTAGATGACTACTAGGCTTAATCCACAATGCTAAAGCATCAGCCCTTCACACAAAATCCAAGGTGGCAAACCACAGTATGTGACTGTATTACCCACAGATGCTAACAAAGAAATATGGAACATATACCACTGTGCCAGTGTGCTGAAATCTTCACTACCTAGCAATGTTTATGACCTGCTATCAACCCTTTTGGGCAAATAAGAATTATGACGACAATTTCCTGGCATGTCATTATCAGTCTCATTCTCAGAGAGTGCCTCCTTCAATTGCAAGTCAGTAGCATCTCAGATGGTTCAGATGCCGTAAAAATCTTCCAAAGTAAAGAATGAGAAGCTTCTCCTCCACCTGTTCTCACCATATGTCACACCTCACTGTTCACATCAGTGCAGTATTTGGTTAAACGAAAAGTGTTTTTGAAAGGTTTGTTTCATTTTTACTTAGAATCACTTCAGTGAGGCAGTTCAAAGGCACAGCCCCATGGCGCAACAAGACAGGAGAGCCAACTGCTGTGCAGCACCAAAAACTTCTGAAACTGGCATTTTGTCAAAGAGGTGCATTGTCCAACAGCACAAGTGCTGAATTTGTAGTTGTTGCAGATAGGCATATTAGAAGGCCCAGGTTTAACTAGACTGTTTTTTTACTACAGGACCTGGTTGTCAGTTTAGGAAGTTCCTTTGTGAGTGTGATGTTAAGACACACATTAAGACTAAAGTCTTCCTGCTGCACTCATGACTACTTGCTGTACTGACTTGAATTAGCAGCTTTTTTCTCCCAGAATACAGTTACAGAACAATACTTCTTCATAAGAAAACACTACACTGGCAAAACAGCTGACCTGTAGAGAACTTTAATTCTTTGTGAGAATTATAGATTATCAAGAGTAAGTCCATTTCAAGAATATGCCTTCTGCACTACAGTGAATTATTTATCACAGTAGCACTGAAAGGTCATAATTGGAATGTAAAACTTAAAACTTTGTTTAATCACACATCATGCAATCTAAGTTTCCTGTGCTAAAGAGATTATTTTACTCAGCTTTTTTTAAAAAGCTTTCAGATTTCAGAAAGCATCAGACAGGATAAAATAAACATATTTTGTCTTTTTTTTTTTTAGCTAATATTATCTTGCCATAAACAGTCCCATCTTCTAAAGTAATTGGTATTGAGGTTAGATAACGATTTTCAAGTAAGAATCCACTTTTCTCTAATGCTACAGCTTATACTAGAGGAAGCTTCCTGTAAACATCCACAAAACCACCTCACTGTTATTCTTCAAGTACTCCTTTGGAGTTATGTTTTGCTATTGTATCAACAAACATAAAATCCAGGTATATTCAGCACCATCAGAACATGCATCCCACGGGGACTCATTCTGTTTCCCTGTGGTAAGTTTCAGCTATTTAAATCCCTATATTGATTGTTGTACTTACATCACAAGTGTACATAGATATTCTTACTCTGTAGTCGTGCTATGCCTTCACCATAGAGCTGAGGGCTGCTAGATGGCAAGATAAAAAGCTGTAAGAGTATCAACATGGAGATATTGAGAAGTTTTAACCCTGAAGAACGTTAAAAGCAAGCAATACTTCTACTTAAGTAAATGTGAAATCTTAGCAGCCTCACACCAGTTATTTTATTCCAGAATATCTTAACCATCAAGTTCCCCCCTCACAATCGTGATGTCAAACAGGAAGAAGCAGAAGAGGAATTCCTAGTACAGATGAGACATTTTGAGTACGACATATTTTCAGGTTAAAGACTAGAGCGATGAACTGAACTTCCATGTTTCACAACAAGCCACACATGTAGCTGAACAAAACCACTTGGAAACTAAGGGTTCTCACAGCAAGTGCTGGGGTTAGATGCACCTCTTCAGTACAAAACACTCCCAGAACACGACTGCCACCATGGATGCAGCGCTGTCTTAAGAGAAATTCTTTACAGATAACATGAACTAGTACCACACCAGACTGATGCTCCTTTCCTCTCAGCCAAGAAAGAACTAGTAACAGACTCCTTAAACATGCCTCCTACTAACCAGAATGAATCAAACAGTAAATGGAAGAGTGCCACATATTTAATTTAATTTAAGGGTGAATGGAAATAATAAACAGAGCACATGGTGCCAGTAGGAACTGTTCTGCCACATGCACCAGGGCATGCTTGTTATTCTGACTAGTGAGTGATCCATAAAGTCAGTCATTATGAAGATCACCTTCTAAATTAGAGGCTGTGTCTATGTTTACTGAAGCCAGTAGGGAAAACCCCCCACACCTTCCCATATTAATTTATTCTAGAGAAATTTCATGTAAATTATGCTTCATTTGTGTATTCATGTATAATAACTATGGGAATGTAAATGAAGCTATTTCAGCGATTCCTCACTTCTGTATTTCTAAGCCAAATGTCATGAAATCAGCATAGCTTTTCTATAAGTCATGGGGAAACCAAATATATCCACCATAACCCGTAAGAATTTCTCACCACAACAAAGCACAATCACTACTGCAGAGATGAATTTAGACTGCTCCATCATTTCACGTGTGGTAGTCTTCATTCACCCGTACGGATGCACAAGTTTAACAACCTCCTTACATGTGAGCCCTGCCATGCAAACTTCTGTTTTAGATTGCCTAGTTCAATTCAATCACTCTTAAGGTGAGGCATTTATTCTTCGTATGGTCTGAAAGCACAGGAGACAAGCCAACACATCTAGCTGCATGGCCATGAGCTTCTCCACAGGCCTCCATTTCAGTAGAAGTCTTCTGAGAAGTACATGAGTATTTTATTTACATAGCTAGAGTGATCTGCAGTGGAAACCATACACACAGTGCAATACAATCATTCAGTTATTGCTTATGGAAATGCTACAAAATGTATTTTGTACTCTCTTCAGAAAAAGGAAAAATGAGATTTCCTCTTTTCTCCTCCCCTCATCTAACATCTCCACAAACCAGGTTATACAGCCTCCTAGACAACCGACTGAGAAACATCTTCATAAACTGGCAGAATTGACAACTAGTTCAAAAAGTAAAAACTCTTTGATGTGAACCTCCCCCATTTACTCTGGGTTAAGTGGAGAACAATGAGTAGAGGAGAAAGGTGAAGACATTGACTCTTAAGAATACATTTTTTTTTGGTACCGAGAAGTCCGCGGGATAAAAATAAGCTATCACCAAGATTTTAAAAATGTCTGTTCTGTACATAGCCCTTTTAAAATAGCAATAACCTGTGTGTCTTAAACAGGGATGCAAGGAAAGAGATCCCACTGTATCCACTGGCTGCCACCCTTATTTACCCAATCAAGTTTCAATTACCATGTGCTCTTGTGAGGTTATTATTATAGAATAAGGCTCTTTGCTGATGAACCTGGACCTGCCATGGCAAGAAAGGAAAGATCACTACAACTGTCTGAATTGATTTACAAAAGGTAAACAAGCTTAAAATATGCTACAGAAAAAGAAGTGGTTATCTTAAGAGAAAGAATAAGAAATGCCGACATGAAAATACACACCTTCTGATTTACCTATATAAGAGGAGATATCATTCACTGCAGGTCAAAGAATATTAAGTTACATAAATAACAGATGCATTAGGAATACATTACATTCCTTATCTCAAAAACTAGGAAAACAAAGTAAGAAAAGGTTGAAGGAAAGTTTAAAAAATAGTTCAAAAGCCACTTTAATATATATTCCACAATACAGACACAATTACAGTTAATTTATAGGAAAAATAAATCAATTGGCAAACAACTGCTCTGCTGCAGTGGCAGAATAAATTATGGCTTATTAAAAAAGATAAAGATTACTCATTATATAACTAATGTTACGGTCTCACTTGAGTATTATGACATGTTTCACTCACTAATACCAGCCAAGAAAAATTCAGAAAAGGGAAATTGAAATGATAAACGTATGGTCTTGGTATGCTACATTAAGAAAAAGTGCTAGGACTAAAACTTTTAGAAAATTTACAGAAATGAGTAATGAGATGAAATGCGAAACACAAGAGAGATTCAGAAGCTTAAAACCATAAACGACTTCTAAAAACACAGCATCTCTGAGTTATCTAAATTTAGAAACTGTAGAAAAACACAAGTTTACTAGACGAATGTTAGGGAGACCAAAACATTTTTCCCAAATAACGCTAGTCAAGGAACATGAAAAAGAAAAAAAAAAAGAAACCTAAAGATAAGTAGTACAGACGTCATACCATTGTAATTTTATTGTTGTGATTTTAGAAACTGCCTAAAATTAATGAGTGGAAACAAAATACAGCCTTTCCTCCCCCAGATGAAATCATAACAATAGTTACAAATAAAGACAAACTCCATAATGCCTTCAGCGAACAGACCCACTATCGGCTAAACTCAAGCTAAAACTTCCATCCTGACACAACACTGCAGAACAATCTAGGGATAGTTGGATGGAACTGAAACTCTCCAAAAAGCTTTCGGGATTAACCACTGGCTAGCAACTGCTTAAATACTGCTCTACTTTTAAGTTCCCAATGCCAGTCTCACATGAGCAGTCATCTCTTCCTGACTAGAGATCTGAAATGCATACAAAAGTAGAAGCAATACAAGTTTTCAGTTTTAATGTTCTCCTACCACTGGAAAGAGAAATGTCATTCTGAGTATCCTGCCTCACAAAATTTGATGGTGCAATGAAAGATTAAGAAACACACACAAGCCCACCCCCCAAACAAACAAATGGTTGTAGGTTTCTTGTTTTATTGATTTGCACACCTTCCAGTACGTATCTCTAATTTGCAAAGACAATACATAATGGTTTTATACTGCACAGCAGTTTATTTTCAGATTTGATACAGTGGAAAAGAAAGTGGTGACATGTTAACTGTGCTGTAAAGGAGGTGGCAAGGAGCATTTTAATTTCATCTGAAAATCTGTCAGGTCAGTTGTGTCATCATAAAACTAGCTCCCTTCCTTTTTCATAGTACTACATACAATGTAATGTGAAAACCTTCCAGTTGAGGAGGATTAATGATGACATTTGAATTTTCCCAATGTATAGTAATATCAGCTTTAATAACCACCATACACGTCATCTTTTATGTTGTATGACATCTAGAACAAATTTACAGAACCCCTGTTCTCCCAACAGTTCAACACACCAGTGGAGGCAAAAAAGTAGGAATGAAAAATACTTACAGGAGCAAAGACAATCATTAGAACAAGAAAGAGCAGAAGAGAAGGCATTTTGTATACAATGCCTACTGTTTAGATTAATAGGAAGAGACCAGATAACTGGAACGGAAAATGGCTGCTTCAGCGACCTTTAGCATACACGATGCCATCCCTGAAAATGAACCTTAAAAATGGATATGCTCAAAATACTCATCAAGGAAAGAGGGAGCAGGCAACTGACAGCTAGTTGAGAGAAAAGCAAAGTCTATGGTAAGAGACTTACAATTCTCGGCTTTTTAGATCAGTTTGACCTCAATTTGCATCTCCTTATCATTCTATTCCTTTAATTAGATTAATGCGACATTCATAGCACACCATAGGTGTTACAGACTGGCTTCTTTAAATACATTTGAAATGTTAATTGGAAATGCTAGCAGCTATGCACAGTAATCAAAAAGCGTAGTACCATGAGATTGATGAAATTCATCTGGAAGAAGTATTTAATATAGCAACAAAATCCTGAGCAACTGTCAAATAGCTCTTTTCTGTCAACACTCACTTAACAAAGGCTTTAGATGATCTTCACTAGAGAAAGACTATTCTTAGCTGTTTAAAAATGACAGAACAGCCTGATCCCCCTCTAATGGGAGAAAAGTCTTGCAGCATCTCAATGGCCTGAAAGTTTAGTTTGATGATAAAAGCAACAGTTATTTTTAGAACTCTACAGGCATAAAAATACAGCTCTAAACTGTGACCTACAGCTATGCACAGCCAAGCATCACATCATACGACAGCCTTAACATTAGCTAGAAGCACGTCTGTAGTTGCTTCAGACTACCATTATTCATCTCACTACCAACAATACCTTTGGATGGATTTAGCAACAAGCATTTGAAACTGTTACCATCTTTTTTAAAATTGCTGCCATCGGCAGAACTCAATTCAAAAGGTAGGAGATCTTAATGGACTTTCTACAAAGTATTTGAGAGACTGTGTTAGGTTAAATGGATTACTACTACTCTCTGGTACAGAGGATGAAAAAGAATCTTAAAAGCAGAAAACCTTAAACTGTCATACTCAGTACATAAAGTCATTTTTCTAAGCACAGATTGAGTAAATAAAAAAAAAAAAAAAAAAAGAAAAAAGGAAAAACCTTGTTTTCTTCCAGCAGTAGTAACAGCCTGGAAACAGGATATGCTAGAATAAGAGACCTTCAAGCAACCTAACCTGAAACAACGCTGTTCACAGACAACTGCAAAGGTAATTTATGTTATTTTATTCCAATTAGTATGCCTGTGTCTGCATGACTTGTAACAAACTGCAATTCAGAAGTGTATTCCATCAGATTTCAGTTTCCAGGTTATGTAAACAAGAATTTATTTAAAATAAAAACTGATACAGAAGTTTTAAAAACAGATCACGCTGAGTTCCACAACCTGACTTCATTTAATAACTTTTAAAATGTGCAGATAAATTCAAATTTTGGAGGTCTCTGGTTTTGTGTTTTGCTGGGGGGATTTTCTTCTTGTTTTGTTGGTTGTTTTGGCAAAGGTGGGGGGTGTTCTTGTTTGGTTTGGGGGTTTTCTGGTGGAGGTTTTTGGTTTTGTAGGTTTTGCTTGTTTCTTTTGCTTTGTTTTTTTGTGTGTTTGTTGGTTGTGGTTTTGTCTGGATTTTTTTTAAACCCATATATACTACCAGGATAAAAAATGAAGTATTACCAAGATTACAGATATGCACTTTTAAATGCTGTAAACTTCACAGAGTTATGTTAACTCAGAAAACAAATGGAAAATAGTATAAAACATAAGGATTGTCAGATTTAGTTATGGCTTGGCACTTACTGATATCACTACTTACATTGTTCTGCAAAATATTTTAAGATCATTAATAAAGTTTTCTTTAAACATTCAGTTGCTAAAAAGGAAGTCTACAAGTATAAATAACTATTGGTTGTACAGAAATTAGCAAATTTTTTTTTCTCCCCTCACAGCCTAAAAATGCCACTTTTTCGCTGGATGAAGTGGTCAAAAAATGACTCCTACAAACAAACAAGATATCCTGGATCAGAAGTAGTTACAAAAACCCTACTGAGGGAACTGAAATGGCACTTGAAGGAGCGTGAAAGATTAGTGCAAGAGATTGAAAATGAACAAGAAGTCCAGAAGACTGGCATGGATTACAACTGGCTGAAGAACTACCAAAACCCTCAAGCAACAATTCCAGCTACTGAGCAACGGCAGCTCGAAGTTCTGTGTTCACAAATCCAGCCTTGCCAAACAGGAACTGTTCTCAGCAGGTAATTGTTTTGTATTTCTCTACCTTCGAGCACTCTATCGTAAGTAAGAGGTTTCTTCTACCTAATCCAAGTTTATATTTGGTTCTAATCTTTCTTCCAGAGTAACAATGACCAGCAACTGGAACACATATTTACATGTGTTTTAGAAATTACACCTTTACTTTAATATGTTGTATTTGAAGGAAGTTTGTAGTCAGGATTTTCCCGGTCCAATTCAAAACATGGAAAGTCTCACATGCTTAAACATGTGACCTCCCAATGCTTGCATTTTTTTTCTGTGTTATTGATTTCCAGTATTTATTAAATAGTAAGCTAATAACCAAAAGTCAAATTAAAGCACTATTACGCAGAGACCCAGCTTCACTGTCCAAAATATATGGAAGCTTCTAAAACTAGCAAATTAGTGTAAAAATAAGTATTTTTTTTTAATTCTCATTTTTTAAAAACAAACAACCCACCCCTACATTTTACAATGAAAAATTCTCCTGTGTCTGTATTTTAAATACATTTTCTAGGGACATGTAGAAATGACAGAACAAGCTTATGTGCCTTTTAAAGCCCAGAATACACCTAAGGGCAAAGTCAGTTTAAATCAAGTTACCCAGATGGGTCCAAAAAAAAAAAAAAAAAAACCAACAAAAAAAGCAAACCAAATAACAATAGCTTTCAATCCTCATAACAGCTGGACCGCATCCAACGCATTGTTAAAGCTCTCTTCCTCTTACAATCTTTTGGGGGAGGTGTGTGGGGAAATGTGGCAGCAAGGAATAAATGACAGCAGAATGCAGTCATTTCCTCCTCCTTCCCCTCCCCTCAAAAGGCCAGAGAGGAAACAGTAGAGTTTCAACACTGATGATTAGATCTCAGTTTTTGTTTGTTTCCAGATTTCGTGAAGTTTTGGCAGAAAATGATGTTTTACCCTGGGAAATAGTCTACATATTCAAGCAAGTTTTAAAAGATTTTCTTACTACCATTAAGAGAGAAAACCAACCAGACCAGCTGGTAGATGCATGGAATACAAATTGCTCTGAACATTTCAGCCTGCATGGACACAGTTCTAACAGATCGGACAAAGATGAAATCCCCACAGTTTCAAGTTATGTCGACAAAAACACACAAAGCATGTTTCCCACCTTCTCTCATAGAATCTGGAATCTGCCCTATTACTACCCATCAAGTTAACTTGGCTTGTGTTGCTTACAAAAAGCTACGTAGCCATTCGCATTCCTTTCTTGTGACTGCCATTCGCAAACACAGGAATAAGAAATGTGACATGCTCCCCCTTTTTCCAAGTTCAGAAATTAAAATCCTTGATTATAGCTAGTATGCAGTAAACAAACTTTAAATATGAACTCTCCTCTTATCTTTATAGTTCCTTAAAGATGTTGTGTTTGAAAGTACCTTTTAACCAAAAATGTAGATGTTTCTGAAAAAACTCTGAAGCATTTTATTTTTGAACCATATACAGCTAGATGTATTTAAACAAGAAAAGACTGCTTTCTATATTTTGAAACACCCTCAAATCCACAAAGCGTTAAGCAAAAACTTCTGTATGTGTCACACAGCTTTTAGGCTCTATTGGAACTTTATACTGTGTAAGATAACTGGTTTAATAGAGTATCAGTTATACTAAATAAACTAGTAAATACTTTTTGGATCTGAATACTTATTTCTTCAAGAATAAATTCTAAAATTAAAACAATATGAGTGTTATAACACACACTACACGTACTGTTTCTGTATTTTTTCCAGACTGTGCACATGCTTAAGTACTGTGAAGGCAGGTAATTAAATGAAAACACCCAATATTTACTGGCCTTTAACAACTAGTGCTCTATTTTTCAAGAAATTAATTATTTTATTTCAAATAGTTTTACTTCATTTGATTTATTGGAAACTATCTGGAAACCCAGACTCTGCAGTTTTGATCCAATCAGACAGTACTTTACTAAAACAGCAAAAGAATCAACAGATCATTTCCAGAGCAAGAGGTGGTCATTTTAAATTCAAGCACAACAAAATTTCATGTTTTTCGGTTGCCATCATCTATCACTCTGGGTTCATAAGAAAAGTTTCACAAGACTGGATATGTAGCGGTTATGGTCACAGCAGGCAATTAGAGCAGAAAATCAATGAAAACGTATGCCAGATTTCAGTTTGCTACTCCCATCCCTGTATGTAACAAATTTTCACATATCTTTTATGTAACCACTTCATCTCCAGATTTTCTTTTAATCTCTCTGCCACATCATAAAAAAAATGGGCAAGACTCACAGGGCCCAATTCACAAAACGCACTATTTTGCAAACACAGAGGAAAACTTCTTCCTCTGATATTTTCTTCAAACATACTGAAGACGACATTCAGATTTCCTCAAGTTTGTAACATCTAGCTGAAAGATATTGCCTTGTGCTCCACAGTCATATCCCCCATCCAAGAAAGAATTTACTAATAATGCAACATAAGTTGAGCAAAACAAATGTCACAATATTTTCACAAAACAATAAAAATACTATTTTAAAAAATCCTTTCAAAAGCTTATAATCTAGAGAACATTTCATGCAGAAGAGTGGAACGTAATACACACAGAAGGTGAAAATCTTGCATACACTTAACTGACAAAGCACTAGAGCAAAGCAGTTTCTATAGGTTTAGAGTGATAAAAAATTGCAGCTCAATACGAAAAGTAGCCAGTAACCCTCCACTTTCCATAAACAACACAAAACTTTGCAAGCATGTGCAACTCACAGCCGCACTGAGAGCTGATATAAACTCTTTCCCGCCTCTTGCGTGGTTGTTAGTTTGCGGGTAAATAACAAAAGTGTTGCTCTCACTCTGCCCTACTGATGCAGAGTAAGGAGTATCAGATTCTTTTCATGCAGTTCTAAATAATGCAGACATGGATCCCTGCATGAGAGCAGGCATGGTTTGAAAGGTTTTTCCTTCAGTGATAAAGCTCCCCAAAGAGTTAAACTTCAAGTACTTTTTCCACAGGAGAGAGGGTAACATGTACTGAGCATATAAAAGGTGTTAGCAGAATTAACATTACATTGAGAATTAACATCCACAATGCTGGTTTCAGAAATATTTTTTATTTGGTTAAAGGTACAAGATTCCTGCAATAGCAATTCACATAAATTAGTTTCTTAAAATAGTACCCTCATTGCTTTCTACTGGAAAATAGTTGAAAAAAGCCCTAAAAATTTAACTTCAAAATTCCAGTTTCTGGAAAATGGCAGGCCAGTAAACATGCAAGTTCCACTTACCTCTATAACCATCAAAAACATGTAGGGGAAAATAAAACAAAGCCAAAAAGCCAAAAAACACCCCACGAGATGACTACAGATACAACTTGCCCATTCTTCATAAATTTCACTTCAATTTCACTTTAATATAAGCAAATGCAGTCTTCTAAGTCCAGAAACAAGAACCATCAACAACATCAACTAAAAGGCAGTTGCTGAATAACAGTTAAAAAAATATATCGAGGCATCATAACCAATTCAGTGTTAAATCCCAATGCATTCTAAGGAAATACACAAAAAAGTTCACCTACTTTTATATGTGTTTTATTGATGAAACTGATACTAGGCTGCTTCATCCAATCCTAGTGTCCACACTTGGGGGGAAAGGAGAGGGAGAAACCAGGCTGGGAACTGGAGAGGGTATAGGAAAAAAAATTATCCAAATGCTGAGAAAAATGCCATCCACCAAGACCTCACTTGGTCCATTTTTTCAAATACAGAAATGAGAGGTAAGTTTATGGAATACAAGCACCTTCATCTGATGACAGTATTATGTACTCTCTCTGTAGTTAAAAAGCAGAGAAAAGGATAGAAAAAACAAAGGTTTAAGAGCAAGAAGACAAACTAAAAATGTTAAACATATTTTAAAGAAATATGCTAGGTTTACTGCAACATGCTACAAAGAGAATCTGTACCTCGGTCTGCCAGCTAAGACAAGCTATTTTCTGCAATTTAGCTTGCACTTACAGACAGTAGTAACATGGCTGTGGGCCAGTCAACATTTCTCTGCTTAAGATTACTGAGAACACAACCTTTTCTTTAAGCACTTTTTATTTAGTTTTATTTATTAGCCTTGTCCCGATCCAGTATCGAGGAGGGTCTTAAGCAATCCCAAGAGCAAGATAAAGACGCAAACGAGGTCAGATGCCGCACAAACCTTGTAAGCTTTATTTAACGAAATAACTGATAATAGTGATAGGACAGAAGAAAGAAGAAAGGAAAAGTCAGAATAGCTAAGCAAGCAAACAAAAGAGATGCAGCAATACTAGTTACCACCACCACGAGTCTAGTGGCGTTTTGCTGATCCGGTTCCAGTGCAGGCGATGGGTGTAAAGCAAGCAAGCGAAAAACTTTGGCAGGCGAGAGCTTCGAGAAGCGATACAGTGAAGACAAGCGAAAAACTACCACAAGCAAGAAGCTTCGGCAGGCAATAGAGAAAAGGCAAAGGAAAAACTACAGCAGAGAGGAGCACGCAGCTCCATTTATCCAGTCTCCACCACTAGTTTGCTCATTGCCACAGAGCTCATTTGCCCTGTGTTCCCCCATGTCCGCATGCCCAGATGTTCACAGTGGTTGTACCAAGGGGGGGGGGGTCGGCTACTGATGCCTTCGGCTTCCGCACATCCCCCTTGTCCCCCAGCCCTGCACTCACATGCAGCTTTTCCAGCTCCTGGCAGATTCTGTCCTCCCAGCAACAGGACGTCGAGGCCCAGCCTATGAAATGGTGTGGTGCTGAGACAGACAGCTGCCATCTTACACCACCCTGCCGCTCAGAGGTGGGGTAACGGTCTAACAGCAATGTCGAGACAAAATGGCTGACACAGTCCCTCACCGGCCTACATGATTTGCACAAGGTGATCTGGCGCTATACTGTTCCTTACACTAACCCAGCTGGTATTTCTGACATAGGCTGGCAGCCGACACAAACCACTCCAGTGACAGAAAGGTGAGCGGTAATAATTTCAAAGGCCAGCGTTGTCTCCCACATGCACAGGTGACAGGCAGAACAGCACGCCGTGTTTTCAGCCAAATTAGCTGGTTATAAAAAAGGGCTAACTCCATGCCTATGAAATGCAAGAAATCAAAGACAGAGAATAACCATTTTTTCCATGCTTCAGTGTTTTAATGTGAACCACAACTGTTTTGATAACAAAGAAGGATTTAATGATCTAAATTTCTTTTCATCTGGTTAAACGTGAACAGAGGAATTAAAAAGTTAATCAATGACCTATTTAAGGATCAGAATTCCAGCCTCAATTTCTGAGAACTATTATCTTTCCCTAACAAACTCAATTACTAATATGGCTGTTCTAAAGGTAATTCAAATAACAAGATAATCTTAAAAGCCTTGGGAAATGAGGCATCACTGGTAAAGGAAGAGAACACATTTACACCTCTTTTTCAGGGAGATGTGTTGCGTTTACATCCCATTAGACAATCTCAGTAACATTTTTGTAAAATATTAGTTATTATCCGTGCTTGTGTGCAGCAACACTCCTGTTATTGCAGTTGCTAATTTGGTATTAATGTTACACACTTTTACATACAAACTTAGACAAAACAAGTAGGAAAACAAGTCTCCATCAAAAAGCTTGAAATAAATATAAATAAGCATTTGAAAACTTTGAAATAATTTTGGTTTTGATTTTCCCAAGAAAAAACCCAAAAGTTTTGAAGGAAATATTAATAGACTATTACGCCACAAGCAGTCTCAACAAAAGTAAATTCTTTTGTTCTCAGCTCTTCAAACTCTTTCTTAAGAAGCCATTGAATAAAATCTAATCATTTCCTACTTGAATCTAAGCCTTCTCAAGATTCACATTTTGCAAAAACTCTCTAAATGTAAGCACATTCCCAGAACTGTGAAACAGAAGTGTATATGGAAACAAAAGACAACTAAGCAAACACACCTTCTTATACAGGTTTTCATTTTGTAGCAGCACACACATGCACCTACCATCTATGCTCAAAGTTTTTATACATGTTTAATGATGAGAAATTCTGTTCACGCTTACATAAATGGCTTTTAGGATGTATATCCCCTCTCTCTTTTTCTCAGATGGAAAAGAAAAAAGAAAAAAAAAAGTAAAGTAACTTCTCTCTGGTAACGCAACTGTCAAATGCGACAATTATTACTGCTAAGGCTTTTGACTGGAAAGGGATATCTATCTAACCAAAGATGAAGATTTGCCACTGCCTAGGCACACAAGGTTTGATGAGTCTTCCTAATTTCTTTTGTGTTACTTAGTATATTTCGGTGGCTTAGTACTCAGATGGGTTCAAGTGCCTCTTGTCAAACCCTTCCCTAGTATGCAGAAATGTTACCGGCACCTAAATAAACACTGAGAAGTCCCAGACATCTCGTACATACTGGGTTTAGAAATTACATTCACAGTAAATCACCTTAAAAAAAATGTAAAATTCTGCCCGGTCACGTCTGAAAAATTGTAACTACTTGCATAAAAACCAGGAGCTCTCAGTGAAGAGCTTGCTAATGGCAGCACTTTTACATTAAAGGATGAGAGATGATATTTTGATGTGCCAGTTTTGTCCTTTCCTTGAAGCAAAGACAGACTCTGCTGAACTGTCAGAATATCTGCTATTTAGATGATAGGCGAGAGGTTCATTCTTCCTCAGAAAACAACATGCACCCTTTAAGAGAGTTCCTGAAACACAGCGCCCCATACTGCTGTACATCATACAGAGGAAATAAAAGACCCTAGCTCTAGACTGTACCTCCAGCTAATTTTTAAAAGGAATTTAGTATATGGAAGTGCACACAAAATACTTTTGTATAGTGACTACAGATACACTATCCAAACCTGACCTAATTACAAAGATTACTATGCACTGCCTCAACACCTTCCAGTTTAGGCAGCATCCAAGGGAAAGTATTTTTTGTTTTCAATATCCAGACACTAGCGAAAACCAAATGTACCCGGCTGCTATGAAAATATGCATACAGTTCTTTTCCTCAGCTGTAAACTCTACCATCTTAGAATAAAGCAACAAGGAGTGACATGCCAGTATACCTTGCACTAGCTTCACCCTGGTTAAGTTAATGCTTCAGATAAGTCACAAGAGCAACGAACATACATGCTTTGGTTATAAAACACATAGCAGTTGATTCTGGAAAACAGACTGTCAACTACTGCTCAGACAACACAGAAGTTCCTACAGGGAAGCAAACAGAAAGATTCAGTTTGAAAATAACCAAAACCATCTGCTCTAAGGGAGATTGCAGTATCTCAATAAGTATCTGGATAAGAATATCAGAAGAAAGAAGATATAAGAAATAAGTCAGTTTTTCACAAAACTTGTATCATAAGTAAAAAATTAAATTTACCAACAAAGGCACAGGGTAAGATACACCCACTTACTAAATTTATTTATTTACAAACTTTGGTATAAATGAAAAGCACTTAGTTACAAATAACATATGAAATTACTGGTCAAATAATTTATGTACTGTAAGATAACTACTTGATATTCAAGGATCAGCCACTGAAAACAACATGATAAAAACCAGCAATACCGTTAAAGGACTATGAGGGGAAAAAAGTATCAGCCCAAATAATCAGTGTTGCTCACTGATTTAATAGTGGGTAAATAGGTAAAAACATAGTCTGTGAGAATATTATTCCCTAACAAACAAGTAAATTGACTCATGAATCCCATTTTATTTGTCACTTGCCACTGCCAAAATACCTAATCTACACACCTGAATCAGAATAAACCAGGTCTTTTCTAACACTGTTCCACAGTTTTTCCAACGGCACTTGCTGCAACTGCACACCAACGCTATATAGAAAGCAAATCCCACATGTAGCATGTCTAGTGAAGATCAAGCCAACAGAGGTAAGCTGCAAATCAGAAAACAAGTATTAAACACACAATACCCACACCTGGACTACAGTTCTTAAGGCTGGAACCCGAGAACCGCACCAGCCCAAGCCCACGCTGAGCGGGGGAGCCTGAGGGGGTAATCCAGACCCGAGGGAAACACCCGGCACACCGGGGCCAAGGGCAGAGACACACAAGATGGGAAGCCCCCGGTGCCCGCACTGACGGCCCTTCGCCCCGGGTGTGCGGAGCATCTCCCGGCCGCCAAGCACAGAGGCGGAGTGTCCCCCACTCACCCCGCAGCTGCTAACGGCTCCCGTGCGGCGAGGGGGCGGGCGGACGGACTTTGCAGGGCGCCAGCCTGCGGCTCCTCGCCCAAGGCCTTGGCGGCGGTGAGAGCTCCGCCGGTGGTGCGCCCGCCGCCGCTCCGCTCGGCTGGTTCCTGCCGCAGCATGATGGCGGCGCTCCCGCCACGCGGCTCGCGCCTCGGCTCCCGCCACCCACCTCCTTCCCGGCCCCGCCCCCGGCACGTGACCCGGCGGGAAGGCGCCTCGTTCTGGCGGCGCGGCCGGGCCGGCGGGCCCTGCCAGCCTCCTGTTCGCCTCTCAGGATAAGGCTCTCCCCTCTCAGCCGCGGGCGGCGCGGCGCAGCCGGTTTACCCCTCACAGCCGCAGGACATTGACCCAAGAGCTGCCCCGGAATCCCAGTCGCCCCGTCCTTCCCCTCGCCTGGAGGAAGTGGCCCACAGGCATGTAGATGCCTCAGCCCCCCTGAATCTGACCCAGCGGGTGCCCCCCGGTCCTGCGGGACAAGCTGTTCTTTAAGCGACGCGCTACATAAAGACTCAGGACGGGCCCTTCCCGGCATTGTCCTCGCGCAGGACGCTGCTGTGCTCCCTTCTCAGGAAGCAGGAGTGAGGTGCAGAACGGGCAAAAACACTGCGGTGAGAGGGGCCCTGGGACGGCCTGTGGTTTTCTACAGCGACATGAACTCTGTGAGGGCCAGGCAAAGCCCTGGAGCGGCCGGGGACGTGACGGGACTGACAGGCTGAGGGTGGCTGCTCCCCCCGCGCACCCAGGCCGTGAGGAGCGGCAGCGGGGCGCGGAGCTCGGCCTGGCCGGTCGAAGCCGGGGCGCGCACGGCGCGCTCGTCCTCCGCAGCCGTAGGGGGCGCTGCGCGGTGGCGGCGCCTCTCTCGGACCGATGACTCCTCTCGTTGGCGCGCCCTTTCCCGGCACCCCCCGCGGCGGTAGCGGAGGCCGTCCCCGCTCGGTGACCTTCGCCGGCAGCTCGCGCGCGCCCAGCTCTAACGGTGGGTTTCGGCCCAAGCGAGGCCTTGTCGGTTGTTGGGGGGACTCGCTCAGGATGTGTCGGGGAGGCAGCTGTGGTTCAGCCTGGGAAAGGAGCGGGGGGTGAGGAGGCGCGGCCAGCGGCGTTCGAACTCTGCCGTTACAGGCGGAAGGGCCTGTGGGTCAGGTCCTGGGCGGGCGGCAGGTTCCCGGGACTGCGGTGGGGTCATAGCGGGGAGATCAGTGAGAAAACAGATTTTGTTGTTCCGGATAGATTTCAGAAAAAAGGCCTGAACGACGTCGCACCCTTGGGGAAAGGTCTCTGCCGGGTTTTAGCAGGGTGTTAATTAGAAATAACATTGCTTGGTCTCTGTTTCGTAGTGGTGGGAAAATCCTTTCTATTCAGTCTCGTTGTTAGTATGTCTTGATATTTTGCTATAACAGAATGATTATGGCACTGTTCCTCAGGAACTACAAATAGTGGAAATTTTGGGGGAGGTGCAGTGTACTTAATAGTATTGGTGAAAGCACAACAGTTTCAGGAAATTGTCCACAATAATAAACTTGATTTAAATGTCTGTCCATAATCAAAGATAAGTGTGGGTTTGTCTACAGTTATAGATTAATTACCATAAAGATGCTTTCAGTCTTTAAGCAGCACCTAGATTTTTTCAGTTTTGACATCAGCTACCCTTGCATCCCTATCCCTTTGATTCTTGCCAGAGGGTGCTTTACATTTAGTAATGGCAAGTAAGTAAGTAAGCGTTATCTCATAGAAGTTTTAAATATGCTTTTTTTTCCTGGAGCTCTGGTTTGCCATATACTGTCCAGATGTATACATAGCTGACTTTATCGGGTTGCATTAAGTAGTGACTTTAACGGGGTGAAGTGCTCAATCTAAGACACCAGAACATGTAGTATTGCAGTGCAGTGTAGTGCAAATGTGTACTAATGTGTTGTGTGGGAGTTAGGGTAAGCTTTATTTTAGAACATTTACAGATTTTTGTTTGTCTAACAAAGCTGCAAAGAAGGAAAAAAGCACTGATACACTTCTTGCTCTTGGGGCATATCTTGGAAGTAAAATATTAATGATAAACATTAATTCAGTAGCTTAACATCATTTATTTTGCTATTTGGAGTAGAAATTACCATGTTAGGAGAGACGCCTTACCTTTGGGGGAGGGAAGGAAACTAACTTGGTAGTGCAAGGAAGGAGCTTTTCTAGCTTGTCTGGAACAAGGCTTTCCTCCTGAGAGAATCTGAAAACATTTTTAAAAAGCTGTCACTGATAGGGAGAGAGGAGCTGCTCTGTAAATGCTCTGTTGAGTCATCTTTGGATCCCTTAATCAGCTGTAATTTATTATTGTTTATTGTCTTAGCCCACAAATTGTAACCTTAACTCTGAATTTTCATTGTTTTGCTTTGGAATAAGTACTTTTGCATGTTTGGGGACTTTTTTCTAACCTGTAAACTGCTGCTTATATATATTAGGAGTATGTATATACATAAGTATATATATGTGCATATATAGTAAAAATACAGCAGGTAAGAATACAGTCGCACAACTCACCATGGCAAAACTTATTATCATTTTCAGATGGTGCAGACCATGCTTCCAAAGTCACTGAGAGCCATGAAATTCTACTTCACTACCGTGTACCAAGAAATATGGGTTGGTGTAGCAATAACAGCTTATGTCTACTACAAAATTTCATATGGGGGTAAGTTACACATTATAGTCTTCATTAGCTGTTACTTGATAAGGTCTATAGGTGAGACTATCCTTAACAACTAGAAATGTCATTGAAAATATCCAATAAGAAATTAACACTCTTGCTTAAGGCCAGTTTTAACATGCTCAGTGTAGAAGGTGCACTAACAAAAATACTCAAAATACCAACGTAACTGTGCCTACATTATGAAGATTGGGTAACATAGGAATTGGTTTTAAAAACACACATCTTAACTTGCACGTATAGACAGAGGCTTCTTCTGTAGATTTGTACTGAAGGGGAATGTAAGACTGTTCTGAACCAGAACTTATGATTAGAAATTTTTTAAGAATCCTTATGTTTTTGAGTTTTTGCTCAAGATGTACAAAAAAAATACAGTTCTGAAAAGGTTTTCCCATGTGAACTTGTGGAAGTTAAAGCACTTAGTTTATTTTGGGCTGATACACCTCAAAATGTGAGGTACATTACTGAACGTTAAAATGTGTGTTACATGGTGATAACGGATCACTTAGAGGAAGAAAGAGAACATCTAATGTAAAAATAAGTGTGCCAGGTCCCTCAAAGCAGAACAGTGCAATTGATTATGGTGTCCTAAAGGTCCTGTTCTTCAATTTAGACTATGCTGAAAAAATTCCAAGTCAAACCCTTTATGAGCTGTCATGAACAACAAAACGTTACAAGCTGTAGACAGACTTGACAGGGAAAGGAACCCCTTGCTGTGGGAACTGCTGAGTGATGTTACCCCACCATCTCTCTAGCTTTGTCAAATAACTTGTTGCATGTCCAAAACGGTTATGCTACACTTACAAGCTTAAGTAAATATAAGCAGTTGAACAGAGGGAGAGATAAAAAATAAACTTTTGCTTTAACTTCTATAATTTCAAGGACAATTCAAAATTCGCAGACTGCTTCAAGTTTGTGGTCGTGTCATGCTACTTTTATTTTCATTTATGATTTAGATAATAGATGTGGTTGTGTAGGGTTTTGAGGGCCAAAACCTTGATATGGGGGAACTGTATGGTAAGCATTATTTTAAAGTGAAAATAGCTTTTATTAGCTGTAGCCCTTCCCACAGTTCGGGGAACAGTTTTGCAAATACATAACGTTTATAGAAGAGCATGTCGTAGAGTAACTTAGATTGGAAGGGACCTCCTGAGCTCACCTTGTCCAAACTGTTGCTTAAAAGTAGTTAGATCAGGTTGCTCATGGCCTTATTCATAACTCAAATTAATATTTCCAAGGGTGGAGATTGCACAACCTCTTATGCAAGTCTTATGAAGAATTTTTTCCATCTATTTTTGTCTGATCACTGTGAATCAGTATTTTAGGAGAGTAATTACAGTGGGAATGTAAAATAAGCTATTTTACCTACAAAAGAAGATTTTAAAGCAAACTATATTCTTAACACTTAAGTTTACATACATATAGTACATATATATATAGCCATATATTATGTAAAATAGTACCATTCTGTATAAGTTTCTTTTGAATTACAGTAGGAGTCTTCATGGCTACAATTTCTAAATGCATGGAGTCGTGGTTAATTAAAAGCAAACGACTTTTTAAAAAATCAGTGTAACATTTACTGACATGTACCATGGGAAGTACGTGTTGTACACTTTTAAAATCTTGTTCAAGCTAAATTGGCAAATCATAAGTAGTATAATCTAATTGAAGTTTATCTGCAAAAAAAGGAAATATTTTTTTTAAATGTCATTGTTCAGCTTGTTTTTTTCTTTTTTCAGGCAAAAAAGCAGTGGCAGATAGTAAGTATTAAATATCTAATACCCTATTGTATTTTTTGAAAGAGTGCAGTAAAAATTAGCTCAGCATGTTTTACATAAGTTTGGGGTTTACATTATGGATTTAGAAAATGTTTAAAGACTCCTTCAAAATGTGTAGTTTTGGTTATATTGATGGTTAGAAACATCTGTGAATCTGCACAGATGCTACCTTGGTCTTAAATTGTCCTTTGTATAGGCTTTAGGAGTAGAATGGAAGTTGTATGCTGTGATTGAGCAGGGAGGAATTCTTTTAAATAACAGTAACAGCTACTTAATGAAATTACTTAAATCAGCATGATCTCAAGGGTAGGTGCTGTTGCAGCTGTCAAGAAACTTAAGTTGTTTAAACTTGTATTTTGAATTTGTATTTTTGTATCTTCTATAAAGTAGTGTTTTGATATTTATGGACAGCTTCTGACATCACATTGGAATTGATAACTTTCCATGAGCTGCTGTATCTCAGTTAACTTTCTGCACTGTGATAGACCCCATTTGCTCCCAGTTGAATTTGTATATGCAAACACATTTTAAAATGTGTAATTAGTGAAAATACTGTCCAGTAGACTTAAGGATAATAGCATATATAAATTTTAATACAGAAAGAACCATACCAAAACTGAGGAAGAATGGATGCTTGCATATGAGTGCTTTAAAACTTGCAAAAGAGGATTTTTAGTGTTGGCCAAGTTTATGTACGTAGTTTGAGGATTTTGTTTTATTTGACAGAGAGTTGAATTTGCCAGTTCTTGTGCTCAGGTGTGGATACAGTTGTCTGTTCTAGGTTCTGAACTACATTCCTGAATTGATTTGCTCTACTGTTTGAACAGTCTAAATCATGTTTTTGTTTCAGAGTCCTCTGGTGCTGGCCATCATTAAAGACCTCTTCTCTTCTTGGAGTATGCGCTTGGTGGTTCGTCATCTTTACTGTAAATGAAGCAAGTTACAACCATAGGGAATTGAATTCTAAAACTGTACTTTATCCATCTGCTGTAATTACAGGAAGAATAGATCCATTGAGTAACAAAGAATTAAACATGTTGGACAAAGTATGCTGGAGCATGTCAACCTCATTTTTAGAATAAGCATTTTTTGTTTTCTACAGTTCTTCCAAGATCCATGTTAAACTTGTTCAATAGTGCTTTGAAAAGGACCAAATTTCTGTAACTAAACTTAATAGAATCAGCCAACGTTTCTTAAAATAGTATTAAACCTCTTGTGATACCTTTTTTTGGCTAGAACTTTTGAAATACTCCATTAACTTCTAAGATGTCATTTAATAGTATGCCAAGTTTGAGAACTTCTCAGCTTTTTGTCAAATTGTGGTGCAATAATTAAGGGTACAAAGTTCTTTTTAAAACATTACATTTTCTTTAAAGAGTTTTCAGTTCTGCAAGGTCTAAAAGCAAAGGTGTACTGTTATTAAAACACCATGCAAAATGTTTACAGAGGTTTTTAAAAAGTGTATTATTGGCAACTATCTTTATTTTGTCTTTCATATTCAGTAGCGGTAAGGAATTAATCTAAAAGGCTCTTTAGTCAGAAATTTTGCAATGGAGTAAGTAATAACATGCCCAGATTTTATGAGAAAATTATTACTACATGGGCCCTTTTGCACTGTGGCAGCAGTTAATATAAGCATAAACAAACATTTAACTGACTTTAAAAGTTTTCATTTTTACTGAAAATTCAGATGTAAGATATGTATTACTAGGATGGGTTGTTACTGGGTTTTGCAGATAGCTGTTAAAGTAACTCCATAGCTAGTATTATATTTTGGAGACTCTAGGAACCTACACTATCTTAAAAAAAACAGAACTGTACATGCTGAATTCTGTACCAGGGATCCATAGCGTATAAAACCAAAATTGGACTTCATGTCATGTTTTGTTTAATTTTAGCCTAATCTGCTTTTGAGAAGATTAAGAGGCTTAGGTAATTTTAATGACTTAATGCTTACGTACATCTTTTTAACTACTTCACTGAAACATCTTAAATCTTTCAGCTTGATTAAAATTTTGCTTTTCATTCTCTCTGACTGCAGTATCTGGCCATAACTTAAATATTTGTATTTGAGTAACGAGGAGCTAGATAACCTTACCTGCTGATGGCAAGCATTCCAAACACTGTTGCCTTTAATTTCTTCAAAATCTATACTTCTGGTTAAGCCTAATAGCTGTACCTACTATGAGTAGAGTAATATTACCAGTCATATTTCTGTGAAAGCTTTTTTAAAAAAGGCGGGTATTGCATTACTCAGTTTGAAATGGTGACATCTATCTTTCATGCATTCTTGACGTTTCTTCCACCTTCCAGAGTTTTCCTCCTTGTTGCATATTCCCTTGATGCATTTTAGCTGATTCTTTCATCACTTTCATCATCATTTCTGTATGGGTTTTTCAGTACTTCCTCACTGCAGAAGAATGAGAAGTAGAAAGAACTCACTATTTGTTTCTTTACATAAAACCAAAAGCATCCAGAAGAAGGGAACAGAATAAAAACTACAAGAAAATGGCACTTCAAATGAACAGATATTAGGCCAGTGGTGACTACCGGGTGAGTCAGTGTTGTGGTATAGTTAATAAGTGGTTCAGATTTAAAATTCATGCCAGGTGAAGAGCTATACATGCATTTGTAATGCAAATTTATGATCAGTAGGTTATAGTTCCTAAGATACTACACATACTTCAAATGACGTGCTTTAGCAATTTTCAATTATAGAGCTAAGGAAAACAAGCTAGGGAAAAAACATTAATCACTGCAGGATTTGCTTCACCTTAGCTAGAACCTAGTACACTGGGACGGAGCTACATCAACATGCTGTCTGATCTCTTAGATGTTAACTGAAAACAAGAGGAGCTTCTGCTAACCTGCCCTTGGAGCACTGTTAACTGCACTTTTAGGTAAACTTACGTACTAAAACTCTTAACACTTCTTTATATCTGACTTGCTTGATTTTCTAGTAGGGAAAGAAAATACATATGGACAGCAATGTCTCAGTTATGAAAACTACACTTTCTACTGAAATAATGCTATCTGCAGCAACTGGTTCTTCCATTAGTGCATCTGTTGGAAATTTCTGTGAAGGTTACAAAATACTCCTGTTTCAGATTTTTACTTAACACACAAATCTCTACAAAAGACGAGTAAAACTGGTATTTATGTTTAAATAGATTTTTTTTTTTAATTTCTTGAGTAGGATACAGAAGGAATAAATTAACTTTTAGTCAGTGGCTTGACTCCAAAGCAGAAATCAACACACCCATAATGTGTAACACCTGTAGTACTATATATACTTTCTGCTTCTCTGTGCTGAAGCATACTATAAACAACCATAGAGGAAAGTTAGCTAAGGTGGTTTAAGTGCCATTTCTTATTTACAGTGAGGTGTGGAAGGAATAATCATTTTCTTTGCAGCAGTGGCATCTGGAGTGTAACACTAGGTAGAGAAGCATTGCAAAGGAGTACCCTTGAAGGGAGTACTTACTTTGCAGTATGTGCCTTTTTTCCTAATTTAGGGAAGGTGATTTCTAAAGCTAACTTTAAAAGTTTTTTTGTTCCAGGTAGGTGTCTATATAGACAAGCCTCAGCTCCTGAACAAACCCATTTTTTATGCAAATGACTAAGATCAGGAATTTAATCCATGGAGGTAATACACATCATGATTCACAATTAAACACTGGTGGGGGAAATGTTTACTGCTCATTGATGGATCATGCTGTCTCCCTTTAGCTGCTGCCTCTTTATATTACTGACATTTCAAAAACAAGAGGATTACATTTAAACTTTGTGTAGTAAAATAGTTCAGCAACTGCATTTTTAATTTCCTGCCTGTGATAAGGCATTGGCAACGATAAATTGACTGTTTACTACATTTGCAATGTTAGTAGAACAACAAACTCCTATACAAACTCCTATTCAGTTACTGCAGTGCCATCTTGACCAAGTTTTGCTGTGGCATTGGTAATTCTCTTTTTAAATCAATACAGAATGTGAAAGCTCTGCAGTAGGGAGCTGTATTAATAATGACAATACTAATGCAAGATATGGTCTTCTGAGATTACTTCTATTATTTGCCCCTCCATGCTGGACCAGGATTTCTCATTGTGGAGCTCTGAGATTCTAGAACACTTTCAACTGCTGTCCTACAATTAGAAATCTCAAGAGTATCCCCTGTATCCTAATCAAGTATTATGGAATAGTCCAGGGGAGGAGCAAAATACAGTCGGGGCTAAAGAAGCATTAGTCACAGGGCCCAACCTAGTTAACTTCCTTAATGGTTAACTTGGACAAAACCCCAAATGTGTATTCGTGTTAATTGGGAGGATGAGTAAAGTTGCAGGAAATTATCTAAAGTATCTAAAATAGCTGAACTGGTCTCCTATTTATCTGAATCATGATAGCAAAACAGTTTGTGGTACAAATAGATCCTGATACCGAGCTGGTATGTACACGTGTATTGTACTCAGTCCTCAAGGAAGGAAAAGTATCAGGTGCTTGTTAGGTGATTATATGTGACATCACCACCAGATGGCTGAAATGGTATTGAGGAAATTAATGTGTGAAATCTCTATTGTTTCATTCATGGAAATCTGTAAAGCTACTAGGAACGAAAGAATAGTAAAATGGAGATTCCCCGAGGCATTAAATATGTTGGTTAACCATTTGGTAAATGGGGAGGAACAAGAAGTGACAAGACAGTACTTGAACAGCAAGTGCTTTGTACTATAATTCCATGACCTTTAGCAACTAACACTTAGCAGCTAATATTCTCTTTAAGAATATAAAGCCATGTGACTCTGATTTGGTAATTCATGAAGAACTTGTAAACAAGAAATTCCTGTAGTCTACTTCAGTGCTGCAGGCAAGCTACTTGGAAACAATTACTGTAACTCAGAATGAACTGACCACCACAAGAATGGAGTATTTGGAAGTTTTAATTAAATTCTGCTAAGGATACTATGATGCCTTTGACTGTGGTTTAACAGTATGAGTACTCTGGCAGCTACACCAGCTTGTGGAGTTTCCATCCTTACACCACAGCGCCTTACTTTTCATAGTTGTGCGGATACAACTATCTGTGAATCTGATCAGGCATTTTTTCATAATTTTAGGGTTTTTTTCCCCTCTAAAAAAAGAAGCACTCAGGCTTTTTTCAGTTTTATTGTGGGTCCATCTTCTGATCTCATTTACAGCAAAGATGCTTTGTAACTTGCATTACAGCACAATAGCGTTAGGGTTTTTGCAGAAAAGGGGCAGAAGAATCAGAATATCTAGCTTCCCCTTCCCTCACAGTAATTTAATGCAAGTTTCCTCCTCATACCCAGCTACGCACATAATCAAGGTACTGTCTCTCCTGCAAGAACTATCATCAACACTCACAGGAATACAAAGAATGCAGAACTCCACCCTGTATACAAATCAGAAGTGTCAGCTTGTGCTTCATCAAAAAGGCAGAACCTTGCTTCATTCCTGTGACAGCACATCGCTTTCTCAAGTTTATAGTATCAATTAATTGGGACAAATGAACAAACAAGTGCGGAACAGGGAGAACAACTGTACCACAATATCCTAATGCTCAATACTTGCAGGAAGAATACTTTTAGTAATAAAGGATAAACTTGGTAGTGGTTCTTCAAGTCATATTGTCAGTTGTCAAATGAAAATGCATTTTTAATTACTATGACCTTCAAAAACCTAAAGTAACTTTTTAATTGATGTGATCTTTAACTGTTTTGTATCTGTATCATAACTAACTTCAGCTATCTGCTGGAACAGACAATAGAGATTTCTTCAGAGCTAATGAAGTGTGTTTGCTAGGAAATGATAATAGGGATTATGTGGGTGGTAGAACTAACAGCAGTATACTGAATGAATCCCATCTGTGATGACTACTTCTGCCTACACAGATTTTTCCTGCAGTATCAGTTGTAGTCTTCATTTCTTGTTTTAACCTGTTTGTTCAGCATGCTTTTGATAGTATTAAAAATTGCTGTAATTAATGGGGAATTTTTTAGGTATGAAGTAGAAACTATTGTGAGATACTTCATATGGAATGCTATATAAACAAGCAAAATGGCAACAACTAAACTTAATAGAACCATAGTATTATGAGAGAAAAAAAAGAGGGATTAAGAAAATGGATCAGAAAGTGAACAAGCAATTGATACAAGACAAGAATACATGGAAGGATACCCTTTTTTTTATGGGGTCTAATCACTTTATATATATAGAGGAGTGTCAAGCTATACTTTTTTGCAGCACTAGTATTGACTCTTTACTCTTGATGCTTCAGGTACACCTTTTAATTTAGTGTACTCGTACAGAAAAATAGCCTTAAGTTCTCTTATACCTGACATTATAATTCACTCCTTATGTTGTATTCCATGTATCATAGCACATACAGATTGAAAATTGTTTTGGGCCCAGTTAGGACCTCAAGACACTTCTTTAAATAATTAGCAAAAATTTAAGGCATTTCTTTCAGTAAGAATTGGAGTCATACCAGTTTTAACAAAGGATCTGACTCGTTTCAGTAAACATAAATAATTTTCAGCATGCTTTGATTTAGTTCATTCTTTTGCAGTAACGCAACTGGAAAGGGAATTTTGCCAAAAATATCTTTACTTTCAGATTATGTATTCTTATTAATGCCAACTATCACACCTCTTTTTAAATTAAGGCTACTAATTGAAACATACTCAGGCCTGTCTAGAAGGACAGAAACAGAGGCGAGAAAAAAAATTGTGTAGAACTTTCACATAGCAATTAGAAGAACAAGATAAAAGATTGAAGTTACTTTACCTTGTGCTGTAGCTTGTCCATTTATAGAACAGAAATACTGGTTTTGAATGCGAGACATAAGCAGTAGACAAACCTTTAAAGTAGCATCTAATCATCCCCAAGCAAGTAGGTTATTATTGTGTATACTCCTCCATGATGAACACACTCCTTGCCAGTCTTTCAAATCTTCTGAGGTTCAGCTGCCTATTATATCTTCTTTGAATAAATCAACCTAAAATAGATTCTAAACACATACCAGTGATACATTTTCTGCTGTCACTATTTCTAGGGCTTTTCACAGAATCATTTTCAATAGGGTTCCACCAATGCCTTTTACAATTCATCTCTCTTTACTGCTGACATTCTTCTGTTTATGCCACTAAGAATTGCAATAAACTTGCCATAGGGTCACAACAATAAAAATAAAAATTATTCAGAAATTGGTTTCTGGAATATTACAAACCAAGGCACTTAGAGGCTAAATCAACTTGTCTCATGAATGTTCCCAGGACTAGAACACCATTACTTTACCTGGAAAAGGAATATTTATACAAAGAAAGGATGAACCTTAAGCATCAGTAAGGCAGAAAAACAGTGGTTTTATTTATCACATGGAAAAAACATCATTGTAAATGTCTTACATTACATCTGCTGGTCAGATTACTTGAGTGCAGCTGCTCTTCTATAAAAATACACTGTTAAAGTCTGTGATGGAAAAACTGATTCACAATAAATTGTATACACCTGTGTAGAAGACAGCCATGCTCTTGAAAAATTTTGGTGCTCAAAAAGCCCCAGAAGTGATCACTTAAGGTGTTGGGGGTTTTATACATACACATGCGAGATACATAGAAAGCACAGAAATGTTTTCCATAGAGGTGTATCTTAAATCATAACCATATCCTGTTTCACAACTGTAGTGGTGTTTCATTTAAACACCAGTACTTCAATACTCTCTATGGTAGTTTTGGAGGAACTTATCTTGTGTATTCTGATGTGTAAAATCTGTGATGAATACACACCAAAAAAACGTAAAGAATGTTATTTCCAGTAGTGTGGTCTTAATAATGTAGTTGTTTAAATACCATATAAAAACAGATTACTATATTTTTTAAAAGACATTTATTTTGGTTTATAACTTGCTCCTACTATATGTGAGTATTCTTCTGCTCAGAGACATGTTTTTCCTCTACAAGCCTCTTTTGCACATCCCCTTGTCTCAGTAACTGCTGAAAACCAGCATCCAGTATGTCCCAGACCAGTTCAGCAGACTCCTATCTCCCCATCCAAGCTGCAATTCCTCAAGTTCACCAATTGCCAGCTACAAGAGCAGGAAGCATGAGCTCCATTATATTATACCCTCTGCATGCTTTTTCATATTACTTACCTCAAGTAAGCTAACCAAGGACAAAAATACTCGAGATCATGACACACATTTCAAATTAGGAATTGCTGGGTTTGAATATGGGAACAATACAAATTTAACATGGAAAACAAACCTGCATCTGAGCCAGCAGTAAACATTAGAAAGCAGACTGTTTTCAGTTACAGTAAATAAAGTAGTTGCCCATCTTAAACAATAAAGTGACAGTTAATAGAAAAGTTGACAATTACCTGCCCACCATTTTTGCAGCATGGGGTAAAAGCTAATCATGTCTGACAGAATAGTGCATTAGGCCTTTAGCTGAGAGAGGAAATATTTGAAACCACACAGATACTGTTAAAAACACTTGAGTACTTGTCTCACTGAATCATGGCTGAGATATCTCAGAAAATTTTAGACTTACAGTAACAAATGAAATGGCTGGACTCAATCTTAAAACTTGACCCGTCATTTTTCCCCTCAAACTTCAGCCAAGTGGTATACCCAAAACAAAGTGGCATATAAAGAAAGGAATAAAGAGTGAAGTATTGCCTTGTTCCTCATTCCCCTCATTAATTAACGTTTCAACTAATAACCCATCATCTAACTAGTCACAGATACTTAGACTCATTATGGGCACATTGTAAATTTAAGAAAAAAGATTTTTGTAAAGAAAAACCCTGGAATGGTTATAAGCCTATAGGTACAAGCAGAGAGGACCTCTCCCAGGACATTTAAGTTTTTGTTTTCTTCACCCCTTCAAATATAGTTAATGGTTTCATCATTATGAATTAAAACAGAGCAGATAAAGATTTTACATCTGTAAAAATGACATGTAATCTGTTTTACAGAGGTATATCTTCTGTAGCTACCCCATAAAAAATTAACAATACCTATTAGTATAAGAAACTTGTGAGAGTGTATAGCAACACATTCCCAATGTGGCCACAGCATTCTCCACTAAGCAATGCTCTTTTGTATCATGTGTATTGGATTAAGCATACAATTTATGTTATTGTTTAAAGACATTGCATCTCTCATCCACCAAATGCAAGGCTGAAGCACATGAGGTATCAGACACTAAAATCCCCAAGAAGTGCACACAGCTATGCTACATACAGATCATATGGCTTCACTCCTGCTTTAATTATTACACTCCTTTTCAGAATGATGCACTGAGTAGATTGTGCTATGGAAACTTTAGAACATTAGTCATCTAGTCCAGCATACATTACTTTAGAATATTACAAGGTAGTGAGGAAAAAGTATCTTTCTCTTGTTCACGTGTCTCAAATACTGTATACAAAACAGACATCAAAGTGTTTCCTTTAGATTATTATTTATAGTTTATCTCTAAACAGGTCTGGTGGGGTTTAAAATGCATTGGCTGTATATGAATTCAAACATGGCAGCATATGACTATTGTTCAGTATGAATTCCTTATTGTTACAGCCTTAGGAGGTCAGCTTGATTCTGGAATGAGAAGTTACTTAAGGCCACAGTAACAAATTAAAATAGTTTTCCTTTAAATATACACACTATTTCACTAAAGATTTTCGGTTTCCTGCTGCTAAACTCTCCTTGAAATACTGAAGTCTTTTTGTCTGTCTCATCTGTTACACAGCACTGCACCTGAATGGTAACTCCCTGGCAAGTCAGAAGTACTTTGTGACTCAACTTCTAAAATTGCTTACTTACTCATGACCAGTTCCTCCTGCATTACAGCAAATGCAAAATGTAATTTTTGAGAGGAGACTTGTATTCTGTAATAAAGTAATCTACTCATTCACTTAGAAAGGATACATTAATTTTTTGTAATACACATACACAAAAAAACCCAACACTCATACTCACTTTTTAGAGATTTTATTCTGCCAGTTGTGAGGAAACCCATCCTAACTGTTGCCATCCAAAATTCTGCTCTTTAATCTGAGCTAGTCATCCAGGCTCCATTTTAAACCAATACAGAGATAGGCACCTTCAAAGACCAAGAGATTTAGATAGTGGGTTGAGTATCTCAGCAAGGAATGAATTGCCTGCAGAACTGCCTTCCCCCCCAACCCCAATCCCAATTTATCTGTAGAAAGATCTTAGATGACTGACTGAGACTGTGCCTAACTTCTAGATTACTAAAATTGGATAAGATGGATCCCACCCTAAATATTTGACCTCTGAGACTGTTTCTGGATATAAACAGGAGTACCTGTTAGTTAAAATAATACCACATGAAAAGAAAAAGTGTTAATTAAAAATAAACACTTACTTTCCTGTGATATCTCCAAAGCCTGAAAACATTCTCCTGTGCTCCAGAAGAGCATCTTAACAGTTAATACAAAACTGAAGAAAACTTGTATTTGAGAAAGTAGGAAAGCTCATTTTCCTCCTTTTGTCTATGCATAAAGAAGTAGGAGAGATTCGGACCTGGTAGTTTTAAAAACTTTGAAAAAGATCTACATTTTAAAATCTCGCTAGAAGATACTTAAGTAGGAATTGCAACTTTATCAGGAGTGTTCCTGAAAATCTCATTAGTCTTCCACCTCTACCTTTGAGAATCTCTGCTTGTCCTAAAAATAAAGTTTTGCATGATCAAGTAAGAGGCCTGCCAGTTTCTCAGCTGCAGTTGATAGCACTTTTTAAAATAAATCTAGGTTAGGTTTTTCTCTATGTACCCATGAATTTTAAGTATTTCATAAAAACACTAAAATGATAGTTTATACATTTCAAATTTCATTTTTTAGCTAAACACGAGCTCAGCACAAATCTCAAAAACTATCCATACCATAACTAATAAACAGTAATTCTTTATTTTTTATGTTGTAAGTTGAATAAATGTCTGTTAAGCTATGGTGACTTCAATTTGTGAAGTTAAATAGTATTGCTGAGTTTTTTTAAGAACCAAGAGGAACATAAAAGGTATTTGCACATTCTAATACCAGCAAGTAAGTACACTCTTTTCCTTAGAAAAAGGCCAACAAAATTAGAGCACCTCTCACAGAGACAACATATTTGAAAGAAAATAATTTGGGTTGTGTATCTCTGGCTTTATCTGTTTCCATAACCAAATTCTCTTACCTTATCTTCTTAGGCATTTCCCAAATCATGACTACTTTCACACAACCTCACTTAGTTAAGACAGGCAACTAACTTGTATCACTGGCCCCTTTGGCCAAGCAACATAATTTCTACAAAGTTGGACCCGTCATTTGGTTTGAAAATGCGCAGGCAATGAGGAAAAAAATGTCTACATTATTACAAGTGACCATTCTCCTGCTCACAATAAACAGAACATTTATAGTTATAAGTTGTAATCAGAGGATTTTATAGTGGCTGTTCTGTCCCTTGACTGCTAAGAGTGGTTCCCAAAAAGATTCTTCTGCGGGACAGAAGATGCTAATTAATTTATTACACTGCAGGTAGAGTTTTAAGTCTTATGCTTTGTAAATACTGGGGGTTTTTTTCTTTGGTAAATCTTTTTTTTTTTCTATGGGAAAACAGAGGTGGTTAGGCATGAGGCAAGTGTTTTTTTTCAAGCAGAAATAGGGAGTAGGAACAGACCTACATATAAAGTATGTACTCTGCCTTTGGAAGATACTTCCTCTTGGAGCACAGTATCCAGTCTGCCTGGTTGCTGCATTGGCTGAACCTGCATCTGCCAAAAGCAAAACAAGGTAAACAAACTTTTATATTAGAGGCCATTATTCCAACAGAGGCATTGCACAGAGAGGAGTGCCTTCCTTCCCAGTAGCAACTGTGTACACTATGTTCTCCCACTTTTCCTTTTGTCAGCATTCCTGTTGTTGCAATGAAAAAGTAACAGTGGGGTAATATTTATAGTATTTTTACTATTAATCACTTAAAATAGAGAAGGCAACTATAAAGTGTACCCGCAAAGAAATTACAGACTATCATTTAAGATCACTGGCAAAAAAAAAAAGTAACCTGGTTAACGAGGGACTAATTTTCCAAGAACAAGCATGGCAAGAGGTGCACAATTTGCTTGTTAAAACTTTATCACCAATAGTAAGAGGACAAGTAAATTTCTATTCACTTCTTTTGTTCACTAAAGTTCAGTATGAATTTGATGATAAATTCATTTTTCTTTTTTTTTTTTTTTTAAGATTCATAACTGTGAGCACGTTACAGCGTTTCATTTCAGATCAGCCTAGCTGCAGGGTTAAGACAACTATTCTGAGTAGATCTTGGAGTTCTCTACTGGGTCTGAAGTATCATAGTCTTAACTATTTCCAAAGCTACGTGAGGTAGAATCAACAGTTTACAAGAAACTTAGTATAAGTGTTATTGTCAGCAAGTAGCACTCCGAATAGTACTTGCAAAATAATTTTAAACTGAGAATTATGATACGATACCAAGAGATTTTTCCTGTAGAACCAATTTAATGAAAGAAGCAGCTTTGACTTGTATCACAAAGCTGACACCAGAGCCTGCAAATACACTGATACAAATATGCAATGAAATCTTAGGCATGTATATATTAATTTACACAATTACCTGTTATAGAAACTTGCATTAACAGGTTACATTTAACATGTAAATTTGTATTTGAGATTAATACGCTATTACCACTTACCCTCAAAGATTTACACAAACAGTATGTAAGCTCCTCTCAAAAACTTGCCAAGTTACCATTTTTTTTACTCCTAGCTGAGATCAATCACGGTGTTCTACAAATAAAGTAACGATGACTGGAAACCAGCTATTTACAGACACAGTTGAAGCACGGGGTAGGTCCATGTATTTTGTAGATTAGGATTTAAGACTCACAGCAATATGAAATTTGTCTACATTGCGTGTGTTGCAGCACTAACATATGGCGATGTTTTGACTTAAGAGTTGAGCTTGACTTCTTCCAAGCTGTTAACTTTCATCTTGCTGTTGTAGTTCTACAGAACGAGACATCAGAACACGAAGAAACCAAACCTTCCTTTCAAACACCAGACCGAATCTTGCAGAGTCTGGCACCAGGGTCCTGGACAGAAAGACCTTCTCTCCTGCTATTGAGCAGAGTTTGTGTATCGGACAGATTTCACAAGTAATGCGCAGGTGAAGGGACGGTAAAACAAGGGTGACGCCAGACATGACGTTATTCTTGCCCCAAACCCAGCGGTGCGCCGACGCGTATTTCGGGAGACCGCGGCAAGCTGTGGGGAAGGGCCCTCCGCTGCGCACCGCCCGCCTCACCTCCCGGGCCGGGGCCGACACCGCGGCGCGCCCGTCTTCCCGCGGGAGGCCAACAGCCCCCGTGTCACCTCCCGTGTCACCTCCCGGCCCCCACCCGCCCGGTCCCCCCACGTCCGGCGGGTCGCGCCTCGCTCCTCCGCGCCCCAGCGCGCAGCTACAGCGGCCGCACTCCCGCGCAGCGGCGGAACCGGGCCGAGCCGCCTCCGCCCGCCCTGCGTTCCGGGGGCAGAAAGCGCCCGGGGCCGCCGCCGTTTCCTCTGCCGCCGCGGCCCGGGGCAGCCCGCCCAGGGGACGCAGCGCCCGCCGAGGGCCCGGCCAGGGGCAGGGCAGCGCAACACCGGGAGGACGAGGAGAAGGAGAGCGGGCTCGGAGCGGCGCCGCGGGGAGGCCCAGCGGGACGGGGCCCCGCGAAACACGGCGCTGGGGCGGGGGGCGCGGGGGCCGAGGCGGCCCCGCACCGCGGTCACGTGCAGCGCCGAGGCGCGCAGCCCCGCCCCGCCCCCCGTGCGGGCTGTGCGCGCGCCCCGCACCGCCCCGCCCCCGGCTGGTCCCGCCTCGGCCAATGAGGCGGCGGCGGCGGTTAACCCCTGCGGGGCGGCGCGGCGCGGGCGGAGCGGAGCAGGAAGCGCCGAGGGAAGGAGGCCGGGAGGGCTGGGAGGCCGCCGCCGCGCTGAGGAGGAGGAGAAGGAAGAGGAGGAGGAGGGGGGCGGCTGGGAGCCCGGCCGCTGCCGCCGCCGCCTCTTCCTTCCGCCCGCTGCGGGGAGCGAGGCGCGCGGGAGGCACCTGTCACAGACGCCAGGGCGAGCGCGGCGTCCTCCCCGGTGAGGAGGCGGCGGCGGCAGGAGAGGCCCGGCACGGCGCGGCGGCAGCCTCGGCGGGGCTGGCTGGGGGACGGCTGCGGAGATGATGCCGGTGAGTGGAAAGGGGTTGAGTTCGCGTCGTCGCCTTCCCGGCCCGGCGCCGCCGTGCCGGGCGGTGGGACGCCTTGCCTTTTCCTGCGGAGCTGGCGGCGGCGGATGGAGTGCGCGGCGCCGCCGTCATCCCCGCCCGTGCCCCGGCCAGCCGGGGCAGAGGGCGACGGTGCTTGCGGAGACGCCGTCGGGCTCCGCGCCGGGGGTGGGGCTGCGGGTCGCCGCCGTCCCTGGCTTCTGGGGGGGGGACACGACCTCCTCTCGCAGCCCTCCTCCGCGCGGGGCTGCCGTCCCCCTCCGGCCGTGACAGGTCGAGGGCCGCGTCCCGCCGGGCTGTGCCCTCGCCTCCGCCTGACGGGGCTCCTTCCCCGGCCCCCGGCGCCCTCTCGCGCCCGCGGCAGTTTCGGCGGGGGGCAGCGGCCAGCGCGGGTTTCGCCGCCGTCCGAGTATCGGCCGGCGAGGCCCAATGTGACGCGTGGGTGGGTGTGCGGGGTGTGTGTGTGTGTTTGTTTGTTTGTTTGGGTTTTTCCCTTCCAAGCGCGGATTTTTCGCCGCCCGGATGTGGGGAACAGTCAAGCAGTCCCGGGGCAGGCGGCTCCGGCCCTTCGGCCGGTTGTGGGGCGAGTGCAGGCGGCAGCTTCATTCCGGCCTCGCCACCTCAGAGGGGAAGGCGGTCTGGTCTCCCTCCTCGGTTTCTGCCACCTCTTTTGTGAAACCGTCTCTTATTTATCGAAGATAAAACCTTTCGTTTTCCTGCAAACAACCTTGATTGTCTTCTGTGACAGAATCTCTCTGTTTCCTTCCCCGCTCTTTCCCTCCCCCTTTCTCTGGGGGCTGATGCAGTGGTCAGAAGAGAGTTGTTCTTGATGACTGTTCGTTTTATGACAGGATTCTCCGAGACTGAGTAATAAGCAATTACATTCTTTTTGTTCATTTCTTTTAAACTCTATTTGATCTCAAATGTGGGTTTATGAGATGCTCTATGTAGGGGAGTATCTCCCATGTTTTCTCTAATTCCTGTGGAATTGAGCTTTTTATTTACAGTTCCTCTGCAGTGTTTGCAACCGAAGTGCTGCAGCAGAATGCTTCTCGGAGAGAATATTAAAGACATCTTTTACAAAATTTTATCGCTCTAACTTTGTTTCATGACTGACAGGAGGAAACTAGATGTAAAATTTCAGATTGAAGAGTACAGGTAGCGTTTAAAAACCAGAAATTGTAACAAGCTTTTTAACATGGTGTGCTCTTTAACTTCCAACTGCTAGGTACCAACATGTTCTGTTGATACCGTATAAGAATTTCACTCTACTAGGCACACCGGAAACTAGCAACAAAGTTCATTGAGTTACAGACTTATTCCATAAACATACGGATTTTAGCTTGTAAAAACAAAACCAAGGTGACTGTCCGCTTTTTCAGCTTCCATCGCAACAGAGGTCATGCTTTACATTCATAAAATTCTTATTGAAAACCCAGCATGCCAATGACAGGCAAAGTCAGAAGAAATGTATTTACTTCCCATTACTAACCCACATATGGGTTTCAGGCTAATGTCATAACTTCCGTAGTGCAGTGACTGACTTTTAATAAAAATTATTTTTTTCCCTATTTGAACATTTCTGCCAGTGTGTTACCGTCATGCTTGTTTAAATGTAGCAATTTGTGCTTATTGTAAGGTGTTACAAGATTCAGACTTTTTATGGTTTTGAAACACACTTCAAAGCATTTTTAATACTGACGGCTGAGTTTTAATAAAAAGAAAGTACCTTGCTACAGTAGTAGTAATGCTGCAGATTAGAGTTTACTGAGTCTGAATCCTAAATTAATAAGTATTTTACTTTTCTGAAGAGCTTTTACATGCTGTTATGGACAGTCTAACATAAGGTACTCAGAAATACGTGTATTTAAATGGACACTGTGACAGTGCCTTTAGTCTTCTAGTTTCTCATCCCAGCTATTTTAGTTCTGGACTGTAAGGATGAAAAAAACCAACCCCATTTACTGGAATAATCAACATGTAATATCAATAAAAATGTGAACATATGGTTGTCGAACAAAACCAAATCTTTTGGGTTTTTTTACTTGCGGTTTTGTATTCTGAAAAGGGAAAAGCTAGTGATCTAACTTGTTATGTGATAGAATTCCTTGAATTCATATTCATAGAAGCTTTTTTCCTCCCCGATCCTGTTTTGTTTTTATAATTAACAAAAGTATATGATGGCAAGAGGAGAGACTTTAATACTACTAGACTTGAACTGTTCTAACAAGTGGGTATCACTACAGTTTTGTGTCAACGATTAGTTTGATAACATTTCATTTTAGTTTCTTCTGACTTGTATTTATTAGACTTGAAGTAATTGATTGAAGCTATTTTTGGATTGGTAATTTTCTTACATTCTGTACAACCATTTTTAAAAATGAAGTCGTACCTGAAGCATAGAAAATGTAACAATCTGTCGTCTTTTCCTGTATTTTGCCAGTGGTGATCCCCTCCCCCCCCCCCCCCCCCCGGAGAACAGGGTTACTTCTGAGAGGTTTTTATCCATTCCCATTTCTTTTGTGACCTCCCTCCCTGTTCTTCAGCATCCTTTCCATATAAGTTTATATTGCTTATTCTACTTTATTTTTGAAAAATATAGAAATAACTATATTCTAGGTCCTGAACACAGTTGGGCTTCAGGAAACAATAATGATGTGGACTGCACTTTTCTCACCCATTGTTTTTTGCTTTGCTGACAAGGCACATCCATCATAAACTCTTTCACTGCCTTCAGGACATAAGTGCTATGTGTATGATGAGTTTATGATGCTACACTGAATATCACCTCTACTAAGGAACTTTTAAGTATGCCTTGAATATAGTGATGTGTTTTTTTCAGGGAAAAAAAAGGTTAGTGTTTATTGCATTCTTAGAATAAAACATGCAAAGCCAGAACTATGTGATAACCTTTCAAACATGAAATATTTTGGGTTAAAACAGTCACAGTTGTATTTTGTTTGCAAAAATAGTGTGGATGTAGCTTCTCTTTCAGCCACATAATCTATAACCTGTTTGGAGGAGCCTAATTATCTTTTTTTTTTACCCCTTTTAAAAAAATTTTATTCTGCCCCAGTAGGGTTTTTTTTGGTGAAACTTCAGATTTTGTTTCTGAAAGAGTCTTGGAAATTTTTCCTCATAGAACGCAATTAATGCTTTTTCTTCTTGGATGATTCCAAAATTGCCCCTGCTGACGAGTATTAGCCATATTCCTCAGACAGCTGAGTGCAGACAATAAAAAGCCACTTATGAGGAGCACTGTTTTCCTACTTAAGAAGAGAAACAGTGGAAAAAGGAATTGCTACAGTTTAGAAGTATATAACACTTACTATTTTTACCTAAATTTTGAGTATCATTCCTTTACAGCATATGTGAGGTAACAAATCATGCCAAAGGCGTAGAACTACACAGTCTGTACATCATAAGTAAAGTGGTAAGAGAGGTGATGGTGGATGCTGTGTAAGAAATTGTGATGGACTGAATCTCTTAGGAGTAGTAGTTAGTATTGCATATTCCCCTACCATATATTGGTGCAGAGTTTTTCTGGTTTTGCCTTTAACTTAATTGGGAGAAATTAATATCATTGAGGTTGCAGCCAGCATTCACATTTTTGAGCACATTTAGGAGGAACCTCGTGAGACTTTGTGCGAGGCTTAGAGTCAAAGCCTTGTTGGATGCATCTATTTTTATGTGTAGGATCTGGTCATTGTGCTTGTTGTTTTAATAGAAGTGAGAGTGAAAAGTTTGGAGAGTGTTTATTGATTTTTATTTTGTCTAGTTAATTTTGTATTTTGTGTGACGCTGCAACTCTTCTCCAAAGATGACCATGACTGATGCATATTTTATGTTAGACTAGACAATATACAAGTGGATCTCGAGTATTACAGTGTGCATTAATATCTTAATTGCTACATGTGTTCCTGACCTATTGAAGGCAGATAATATGACTGATAAAACACAAAGCAAAGATGGGTATCTGCAGCAGTTATTTTTGAATTAAGCTATCTGCCAGGTGAATTAAGGAAAACTGGTTTTTTGTTGGGTTTACATTTCTTAAAAAGTCTAAAGTGGGCACTGCTTATTCCTAATTTAAAACCAAAATATTTTCAAATCAGTGTACACTGTTCTCTTCCCTTAGGAAGGTCTCTACTAATACAATTCTACATTGTAAAAGTCTAAAGGACGATGTGTCACTTTAATACAATTAAATTAATGTTAGGAATTTTCAGTGATGTTGAGACAAAATATATTGCAAATAATTCAGAGCTGTATGGTTATCAGCAATACTGATATCATCCTTGTTTGCTGAATAAATCTGAACTGACTGTAGAGAATAATTTGCAAGTTTATCAGCCATTATTAATGGAGTTATTTATTGCAGCAAAGCTTAAAGGCCATTTTGTGTTTTTTTGGATCATGTCACTAATTTTTTAGGATGACAGAATATGGCCTACTCTGTGGTAAAAGTAAGTTCTTCATCTTTACCATGTCAACAAAAAGTACTATTCATAGGCTACTCTGATAATAGAATATTTAAACATTTAATAGATACATGTGGATTTTAATGAAACATATCAGAAAATTTTGAGGGAAAGGATACTGTCTATTAGTTTCTCCTCATATATTAATATAGATGAGATTGTTGCCCATGCAGACTTCAAAGAGAATAGGTATTTGACAACAAAATTCCATTCCACCAGATGGAGTTACATTAATGTCAACAAATTCAAGTCTGATGTGAAATATATTGTTTAAAAAAAAGTATTATTTATATTAGTAAATATAAATAATATTTATTTCTATTTACTACGGTGGAATAGCCCCCATTATGCAAAGAGTTGTCCACACATAGAGTAAAGATAGTGCCTTTTTTGAAGTATTTGTAGTCTACTGCTTGGTATTAAAGTCAAAGTTCACATTTATTATCTTTTTAAACATTCAGGCGTTTTTAGATCTAATTATTTTTTCCTTATAAGCTGGACGCATCTTCAAAAATAAAAAATAATTGTTGAGAATAGAGGTTTGAAGAAGCAAACAAATTATTGCCTAATTGGGGGGTGGGGGGAGGGTGCCTTGCTCCCTTTCCACCATGACTCACTGTTTGAATTTACAAGTCTTATGTATTTGTCTAAATTAAAAGCTTAGTATTACCATACATTAATTACTAGCACAGGATAGCACAAAATACTTCAACTCAAACTGAATATGCTAGCCTGGGATATAGGAGATCATTCCTGGGCTTGTGTTAGACCCCAAGAAAGTGAGATTTTTTTTATTTTTTTTTTTAATTAAATTGGAAAATGATGTTGTTAGGTGATTTCAAATGCCTTTAAAGTATTTCTTCACTTATGAACAGCTTTTCTGCCAGTCTCGAATCTTTTGTCTCACTGGTTCTTAAATTATAGTATTTTGAAGTAAATAAATATTGCACAATAGTAATTTTAACACTCCAGGTTGGTACATTTTTCTGGTAGTTTGGAAATCTGCCATTAGAATCAATTAAACTTGGAAGCATGTAATAATCTCTAATGTATTAAGCAATATATCCATGGAATGTACTCAATGTTTTGAGCTTCTGAAGGCAATTTTTTTATGACAATAATAAAATTATATTGTGCAATAATAGATACCATCCTTCAGAAGTAGATTTCTGCATCAAAAGCAACAATGCTACGAAGAGGACAAAGCGTAAATTCTATAGTAAGTCGAAGGACAAGCAAGAATATGAACTGCTTAGTGGAGTATTGTTTTGAACATCAATTTTCAGTCACTTTACATATGTTTTAGGTCACTTCATTTTCTTAAATCTTACTTAGAAACAAGCACGTGTAATCTTGCTTGTATTGTAGAGTGCAGGTTTATCACTGTGGTGCAGTAGGATGTTGGAGCAACTGAATTCCTTTCAGGGTTGAGGTTTCACAATAGAGATGAGCTGGGTTAACCATTTCCTGTGGCCGGTGGAAGAGGCTGTTTCCTCTTCCTTGCTGCTCATTCCCACCATTTGCTTTGAATGGAATGTGCTTGTCTCTGTAAACGGATCCAGGTCACTAAAAATGTAAAAAATAGTTGTATCCAAAGAATGCTGAAAAAGATCTATGTACACACACATTTATTTATATATAGGTGTACTTTGCCAGGCTAGTGCATTGTATCAGCTTACATTGTGACTATTGCATTGTCTGTGTTGGTACAGGAGGGAGCAGACTGCTTGGCTGAGACTGGTTACAGAGAAGGGGATAGGGAAGCGGAATCTTTCTCTTTCAGTATTTTTGTTTATTCAGTTTAGTTTATTGTGGAGCTGTACCCCAGGTGATGTATTTTGAATTTTGCTCTCTGGCTGTTTAGCAGGTGAGTAGACCAGTGAAATGAAACTAAAGATCTCTGCAGTGCAGTAACATTGTTACTTTAGAGATAAGTTATGGTTTCACCTGTTTTCACATCTTTATTGGGTATCCAGTAACACTTTACATTTTTCTTGAAACAGGAGGAAGTGAGGAATATTGGGGTTTTTTGGTAAAACATGCGGTCTTTGAGGAAATAATGAGAAACAAATACAAAGTTGTGACAAAAAAAAAAAAGGAAAACCAATAAAACTTCGGTGGCAGTTGCTAGTCTGCTGTAATTTTTTTCCCCCCACTTTGAAGTATTGCATTCCTTCTGATTTCTGCCCATTATTTCCTTATCCTCTTAAGATTCACAGTGTAATTTAGCCTAGTTCTTCAGTAATGGAAGTACAATTAAGATTTTTTTACTTTCCGATTCATTGCTTTGCTTAGCAGCAGAGTTCTATTTATGTGTGAGGAGACTATAGCTGTAAAACTATTTTATTTAAGGAATTCTAAGTTCAGCAGGAAGCAATCTAATCTGAACTTGCGTATGTTGCAGACACTGTGTTTATGTATCTTTATGTCTAAATTTGACAAAAGGATTTCAGCTTTCACATGACTAAACTATTGTTTATAAATTGAGAATGGGGGAAACTGAGGCTTCAGTTTTGTGTAGGTGAGATTGATGTAACTGCAGGGGCTGCTGTAGTCCTGCTTCCCTCTCTTGTATTAGCTCTGGTATTTATTTGATTCTGTGCTGAGCTGTTTCAGTATGCAAACTCAGCAGGAAGTTGTTTGCTTTTTTTTTTTCCCTTTTTTTTGTTGTTGTTGTTTTTTGTCCCCCTCCAGGATACTCTTCTGCCAGCTGAGCACACTGAAACCACTCTGTGCAGGGTCAGATAAGCACTGGAACCGGCTCAAGAAAGGGCAGAAATGCGTAGATTGCAGGAAGAATGTAATCAGTTTTATCAGTTTAGGTTTCAGATTTTTCAGCCTGAAACAACTCCATGGTGGTGAACGAATACAGTGAGATATACCTAGATGACTTCACTATGTAATCCTTATCCCAAGTGGCAAGAAGAGTAACTTCCCTGCTCTCTGAAATCAAAACAAGAAAACAGCACAGTGCTCAAGGTCTCTGCTGGGCTGATCTAAGAGAATTTCCCCAGTCCCAAATCTCATGGGTTGACCCTATGGACATAAGCACAGTGCATTCCTTGACTAGCATCCGAATTAATTCTGTGTTCTGCTCTCCTGGGAGCCAGTTTTTGACACTTCAAGACCAGCAAACCTCTCTCTTCTAAAAACCAGAATGTACCTGTCCAGACTTACTAAAGCGAATAGCTTAGAATTGTTGAGACTTACAGTATTGAATGAAAAAAGCAGTACACAGGGCTTCATTATTAATATGTGAAGAAAAGTATTGCCTGCATTGCTCTCTGATGTTTAAAGGGAAAGAAATACATTGGTTTGAGATGAGCAAAGTTTACCATAGCCATTAAGTACAGGCTGAACTGCATATAAATTTTTTTTTTTTATTTCTCATAGAAGCTAGTTTAAGTCTTAGTTTAGAATAACAGATACAGTTTAAGTTGTGGAGGCATACTTTGAATGCATGTTTGCATGAGAAAATCCTTTTCTAATCCTATTTCCTAATGCAGTTTGTCTAATTTATGATTCAAGACAGTGCTGCACCTGTTGGCATTCGTACTGCTGTTCTGGAGGTGATACTTTCAACATACTGCTGCTACTTTCAGCTTAGTTCAACGTCTTTTTTTTCTACCTCCTCCTCCTCCCATACTTACTACTTCAAAAAAACCCCGAAACAAACCAGGCTTCAGAAAATCTGGCTATCTTGTAAAATCTTAACCAGTGTGTTGGTCAAAACCTGACCCAAATCTATCCCATCTAGCCAAAGGTGGGGGTTTTCAAATTACTTAAATTCAGAACATTGTCATAACAGGTCTTTAATAAATCTCAATCACTTCATTGGAAAAGATGTAGAATAAGGAGGGGATATTTGTACATTGTTATGATATAATTGATGTCTGTAAAATGGTTGGCAGGTTGTTAGCATTTTGTAGAGAACAGGATGTGATAGCCAGAGCATATACTGTGTGATGATGTGGGCAGCACAGGAAACTAGTATCTCTAAGTTTAAACAGTTGAACTGGTGGTTACTTGCCTGAAACTCTAAGTTACATATTGACAGCTTAGCTAACTTATTACTCAGGCATCTGAGAAAGTACTAGCATCTATGATCAGACAGCCATTTCTTACAAATGCTGTAAGATAATTTACAATAACATGGGTGTGTTAGATACTTAGCTTAGTCAAATATATACTTAGAAATAGTCAAACAGGGTTCTTAGTGTTTAAAGTTGCTATTCTGATACATCAACAGAGAGGTGGTTAGATTGTCCTGCTGTGTATTTAAAACCAGCAAGTTCTTGGAATTGAAATGTTGGATAATTCTGCAGGCTAGCAAATGGGTTAATTACCATTCAGGCTCTGAACAATTGGATTGCATGTACACTTTGGGAGATTACTGAATTCTTGAAAGTGTCTTATAAAAATAAACTATGAAACTCATCTCTGTATGTAGCTTCATCTCTGCATGCAGCTCTGAATGTCTCAGCATGCCTGATGCTTAATTTCCTTATGTACTGCTTTATTGTCCCAGGTTATCTAAATTTCAGAAAATTTTAGCTGCAGGTCTGAATCATGTGGTTCTAATAGTGGAAAAAAGATTTGTAATGGTTGACCTCCTTTACACTCTTAAATCATGTCAGGATCAATGCAATTATTTTAAAACCGTATCACATGGATTGGTGTCTATTCTAGCCGATGTCAGTTGGAAATCTTTTCAGTCCTTTTTTTGAATAGCTTCTTGGTGCATTAACAGTGCAGTACATTTACCATTTTATTGTCATTTATCACCACTTCAGCAAAAGCTTGTTGGATATGGGAATATGCTATAAAAATCCAAGCTTTACATTGAAACAAATCAGTTTCAAGTCTCCTACTTGCAGTCTTCCCCCCTGCCAAATTCCTGACTGCACCACTTTTTTTTCTTTTTTTTTTTTTTTCCCAGAGGGTGGAGAGCTGTAGTATTTGTTTTTGTAGTACTGATAGGAGTAAGGTGGTGAAGGAGGTTTAAATCAGTTTAAACTCTTGAATTATAAACTGCTCTGTTTACCCTAGTGTGATTTTTGGAGTTCAACTCAAATACTTACACTAGAATAATTTAATTTATGTATCAACTACTGTGCTTTTGCTTATTTTTAGCTAAACATAAAGAACTTTTGAATTTGATTCACTTGTGCATTTACCAACCTTTAGACTACTTTGATATCCTTATAGTGGATTTTTTGTATTTATGGTATAAAATTTTAGTCTGAAAAAACACTTTAAGGGACATAAAAGACATGATAAATCAGAGGATTTACTATACAGTGTTTCTAATATGGTATTTTTGTGTTTCTGGGTGTTTTATAAATGCAGCCTAACAAATCTTTGTGATTTGAGTCTTCAGCACATTACTGGATTAGCCCCATTTACTGCTGCTCCCTTCCCCCAGTCATCTGAAGCTACCAAAAATGCTCAGTTTGGTCTCTGAGATCTGAAGAACTGAGAAGCCTTGGCATAAAATTACAAGAAAGCTTGTTCTGGAGTGTGCATGTACTTGCCTGTAGCTTTTCAGAAGCAGGAAAAAGCTTTTGGTCAGCTTTTTCTTACTGTCTCACACATGATATATTTTTCAAGCAGTGAGCCTCTTTTCTCCCAGTGCTCAGGGATGAGAGCATTCTGATTGTGTCTGAATTTCTTTAGAAACCTTTTGTCTTCCTTTCCCCACCTGAAGTGGTGACCAAAGTCATCCTTCTTAAGTACTGCAGTTTTCTTGTGAGAAAAGATGTCTTCAAATATGTGAAAGAACGCAAAAATGTGGATGTAGTTGTGTAGCTGTGTATGTTTTTGATTATTAGCGTCTGTAGTGGTACTGGAATAAACACTCTGATATGCTGGGGATTTGGGGATGCTACTGTGTTTCTAACATCATTTGGACAGCAGTTGGTAAAATCCCTTCTGTACATCCCAGCCCTGCCCCCCACCCCACACCTCCCTGCAAAAGAGCATGCTAAACACAATTTCTGTTTGAATGTATGTATTTGACATGTTTAAATCAAATTCTTTTTCACTTTTATTTTCTTTATCCTTTGATTGGAAAAAGGAAACACGCTCGCCATGAATCATACTCTGCATAGGTTACCAAGCATAGTTACTACAATTTGATGGAACATCACTTGTTTACCTCAGTAAAATAGATTTAAGAAAACTTAGTTGCCAGTGGACAATTAAGGTGGAAGTGCTAAGTAAACCTAGGTATCTGTCTCGTTAACTATTATTAATTTACAGTGACCTGTGAAAAATTTGATGGGTAGTTGTTTTTTGTTTACTTTTCCCAGTATGATCCATGGATTTTTGATTGATCCTGCTAGAGAAACTGAAAGAGAATGTACAAAAAGCAAACAAGCTTTTTTTTGTACTCTATCTGGTCTGCAAATTATAACAAGTTAATTTTCATCTGGAAGTAATCTTAAGGTGTCTGTTTAAATTAATTTTCCACAAATGTGGAAAAGCTTATATTAGAGGGCCTCTGTGCAATGGTGCACATTTGTACTTAAGCATGTTCAAAATAATTAAATTGTACATTTGCATATTAGGCATTTACAATATACAGCAGGAGGAAATAAGTGAAAATAGTGACAGGGCAAGATAGAGTGGCAAAGTGGAACAAAAGTTATTAAAACAAATAAGCCTTAATTTAAAGTTAGTGGTATCCTGCATGCAGTGTTGTATTTTATTTCTTCTGAACCCTTGCTTTTCTTTATACTTGTCCATTACTTCTCTGTGTGTTCTTAGTTGCTCACATCCACCTATTTTAATCTTTGTAATTTTATGTTAAGTAATTTTTCCATTTTTTGTAGATATTTCATGTAAAGTTGTGTACATTTTAGGGAATTACACTTTCATTTTTACTTTATATTCTTTTTCCTACATCTTTCCATGTGGTTTTCAGAGGTCATGAGTGTCTTTATGTTAAAATGCTTTAGTAGGATCATAGACTGCATTTACTTTCCTACTGAGTTATTTACATAGTCTGCAGATCTGTAGGTTTGCTAAATGTGAGCTTTGTCACACAGGGCAAGCCCTCTTTGATCTTACGTGGGTTTTATGTTTAATATAGGATCATAACTTCTGTCTATGAAATACTGCATGTACCTTACCTCCTTCATTTAGAAAGTTCAAAACCTCTTTAAGTTTTTGGGAGGAAAATCCCCTTGTTTCTTTATTTTAGAATTTTGAGGCTGGTAGTATATTAAGCAACCAGAGGTTGTGGTATCCTTATCTCTATATCCTAGATTTATATTTACCCACCTAACAGTAACAGTTAGCAATCAGGCAGCCAAATAAATGCACTGAATCAGATACTCAATATGGAGACAATACATCTACGGACTATATGAGAGAAAGGAAGGGACTACACTCTGCTTCTATTGGTTTTATTATTTATCCGATTTAACAAACTACACACAGGTGTTTTCAGTTATTTCAGAAGGGAGGATGACAGGATAAAAGGGAGGTTCAGTGACATGTATGTTTATTTTAGTTCATATTCTTCTCTTGGAAGGACCCAGTTATCCAGTGGGGGTGGCAGGCTTTAGTTTAGGACCCTCCCGCATACTCCTGGTCTGAATGTGTATGTAATGCCTTTCTGTTGCGAGTAAGGCTTTTATAAGTTTTAGGGGTTTGTTTAGAAGAATTCAGCCAGGAGCCATAGTTCAAAGAGTGGCACAAGATGTATTAATATAGGCCCAGCTTTTCCTATCAAATATTTATTCATGTGATAGAGTTTGTTTTTCTGGCAGATAAAGATACAATCTGGATTTGGAGAACAACCAGATGAGATTTTTTCCATCCTTTCAAAAGCAAAACAACCCTTCCCTTTTAAGAAACATCCTCCAGTTTCTCGTTTATTTAAAATATTCTCAGTTGCTAACAGGTTAATTTTTTTAAATTGCAGCATTTTATAAGCCTGAAATGATTCTACCAATTATATTTTCCATAAACATCTCAATGTGATACATGTTTGCTGAGGAGGAAGGAATACTGCATGGGATCAGAATGTTTTTGTTACTGACAAAATGCATTAAGGGAGGACAGTACTATTTCTGAATGTTGAAGCAGGCTTAATATGGTATCTTAGTAGCTTTTCCTTCTCTGCTGCTGCTTTTAAGGAAGGGTAACGTAACAATTCTTTGGCTTGTAATTTAAGTTGAGAACCCCTTACTTTTCCCTTCCTGCAGTTAACGTGTAAGGTGCTACACAGAAAATGTAGCTCATAGCTCTGTTTTGAGAGAGATGGGTTCTGTTGATCTTTCATAGTATGGTTTGGATTTTTTTGTTTTTTGTTTCTTTTTACCCCCTTTGGTCACTTGCTCACTCTTTCTCTCCATTTTCTGAATAAAGGGAATGGATCAGGCTGGAGGATATGCTTTGCTCCTGCAAGCGTAGAGTAAGAGCTAAATGCACTGTTAGGTGCCATCTCTCTGTCTGTTCCCCACTCTGGATCCTGTATCGTGTTGACAGGATTGATGATAAGCATTCAGTGTCCCTTGACATGAAGAGGCAATCAGAAACATAGTTTACCGTTTTATATTCTCTGCTGCTTGAATTACATCCAGCAAGAAGACAGACTTTGCCAAGAATGGAGTAGTGCCTCAACTACAGTATTTTTAGACATAAATACATGGTGGATTTGTTGTTGCTGTTTGTTTTGTTTTTAAGCTGGTTGGTCTTTTTCAAACATCTTCCTAATTTAAGAAAATGTGTCATGGAAATGTCTTTTGATAGTTGTTAGGATCATTTGCTCTTGAAACTTCTGCTCGTGTCACTGCCCCCTTCAACAGGAAAATCACTTTTGTCTCTTTTGCGACAGTCAGAGCCTTATCTGTAAATTTATTTAAGATGAATACTTACTGTTTGTCATTATTATAGTAGCAAACAAAGATTACTGTTGCACAATGAAAGGGTAGCAGAACTCCCTTACTGCAACCTTGCCTAATTAGGTGAAACTTGATCTAGCCTATCTTGTTCCTGTCACAACTGTGGCCTGTCTTGTTTCTTTAGAACATCTTATCACTGCTCGTCATTACTGCTTGAATTCATATGCCAGTAGACCAAAAATACTCCATTTAAGTAGTTTTTTCACTGTAGTTGTTGCACAGAAGCTGTTCTTAGGTTTTAGCTCTACACAATATTTTTATATTCACTGCTATCTACAACTATCCACATGAAGAATATTTTAAGGATGGTCCTTCAGAATATTATAAAAACATCAAAAGAGAAATCTTGGCTACCAGAAAAGACTGGACTTAACTCTAAAAACTGGACAAGGGACAGAATTATGAAAAAGAAGGTGGGATTACGTTGCTTTTTGTTTATTTGCTGTAAAATTAAGCATTTTGGGATTTCTTTCTGTAAAACCAAACGATATATCCTTATGATGGGTTAGAGTGGCATGCATGGGATTTTGACTTGAAGATCAGAGATTATTGCCTTATATGGGTTTCTTCTGTATATGAAATGTCTGAAATTTTTAATTTTACTTTGCATAAGTAATTTGATTTTTAAAAAAATTATTATTTGTTGTTGTTTTTTGATTTGGACAAGGTGGAGATCTGAGAGTAAACCAGAACAACTTTTAATTTTAAAATCTGCCATTTAAAAACTAAAGAAATGCACTGGAAAGAGTTATTTTCTATTATGTGCAATTTCCTCTCAGATGGAAGGAAAACTCTGCAGACTGCCTGTTGAATCCCAAAGGATGTATTCACTCTTCACTTTCTATATTTTTGCCAAGCCAGATAACATTACATCTAAGATTGAAGCAATGCACTAAACAATCAGTACTTTGTTAATACTTTCTGCTCAGTGGGAGAAAGCTGTGGCAGTCCCTTCTTCTTTCACTCTATTGAAAATGAAAGAGTAGTTCTGATTCCAGTTGCAACATTACGTATGAGTGTGTGTCCAGTAGATTTCATAAAAGTTGTTCCTCGTTTGTAAAATGAAAAGGTGATGTTCAGTGCTGCAAATCACCTTTATTAATTGACAAAAAGCACAATGTCTTTAGTAAAAATATGATGTTAATTGGTTGTTTTTGTGGGTTTGCCTTTTTGTTGGTTTTTGTGTTTTGTTGAAAAGTTGTAAATGAAAAGACACAAATGTCTGTCTTTGTATCCTATACTTTTTTGATGAGGTTATTTTCAGTGCAGTAGGTAGGTCAGGCTTTTCTGGAATTCAGTGGATGTTGGATGACTTTGCTGTAGCTGTTGACAAGGTCAAACACAAGACTGTAGAAACATCAGCACCTCCCTTTCCTTAGCCTTGGCCAAAATATTTTTAATAATTTGAGAACACGCAGTTCTGTGATACAGATTTTGTGGGACATTTTTGTTGCGTGTGGATTTTGCAGATTAAGTTGTCTTTCAGGAAAATGAACACAAAACCTCATGCTTAACCCTGCTCTTCAGCTTTGCCTTGTGTTGTCAGAATGAGCTTTCTTTCGAAATAAATTACAATATTGCTAATCCCAATATGCAAAAACCTTGAGCAGGACTTCTTCCCATATCTCCCACCCAAAAGAAGTGAAATACTCGATTTTTTGTTATCTGTCATCTAGTTCTTGAGGTTTTTGAGCAGTATCCTGTTTTGTAAGGTTTGGGGATTTAGAGGGGTTTTTTGGGGGGGATGTGTGTGGTTTTTTTGGTTTGGTGGTTTGTTCATGTTTTTTAAGCCTTTACTTTTGGTGAATATGACTTTTTTTTTTTCTTACTGGAAAGCTGAGATTCTTATGTAATAAAATGATCTCTGAAGCTGAGTCATCTTAGATTCATTTAGTTTTGTTTTTAATTTATTGTTAGTTCACCAGAGTTTACCGCAAATTTTGCAGCACTACAGTTGCATTGTTCTTCAGCAACATGTCTTCTGTAATGATTTGGAAGGTAAAATATTTGTTAGTATTTTTTAACATATTATTCATATCTCATCAGCTGTTGAAATGAAATGGGCAGTTAATGTTTTAGGACTGTTGTTTCAAGCTTGTCATGCATTCGATGTATGACATGCTGGTTACCTTGACAGATATTTAGACCTCTGAACGTTAGCACAAAGCTCTCTTTGTGGTCTTGTATGATGAGATGTGGTTGTAATGCCACAGTGATTCCTTCTTTCTTTTCCTTGGGGGCCATGGGTCTTCATCTGACCCTTTTCTGGGCTTCCCCACTTAACTTTGAATCATTTGGTTTGGGGGACCCTGGGTTGAAAATGTGAAGAATAGCAGAAATGTGGACATCATGTTTATATTTTATCAAAATAGAGCTGTTGGATATTATGGATAAAAGGACTTCAGCAAAGATGACTGTACCAATGTAGCTATTATTTTGATCTGGAATCTTCCTGTCCCCTGAACTTGTGACTTTTCCCATGTATTACTTGTGTTCCATGCATTTGGAAATGCAGTGTCTGCTTCAGTTTTCTAAAAAGAGTTTCTCAAGAATCCATTGTTTAAGGAATTAACATATTAATAGGGTTAAACAGCTACTAAAATATTTAGTTATAGCAGGGGTATTTGCTAGTTTCTTAAATAGATTAGCAATTTCTTTTCCTTTTATTAAATAATAATCAACACAAAATTGATGTGCCTGCTGATTTTTGATTGTTTTTCAAGGTGCTTTAGATAAATCTCATTGAATTTAGGCAGGCGATACTAGATGAGGTTTGTCATCCTAAGATTCACAGAAAAAATATTCTAAAAGATAAAAAAGGGTATCCTTAATGAAGCCAGCAAGTGTCAGAAGACTCTGAGTTCTCCAGAGCTGCTTGAAGATCAGTCTTCTATTCTTGATAGACAGCAAAGATTCATTTGCAACAGCCCTATAACAAATCAAAGAATACTAATTTGCATGGTGAGAATACTTAACTTTTAGGTACTAAGTTGTCATGAACCTTGTAAGGGGGTTAGGAAATCTGGCATCAACTGATTAGAGCAGAGTGTCTTTCAAGAAGAGTCTCCAACTTCCACCTTATAATAATAGTTGTGTATATCATCAAAGATAATGTATGGTTGACAGTCTTTTAAACCGTGTAACAAAACAAAATTTCAAAGCCGTCTTCTGGAAAGCATAAAAATCTCTCAGTTTGTAATGTCTGTTGTCTAATGGAGAAATATGTTGCGCAAGAACTGTTGGTGTACCTAGAATTATCCCTGCATTCTAAAGTCTCTTACATGGTAACTAGTGTCTTGACAGCCCTTTGGTAGAAATATTTGCGTCAAGGAGCAACAACAAGATCTCTTGCTGTTTCTCCAGATGTAGCAATTCAGGAATCAAGCCAACAAATATTACGATGCAGGGATGTTGAACTCTTTCTGTAGCAATTGCCAAATTACATTTTCCACTAGGAAACATCACAAGAGGCATGTTTTACAGATTTCTCTAACTTCAGGCTGTGTTGCTTTAGCTAATGACATTAAATATTGCACTTGGACAGATTTCCTTTCAAATTAATAGTTTTGTTTGTAATGCAGCCTCTTTTATTCTTTTAACTTGTCCCTTCTCAGCTATACCCATTTTCCCTTCTGTAGCCATGTTTACCTCCCATCTATTATATTAATTTATCCAAATCTCAGCTCATGCTTGCTTTTAACTGACCTATCTGAATCTAAAGGAAGGCATTCCAATGTTGTGACAAACAACAAACAGCTTCTATAATGTCTGGAGAGCTGGCACTGTTTTAGTCCCATGGATTGACTGTGACTTCTAATATAACAAAGTGTAGTATAAAATCTGATAGAGGGTTATAATGCCTAAATTATTGTGTCGCTCTTCAGTCTTAGGCAGATGCTGTAAACTTAATGTTTGTTAGGACAGTTGTTTTTTTGGCCCTACTCATATCTTGCTCCTCACAGCCTGCAGAACACCCATTCAAGTCTGTGGGTTGCTTGTGTTTACACAAGTGAACTTTTAGTTGCTCTTGTTTTCATTAGGTATTGTGTTGCTAGATTTCTGGAAGTCTTTGAATTAACTACTACAATACCTTTCATTTAATAATCTGTGTATCTGTGTTGCTTGATAGATATGTTGAACATATTTAAATATGTGATGATAGTTGCAGTTTCCTTCCTGCAGCAAAAATACTGGCTTATTTCTCTGCCCTACAAAGAGCCTGCCACTGAAAAGTAAGAGGCTACAAATTCCCGATCTACAGTTGATGCTGTAGCTTTTTATCTTCCAGTAAGAAAGAGCAAGAAAGTGTCATATGTATCCCTTCAGTAAATAAATATTGAGTAAGTGTAGGTTTTTGAAATAGTTTGAATCCTATTGAACACCTGCTGTAAATGAAAGCTCATTTACTGAAGAAGGCAAAGGCAAAAGTCCTGAGAGGAAATGTCTGTGGTTTTTGTCTTTTCTTTGAGCCACTGCATACATGTAAGCCTAATAAAAATGTAGGGAAAACTTGTTTAAGAATTTCTCTTAGTGCTGTGCTTCCACATTTCTTTAAGAGGAAAGGGTTTTTTTATTAAAGTGATTCCTCTGCTTTAGCAAGAGAAGTCATTTTATACCCTGTCACTAAGTCTGTTGGTACAACTACTGTCTGACAAGACTGTTTTGGTTTTTTTGCTCCTGGTTATGTTTTCTGTAGCCAAGTTGTCTTGTGCAGAGCCTGATGAAGGTGGATCTCAAGATGGATCAATTTTTCTTTCAGTGATTGCAGAATGGCAAATTAATGTGACTAGCGTACAAGTTTATGCAAAAAAAATGCTTTTGTTAGATAAGTATAAAGTACATTTAAGCAATATTAAATTTGCAGATTTGATCAAAATCGCAAATGTTGTCCAAGAATAATAGCCTGTTTGTATTTTTGAGTAACCTTATAAATGCTTATCACTAGTAAAATTTATGGTTTTGATGTTTGTTTGTAGCCCATAGCTGAATGCTATATATTTTTAGTGTCTGAGACTTGCTCGCAATTTTGTGAATTCTTTTGCAGACCATATGGAGGCAGTTGGCTTCAAATTTGAAAGTGTAGTAGGAAACATGCTATTGGTTTCACAAGTCTGCATTTTAGCAGAAAACTTTACTCGTTTTTGTATTCTTTGCAAACTGAAGTCTGTTGATTGCACTGTATTTGTGAATTGTACTAATACAGTCAAAATGCATCATTGGGCTTTAAATTTTGGCTTGAACTCAAAATTTGTACAGCTTGGATGTGGGAAGGATGTAAGGAAATGTGTTCAGACATACAGAAATTGAACGCACTTCTTTCTCACCCTGTATATGGGGAAGGGGAAAAGACAGTAAAGGAAAGAAATCTCCTGATGAAAAACACAGTAATCAATAATAAATTTGCTGTATGTCGTGATGCTCTTTAAGACTTGTAAACATACTGCAAGAAATTCTTCAACGGATCTATTTTAAAAATTAACAGCTTCATTGTGAAGGTAAATACTTATTGGAACAAGGCATGCTGGTGAATAACTTGTTTACTAGCTGGATTTTAAATGTTTTTCTAATAGAGAGAAGTGAAATGGTTTAATCTTATTACTGTTTTTCTGGGGTTTACACATAGTAATCAACATCAAATTTATTTGGGATGTTCTGAAATCTCAACAGAATAAAGAAATACTCATGACTTAATAATATATCTTTAGATGGCTTTAAACAGTTTTGTGGGTATAATTTCATAGTCTGGTTTCTTTTAAAATGTAATTGCTTAAAGCTTCACCCAATTAAGTGTAAAAATCTTAAAAGGGATAGTGTTCATACTGCAAAAAAAGTTAAAATTCTGCTTTAGTGCTTGAAATATGCAGCTAGAATTTCTACAGCTGTAGCTGATGTAATATGTCATGGCAACGATCCAGGCAAGCAAACTTAACATGAGATCATTGATAATTTGTAACTTTTTCTCTGAACATTCTACATGCAGAATTGTGCGTATTAGTATGTGTCATCACCGAAGGGATGATTTTTCATCTTTTCACATTTTGCTTGCATATCATTCTGTAATTCTTCGGTAACTGAAAAGATCATTCTTAGTCAAAGTTCATATTTGATTGATGGGGCTTTGACATTTCAATAAGATACAGTTTTGGACATTTCAATTAAAACTCTACTGTAGTAGCATCTTAAATATAAGAAGCTCCTGGGACTCCCAGGTGAGCAGAATCAAGGATGAAAGTTGTTAAAACTTCTTGGTAGATGTCAAGCTCTACTGTGCAAGAAAGATTTATGCTGAAGAAGTCTTTTCTTTGCTGATTGTTCTGGTCTTGAAGTTGTGGGCACCACTAAGTGCTCTGAAATGGCAAAGCACAAGATCATGAATGGATGTTTTGGAACTCTTTATTAGGAGAAGATACATGGTGAGAAGATAATGCCTTCCAATTCCTGTGAAATAGAGGAATGAAGTTGGTATTTCTATCAGAAATGTGTTTTGTACTTTTAAGTTCATTGTCAGCCTTTTAATAATTAACATTTTGTGTATTTGAAATGTCTGATCACTCTTCTGCTGGAAGACTCTGGTTTTTGTTGTTTCTTACCTTTACACAATGAAATTTCTAGGTTTGTTTAAAAAGACGAGTGGGGAAAATCTAATAAGACTAAACATCAGTGTGTGAATTTAGCCATATTAAATACCCATAAATAAGTATATTCTTAACTCACAATCATATACTTGATAATTCTTAAATTGGCAGAAGTTATAAACACAAAAAGATCTATTATCTACTGTATCTTTAATATCAGTTAGGTATTCCTATATCTAGATTTGGGTAATGGGAGCAATGGATATCACAAAGGGAAAAATTAATGGTTTTCATTTTCTTGTGTTTTTTTCTTAACCTTTTGTTCACTGCTTGAATGATCTTGCTTCTAATTTTTCATAGATGTGATTTTTCTAAACTACTTTGTTGTTATGGACATAAAATAGGTTATATGCAGGAAAAGTAATGATCTTCTAATCAATTTTTGCCAGGAACCCTGGTTTTGAGCAGAAACTTGATGTTTAATTAGAAAATAGTTATATGTAAAGTAAAAAGTCAGCTGAGTAATTTCCCATCTTCATCCACAGAACTCAACTATTTTTCTTTCTCTAGTTGAATATAATACTATAAGAAAATAATCTCAAACTTGTTTTAAATTCTAATGTTTCAGCATGTCCTGAAATACTGCTTGTCCAATTCCTTTCTGATAACTTAAATAATTCAAATCTCTGCAAGTAGGGTATCAGGAGATATGTACTTACATGGACTGTGTTACTATATTTACAATATTTATTGTATCAGCTGTCCGAGCTAGTAAATTAACTTTGTCATAAGGCAGTGGAGGTGGAGGTGCACAATTTATTTCTTCTCAAGCCCAAGTGTTTCAGGTCTTGGTAGCACAGGATAATAGTTAAGTAAGATATATTTCTTGTGTCCACAAAAATTACTGTTAAAGAGTATCTAATTAAAGGTATACCAGTTCTTTTTAATTCAGGATATTAGCTGAAGGTCAAAAAAGTTTTATTTTTTCAGTAAGGCTGTAGAAGAATGGTGAGGAAAAGACTTCATTCAGCTGTTGGGAGTTTTAGCTTTCTAGGCTACTTCTTAACCAAGAAAGAACGTGCTACATTGGCTGCCGTCTTATGTTTTTGTGGCAGTGGTCTAGTTTTATTTCAGTTATAAGTAATTGCATTGTAGTAGGGGAATGCAGCTGAAGTTGCAAAACTCAAGTAGGGAAGTCAAGGTGGCTTCCAGCACAGCCTGAACAAGCTCATGTAGGACAAAGGACATCAGACTAATTTGAAAGATTGTTTCTGTATGGGATGTGCATGTAAGGCATTTAGTTGTGGCCTTGTGGGATCTCTGTTGTGGTAGACAAGTTACGAATGCACCTCTGTTACACAGCTCTTGGAATCTTGGTTTGGGATCAAGTAAGAGATGAACTGGACAGTCAGAGAAGTCTAAGTAGACAAAATAATATCAGCCTGATTTTCAGCATATTGACAGCTTACTTGTGTCTAATATGTTTTGTAGCCAGAACAGCAAAGGAGGTCTTCAAGGAAAATAAGGTGCGTATAAGGCATGATGAACAACACAGAAAAAAGCATTAAAACACCTGTTTTAGAACATGCAGGGTAGAAACTGGTGTAAAGGACCAATTCGTCATCCATTTCTTGATACAGAGTGAAAAATGATAGACAAGAAGATTTCACACCACAGTGGGGATGTGAAGACCAGTGAACTGTGCTTAACAACTGATACAGAAAAGCAACATGGTCAAAGGCATAGGAATGAAGAATTATTTTTCCTGTGATAGGCATCATGACTAAAAAAGACAAACCAGTGAAAAGTTAGGAAAACTGATAAGCAAATTTCTAAACTCTGAGACCATTAGCTGGACCAGTTGTTAGGAGAAAACCTATCTGTGCCTTATATATTGTACAGGAAAACTAGAGGTAGATCTGAGACACAAGAGTGAGAAAATGATTGGTGTCAAAGATGCCTGTATTACAGATAACAGTGGTATGTTACGATGACTATGAAATCTAGGGCCTCATTGGAGAAACGTGACTAAGGACTGTGTTAAAACCATATGGAACTTGAATTGATAGCTAGACTTTCACAAAGAGATGATTGAAGATTGTCATCATTTTAGCTTTCTTAGCAAGAAATCAGGTCTAGAAGGGTAAAACTGTGTCATCTCTACAGGTGGTGCCTATTGAAATTTTTGTAGGTGATATTATCCAGCTGTAGAAAGAGATGAGATTATAAGTGAGGACAAAGGTCTTGTATCTCTCTTTTCTACCTCCTTGAGAAACTGCAGGGATGATGAAGTGTGTCCTTTAAATAACACATATGGTTGGAAAAGGAGAATTGGGATGGGGGTGGAGAAAAGGGGAGACAAGGTACTAAGAGGAACATGTACAACTAGCTGACAAGCATCTGTTGATCAGAGAAGATTTGGGTAGAGTACTGATTCTGAGGCTCCCCCAGAAGGAGGTCATCACAAACTGAGATATGAGTGAGATGACAGAGTAGTTTTTAAGGCAGGCTGTGATGTTTGCTGTAGCTTATCTGGCATGGAAAAGACCTGAACTGTGAAGGGATATACTAGAGTTTGCAAGGAGAGTAAAAAGAGGAGTAAAAAGAGATGAGATTTCATGAAAGCTGGAATGAAGTAATTGGTTTGATTGCAGGAGCAGTAAAGTAACAGACAGGTAACATCTGTGTGTGGAGGAGGGAAGTGTAAGATTTGGAGCTTGGTATTCATTATGGAATAAATACATGCTTTAGAAGCTCCAACGTGACTTGCTCATGAGTGTTAGGTTGATCCTATTCTGTGACATTGTGTTCAAGTATTAAAAGTTTTGAATGATTGAATTGAGAGATTATCAAATAAATGCTACCATGGTTATGATCTCATTTTACAAGATGGGTTTTATACAGTTGTTCCTATTCAGGAATCCATTTAAAATGAAAATCAAAGGATTTATCAGATCTCTTGTGTCCTAATCTTTGGCTAAGAATATTTTTTCATAAAGCTAACTTACTTCAGTGGATGTACTGTGTATTTCATGTGTATGCTTCACTCATATTCTTCAGCAGCAAATTTCCAGGCTCTGTCAATGTTTCTTTGTATTTTTTCACTATGAAATACCTCTGATTCTTATTCCATCCCCATCACAAATAGGGACAGCTATAACACTGACTTGAAAATCTAATTAATATTGCAGTGTATTAATAATGTTCAATTTTTTGAGCCTTCTTGTATGTTTTTCAGGACATTTGCTTCACAGCAGAGTTTCAGTTCCTTTGATATTACGCAGACAACCTTTTAAAAATAAATCCTTACTTAACCAAGTTTGCTTGAGGAGTAGTATGACAATAGTTGGCTACAGCACCTTGCTTCCTCATTAGTGAGATACCTTTCCCTGGGCTGTCTAGTACCAGCTTTGGAGGAGACAGTACTGGTGCAGTCAGAGCTGAGAGAAGAAGGTGGTGTGCTTGAGGTACAGCAAATTTTGGCCTGGTCTTGGAAAGGGGACTGTGAGTTTATATAGTGGTTGAGATCTGAGTTTATGGAGAACTGACCGAGATGTGTGGGAAAACACACCTCCAAGGCTTTTCTTTCTTTTTCAGCCTGTCTGCAGATGCAGACAGGTAATCTTGAATAAATGAAACAAGTTTTCTGGGCCAGTGTTATCTTTACCATTAAAAAATCAAAATTTTGAAACCATGTAATACCACATCATGTTAAGCCATTCTATTTATCCTTTCATAACAATGTAACAGGCCTTTCAGAAAAATGGTAAAGTCAGAATGCATCATATCATAAAGGGTCTCTTGTTGGCTTTCTCATAAAGTTTGGGAAGCTTGGGTTTTATTTTAAAATTACTATCAAGTGTCGTGGGGAAACTGTATTTAGAATACTGGCATTAATTCTCCATCAAACTGGTGTTGTTTAATTCAATTTACTTCATTTAGATATTCCTTAAATTTAACTGCATGTGACCAAAAAAAAAAGAGAGAGAGAAAAAGAATGTTTTCTGTCACCCCTTTGGCTAGGAGAAAAAGTAGTGGGTTTAAATAGTGGCAAGGAAGGTTTTGACTAGACTTTTAAGTATCTTCTTGCAACAGGAATCCTGGATTCTAAGGTGGATGGTTCAGGGAAGTGCTGGAATTTCCATCATGAAAGGCTTTTCAGAACAGGTTAAACAAGCGTCTCTGTAGAATAATGTAGGTATACTTGAGCCTGCCTGAGGCCAAGAGACTGCATTAGATGACCTCTTAAGGTTTCTTCTAAGCCTATTGTTTATTTTTATATATGACTCTTTCTTCTTAAATATGAGGTCAAATTCCACTACATGATTCCAAATCAGATATTTATTCTGTAAAAGATTCCGCAGTTACTGAATATTGAGACTATGTCTGAATTTTCTACAGGGGAAGAAGAATGTTGTGGGCCATTTACAGTGCGTGGATACATGCACTTTCATTATCTGTGGCTGCATCCTATAGCTTCTTCCTAGCTTCTTCTATAGCTTTTACAATAGCTTCCTTCAGTGCTGTTGTTGGAGAAACTCAGGGGTGTATTCTAGTATATTTACAGCCCCGGATAACTGCTTCTTGTGTTGAAGTGTAGTTACTTGAAAACTTCAGGATACAGCGTACAAACTTGGCAGGCTGAGGGAAACGTGGACTAAAATAGCCTGAAGGACTGAGAGCTTGAATCCTGGGCTTTCTTGGAATTTGTCCTGTGCCTACTTCTAAAGTAGATAGACTGCTCTGGCTCTGTATCTAGCTGTTGTTAATGTAGATCTCCAGTTTGGTACATGTATATCCACAGATAAAAGTTTTATAAACGTTTTTAAAAATTGCCTATGCAAATTGAAGCACAACTCCGTTTAAGAGGACGGTGCCCATTTCATAAAGAGCTTTTAAATAATGAGGTTTGATCTTTGTGGTTCAGTACGTGACGACACATTTTAGTTACTGAAAAGATCTGAAAGAACTTTCTTTGCAGACAAAACTACTAATTTTGTCGCATTCTTTAGGGACATCTATTATTATGGTATCTGTCTTTTAAATATCACGTTATCCGTGTTCCATCCCCATGAGTTTACAGAACGGTATTGTGACTACAGATAGGAAAGTAAGGTGCAGAGAGAATGGTTAAAAGTATCTGTTTCATTTTAAGCGGGAGCTTAGGGTCAGGTATCTTTCAGAGGATTTAGTGTAACATAGGAATACTTGTCTTTGAATACAACCTTTATTGGTCCTCAACCAGTCTCACTCAGGAAAAAATTAATCACTTTAGCATCATTGGTTTAGGACTTTGTTTCTTGGTGGAATGTTTTTTATCTTCCTTAAAAGCCTCTCAGCTGTTAACTATATGCTTCCAGGTTTTGCAGTAAATTACATGAGAGCCTACAGAACAAACCCATTGAGAATACGGCATGAGGCAGAAACCCTTAACAGGAGGAATGTGGCAAATCATATCATAAAACTTATTGACCAAGGAGGTGAGGTGGCTTAGGTTAATGTGCACATTTTTCAAGTTTTTCCAGTGTTTAAGTCTGCGGCAAGTTACACCTGCTAACATGAAAAGGGATGGAAGTATCTCTGGATATATATATATATATATATATATATATATATATATATATATATATATATATATATATTTGTGCACACATTTAAGCTGGAGGATGGAATTTTAGCAGAAGTTTACACTGACCCAGATTAGTAGTAGCTCTTAGTGTTAGGCTTTTTCCTTTTATAGATTTCATCCCACTTTTTCTTCTTTCTGTTTTCACTGATGTCAAGTCATCTTGAAGGTCGTTAAGGGGGAAGGGGAAGAAAAGATATTTTGTTTTGTGGCTACTTTCCAACTGGAATAGCAGTTACCAAATGGAAACTAGTCTTTTGATGTTGTAATTTAAGAGTGAAGAGAGCAGGCTTAGTATTCTGTGGGAAGGCAGTATGTACAGTCTGATCAACACAGCAAGCTTGGGGGTGGGGCTAAAATAGTGCAGAAAGAATGGACTTTTCAGAGGTTTTATACTGTAGCAAGTATACTAAGAAAATGCAATCCCTTGCAAAGTGTCACTTTTTTCCTTTTTTTTTTTTTTTTAACTTACCATTTAACCAAAGGCTTTCAACAAAATATAACTGTATCTTCAGGCAAACTGCAAAAATTACATCCATCCATCCATCATGCAAAGGGTTGCCCACCTGCAAAGCTTCAGGTTACTTTGCCAAAGTATGTATTTATTTGCAACATTTAAATGCTATGATTTCAAGCATCTACCATAGCCAAAACCTGTTCCTTCCCTCCCAGCCTTTTTTTCAGACAGAACTAAACCATTTCAACTGAAGCTCTTAAAAAAAAAAAAATTAATTCAATGCACTGTCAGAAAAAATCAACACAAAGGACTAAAGCTTTGGCAGAGTTACAAGAAATCAAAAACTACTTTGATGGATCATGGTAACCAACCATGAGTGTACATTTCCATTTACAGTGGGATTATAAATCTTACCCATAACGTTATTCTCATCTTTATTTTTAATATTCTGCTACCTTTCTTTTTTTTCCTTTCAGATGATATTAACTGTGTTTTTGAGCAACAATGAACAGATTTTGACAGAAGTCCCAATTACACCAGAAACAACCTGTCGTGATGTAGTAGAGTTCTGCAAAGAGCCTGGAGAAGGAAGCTGCCAT